>NW_027362763.1:513695663-514311047 GCF_046119375.1 Phyllobates terribilis | reverse complement strand
ATGAAGTTTTCACATTGAATACATTGTTCTGTACCAAGTTGAATGTGCTAACAACAAAATCACACAAAAATAGTCAATGAAAAGCACATTTATTAACCAATGGAGGTATTAGGTTTTTGCTGGATTCAAAACAGGTTCAGAGACATCATTGGATTCTGTGGTCTCCCATTCCAGTCCAGCCAGGGCTGATGCTGCTCAGCATCATCATTAGTCCCACCACCTAGCTGGTCCACGAGATGTACAGGTTGACTCTTGAATCTTTGTTCCTAGCATCAAGGATAGGTTACGGAGGGAGACGAGACAGGGCTGCTAAGGCCTAACTCCAGGATTCTCTGTACTGAGCATGCCTGTGACATGGCGGATCGTGATTGGTGGTTTGGGAGTCAGCTGATCCGGTGACCTTGCACCGCCTGATTGGTCGCGGGTGACATCACCAATGGTGCGACGGTAGGCAGGGCTTAATCTTTAAAATGCCCGCCCACAAACATGGCGGTGTGCTCTGATCATTGAGCTGTGATGGTGTTGTGTGGACGCTTGGTCTCTTGGGCTCCACGTGTGCTTTAGTTTCTGGCAGGCAGGTTTAGTGGAAATAGGCAGGCTTAGATGAAATAGTCAGGTAGCTTCATCTGACAGTCTGGCTCCGACAAAGGAGTCGCCTTACACCCCGAGCAGTCTGCAGACACCTGTAAGCCACGTGGAAAGATACTCCTCAGTCCGGTAGCACGCCGGCTGGGAGCACGTATTCGCCGGCGTGAGTCACACACGCATCCTAGCGCCAACTGTGTAGTCCCTGTGCTGCAACAGGACTACAGATACATTATTTATCGCACATCTCTCATGCAGTTAACGGAGATAGTGCGAATCCCTATTGCCGTTCCGGTGTGCTGTAACACGGAGGTTATTGTTATTTAATTTGGTTGTTTTACCTTCTCACCCAGAAGGTGTTCGGCCGCAGTCCAACAGGCTGCATCGCGGACCCCGTGTTCGGTTGCTTTTCATTATTTAATAAAGTTGTTTGCAACCGTCCCCTTAACAGTATCAGAGCGCCGAACATGGCTGACAACAAGCAACTGCAGCGCTATATACAGCAACTTGAGGCCAGACTTAGGACTCTGGAACAAGCTGACGCGGTAGCTGATATCACTGCAGTAGCTACCCAGGCGGCTTCTCAAGCAGCCAATCTGGTTAACTCGGCTGTGGTAAATGCTGCTGCAGCTGCAATTGCTCCATTACCCCGTTTTGCTCTCCCGCAAAAATTTTCTGGTGACAGCAGATTCTGCAGAGGTTTTTTTAACCTATGCTCCATTCAATTAGAGATGATGGAGGCATGGTTCCCCTCCGAAAGGGCCAAAGTGGGTTATGTCATCTCGTTACTCTCCCACAGGGCTCTGGAGTAGGCTACTCCTCTGTGGGAGCGCAATGACCCTGTAGTGGCTAATGCGGGTCTCTTTCTTAATGCCCTAAAGAGTGTTTTCCTAGGTTCTCAGGTCACGCATGATATGGCTCTTAAGCTTCTTGCGTTGGTCCAGGGTTCGGTCACCGCCAGCCACTATGCCATCCAGTTCAGAACCTAAGCGGCTGAATTGGATTGGTCTGAGCGGTCTTTATTCCCAGTGTTCTGGAAGGGTCTGGCTGGGCATATTAAAAATGCTCTATCTACCAGAGAGATTCCAACCTCCCTGGATGAGTTAATCTCTCTCGCTAACCGAATAGATTTGCGTCATGCTGAACACAAGTTAGAGCTGGAGGTCCCTAGACCTCAGTGTCAGTTGGCACCATCCTTCTCTAGACCCATTTCCAAACCCGCAACTCCCGACCCGGAGCCTGAGGCTATGGATATATCCCGGACTGAGTCTAGCTCCTCTCGTTCCCGACCTGCACATCTCTTGGAATGCCCCATTAATAAGGGTTCCAAGCAGTCGGGAAAATGAGTGTGTCTAACCACCGTTGGAGGAGGTGTGTTAGATTCTGGGGCATCTTCCTCCAGATTATTGTATTAGGTGACATTGTTCTTCGGAGCAACCACGGTTACTGCCAAGGCGTGGGAGGATTCTGGCGCTGATGCAATTTTTTGTCATCTACGTTTGCCCAGAGGCATGCCATCCCTATAGAGTTACTGCCAAGACCAATAAACATTAGGGTAGTCAACGGTTCACTCCTGGACACGCAAATCACCCACCAGTCAATTCCCCTCACCATGTCATTTCCTCAGGGTCACCGGGAGGTTATCTCCTTTCTTATTATTCCCGGTGGATTAGTTGAGGTGTTATTGAGTCTTCCATGGTTACGTTGTCACACTCCACACATTGACTGGAATACGGAGTGCCAAGGTGAGGAGCATGATGATGATGATAGAAGTTAGCATCTGCTTTGTTTTCTTGGAATGCAAGCGTAAGTGTGCAGCCTGCCTCCCACCCACCCCCAGGCTACAATACCATATTGCCTGCTTGCTTGCTTGCACTTGAAATTGGGCCTTTTAGGCATGTGGAGGCGGAATCTGGCCACCACGTCATGGCTGCGTTGGCGGCCTGGAATCCCTACTCAGTCCCCAGCCGCTCGGCGGCCGGGTGTCCACACTCGGTCCCCAGCCGCCAGGGGGCGGCCGGGTGTTCATACTCGGTCTCCAGCCGCCCCACGGCCGGGTGTCCACACACGGTCCCCAGCCACCTGGGGGCAGCCGGGTGTCCATACACGGTCCCCAGCCGCCCCTATGTCTCCTGTCAACTTCCCCCCTCACACTTTTCTTAGCCCGGCCTGCTTTAGGGCAGCATTGGACAAGCCCACCAGAGAACCAGACTCCTCTGGTGGGCCCTGGCTTCTCCATCAGGGGAGTTGAGAGTGCCAAGGTGAGGAGCATGATGATGATGATAGAAGTTAGCATCTACTTTGTTTTATTTTAATGCAAGCATAAGTGTGCAGCCTGCCACCCACCCACCCCCAGGCTGCAATGCCATACTGCTAGCTTGCACTTGAAATGCGACCATTTAGTTTGGAGGAGGCCGAAGCTGGCCACTATCTCATGGCTGCTTCGACAGCGAGGTATTCATACTCAGTCCCTAGCTGTCCCTATTTGTCCTGGTGTGCCTTATACATAAGATTAAGCGCGCATACCAAAACATTACCTGTGCCCTCCCCAGTGCATTTAGTGGGAAGGACAGCCTATTCCGCTGTAGTGTGTGCATGCCAAACCCCTGTTCATGGTACATGCGAAGATGCCTCCCACCCCGCACCTGTCATTGCAGACTTGCAACTATCCCCGTTCAAGTCCTTGTCCCTGGGCAGTGTCAATTGTACCTCTCCCATTCCTTGCAATGCAAGCGCAAGTATGCAGCCTGCCACCCACCCACCCCCAGGCTGCAATACCATACTGCTTGCTTGCTTGCTTGCACTTGAAATTGGGCCTTTTAGGCATGTGGAGTCGGAATCTGGCCACCAAAACATGGCTGCGTTGGCGGCCTGGTATCCATACTCAGTCCCCAGCCGCCCGGCGGTCGGGTGTCCTTACTCGGTCCCCAGCCGCTTGAAACAGACGTGGATTACAGCGTACTAAAATCCTTCTACCCATTATTGGGGAGTGAGTCTCCCTTAGTTTTCGCCTTTGCATTGAAAAGCAAAAGCTGACTAAAATTAGGAGGAAATGCAATGCTTGTTCGAAGAGTCGTGGAGGTTAGAGGTAATTAAAAACAACATTTCAATGCCCCTTGGAAGAGCTGTGGAATTCAGAGTGGCTTAAGAAGACGGTTTTAATGTCCCTCAGAAAAGACGTGGAGATCCCAGTAGCTTAACAAGACGGTTTGAATGCCCCTTGGAAGAGACGTGGAGGTCACAGTAGCTTAACAAGACGGTTTTAATGTTCCTCGGAAAAGTGGTGGAGGTCGCAGTAGCTTAACAAGACGGTTTTAATGCCCCTTACAAGAGCCATACAGTGCAGCATCTTAAAAACATTATTCCCATTATTGAGGAGTGTGTCTCCCATAGTCTTTACTTATGCCTTCCAAGCAAAAGCTGCCAAAAATTAGGATGGAGGAACTTGCAATGCCCCTTACAAGAGCCATGCAGTACAGCATATTACAAACATTATTCCCATTATTGGGGAGTGGGCCTCCCATAGTATTTGCTTATGCCTTCCAAGCAAAAGCTGCCAAAAATTAGGATGGAGGAACTTGCAATGCCCCTAACAAGAGCCATGCAGTACAGCATATTGCAAACATTAGTCCCATTATTGGGGATTGTGTCTCCCATAGTCTTTGCTTATGCCTTCCAAGCAAAAGCTGCCAAAAATTAGGACGGAGGAACTTGCAATGCCCCTTACAAGAGCCATGCAGTACAGCATATTACAAACATTATTCCCATTATTGGGGAGTGGGTCTCCCATAGTCTTTGCTTATGCCTTCCAAGCAAAAGCTGCCAAAAATCAGGACAGAGGAACTTGCAATGCCCCTTACAAGAGCCATGCAGTACAGCATACTACAAACATTATTCCCATTATTGGGGAGTGGGTCTCCCATAGTATTTGCTTATGCCTTCCAAACAAAAGCTGCAAAAAATTAGGAGGAAATGCAATGCCCTTTCAAAGAGTCGTGGAGGTTAAAGTTAATTAAAAACAACATTTCAATGCCCCTTGGAAGAGCTGTGGAGTTCAGAGTGGTTTAACAAGACGCTTTTAATGCCCCTCAGAAGAGACGTGGAGTTCCCAGTAGCTTAACAAGACAGTTTTAATGCCCCTCGGAAAAGTGGTGGAGGTCCCAGTAGCTTACCGAGACGCTTTAAATGCCCCTCGGAAAAGTGGTGGAGGTCGCAGTACCTTAACAAGATGCGTTTAATGCCCCTTACCAGAGCCATACAGTACAGCATCTTAAAAATATTATTCCCATTATTGGGGAGTGGGTCTCCCACAGTCTTTGCTTATGCCTTCCAAGCAAAAGCTGACAAAAATAAGGGTGGAGGAACTTTCAATAATGGCAACACGGACCACAGTCACGCTGGTGGTATAGTAGTGGTGGAGGCTGAGGATAAGAAGAAGAACATAAAACAGCCGAAATGAGGAAACGTATACCCTTGCATGGGTGTGAAGGGGTGCATGTGAATGCACCTCCCGATATAACACAGTGGATTTGACTTTATGTTACTCTGCTGTCATTTGGTGGTGATGAGAAGTCTGGCCCAATCCAGCCATTGTTCATTTTGATAAGGGTCAGCTTTTCAGCATTGTCAGTTGACAGGCGAGTGCGCTTATCAGTTATAATTTCCCCAGTGGCACTAAAAACACGCTAGCGGCAGTGCAGGCCAGGACCTCCAAGGCGTACAGAGCGAGTTCATTCCAAGTGTCCAGCTAGGATACCCAATAATTAAAAGGCACAGAGGAATCACGGAGGACGCTGGTACGGTCGGCAAGGTACTCCCTCACCATCCTTTGAAACTTTCCACTCCTTGTGAGAGTACCCGCGCCTCAGGGCCTGTAAGCTGGGCGGGTCTCAGAAAACTGCCCCAGAACGTTGACAGTGTTCCCCTGCCTCTGCTGGATTGGAGTTGCCTCTCTCTCGCTTGTACGCCTTGGTTGGTCAACGAACTGTGACCTCTGCCGCTAGCGTGTTCAGATGGGAATTTTTTTAACAGTTCTTCAGCAAGGGCCTTCTGGTACTGCCCCATTTTTGTAGACCTCTCCACCTCAGGAATAAGAGAGTGAAAGTTCTCCTTGTAGAGGGGGTCTAAAAGTGTCACCAACCAGTAATGACTGTTACCCAACATTTTGACAACGCGAGGGTCACGGTTAAGGCAGGATAACATAAAGTCAGCCATACGTGCCAGACTGGTAACGGGCAAGACTTCCGTGTCCTCACCAAGATGACCACTGACCATGCTCTCCTCCTCCTCCTCCTCCTCCCCCCTGTCCTCAGGCCACCCACGCTGAACCGACGGTATGACAGTTGTACAGGTACTTCCGTCTACAGCGCATGATAAATGCTCCTGTTCTTTCTCCTCCTCCTCCTCCTCTCCCTCATTGTCCCCCAATGCACGTTGGGATGAGATGAGGCTGGGCTGTGTGTAATCGACCGCTACGGCTTCTTGATCCATCTCATCATACTCTGGCTGCAATGCCTCCTCTTTAGTTCTCTGCAGAGAGCGTTGCAAAAGACAGACAAGTGGAATGCTGACGCTAATGATGGCGTCATCGCCACTCACCATCTTGGTGGACTCCTCAAAGTTTGTCAAGATGGTACAGACATCCAGGTCCACTCCTGAGGTCTTATGTGTGGAGTCTGACCTGAATATTGACGGCCTTGTTGCAGCTGGTACTCCACAACTGCTCTCTTCTGCTCAGAAATCCTTTGCAACATGTGGAGGGTAGAGTTCCAAAGTGTGGGGACATCACACACCAGTCGGTGTGACGAAAGCTGCAAACGCTGCTGCAACACAGCAAGGGCGGCGGAAGCTGTAGCCGACTTGCGAAAATGAGCTGACAGGCGGCGTACTTTGATGAGCTGATCTGGCTACTCGGGGTACGATTTAAGAAACCGCTGAACAACAAGGTTAAGCATATGAGCCAGGCATGGTACGTTTGTGATCTCGCCTCGCATCAGAGCCACCACCAGGTTACAGCCATTGTCACACACGACCATGCCTGGATGTAGGTTCAGCGGTCTCAGCCACAGATCTGCCTGCTCTTTCACAGCTGTCCACAACTCACAAGCAGTGTGAGGTTTCTCACCTAAGCTTATGTGTTTCAGCACAGCCTGTTGCCGCTTGGCGGAGGCAGTACTGCAGTGCTTCCAGCTTGTAACTGATGTGGTGATATCTGAGATGGAGGCTGAACATAAGGAGGAGGAGGAGGATGATGCGCAGAAGCTGTACACTGTGGGGGCAACTCTGACTGACATAGGGCCCGCAATCCTCGGTGTGGGGAGGATGTGTTCCGTCCCAGGGTCCGACTGGGTCCCGGCTTCCACTATGTTTACCCAGTGTGCCGTCAGGGAGATATACCGTCCCTGACCACAAGCACTTGTCCACGTGTCCGTTGTCAGGTGGACTCTCCAAGTAACTGCGTTGTTGAGGGCATGGCAGATGTTTTGGGACACGTGCTTGTGTAGTGCGGGGATGGCACACCGGGCAAATTAGTGTCGGCTGGGGACCGAGTACAGAGGGACGGCCACCGCCATATGGTTGCGGAAGGATTCCATCTCCACCAGCCTAAAAGGCAGCATTTCCAATGCAAGCAGTCGTGAAATGTGCGAATTTAGGACTGTGGCCTGTGGGGCGTTAGCTGCGAATTTGCGCTTTCGTTCAAAAGTCTGGGATAAGGACAATTGAACGCTGTGGTGGGACGTGGACGTTGATGCTGTTTCTTGAGAAACTGCAATAACAAGTGAAGACTGAGAAGAGGGGGCATCTTTGCATGCAGTATGAAAAGGGGATTGCCTTGCACACACAACAGGGGGTTCTATTGCACGCACAACAGTGGAAGAAGCAGTGGTGACACCCGCTGACACTGGTCGTGGACCCTGGGGTTCGCCACACAAAGTCGGGTGCTTTGCTGCCATGTGCCTGATCATGCTGGTGGTGGTCAGGCTGGTAGTTTTGTCACCCCTGCTGATGCTGGCCTGGCAGGTGGTACAAATGGCCTTTTTGGGGTTATCATCAGAGTCTTTAAAAAAATTCCAGACTCTGGAACACCTACAGGTTGTACTGGCAATGTCCCTCGTGTTGGTGTTACGGGGAACTGTTGCCCGCCTTCTGTGTGCGGCCACCACACTGCTTATTCCTGCCTGTTGGGGTACTCTGCCTCCCTCACCCTGTGTGCTGCTAGCCTCTCTCTGCATGTCCTCCTGCCACGTTGGGTCAGTTACTAGATCATCCACCACCTCCTCCTCTTCCACTTGCGTACCACGATCCTCCTCCTCACTTTCTGGCAATTGTGTCACGTCATCGTCCACCTCTTGTGACAAATTGCCAGCGTCAACTTCCTGTGGCCGTGGCTGTTCAAATATTTGGGCATCGCTACATGGGATCTCTTCTTCCACCAATTCAAGTGGAGCAGGCGAGGGGCACAAATCTGGAAATGGACCAGTGAACAGCTCTTCAGAGTGTCCAAGTGTGGGATCAGTTGCTGTCTGACGACACTCGGCATGGTGGGAGGAAGGAGCATCTGGGTGAGGAGGAGTATGTGGTCGAGACTCAAGGCTACTAAGAGTTGACCGTGTGGAAGTCAGACCGGAGGTGGTGGTGCCCAGGTAACTGGAAGTATTATCTGCTATCCAATTAATAACCTGTTCACACTGATCAGTTCGCATTACTGGTGTTGTTCTGTGCTACCCTAGTAATTCGGTCAAGAAGTGGGAGCGAGAAGATGTGGCTGTTGGTTGTGGCACATTTTCACCTTGGCCACGGCCCCGTCCTCTGCACGCACCATCACCAGAACGTCCACTTCCACGTCCCTTGCCACGCGCCTTGCCCATTGTAAATGAAGTAAAATAGCTTACACTTGCACTATCAATGGAAAAAGGGTAATAAAAAGTAGATTAGAACCGTGGAAGAGGAAAACCACAGTTCTATTTCTTGTGTCTGAACTGTTTTTCTTTACGGCAAAAAATGCCAAAAGAAGGATAATACAGCGATTTGACACGTGGAACTGCAAAACCACACTTGTATTTCTCGGGCCTACATCAGACTATTTTCAACAGATATATTTGTGTCTGAACAATCAGGAGACACTACTGTTTTTCTTTATGGCAAAAAATGCAAAAAAGCAGGATAATACAGAGATTTGACCCGTGGAACTGCAAAACCACACTTGTATTTCTCGGGCCTACATCAGACTATTTTCAACAGATATATTTGTGTCTGAACAATCTGGAGACACTACTGTTTTTCTTTACGGCAAAAAATGCAAAAAAGCAGGATAATACAGAGATTTGACCCGTGGAACTGCAAAACCACACTGGCATTTCTCGGGCCTACACCAGACTATTTTCAACAGATATTTTTGTGTCTGAACGATCAGGAGACACTACTGTTTTTCTTTACGGCAAAAAATGCAAAAAAGCAGGATAATACAGAGATTTGACCCGTGCAACTGCAAAACCACACTTGTATTTCTCGGGCCTACACCAGAATATTTTCAACAGATATATTTGTGTCTGAACAATCAGGAGACACTACTCTTTTTCTTTACGGCAAAAAAAGCCAAAAGAAGGATAATACAGAGATTTGACCTGTGGAACAGCAAAACCACAGTTCTAGTAATCTGGCCTACACCAGACTGTTTTCAACAGATATTTTTGTGTCTGAACAATCAGGAGACACTACTGTTTTTCTTTACGGCAAAAAATGCCAAAAGAAGGATAATACAGAGATTTGACCCGTGGAACTGCAAAACCACAGTTCTAGTAATCTGGCCTACACCAGACTGTTTTCAACAGACATATTTGTGTCTGAACAATCTGGAGACGCTACTGTTTTTCTTTACTGGAAAAAATGCAAAACAGCAGGACAATACAGAGATTTGACCCGTGGAACTGGAAAACCACACTTGTATTTCTCGGGCCTACACCAGACTATTTTCAACAGATATATTTGTGTCTGAACAATCAGGAGACACTACTCTTTTTCTTTACGGCAAAAAAAGCCAAAAGAAGGATAATACAGAGATTTGACCTGTGGAACTGCAAAACCACAGTTCTAGTAATCTGGCCTACACCAGACTGTTTTCAACAGATATATTTGTGTCTGAACAATCAGGAGACACTACTGTTTTTCTTTACGGCAAAAAATGCAAAAAAGCAGGATAATACAGTGATTTGACCCGTGGAACTGCAAAACCACACTTGTATTTCTCGGGTCTACACCAGACTATTTTCAACAGATATTTTTGTGTCTGAACAATCAGGAGACACTACTGTTTTTCTTTACGGCAAAAAATGCCAAAAGAAAGATAATACAGAGATTTGACCCGTGGAACTGCAAAACCACAGTTCTAGTAATCTGGCCTACACCAGACTATTTTCAACACATATATTTGTGTCTGAACAATCCGGAGACAATACTGTTTTTCTTTACGGCAAAAAAGCAGGATAATACAGAGATTTGACCCGTGCAACTGCAAAACCACACTTGTATTTCTCGGGCCTACACCAGACTATTTTCAACAGATGTATTTGTGTCTGAACAATCAGAAGACACTATTGTTTTCCTTTACAGCAAAAAATGCAAAAAAGCAGGATAATACAGAGATTTGACCCGTGGAACTGCAAAACCACACTTGTATTTCTCGGGCCTACACCAGACTATTTTCAACAGATATATTTGTCAATAAACAAAAAGGCGGCCTTCATTCTAGGAAAAAAATTGATAGATATCTAGACAGTGCATAGTGTCCATCAATTATGTGCCTACTCAAAATTATATGTATACCAGGAGAAACAGAGTCTTAAATGGCATAAAACAAAATTCTTTATTCAATATTATTAAAATGTAATCCACAAAGGTGGTGTCACAATATAAGTTATAGAAAACAGCACATGGTGAAATACAATCTATATGTGGGTGACATAGTCCCGGCTGACTAACACACAGTGTGAGCCCTGGTAAATATATAGCACTTGCGGCAAGCTACCACACAAAACTATCCGCACCTGTGTGCAGATAGGGTGAAATAGTATTCACATCAGGGTTCTGCTTACCGGCTGATTACACAGGGACGTCAGGAGGGAAGAACAGATAGATAAGAGGAAAACAGCAAGATCAGGTCGCCATCTGGCCAAGAAGAAACCTCGACGCGCGTTTCGCCACTATAGACAAGGGCTTTCTCAAGAGGCATGATGTCGGGTGGAAGAGGGACCCTTTTAAATGCCTCCCCTCATGATCACGTGATCGCAATATCGGTCACGTGACCGGAAGCTCATATGTGACCGATGTTCTATGGCGCATGCGCCGGGGGCTGAGGCCTGTCAGTGCAGGCAGCGGCCGTCACCTCGCAGCGCACTCCCGGAAACACGACACCGTGAACCGGAAGTGCACGGCCAGGGTGAAGACAGCCGTGCCCGGACCAAGAGCCACGCACCCGGTGCGCATGCGCGCCGCATCATAGGTCGCAGAGCAGCACAGTAGCAAAAGATACTAGAATTATAAAAGAAAACACATAGAAGAGGGGGAGGGAAGGAAGAACAGGGAAGTGAGGTATTTTGCATTGCCGCATAGTATACTTGTATTGAGCATTAGCGTGTAGCAACAGAGATATAACATAATAAATAGATATAAAACAGTTATAAAGTACACGTAATCTGTTCCATGTGTTCAATGATGTAAGTTGCCACAGAGGAAAAGATGTAGTCCCACTTCCAAGCTATACAAAAAGGGAAAATGAATAAGGAAGCAAAGAAAGAAATAATTAGAATAATAATAAAAAAATAATAATTAAAAACATAAAACTTCAGGCCAGTGTCAGATATATACAACCGGAGAAATTTTTAAACAGACGAGACACACATCATAAGAAGGAGGCGAAACAAAGTACCTCATTTAGACCCCGGGGAACCATAGTATCCAGGTATGCGATCCATTTTGTTTCCTTTTGGGCAAGAATTTTGCTCCAGTTGACACCACGGGAGCCCAGATGTAAAATATCTATCCCACGTACCTTCAAAGATTTAGGGTCACAGTTATGTTTGTGTTGGAAGTGACGTGGGAGAGCTCTAAGTTCCCGTGGGTCAGCCACCGTCCTGGCTGCAATGATGTCGCGCACATGCTCCCGTATCCTCACTCTGAGCTCCCTGGTGGTCAGGCCAATGTAGATCAAATTGCAGGCACAGGTCGCATAATAGACCACGTGAGTTGATCCGCAAGAAATATAATTGCGGATATGGTATTCACGGGAGCCATCAGAGGAGGTAAAAGAGACAGAGCGCACGGCATTAGCGCATGCCAGACAGCGGCCGCATGGAAAGAAACCCGTCCTGGGCCCCCGGGATCCAAATGGTTTGGTGAGTGGGGGGATGTAGTGACTCCGTGTCAATATGTCTCCCAGGTTGTTGGCTTTCCTGGGAGTCATAAGCGGATAGTTACCCACAGCTTCTCGTAAAGAGGGTTCCACATTGAGAATATCCCAATGTTTGTAGAGGATCCGCCGCATCCCCTCCCATTCATGATTGAAGGTGGAGATGTAGCGGATCCTCCCCAAATTCTTCTTCCCATCGGCAGGGGTTGGATATAATAAATGATGGCAAGATGTTCCCCTTGCCCTACTATATCCACGGCCGATGCACCTGTTGCTGTATCCTCGTTTTTGGAAGCGTTTGGTGAGATCTGCTGCCTGTGTCTCAAATTGAGAATCAGACGAGCAGATCCGTCTCATCCTCAGGAATTGTCCGACCGGGACGGCGCCAATGGTTGAGGAGTGATGGGCAGATGAGGCATGGATTAGGGAATTAGTCGCTGTAAGTTTGCGAAATACATCCGTCTGGATGTAGCCACCTTCGTCAATCGCCAGGTTGATGCCCGGCGGCTTCCTCCCGCTCTGCTTGCAGCGCCCGCTCTCCCCCGGTCACTGTGCTTAGGGCGCGCGCGCGCTCCCCCTCTCTTAAAGGGGCCGCGCGCATCGCCCTAAGGAGTCCCCGGCCAATGGCCGGAGGATCCCTCCATATATAAGGCACCTCCTCCAAAATGGAGGTGCCCGAGCAATGTTGTTGCACTGTTCACTACTCTGTTTCAGCCCTCAGGTCCCGTTTCCAGTTACCTGCCAGTTTCCTGCCAGTTTCCTGCCAGTTTGCTGTCTGATTCCTGCCTGTTATCCGCTTACCCATTTGCTAGCCTGAGGTCCGACGGTCTGCCTTCCGACTCCTGTCAGTCTGTCTATGGACCAGCTAACCCGCTCACCTGGTAGCGCTCATTTGCTACCTGCCTGTTAGCCTACCTGGAGGCTCCGCCGTCACGTGGTGTGACCACCTGCCAGTCCAGAGACTCTTGCCCGCTCACCTGGGAGCGCTCATCTGCTACCTGCCTGTTAGCCTACCTGGAGGCTCCGCCGTCACGTGCTGTGACCACCTGCCAGTCCAGAGACTCTTGCCCGCTCACCTGGGAGCGCTCATCTGCTACCTGCCTGTTAGCCTACCTGGAGGCTCCGCCGTCACGTGCCGTGACCACCTGCCAGTCCAGAGACTCTTGCCCGCTCACCTGGGAGCGCTCATCTGCTGCCTGCCTGTTAGCCTACCTGGAGGCACCGCCGTCACATGCTGTGACCACCTGCTTATCCAGAGACTCTCGCCTGCTCACCTGGGAGCACTCATCTGCCATCTGCCTGCTAGCCTACCTGGAGGCTCAGCCGTCACAGGTCGTACCTGCCCGCTTACACAGAGACTGTCCGGGTCACTTGCTGTGACCTCCTGCCCGTTTACCCAGAGACTGTCCCGGTCACTTGCCGTGACCTCCTGCCCGTTTACCCAGAGACTGTCCCGGTCACTTGCTGTGACCTCCTGCCCGTTTACCCAGAGACTGTCCCGGTCACTTGCCGTGACCTCCTGCCCGTTTACCCAGAGACTGTCCCGGTCACCTGCTGTGACAGCCTGCCTGTCTTCCCTGGTCGCCACCCGCTTCCTTACAAGGACCGCCCCCTTGTATAAGTTGCTCAGAGGTTCCGCCTCCCAGACCCGTTACAGTTTGCTCGGGCCATGGAACCCGGTGGCACCCAAGCTCCCTCGCTCTCGGACCTTTGTCATGAACTGTCCCGACACAGGTCCCAACAGGAGTCCATCCTGGATCAACTGCGGAATGTCAATACTCGCCTGGACACTTTGACTGCCCCACCAGCAACCACCGCTAGTGTCATGACTCGCAGCCCGGCTGCTCCGCTGCCCACCAATACCATAGTATCCTGCTCTGGAATCCGGCTTTCTGCACCTTCTCGCTTCGGAGGCGACTCCGCTCAAGCTCGGGGCTTCATTAACCAGTGCACCCTGCACTTTGAACACCAGTCCCACCAGTTTAATTCCGACCGGGCCAAAGTAGCCTTCATCATGTCCCATCTCACGGGAGAGGCACTGGCTTGGCTAAATCCTCTATGGGAGAGAGGAGACCCTCTGGTGTCCGACCTGCCAGCCTTTCTCACGGCTTTCCGGAAGGTCTTCGACAAACCCGGACGGAAGACCTCATCCGCCTCATCTCTGCTACGCCTCCGTCAAGGGAGTCTCACCGTGGGCCAATATGCCATACGGTTCCGTACCCTTGCTTCGGAGCTGGCCTGGGATAACGACGCCCTGGTGTCCGTCTTCTGGGAGGGTCTGTCCGGCCGTATTAAAGATGAACTCGCCGGTCGGGACATTCCTACCACTCTCGACGACTTGATTACACTTGCCACTCGGATTGACATCCGGTTCCAGGAGCGCGCTAGGGAGGTCACCCGTGAAAGGAGGATTCCACGTCTAGTCCCTACCTTCCAGAGACCCGTCACTCCCTCTGTTACTCCACAGGCACACTCACCTGAGCCTATGCAGGTCAACCAGACCAAGATGGTCAAGACCCGTCAAGGCTTACGTCGTGCCGAGGGGAGCTGTTTCTACTGTGGCAGTAAGGAGCACCGGATCCGTTCCTGCCCTGAGAGGTCGGGAAACGTCTGTGTCTAGGATCGCTCAGAGAGGTCGCCCTAGACAAAAGTAAACCCTCTCCATCCCTGATGCTGTCTGTTTCTATCTTCTGCGGAGAGAACCGCTATTTTGAACTGGCTCAACTTGACTCTGGAGCTGCTGGAAATCTCATCTCTCAATCCCTGGTAGAAAAATACCACATTCCCACCAAACCTCTGGCCGTACCTTTATCTGTCGCCGCCGTGGATGGGGGTCTCTTACCACATCCCATCCAACTCATCACCGAATCTCTGACTCTACAGGTGGGAATGCTGCATTCTGAGAGCATCTCCTTTCATGTTCTGCCTGGACTCTCTCACGCACTATTGCTTGGCCTGCCTTGGCTCCAGAAACATGCACCCGTGCTTGACTGGCAGACCGGAGAGGTCCTTCGCTGGGGACAGGACTGCCATAAGACTTGTCTAGTTCCCGTTCGTCCTGCCCGTCCTTCTCCTACCCCAGCCAATCTGCCCGGTCTTCCTATTGGTCTTATGCGGATGTCTTCAATAAAAAAGAGGCAGAGACTTTACCTCCTCATAGACCATACGACTGCCCAATCGACCTGATGCCCGGCTCTACTCCTCCCCGTGGGCGAATCTACCCTTTGTCCGCTGCTGAAACCCGGTCCATGTCTGAATATATTGAGGAGAACCTGGCCCGGGGATTTATCCGGAAATCTACCTCCCCCGCGGGAGCAGGCTTCTTCTTTGTCAAAAAGAAGGACGGCTCACTCCGTCCATGTATAGACTATAGAGGCCTAAACCAGATTACTGTGAAGAATAAATACCCCCTTCCGCTTATTCCTGAATTATTTGACCGTCTGAGGGGGGCTAGGATCTTCACCAAACTGGATCTCCGTGGGGCGTATCACCTGGTCCGTATCCGTCAGGGGGATGAGTGGAAGACGGCATTCAATACCCGGGACGGCCACTATGAGTACCTTGTGATGCCCTTCGGTCTCTGTAACGCTCCTGCTGTCTTTCAAGAGTTGGTCAATGACTTCTTCCGTGATCTTCTCTACTCCTGCGTGGTGGTGTACCTGGACGATATCTTGGTCTTCTCTCCGGATCTTCCTACTCACCGGAGGGACGTTCGTCAGGTCCTGCTCAGGCTCAGGCAGAACCACCTCTATGCTAAATATGAGAAGTGCATCTTTGAGCAGACCTTTCTTCCATTTCTGGGCTACATAATCTCTCAGACAGGTCTACAAATGGATCCTGAGAAACTATCTGCCATCCAGAAGTGGCCCCGACCAGAGGGGTTGAAGGCTATTCAGCGGTTCCTGGGCTTCGCCAACTATTACCGCCTGTTCATACCGCACTTCTCTTCCCGGACCGCCCCTATCTCTGCTCTCACTCGTAAAGGTACGAACCCCAGAGAATGGCCGCCTGAAGCAGAGGAGGCATTTCTTTCCTTAAAACAGGCCTTCCTCTCCCCCTCGGTGCTGCATTGTCCGGACGGCAACAAACAATTCTCCCTAGAAGTTGATGCCTCCTCCTCCGGAGCTGGGGCGGTACTTACCCAAAAATCTTCTTCCGGAAGAAAGGTAACCTGTGGCTTTTTCTCCAAACTTTTCTCCTCTTCTGAGCGCAATTATTCTATAGGAGACCGAGAATTGTTGGCCATTAAGATGGCACTGGAGGAGTGGCGTTACCTGCTCGAGGGGGCTCTCCACCCGGTATTAATTTACACTGACCACAAGAACTTGGCATATCTCCAGAGCGCCCAGAGACTTAACCCGCGCCAAGCCCGGTGGTCTTTGTTTTTTGCCCGCTTTGATTTCATTCTTCATTTTCGTCCGGCTGACAAAAACATCAAAGCTGACGCCCTGTTCCGATCCTTTCTGGTGTCTGATCTTGAGGAGGAGCCTAAACACATCATTGATCCCGCCAGAGTAATGCAGGTAGCCCCCGTGGGCCTAAATCGTCTCCCTCCCAGTAAGACGTTCGTAACGGAGTCCGATCGGGAAAAGATTCTACACTGGGGTCACTCGTCTAAGCTAGCTGGGCACGCAGGTAAGAAAAAGACCCTCCAGCTTATTACCCGGCACTACTGGTGGCCTACCCTGCACAAGGATGTAATTGACTTTGTTTCTGCCTGTGTGTCCTGCGCCTGCAACAAAGTTCCGAGACACCTGCCTGCCGGCCGCCTTCTTCCTCTGCCTGTGCCTGCTGCCCCGTGGCAACATATAGCTATGGACTTCATAACAGATCTCCCCGTCTCTGCCGGTTGTACGGTCATTTGGGTGGTCGCTGACCGCTTTTCCAAAATGGCTCATTTTATTCCCCTGCCAGGCCTCCCGTCTGCTCCCGAGCTAGCTAAAGACTTTATCCGCCACATCTTCCGTCTCCATGGTCTGCCTCTCCACATCGTGTCGGATCGTGGGGTTCAGTTCACCTCACTCTTCTGGAGAGCCACATGTAAACTGCTCGACGTCACCCTGGACTTCTCCTCCGCATACCACCCACAGTCCAATGGTCAAGTGGAGCGGATCAATCAGAATTTGACCAGTTACCTCGGGCACTTCGTTAATGCCCACCATTCAGACTGGGTGGATCTCCTACCATGGGCCGAGTTCTCTTACAACAATCACGAGAGCGAATCTTCTTCTAAATCCCCGTTTTTTGTAGTCTTCGGTCAGCATCCTCGGATCCCTTTTCCTGTCTCCACCTCTGTGGACAACCCGGCCGCGGAATCTCTCGTCAGCAAATTTTCCTCCATTTGGGAGAGTACCCGATCCGCACTCCTTCAGTCGTCCGAGCGGATGAAGAGACACGCCGACAAAAAACACCTGGATTCCCCACAATTTCGTCCCAGAGATAAAGTCTGGCTCTCATCCAAATATGTCCGGCTCAAGATTCCTTCCTATAAGTTAGTGCCTCGGTTCATCGGCTCACTGGAGGTTATCAAACAGATCAACCCGGTGGCCTATAAATTGAATCTCCCGGCCAACTTACGGATCCCTAACTCCTTCCATGTATCTCTTCTCAAACCCGTGGTACTTAACTCCTTTTCCAAGTCTACAGGTACGCCTCCTGCTCCGGTTTCTGCTGAAGACGAGTTTGAGGTAGAGAACATTCTGGCCACCAAAAGGGTAAGAGGAAAGACCTTTTTTCTAGTGGATTGGAAGGGGCTTGGTCCTGAGGAGAGAACATGGGAGCCCCGGGAGAACATCCATGCCCCTCTCATCCTTGCTAAATTTCTGTCTGGCCTAAAAAAGGGGGGGCCTAAAGGGGGGGGTACTGTAGCGTCGGCGTCCCTGCCTCCTGCTAGGCAGGGACGCTGTTCCCCTCACCTCTCTGCTCCGTGCCCGGCGGCTTCCTCCCGCTCTGCTTGCAGCGCCCGCTCTCCCCCGGTCACTGTGCTTAGGGCGTACGCGCGCGCGCTCCCCCTCTCTTAAAGGGGCCGCGCGCGTCGCCCTAAGGAGTCCCCGGCCAATGGCCGGAGGATCCCTCCATATATAAGGCACCTCCTCCAAAATGGAGGTGCCCGAGCAATGTTGTTGCACTGTTCACTACTCTGCTTCAGCCCTCAGATCCCGTTTCCAGTTACCTGCCAGTTTCCTGCCATACCCATTTGCTAGCCTGAGGTCCGACGGTCTGGCCTTCCGACTCCTGTCAGTCTGTCTATGGACAGGCCAGGGGGGGGGGGGGCTACCGCCCGGGGGGGGGGGGGGCTCACCTGGGAGCGCTCATCTGCTACCTGCCTGTTAGCCTACCTGGAGGCTCCGCCGTCACGTGCTGTGACCACCTGCCAGTCCAGAGACTCTTGCCCGCTCACCTGGGAGCGCTCATCTGCTACCTGCCTGTTAGCCTACCTGGAGGCTCCGCCGTCACGTGCTGTGACCACCTGCCAGTCCAGAGACTCTTGCCCGCTCACCTGGGAGCGCTCATCTGCTACCTGCCTGTTAGCCTACCTGGAGGCTCCGCCGTCACGTGCTGTGACCACCTGCCAGTCCAGAGACTCTTGCCCGCTCACCTGGGAGCGCTCATCTGCTACCTGCCTATTAGCCTACCTGGAGGCTCCGCCGTCACATGCTGTGACCACCTACTTATCCAGAGACTCTCGCCTGCTCACTTGGGAGCCCTCATCTGCCATCTGCCTGCTAGCCTACCTGGAGGCTCAGCCGTCACAGGTTGTACCTGCCCGTTTACCCAGAGACTGTCCCGGTCACTTGCTGTGACCTCCTGCCCGTTTACCCAGAGACTGTCCCGGTCACTTGCCGTGACCTCCTGCCCGTTTACCCAGAGACTGTCCCGGTCACTTGCTGTGACCTCCTGCCTGTTTACCCAGAGACTGTCCCGGTCACTTGCCGTGACCTCCTGCCCGTTTACCCAGAGACTGTCCCGGTCACCTGCTGTGACTGCCTGCCTGTCTTCCCTGGTCGCCACCCGCTTCCTTACAAGGACCGCCCCCTTGTATAAGTTGCTCAGAAGTTCCGCCTCCCAGACCCGTTACACTCACCAAACGCTTCCAAAACCGAGGATACAGCAACAGGTGCATCAGCCGTGGATATAGGAGGGCAAGGGGAACATCTCGCCATCATTTATTATATCCAACCCCTGCGATGGGAAGAAGAATTTGGGGAGGATCCGCTACATCTCCACCTTCAATCATGAATGGGAGGGGATGCGGCGGATCCTCTCCAAACATTGGGATATTCTCAATGTGGAACCCTCTTTACGAGAAGCTGTGGGTAACTATCCGCTTATGACTCCCAGGAAAGCCAACAACTTGGGAGACATATTGACACGGAGTCACTACATCCCCCCACTCACCAACCCATTTGGATCCCGGGGGCCCAGGACGGGTTTCTTTCCATGCGGCTACTGTCTGGCATGCACTAATGCCATGCGCTCTGTCTCTTTTACCTCCTCTGATGGCTCCCGTGAATACCATATCCGCAATTATATTTCTTGCGGATCAACTCACGTGGTCTATTATGCGACCTGTGCCTTCAATTTGATCTACATTGGCCTGACCACCAGGGAGCTCAGAGTGAGGATATGGGAGCATGTGAGCGACATCATTGCAGCCAGGACGGTGGCTGACCCACGGGAACTTAGAGCTCTCCCACGTGACTTCCAACACAAACATAACTGTGACCCTAAATCTTTGAAGGTACGTGGGATAGATATTTTACATCTGGGTTCCCGTGGAGGCAAATGGAGCAAAATTCTTGCCCAAAAGGAAACAAAATGGATCGCATACCTGGATACTATGGTTCCCCGGGGTCTAAATGAGGTACTTAGTTTTGCCTCCTTCTTATGATGTGTGTCTCGTCTGTTTAAAAATTTCTCCGGTTGTATATATCTGACCCTGGCCTGAAGTTTTATGTTTTTAATTATTATTTTTTTATTATTATTCTAATTATTTCTTTCTTTGCTTCCTTATTCATTTTCCCTTTTTATATAGCTTGGAAGTGGGACTACATCTTTTCCTCTGTGGCAACTTACATCATTGAACACATGGAACAGATTACGTGTACTTTATAACTGTTTTATATCTATTTATTATGTTATATCTCTGTTGCTACACGCTAATGCTCAATACAAGTATACTATGCGGCAATGCAAAATACCTCACTTCCCTGTTCTTCCTTCTCTTCCCCTCTTCTATGTGTTTTCTTTTATAATTCTAGTATCTTTTGCTACTGTGCTGCTCTGCGACCTATGATGCGGCGCGCATGCGCACCGGGTGCGTGGCTCTTGGTCCGGGCACGGCTGTCTTCACCCTGGCCGCGCACTTCCGGTTCACGGTGTCGTGTTTCCGGGAGTGCGCTGCGAGGTGACGGCCACTGCCCGCACTTACAGGCCTCAGCCCCCGGCGCATGCGCCATAGAACATCGGTCACATATGAGCTTCCGGTCACGTGACCGATATTGCGATCACGTGATCATGAGGGGAGGCATTTAAAAGGGTCCCTTTTCCACCCGACATCATGCCTCTTGAGAAAGCCCACATCTATAGTGGCGAAACGCGCGTCGAGGTTTCTTCTTGACCAGATGGCGACCTGATCTTGCTGTTTTCCTCTTATCTATCTGTTCTTCCCTCCTGACGTCCCTGTGTAATCAGCCGGTAAGCAGAACCCTGATGTGAATACTATTTCACCCTATCTGCACACAGGTGCGGATAGTTTTGTGTGGTAGCTTGCCGCAAGTGCTATATATTTACCAGGGCTCACACTGTGTGTTAGTCAGCAGGGACTATGTCACCCACATATAGATTGTATTTCACCATGTGCTGTTTTCTATAACTTATATTGTGACACCACCTTTCTGGATTACATTTTAATAATATTGAATAAAGAATTTTGTTTTATGCCATTTAAGACTCTGTTTCTCCTGGTATAGATATATTTGTGTCTGAACAATCAGGAGACACTACTGTTTTTCTTTACTGCAAAAAATGAAAAAAAGCAGGATAATACAGAGATTTGACCCGTGGAACTGCAAAACCACACTTGTATTTCTCGGGAATACACCAGACTATTTTCAACAGATATATTTTTGTCTGAACAATCAGGAGACACTACTGTTTTTCTTTACAGCAAAAAAATGCAAAAAAGCAGGATAATACAGAGATTTGACCTGTGGAACTGCAAAAACACACTTGTATTTCTCGGGCCTACACCAGACTATTTTCAACAGATATTTTTGTGTCTGAACAATCTGGAGACACTACTGTTTTTCTTTACAGCAAAAAATGCCAAAAGAAAGATAATACAGAGATTTGACCCGTGGAACTGCAAAACCACACTTGCATTTCTCGGGCCTACACCAGACTATTTTCAACAGATATTTTTGTGTCTGAACAATCTGGAGACACTACTGTTTTTCTTTACGGCAAAAAATGCCAAAAGAAAGATAATACAGAGATTTGACCCATGGAACTGCAAAACCACACTTGTATTTCTCGGGCCTACACCAGACTATTTTCAACAGATATATTTGTGTCTGAACAATCAAGAGACACTACTGTTATGATTTACAGCAAAAAATGCAAAAAAGCAGGATAATACAGAGATTTGACCTGTGGAGCTGCAAAACCACACTTGTATTTCTCGGGCCTACACCAGAGTATTTTCAACAGATATTTTTGTGTCTGAACCATCTGGAGACACTACTGTTTTTCCTTATGGCAAAAAATGCCAAAAGAAAGATAATACAGAGATTTGACCCGTGGAACTGCAAAACCACAGTTCTAGTAATGTAGCCTACACCAGACTATTTTCAACAGATATATTTGTGTCTGAACAATCAGGAGACACTACTGTTTTTCTTTACAGTAAAAAAGGCAAAAAAGCATGATAATACAGAGATTTGACCCGTGCATCTGCAAAACCACACTTGTATTTCTCGGGCCTACACCAGACTATTTTCAACAGATATATTTGTGTCTCAACAATCAGGAGACACTATTGTTTTTCTTTACAGCAAAAATTGCAAACTAGCCGGATAATACAGAGATTTGACCCGTGGAACTGCAAAACCACACTTGTATTTCTCGGGCCTACACCAGACTATTTTCAACAGATATATTTGTGTCTGAATAATCAGGAGACCCTACTGTTTTGCTTTACAGAAAAAAATGCAAAAAATCAGGTTAATACAGAGATTTGACCCATGGAACTGCAAATCCACACTTGTATTTCTCGGGCCTATACCAGACTATTTTCAACAGAAATATTTGTGTCTGAACAATCAGGAGACTCTACTGTTTTGCTTTACAGTAAAAAATGCAAAAAAGCAGGATAATACAGAGATTTGACCCGTGGAACTGCAAAAACACACTTGTATTTCTTGGGCCTACACCAGACTATTTTCAACAGATATTTTTGTGTCTGAACAATCAGGAGACACTACTGTTTTTCTTTATGGCAAAAAATGCCAAAAGAAAGATAGTACAGAGATTTGACCCGTGGAACTGCAAAACCACAGTTCTAGTAATCTGGCCTACACCAGACTATTTTCAACAGATATATTTGTGTCTGAACAATCAGGAGACACTACTGTTTTTGATTACAGCAAGAAATGCAAAAAAGCAGGATAATACAGAGATTTGACCCGTGCAACTGCAAAACCACACTTGTATTTCTCATGCCTACACCAGACTATTTTCAACAGATATATTTGTGTCTGAACAATAAGGAGACACTACGGTTTTTCTTTACAGTAAAAAATGCAAAAAAGCAGGATAATACAGAGATTTGACCAGTGGAAATGCAAAACCACACTTGTTTTTCTCGGGCCTACAGCAGACTATTTTCAACAGATATATTTGTGTCTGAACATTCAGGAGACACTACTTGTTTTTCTTTACAGCAAAAAATGCAAAAAAGCAGGATAATACAGAGATTTGACCCGTGCAACTGCAAAACCACACTTGTATTTCTCGGGCCTACACCAGTCTATTTTCAACAGATATATTTGTGTCTGAACATTCAAAAGACACTATTGATTTTCTTTGCTGCAAAAAAACCATAAAAGCAGGATAATACAGAGATTTGACCCGTGGAACTGCAAAACCACACTTGTATTTCTCAGGCCTACACCAGACTATTTTCAACAGATATATTTGTGTCTGAACAATCAGGAGACACTACTGTTTTTCTATACGGCAAAAAATGCAAATAAGCAGAATAATACACTGATTTGACCCGTGGAGCTACAAGTCCACACTTGTATTTCTCGGGCCTACACCAGACTATTTTCAACAGATATATTTGCGTCTGAACAATCAGGAGACACTACTGTTTTTCTTTATAGCAAGAAATGCAGAAAAGCAGGATAATACAGAGATTTGACCCGTGGAACTGCAAAACCACACATGTATTTCTCGGGCCTACACCAGACTATTTTCAACAGATATATTTGTGTCTGAACAATCAGGAGACACTACTGTTTTTCTTTATCGCAAAAAATATCAAAAGAAGGATAATACAGAGATTTTACCCGTGGAACTGCAATACCACAGTTCTAGCAATCTGGCCTACACCAGACTGTTTTCAACAGACATATTTGTGTCTGAACAATCTGGAGACACTACTGTTTTTCTTTACTGCAAAAATGCAAAAAAGCAGGATAATACAGAGATTTGACCCGTGGAACTGGAAAACCACACTTGTATTTCTCGGGCCTACACCAAACTATTTTCAACAGATATATTTGTGTCTGAACAATCAGGAGACACTACTGTTTTTCTTTACGGCAAAAAATGCCAAAAGAAGGATAATACAGAGATTTGACATGTGGAATTGCAAAACCACAGTTCTAGTAATCTTGCCTACACCAGACTGTTTTCAACAGACATATTTGTGTCTGAACAATCAGGAGACACAACTGTTTTTCTTTACAGCAAAAAATGCAAAAAAGCAGGAAAATACAGAGATTTGACCCGTGAAACTGCAAAACCACAGTTCTAGTAATCTGGCCTACTACCAGACTATTTTCAACAGATATATTTGTGTCTGAACAATCAGGAGACAACACTGTTTTTCTTTACGGCAAAAAAGCAGGATAATACAGAGATTTGACCAGTGCAACTGCAAAACCACACTTGTATTTCTCGGGCCTACACCAGACTATTTTCAACAGATATATTTGTGTCTGAAAAATGAGGAGACACTACTGTTTTTCTTCTCAGCAAAAAATGCAAAAAAGCAGGATAATACAGAGATTTGACCCGTGGAACTGCAAAACCACACTTGTATTTCTCGGGCCTACACCAGACTATTTTCAACAGATATATTTGTGTCTGAACAATCAGGAGACACTACTGCTTTTCTTTACAGCAAAAAATGCAAAAAAGCAGGATAATACAGAGATTTGACCCGTGGAACTGCAAAAACATACTTGTATTTCTCGGGCCTACACCAGACTATTTTCAACAGATATATTTGTGTCTGAACAATCAGGAGACACTACTGTTTTTCTTTACAGCAAAAAATACCAAAAGAAGGATAATACAGAGATTTTACCCGTGGAACTGCAAAACCACAATTCTAGTAATCTGGCCTACACCAGACTGTTTTCAACAGACATATTTGTGTCTGAACAATCTGGAGACACTACTGTTTTTCTTTACTGCAAAAATGCAAAAAAGCAGGATAATACAGAGATTTGACCCGTGGAACTGGAAAACCACACTTGTATTTCTCGGGCCTACACCAAACTATTTTCAACAGATATACAGTTATATGAAAAAGTTTGGGCACCCCTATTAATCTTAAGCTTAATGTTTTTTAAAAATTGGTGTGTTTTCAACAGCTATTTTAGTTTGATATATGTAATTACTGTTGGACACAGTAATGTTTCTGCCTTGAAATGAGGTTTATTGTACTAACAAAAAATGTGCAATCTGCATTCAAACAAAATTTGACAGGTGCATAAGTTTGGGCACCCTTATCATTTTCTTTTTTTAAATACTCCTACCTACTTTTTACTGACTTACTAAAGAACTTTTTTTGATTTTGTAACCTCATTGAGCTTTGAACTTCATAGCCAGGTGTATGCAATCATGAGAAAAGCTACTTAAAGTGGCCACTTGCAAGTTGTTCTCCAGTTTGAATCTCCTCTGAAGAGTGGCATCATGGGCGCCTCAAAAGAACTGTCAAATGATCTGAAAACAAAGATTATTCAACATAGTTGTTCAGGGGAAGGATACAAAAAGCTGTCTCAGAGATTTAACCTGTCAGTTTCCACTGTGAGGAACATACTAAGGAAATGGAAGAACACAGGGACAGTTCTTGTTAAGGCCAGAAGTGGCAGGCCAAGAAAAGCATCAGAAAGGCAGAGAAGAAGAATGGTGAGATCAGTCAAGGACAATCCTCAGACCACCTCCAGAAAGCTGCAGCATCAACTTGCTGCAGATGGTGTCACTGTGCATCGGTCAACTATACAACGCACTTTGCACAAGGAGAAGCTGTATGGGAGAGTGATGCGAAAGAAGCCGTTTTTGCAAGAACGCCACAAACAGAGTCGGCTGAGTTATGCAAAAGCACATTTGGGGAAGCCAATTTCTTTTTGGAAGAAGGTCCTGTGGACTGATGAAACCAAGATTGAGTTGTTTGGTCATACAAAAAGGTGTTATGAATGGCGGCAAAAAAACACAGCATTCCCAGAAAAACACTTGCTACCCACAGTAAAATTTGGTGCAGGTTCCATCATGCTTTGGGGCTGTGTGGCCAATGCCGGCACCGGGAATCTTGTTAAAGTTGAGGTACGCATGGATTCCACTCAGTATCAGCAGATTCTTGACAATAATGTTCAGGAATCAGTGATAAAGTTGAAGTTACGCAGGGGATGGATCTTTCAGCAAGACAATGATCCAAAACACCGCTCCAAATCTACTCAGGCATTCATGCAGAGGAACAATTACAATGTTCTGGAATGGCCATCCCAGTCCCCAGACCTGAATATCATTGAACATCTGTGGGATCATTTGAAGAGGGCTGTCCATGCTCGACGACCATCAAACTTAACTGAACTGGAATTGTTTTGTAAAGAGGAATGGTCAAAAATACCTTCATCCAGGATCCAGGAAATCATTAAAAGCTACAGGAAGCGACTAGAGGCTGTTATTTTTGCAAAAGGAGGATCTACTAAATATTAATGTCACTTTTCTGGTGAGGTGCCCATACCTATGCACCTGTCAAATTTTGTTTGAATGAAGATTGCACATTTTCTGTTAGTACAATAAACCTAATTTCAAGGCAGAAACATTACTGTGTCCAACAGTTATTACATATATTAAACTGAAATAGCTGTTGCAAAAACACCAATTTTTATAAAACATTAAGCTTAAGATTAATAGGGGTGCCCAAACTTTTTCATATAACTGTATTTGTGTCTGAACAATCAGGAGACACTACTGTTTTTCTTTACGGCAAAAAATGCCAAAAGAAGGATAACACAGAGATTTGACCGGTGGAATTGCAAAACCACAGTTCTAGTAATCTTGCCTACACCAGACTGTTTTCAACAGACATATTTGTGTCTGAACAATCAGGAGACACAACTGTTTTTCTTTACAGCAAAAAATGCAAAAAAGCAGGGTAATACAGAGATTTGACAGGTGAAACTGCAAAACCACAGTTCTAGTAATCTGGCCTACCACCAGACTATTTTCAACAGATATATTTGTGTCTGAACAATCAGGAGACACTATTGTTTTTCTTCACAGAAAAAAAATGCAAAAAAGCATAATATTACAGAGATTTGACCCGTGGAGCTGCAAAACCACACTTGTATTTCTCGGGTCTACACCAGTCTATTTTCAACATATATATTTGTGTTTGAACAATCAGAAGACACTACTGCTTTTCTTTACAGCAAGAAATGCAAAAAAGCAGGATAATACAGAGATTTGACCCGTGGAACTGCAAATCCACACTTGTATTTCTCGGGTCTACACCAGACTATTTTCAACAGATATATTTGTGTCTGAATAATTAGGAGACACTATTGTTTTTCTTAACAGCAAAAAATGCAAAAAAGCAGGATATTACAGAGATTTGACCCATGGAACTGCAAAACCACACTTGTATTTCTCGGGCCTACACCAGGCTATTTTCAACAGATATATTTTTGTCTGAACAATCAGGAGACACTACTGTTTTTTTTACAGCAAAAAATGCAAAAAAGCAGGATAATACAGAGATTTGACCCGTGGAACTGCAAAAACACACTTGTATTTCGCGGGCCTACACCAAACTACTTTCAACAGATATTTTTGTGTCTGAACAATCTGGAGACACTACTGTTTTTCTTTACAGCAAAAAATGCCAAAAGAAGGATAATACAGAGATTTGACCTGTGGAACTGCAAAACCACAGTTCTAGTAAGCTGGCCTACACCAGACTGTTTTCAACAGATATATTTCTGTCTGAACAATCAGGATACACTACTGTTTTTCTTTAAAAAAAATGCAAAAAAGCAGGATAATACAGAGATTTGACCCGTGGAACTGCAAAACCACACTTGTATTTCTCGGGCCTACACCAGACTATTTTCAACAGATATTTTTGTGTCTGAACCATCTGGAGACACTACTGTTTTTCTTTATGGCAAAAAATGCCAAAAGAAAGATAATACAGAGATTTGACCCGTGGAACTGCAAAACCACACTTGCATTTCTCGTGCCTACACCAGACTGTTTTCAACAGATATTTTTGTGTTTGAACGATCAGGAGACACTACTGTTTTTCTTTACGGAAAAAAAAGGAAAAAAAGCAGGATAATACAGAGATTTGACCCGTGGAACTGCAAAACCACACTTGTATTTCTCGGGCCTACACAAGACTATTTTCAACAGATATATTTGTGTCTGAACAATCAGGTGACACTACTGTTTTTCTTTATGGCAAAAATGCCAAAAGAAGGATAATACAGAGATTTGACCCGTGGAACTGCAAAACCACAGTTATAGTAAACTGGCCTACACCAGACTGTTTTCAAAAGATATATTTGTGTCTGAACAATCAGGAGACACTACTATTTTTTTTTATGGCAAAAAATGCAAAAAAGTAGGATAATACAGAGATTTGACAAGTGGAACTGCAAAACCACCCTTGTATTACTTGGGCCTACACCAGATTATTTTCAACAGATATTTTTGTGTCAGAACAATCAAGAGACACTACTGTTTTTCTTTACGGCAAAAAATGCCAAAAGAAAGACAATACAGAGATTTGACCCATGGAACTGCAAAACCACAGTTCTAGTAATCTGGCCTACACCAGACTATTTTCAACAGATATATTTGTGTCTGAACAATCAGGAGACACTACTGTTTTTCTTTACAGCAAAAAATGCAAAAAAGCAGGATAATACAGAGATTTGACCCGTGGAACTGCAAAACCACACATGTATTTCTCCGGCCTACACCAGACTATTTTCAACAGATATATTTGTGTCTGAACAATCAGGAGACACTACTGTTTTTCTTTACGGCAAAAAATGCAAACAGAAGGATAATACAGAGATTTGACCCGTGGAACTGCAAAACCACAGTTCTAGTAATCTGGCCTACAACAGGCTGTTTTCAACAGATATATTTGAGTCTGAACAATCAGGAGACACTACTGTTTTTCTTTACGGCAAAAAATGCAAAAAAGCAGGGTAATACAGAGATTTGACCCGTGGACCTGCAAAACCACCCTTGTATTTCTTGGGCCTACACCAGACTATTTTCAACAGATATTTTTGTGTCTGAACAATCAAGAGACACTACTATTTTTCTTTACGAACAAAAAAGCAGGATAATACAGAGATTTGACCTGTGGAACGGCAAAACCACACTTGTATTTCTCGGGCCTACACCAGACTATTTTCAACAGATATATTTGTGTCTGAACAATCAGGAGACACTACTGTTTTTCTTTACGGCAAAAAATGCAAAAAAGCAGGATAATACAGAGATTTGACCCGTGGAACTGCAAAACCACACATGTATTTCTCCGGCCTACACCAGACTATTTTCAACAGATATATTTGTGTCTGAACAATCAGGAGACACTACTGTTTTTCTTTACGGCAAAAAATGCAAACAGAAGGATAATACAGAGATTTGACCCGTGGAACTGCAAAACCACAGTTCTAGTAATCTGGCCTACACCAGGCTGTTTTCAACAGATATATTTAAGTCTGAACAATCAGGAGACACTACTGTTTTTCTTTACGGCAAAAAATGCAAAAAAGCAGGATAATACAGAGATTTGACCCGTGGACCTGCAAAACCACCCTTGTATTTCTTGTGCCTACACCAGACCATTTTCAACAGATATTTTTGTGTCTGAACAATCAATAGACACTACTGTTTTTCTTTACGAACAAAAAAGCAGGATAATACAGAGATTTGACCCATGCAACTGCAAAACCACACTTGTATTTCTCAGGCCTACACCAGACTATGTTCAACAGATATATTTGTGTCTGAAAAATCAGAAGACACTACTGTTTTTCTTTACGGCAAAAAATGCAAAAGAGCAGGATAATACAGAGATTTGACCCGTGGAACTACAAAACCACACTTGCATTTCTCGGGCCTACACCAGACTATTTTCAACAGATATTTTTGTGTCTGAACGATCAGGAGACACTACTATTTTTGATTACAGCAAAAAATGCAAAAAATCAGGATAATACAGAGATTTGACCCGTGCAACTGCAAAACCACACTTGTATTTCTTGGGCCTACACCAGACTATTTTCAACAGATATATTTGTGTCTGAACAATCAGGAGACACTACTGTTTTTCTTTACGGCAAAAAATGCCAAAAGAAGGATAATACAGAAATTTGACCTGTGGAACTGCAAGACAACAGTTCTAGTAATCTGGCCTACACCAGACTGTTTTAAACAGACATATTTGTGTCTGAACAATCAGGAGACACTACTGTTTTTCTTTACAGCAAAAAATGCAAAAAAGCAGGATAATACAGAGATTTGTCCCTTGGAACTACAAAACCACACTTGTATTTCTCAGGCCTACAACAGACTATTTTCAACAGATATGTTTGAGTCTGAACAATCAGGAGACATTAGTTTTTCTTTACGATAAAAAATGCAAAAGAGCAGGATAATACAGAGATTTGACCCGTGGAACTGCAAAACCACACTTGCATTTCTCGGACCTACACCAGACTATTTTCAACAGATATTTTTGTGTCTGAACGATCAGGAGACACTACTGTTTTTACTTAAGTCAAAAAATGCAAAAAAGCAGGATAATACAGAGATTTGACCCGTGCAACTGCAAAACCACACTTGTATTTCTCTTGCCTACCACCAGACTATTTTCAACAGATATATTTGTGTCTGAACAATCAGAAGACACTACTGTTTTTATTTACGGCAAAAAATGCAAAAAAGCAGGATAATACAGAGATTTGACCTGTGGAACTGCAACGCCACACTTGCATTTCTCGGGCCTACACCAGACTATTTTCAACAGATATATTTGTGTTTGAACAATCAGGAGACACTACTCTCTTTCTTTACGGCAAAAATGCCAAAAGAAAGATAATACCGAGATTTGACCCGTGGAACTGCAAAATCACAGCTCTAGTAATCTGGCCTACAACAGAAAATTTTCAACAGATATATTTGTGTCTGAACAATCAGAAGACACTACTGTTTTTCTTTACAGCAAGAAATGCAAAAAAGCAGGATAATACAGAGATTTGACCCGTGGAACTGCAAAACCACACTTGTATTTCTCGGGCCTACAACAGACTATTTTCAACAGATATATTTGTGTCTGAACTCTCAGGAGACACTACTGTTTTTCTTTACGGCAAAAAATGCCAAAAGAAAGATAATACAGAGATTTGACCCGTGGAACTGCAAAATCACAACTCTAGTAATCTGGCCTACACCAGTCTATTTTCAACAAATATATTTGTGTTTGATCAATCAGAAGACACTATTGTTTTTCTTTACAGCAAGAAATGCAAAAAAGCAGGATAATACAGAGATTTGACCCGTGGAACTGCAAAACCACACTTATATTTCTCGGGCCTACAACAGACTATTTTCAACAGATATATTTGTGTCTGAACAATCAGGAGACACTACTGTTTTTCTTTACGGCAAAAAATGCCAAAAGAAAGATAATACAGAGATTTGACCTGTGGAACTGCAAAATCACAGCTCTAGTAATCTGGCCTACACCAAAAAATTTTCAACAGATATATTTGTGTTTGATCAATCAGAAGACACTATTGTTTTTCTTTACAGCAAAAAATGCAAAAAAGCAGGATAATACAGAGATTTGACCGGTGAAACTGCAAAACCACAGTTCTAGTAATCTGGCCTACCACCAAACTATTTTCAACAGATATATTTGTGTCTGAACAATCAGGAGACAATAGTTTTTTTCTTTACGGCAAAAAAGCAGGATAATACAGAGATTTGACCCGTGGAACTGCAAAACCACACTTGTATTTCTCGGGCCTACACCAGACTATTTTCAACAGATATATTTGTGTCTGAACAATCAGGAGACACTACTGTTTTTCTTTACAGCAAAAAATGCAAAAAAGCAGGATAATACAGAGATTTGACCCGTGGAACTGCAAAACCACACATGTATTTCTCCGGCCTACACCAGACTATTTTCAACAGATATATTTGTGTCTGAACAATCAGGAGACACTACTGTTTTTCTTTACGGCAAAAAATGCAAACAGAAGGATAATACAGAGATTTGACCCGTGGAACTGCAAAACCACAGTTCTAGTAATCTGGCCTACACCAGGCTGTTTTCAACAAATATATTTGAGTCTGAACAATCAGGAGACACTACTGTTTTTCTTTACGGCAAAAAATGCAAAAAAGCAGGGTAATACAGAGATTTGACCCGTGGACCTGCAAAACCACCCTTGTATTTCTTGGGCCTACACCAGACTATTTTCAACAGATATTTTTGTGTCTGAACAATCAAGAGACACTACTATTTTTCTTTACGAACAAAAAAGCAGGATAATACAGAGATTTGACCTGTGGAACGGCAAAACCACACTTGTATTTCTCGGGCCTACACCAGACTATTTTCAACAGATATATTTGTGTCTGAACAATCAGGAGACACTACTGTTTTTCTTTACGGCAAAAAATGCAAAAAAGCAGGATAATACAGAGATTTGACCCGTGGAACTGCAAAACCACACATGTATTTCTCCGGCCTACACCAGACTATTTTCAACAGATATATTTGTGTCTGAACAATCAGGAGACACTACTGTTTTTCTTTACGGCAAAAAATGCAAACAGAAGGATAATACAGAGATTTGACCCGTGGAACTGCAAAACCACAGTTCTAGTAATCTGGCCTACACCAGGCTGTTTTCAACAGATATATTTAAGTCTTAACAATCAGGAGACACTACTGTTTTTCTTTACGGCAAAAAATGCAAAAAAGCAGGATAATACAGAGATTTGACCCGTGGACCTGCAAAACCACCCTTGTATTTCTTGTGCCTACACCAGACCATTTTCAACAGATATTTTTGTGTCTGAACAATCAAGAGACACTACTGTTTTTCTTTACGAACAAAAAAGCAGGATAATACAGAGATTTGACCCATGCAACTGCAAAACCACACTTGTATTTCTCAGGCCTACACCAGACTATGTTCAACAGATATATTTGTGTCTGAAAAATCAGAAGACACTACTGTTTTTCTTTACGGCAAAAAATGCAAAAGAGCAGGATAATACAGAGATTTGACCCGTGGACCTGCAAAACCACCCTTGTATTTCTTGTGCCTACACCAGACCATTTTCAACAGATATTTTTGTGTCTGAACAATCAAGAGACACTACTATTTTTCTTTACGAACAAAAAAGCAGGATAATACAGAGATTTGACCTGTGGAACGGCAAAACCACACTTGTATTTCTCGGGCCTACACCAGACTATTTTCAACAGATATATTTGTGTCTGAACAATCAGGAGACACTACTGTTTTTCTTTACGGCAAAAAATGCAAAAAAGCAGGATAATACAGAGATTTGACCCGTGGAACTGCAAAACCACACATGTATTTCTCCGGCCTACACCAGACTATTTTCAACAGATATATTTGTGTCTGAACAATCAGGAGACACTACTGTTTTTCTTTACGGCAAAAAATGCAAACAGAAGGATAATACAGAGATTTGACCCGTGGAACTGCAAAACCACAGTTCTAGTAATCTGGCCTACACCAGGCTGTTTTCAACAGATATATTTAAGTCTGAACAATCAGGAGACACTACTGTTTTTCTTTACGGCAAAAAATGCAAAAAAGCAGGATAATACAGAGATTTGACCCGTGGACCTGCAAAACCACCCTTGTATTTCTTGTGCCTACACCAGACCATTTTCAACAGATATTTTTGTGTCTGAACAATCAATAGACACTACTGTTTTTCTTTACGAACAAAAAAGCAGGATAATACAGAGATTTGACCCATGCAACTGCAAAACCACACTTGTATTTCTCAGGCCTACACCAGACTATGTTCAACAGATATATTTGTGTCTGAAAAATCAGAAGACACTACTGTTTTTCTTTACGGCAAAAAATGCAAAAGAGCAGGATAATACAGAGATTTGACCCGTGGAACTACAAAACCACACTTGCATTTCTCGGGCCTACACCAGACTATTTTCAACAGATATTTTTGTGTCTGAACGATCAGGAGACACTACTATTTTTGATTACAGCAAAAAATGCAAAAAATCAGGATAATACAGAGATTTGACCCGTGCAACTGCAAAACCACACTTGTATTTCTTGGGCCTACACCAGACTATTTTCAACAGATATATTTGTGTCTGAACAATCAGGAGACACTACTGTTTTTCTTTACGGCAAAAAATGCCAAAAGAAGGATAATACAGAAATTTGACCTGTGGAACTGCAAGACAACAGTTCTAGTAATCTGGCCTACACCAGACTGTTTTAAACAGACATATTTGTGTCTGAACAATCAGGAGACACTACTGTTTTTCTTTACAGCAAAAAATGCAAAAAAGCAGGATAATACAGAGATTTGTCCCTTGGAACTACAAAACCACACTTGTATTTCTCAGGCCTACAACAGACTATTTTCAACAGATATGTTTGAGTCTGAACAATCAGGAGACATTAGTTTTTCTTTACGATAAAAAATGCAAAAGAGCAGGATAATACAGAGATTTGACCCGTGGAACTGCAAAACCACACTTGCATTTCTCGGACCTACACCAGACTATTTTCAACAGATATTTTTGTGTCTGAACGATCAGGAGACACTACTGTTTTTACTTAAGTCAAAAAATGCAAAAAAGCAGGATAATACAGAGATTTGACCCGTGCAACTGCAAAACCACACTTGTATTTCTCTTGCCTACCACCAGACTATTTTCAACAGATATATTTGTGTCTGAACAATCAGAAGACACTACTGTTTTTATTTACGGCAAAAAATGCAAAAAAGCAGGATAATACAGAGATTTGACCTGTGGAACTGCAACGCCACACTTGCATTTCTCGGGCCTACACCAGACTATTTTCAACAGATATATTTGTGTTTGAACAATCAGGAGACACTACTCTCTTTCTTTACGGCAAAAATGCCAAAAGAAAGATAATACCGAGATTTGACCCGTGGAACTGCAAAGTCACAGCTCTAGTAATCTGGCCTACAACAGAAAATTTTCAACAGATATATTTGTGTCTGAACAATCAGAAGACACTACTGTTTTTCTTTACAGCAAGAAATGCAAAAAAGCAGGATAATACAGAGATTTGACCCGTGGAACTGCAAAACCACACTTGTATTTCTCGGGCCTACAACAGACTATTTTCAACAGATATATTTGTGTCTGAACTCTCAGGAGACACTACTGTTTTTCTTTACGGCAAAAAATGCCAAAAGAAAGATAATACAGAGATTTGACCCGTGGAACTGCAAAATCACAACTCTAGTAATCTGGCCTACACCAGTCTATTTTCAACAGATATATTTGTGTTTGATCAATCAGAAGACACTATTGTTTTTCTTTACAGCAAGAAATGCAAAAAAGCAGGATAATACAGAGATTTGACCCGTGGAACTGCAAAACCACACTTATATTTCTCGGGCCTACAACAGACTATTTTCAACAGATATATTTGTGTCTGAACAATCAGGAGACACTACTGTTTTTCTTTACGGCAAAAAATGCCAAAAGAAAGATAATACAGAGATTTGACCTGTGGAACTGCAAAATCACAGCTCTAGTAATCTGGCCTACACCAAAAAATTTTCAACAGATATATTTGTGTTTGATCAATCAGAAGACACTATTGTTTTTCTTTACAGCAAAAAATGCAAAAAAGCAGGATAATACAGAGATTTGACCGGTGAAACTGCAAAACCACAGTTCTAGTAATCTGGCCTACCACCAAACTATTTTCAACAGATATATTTGTGTCTGAACAATCAGGAGACAATAGTTTTTTTCTTTACGGCAAAAAAGCAGGATAATACAGAGATTTGACCCGTGGAACTGCAAAACCACACTTGTATTTCTCGGGCCTACACCAGACTATTTTCAACAGATATATTTGTGTCTGAACAATCAGGAGACACTACTGTTTTTCTTTACAGCAAAAAATGCAAAAAAGCAGGATAATACAGAGATTTGACCCGTGGAACTGCAAAACCACACATGTATTTCTCCGGCCTACACCAGACTATTTTCAACAGATATATTTGTGTCTGAACAATCAGGAGACACTACTGTTTTTCTTTACGGCAAAAAATGCAAACAGAAGGATAATACAGAGATTTGACCCGTGGAACTGCAAAACCACAGTTCTAGTAATCTGGCCTACACCAGGCTGTTTTCAACAAATATATTTGAGTCTGAACAATCAGGAGACACTACTGTTTTTCTTTACGGCAAAAAATGCAAAAAAGCAGGGTAATACAGAGATTTGACCCGTGGACCTGCAAAACCACCCTTGTATTTCTTGGGCCTACACCAGACTATTTTCAACAGATATTTTTGTGTCTGAACAATCAAGAGACACTACTATTTTTCTTTACGAACAAAAAAGCAGGATAATACAGAGATTTGACCTGTGGAACGGCAAAACCACACTTGTATTTCTCGGGCCTACACCAGACTATTTTCAACAGATATATTTGTGTCTGAACAATCAGGAGACACTACTGTTTTTCTTTACGGCAAAAAATGCAAAAAAGCAGGATAATACAGAGATTTGACCCGTGGAACTGCAAAACCACACATGTATTTCTCCGGCCTACACCAGACTATTTTCAACAGATATATTTGTGTCTGAACAATCAGGAGACACTACTGTTTTTCTTTACGGCAAAAAATGCAAACAGAAGGATAATACAGAGATTTGACCCGTGGAACTGCAAAACCACAGTTCTAGTAATCTGGCCTACACCAGGCTGTTTTCAACAGATATATTTAAGTCTTAACAATCAGGAGACACTACTGTTTTTCTTTACGGCAAAAAATGCAAAAAAGCAGGATAATACAGAGATTTGACCCGTGGACCTGCAAAACCACCCTTGTATTTCTTGTGCCTACACCAGACCATTTTCAACAGATATTTTTGTGTCTGAACAATCAAGAGACACTACTGTTTTTCTTTACGAACAAAAAAGCAGGATAATACAGAGATTTGACCCATGCAACTGCAAAACCACACTTGTATTTCTCAGGCCTACACCAGACTATGTTCAACAGATATATTTGTGTCTGAAAAATCAGAAGACACTACTGTTTTTCTTTACGGCAAAAAATGCAAAAGAGCAGGATAATACAGAGATTTGACCCGTGGACCTGCAAAACCACCCTTGTATTTCTTGTGCCTACACCAGACCATTTTCAACAGATATTTTTGTGTCTGAACAATCAATAGACACTACTGTTTTTCTTTACGAACAAAAAAGCAGGATAATACAGAGATTTGACCCATGCAACTGCAAAACCACACTTGTATTTCTCAGGCCTACACCAGACTATGTTCAACAGATATATTTGTGTCTGAAAAATCAGAAGACACTACTGTTTTTCTTTACGGCAAAAAATGCAAAAGAGCAGGATAATACAGAGATTTGACCCGTGGAACTACAAAACCACACTTGCATTTCTCGGGCCTACACCAGACTATTTTCAACAGATATTTTTGTGTCTGAACGATCAGGAGACACTACTATTTTTGATTACAGCAAAAAATGCAAAAAATCAGGATAATACAGAGATTTGACCCGTGCAACTGCAAAACCACACTTGTATTTCTTGGGCCTACACCAGACTATTTTCAACAGATATATTTGTGTCTGAACAATCAGGAGACACTACTGTTTTTCTTTACGGCAAAAAATGCCAAAAGAAGGATAATACAGAAATTTGACCTGTGGAACTGCAAGACAACAGTTCTAGTAATCTGGCCTACACCAGACTGTTTTAAACAGACATATTTGTGTCTGAACAATCAGGAGACACTACTGTTTTTCTTTACAGCAAAAAATGCAAAAAAGCAGGATAATACAGAGATTTGTCCCTTGGAACTACAAAACCACACTTGTATTTCTCAGGCCTACAACAGACTATTTTCAACAGATATGTTTGAGTCTGAACAATCAGGAGACATTAGTTTTTCTTTACGATAAAAAATGCAAAAGAGCAGGATAATACAGAGATTTGACCCGTGGAACTGCAAAACCACACTTGCATTTCTCGGACCTACACCAGACTATTTTCAACAGATATTTTTGTGTCTGAACGATCAGGAGACACTACTGTTTTTACTTAAGGCAAAAATGCAAAAAAGCAGGATAATACAGAGATTTGACCCGTGCAACTGCAAAACCACACTTGTATTTCTCTTGCCTACCACCAGACTATTTTCAACAGATATATTTGTGTCTGAACAATCAGAAGACACTACTGTTTTTATTTACGGCAAAAAATGAAAAAAAGCAGGATAATACAGAGATTTGACCTGTGGAACTGCAACGCCACACTTGCATTTCTCGGGCCTACACCAGACTATTTTCAACAGATATATTTGTGTTTGAACAATCAGGAGACACTACTCTCTTTCTTTACGGCAAAAATGCCAAAAGAAAGATAATACCGAGATTTGACCCGTGGAACTGCAAAATCACAGCTCTAGTAATCTGGTCTACAACAGAAAATTTTCAACAGATATATTTGTGTCTGAACAATCAGAAGACACTACTGTTTTTCTTTACAGCAAGAAATGCAAAAAAGCAGGATAATACAGAGATTTGACCCGTGGAACTGCAAAACCACACTTGTATTTCTCGGGCCTACAACAGACTATTTTCAACAGATATATTTGTGTCTGAACTCTCAGGAGACACTACTGTTTTTCTTTACGGCAAAAAATGCCAAAAGAAAGATAATACAGAGATTTGACACGTGGAACTGCAAAATCACAACTCTAGTAATCTGGCCTACACCAGTCTATTTTCAACAGATATATTTGTGTTTGATCAATCAGAAGACACTATTGTTTTTCTTTACAGCAAGAAATGCAAAAAAGCAGGATAATACAGAGATTTGACCCGTGGAACTGCAAAACCACACTTATATTTCTCGGGCCTACAACAGACTATTTTCAACAGATATATTTGTGTCTGAACAATCAGGAGACACTACTGTTTTTCTTTACGGCAAAAAATGCCAAAAGAAAGATAATACAGAGATTTGACCTGTGGAACTGCAAAATCACAGCTCTAGTAATCTGGCCTACACCAAAAAATTTTCAACAGATATATTTGTGTTTGATCAATCAGAAGACACTATTGTTTTTCTTTACAGCAAAAAATGCAAAAAAGCAGGATAATACAGAGATTTGACCGGTGAAACTGCAAAACCACAGTTCTAGTAATCTGGCCTACCACCAAACTATTTTCAACAGATATATTTGTGTCTGAACAATCAGGAGACAATAGTTTTTTTCTTTACGGCAAAAAAGCAGGATAATACAGAGATTTGACCCGTGGAACTGCAAAACCACACTTGTATTTCTCGGGCCTACACCAGACTATTTTCAACAGATATATTTGTATCTGAACAATCAGGAGACACTACTGTTTTTCTTTACAGCAAAAAATGCAAAAAAGCAGGATAATACAGAGATTTGACCCGTGGAACTGCAAAACCACACATGTATTTCTCCGGCCTACACCAGACTATTTTCAACAGATATATTTGTGTCTGAACAATCAGGAGACACTACTGTTTTTCTTTACGGCAAAAAATGCAAACAGAAGGATAATACAGAGATTTGACCCGTGGAACTGCAAAACCACAGTTCTAGTAATCTGGCCTACACCAGGCTGTTTTCAACAGATATATTTGAGTCTGAACAATAAGGAGACACTACTGTTTTTCTTTACGGCAAAAAATGCAAAAAAGCAGGGTAATACAGAGATTTGACCCGTGGACCTGCAAAACCACCCTTGTATTTCTTGGGCCTACACCAGACTATTTTCAACAGATATTTTTGTGTCTGAACAATCAAGAGACACTACTATTTTTCTTTACGAACAAAAAAGCAGGATAATACAGAGATTTGACCTGTGGAACGGCAAAACCACACTTGTATTTCTCGGGCCTATACCAGACTATTTTCAACAGATATATTTGTGTCTGAAAAATCAGAAGACACTACTGTTTTTCTTTACGGCAAAAAATGCAAAAGAGCAGGATAATACAGAGATTTGACCCGTGGAACTACAAAACCACACTTGCATTTCTCGGGCCTACACCAGACTATTTTCAACAGATATTTTTGTGTCTGAACGATCAGGAGACACTACTATTTTTGATTACAGCAAAAAATGCAAAAAATCAGGATAATACAGAGATTTGACCCGTGCAACTGCAAAACCACACTTGTATTTCTTGGGCCTACACCAGACTATTTTCAACAGATATATTTGTGTCTGAACAATCAGGAGACACTACTGTTTTTCTTTACGGCAAAAAATGCCAAAAGAAGGATAATACAGAAATTTGACCTGTGGAACTGCAAGACAACAGTTCTAGTAATCTGGCCTACACCAGACTGTTTTAAACAGACATATTTGTGTCTGAACAATCAGGAGACACTACTGTTTTTCTTTACAGCAAAAAATGCAAAAAAGCAGGATAATACAGAGATTTGTCCCTTGGAACTACAAAACCACACTTGTATTTCTCAGGCCTACAACAGACTATTTTCAACAGATATGTTTGAGTCTGAACAATCAGGAGACATTAGTTTTTCTTTACGATAAAAAATGCAAAAGAGCAGGATAATACAGAGATTTGACCCGTGGAACTGCAAAACCACACTTGCATTTCTCGGACCTACACCAGACTATTTTCAACAGATATTTTTGTGTCTGAACGATCAGGAGACACTACTGTTTTTACTTAAGGCAAAAAAATGCAAAAAAGCAGGATAATACAGAGATTTGACCCGTGCAACTGCAAAACCACACTTGTATTCTCTTGCCTACCACCAGACTATTTTCAACAGATATATTTGTGTCTGAACAATCAGAAGACACTACTGTTTTTATTTACGGCAAAAAATGCAAAAAAGCAGGATAATACAGAGATTTGACCTGTGGAACTGCAACGCCACACTTGCATTTCTCGGGCCTACACCAGACTATTTTCAACAGATATATTTGTGTTTGAACAATCAGGAGACACTACTCTCTTTCTTTACGGCAAAAATGCCAAAAGAAAGATAATACCGAGATTTGACCCGTGGAACTGCAAAATCACAGCTCTAGTAATCTGGCCTACAACAGAAAATTTTCAACAGATATATTTGTGTCTGAACAATCAGAAGACACTACTGTTTTTCTTTACAGCAAGAAATGCAAAAAAGCAGGATAATACAGAGATTTGACCCGTGGAACTGCAAAACCACACTTGTATTTCTCGGGCCTACAACAGACTATTTTCAACAGATATATTTGTGTCTGAACTCTCAGGAGACACTACTGTTTTTCTTTACGGCAAAAAATGCCAAAAGAAAGATAATACAGAGATTTGACCCGTGGAACTGCAAAATCACAACTCTAGTAATCTGGCCTACACCAGTCTATTTTCAACAGATATATTTGTGTTTGATCAATCAGAAGACACTATTGTTTTTCTTTACAGCAAGAAATGCAAAAAAGCAGGATAATACAGAGATTTGACCCGTGGAACTGCAAAACCACACTTATATTTCTCGGGCCTACAACAGACTATTTTCAACAGATATATTTGTGTCTGAACAATCAGGAGACACTACTGTTTTTCTTTACGGCAAAAAATGCCAAAAGAAAGATAATACAGAGATTTGACCTGTGGAACTGCAAAATCACAGCTCTAGTAATCTGGCCTACACCAAAAAATTTTCAACAGATATATTTGTGTTTGATCAATCAGAAGACACTATTGTTTTTCTTTACAGCAAAAAATGCAAAAAAGCAGGATAATACAGAGATTTGACCGGTGAAACTGCAAAACCACAGTTCTAGTAATCTGGCCTACCACCAAACTATTTTCAACAGATATATTTGTGTCTGAACAATCAGGAGACAATAGTTTTTTTCTTTACGGCAAAAAAGCAGGATAATACAGAGATTTGACCCGTGGAACTGCAAAACCACACTTGTATTTCTCGGGCCTACACCAGACTATTTTCAACAGATATATTTGTATCTGAACAATCAGGAGACACTACTGTTTTTCTTTACAGCAAAAAATGCAAAAAAGCAGGATAATACAGAGATTTGACCCGTGGAACTGCAAAACCACACATGTATTTCTCCGGCCTACACCAGACTATTTTCAACAGATATATTTGTGTCTGAACAATCAGGAGACACTACTGTTTTTCTTTACGGCAAAAAATGCAAACAGAAGGATAATACAGAGATTTGACCCGTGGAACTGCAAAACCACAGTTCTAGTAATCTGGCCTACACCAGGCTGTTTTCAACAGATATATTTGAGTCTGAACAATAAGGAGACACTACTGTTTTTCTTTACGGCAAAAAATGCAAAAAAGCAGGGTAATACAGAGATTTGACCCGTGGACCTGCAAAACCACCCTTGTATTTCTTGGGCCTACACCAGACTATTTTCAACAGATATTTTTGTGTCTGAACAATCAAGAGACACTACTATTTTTCTTTACGAACAAAAAAGCAGGATAATACAGAGATTTGACCTGTGGAACGGCAAAACCACACTTGTATTTCTCGGGCCTATACCAGACTATTTTCAACAGATATATTTGTGTCTGAAAAATCAGAAGACACTACTGTTTTTCTTTACGGCAAAAAATGCAAAAGAGCAGGATAATACAGAGATTTGACCCGTGGAACTACAAAACCACACTTGCATTTCTCGGGCCTACACCAGACTATTTTCAACAGATATTTTTGTGTCTGAACGATCAGGAGACACTACTATTTTTGATTACAGCAAAAAATGCAAAAAATCAGGATAATACAGAGATTTGACCCGTGCAACTGCAAAACCACACTTGTATTTCTTGGGCCTACACCAGACTATTTTCAACAGATATATTTGTGTCTGAACAATCAGGAGACACTACTGTTTTTCTTTACGGCAAAAAATGCCAAAAGAAGGATAATACAGAAATTTGACCTGTGGAACTGCAAGACAACAGTTCTAGTAATCTGGCCTACACCAGACTGTTTTAAACAGACATATTTGTGTCTGAACAATCAGGAGACACTACTGTTTTTCTTTACAGCAAAAAATGCAAAAAAGCAGGATAATACAGAGATTTGTCCCTTGGAACTACAAAACCACACTTGTATTTCTCAGGCCTACAACAGACTATTTTCAACAGATATGTTTGAGTCTGAACAATCAGGAGACATTAGTTTTTCTTTACGATAAAAAATGCAAAAGAGCAGGATAATACAGAGATTTGACCCGTGGAACTGCAAAACCACACTTGCATTTCTCGGACCTACACCAGACTATTTTCAACAGATATTTTTGTGTCTGAACGATCAGGAGACACTACTGTTTTTACTTAAGGCAAAAAATGCAAAAAAGCAGGATAATACAGAGATTTGACCCGTGCAACTGCAAAACCACACTTGTATTCTCTTGCCTACCACCAGACTATTTTCAACAGATATATTTGTGTCTGAACAATCAGAAGACACTACTGTTTTTATTTACGGCAAAAAATGCAAAAAAGCAGGATAATACAGAGATTTGACCTGTGGAACTGCAACGCCACACTTGCATTTCTCGGGCCTACACCAGACTATTTTCAACAGATATATTTGTGTTTGAACAATCAGGAGACACTACTCTCTTTCTTTACGGCAAAAATGCCAAAAGAAAGATAATACCGAGATTTGACCCGTGGAACTGCAAAATCACAGCTCTAGTAATCTGGCCTACAACAGAAAATTTTCAACAGATATATTTGTGTCTGAACAATCAGAAGACACTACTGTTTTTCTTTACAGCAAGAAATGCAAAAAAGCAGGATAATACAGAGATTTGACCCGTGGAACTGCAAAACCACACTTGTATTTCTCGGGCCTACAACAGACTATTTTCAACAGATATATTTGTGTCTGAACTCTCAGGAGACACTACTGTTTTTCTTTACGGCAAAAAATGCCAAAAGAAAGATAATACAGAGATTTGACCCGTGGAACTGCAAAATCACAACTCTAGTAATCTGGCCTACACCAGTCTATTTTCAACAGATATATTTGTGTTTGATCAATCAGAAGACACTATTGTTTTTCTTTACAGCAAGAAATGCAAAAAAGCAGGATAATACAGAGATTTGACCCGTGGAACTGCAAAACCACACTTATATTTCTCGGGCCTACAACAGACTATTTTCAACAGATATATTTGTGTCTGAACAATCAGGAGACACTACTGTTTTTCTTTACGGCAAAAAATGCCAAAAGAAAGATAATACAGAGATTTGACCTGTGGAACTGCAAAATCACAGCTCTAGTAATCTGGCCTACACCAAAAAATTTTCAACAGATATATTTGTGTTTGATCAATCAGAAGACACTATTGTTTTTCTTTACAGCAAAAAATGCAAAAAAGCAGGATAATACAGAGATTTGACCGGTGAAACTGCAAAACCACAGTTCTAGTAATCTGGCCTACCACCAAACTATTTTCAACAGATATATTTGTGTCTGAACAATCAGGAGACAATAGTTTTTTTCTTTACGGCAAAAAAGCAGGATAATACAGAGATTTGACCCGTGGAACTGCAAAACCACACTTGTATTTCTCGGGCCTACACCAGGCTATTTTCAACAGATATATTTGTGTCTGAATAATCAGGGACACTACTGTTCTTCTTTACAGCAAAAAATGCAAAAAAGCAGGATAATACAGAGATTTGACCCGTGGAACTGTAAAACCACACTTGTATTTCTCGGGCCTACAACAGACTATTTTCAACAGATATATTTGTGTCTGAACAATCAGGAGACACTACTGTTTTTCTTTACGGTAAAAAATGCCAAAAGAAAGATAATACAGAGATTTTACCCGTGGAACTGCAAAATCACAGTTCTAGTAATCTGGCCTACACCAGACAATTTTCAACAGATACAGTACAGACCAAAAGTTTGGACACACGTTCTCATTTAAAGATTTTTCTGTATTTTCATAACTATGAAAATTGTACTTTCACACTGAAGGCATCAAAACTATGAATTAACACATGTGGAATTATATACTTTACAAAAAAGTGTGAAACAACGGAAAATATGTCTTATATTCTAGGTTCTTCAAAGTAGCCACCTTTTGCTTTGATGACTGCTTTGCACACTGTTGGCATTCTCTTGATGAGCTTCAAGAGGTAGTCACCGGAAATGGTCTTCCAACAATCTTGAAGGAGTTCCCAGAGATGCTTAGCACTTGTTGGCCCTTTTGCCTTCACTCTGCGGTCCAGCTCACCCCAAACCATCTCGATTGGGTTCAGGTCTGGTCACTCTCCTTCTTGGTCAAATAGCCCTTACACAGCCTGGAGGTGTGTTTGGGATCATTGTCCTGTTGAAAAATAAATGATGGTCCAACTAAACGCAAACCGGATGGAATAGCATGCCGCTGCAAGATGCTGTGGTAGCCATGCTGGTTCAGTATGCCTTCAATTTTGAATAAATCCTCAACAGTGTCACCAGCAAAGCACCCCCACACAATCACACCTCCTCCTCAATGCTTCACGGTGGGATCCATGCATGTAGAGTCCATCCGTTCACCTTTTCTGCGTCGCACAAAGACACGGTGGTTGGAATCAAAGATCTCAAATTTGCACTCATCAGACCAAAGCACAGATTTCCACTGGTCTGATGTCCATTCCTTGTGTTCTTTAGCCCAAACAAGTCTCTTCTACTTGTTGCCTGTCCTTAGCAGTGGTTTCCTAGCCGCTATTTTACCATGAAGGCCTGCTGCACAAAGTTTCCTCTTAACAGTTGTTGAAGAGATGTGTCTGCTGCTAGAACTCTGTATGGCATTGAACTGGTCTCTAATCTGAGCTGCTGTTAACCTGCGATTTCTGAGGCTGGTGACTTGGATAAACTTATCCTCAGAAGCAGAGGTGACTCTTGGTCTTCCTTTCCTGGGGCGGTCCTCATGTGAGCCAGTTTCTTTGTAGCGCTTGATGGTTTTTGCAACTGCACTTGGGGACACTTTCAAACTTTTCCCAATTTTTTGCACTGACGGACCTTCATTTCTTAAAGTAATGATGACCACTCGTTTTTCTTTACTTAGCTGCTTTTTTCTTGCCATAATAAAAATTCTAACAGTCTATTCAGTAGGACTATCAACTGTGTATCCAGCAGACTTCTCCACAACACAATTGATGGTCCCAACCCCATTTATAAGGCAAGAAATCCCACTTATTAAACCTGACAGGGCACACCTGTGAAGTGAAAACCATTTCCGGTGACTACCTCTTGAAGCTCATCAAGAGAATGCCAAGAGTGTGCAAAGCAGTCATCAAAGCAAAAGGTGGCTACTTTGAAGAACCTAGAATATAAGACATATTTTCAGTTGTTTCACACTTTTTTGTTAAGTATATAATTCCACATGTGTTAATTCATAGTTCTGATACCTTCAGTGTGAATGTACAATTTTCATAGTCATGAAAATACAGAAAAATATTTAAATGAGATGGTGTGTCCATACTTTTGGACTGTACTGTATATTTGTGTCTGAACAATCAGGAGACACTACTGTTTTTCTTGACAGCAAAAAATGCAAAAAAGCAGGATAATACAGAGATTTGACCCGTGGAACTGCAAAACCACACTTGTATTTCTCGGCTCTACACCAGTCTATTTTCAACAGATATATCTGTGTTTGATCAATCAGAAGACACTATTGTTTTTCTTTACAGCAAGAAATGCAAAAAAGCAGGATAATACAGAGATTTGACCCGTGGAATTGCAAAACCACACTTGTATTTCTCGGGCCTACACCAGACTATTTTCAACAGATATAATTGTGTCTGAACAATCAGGAGACACTACTGTTTTTCTTTACGGCAAAAAATTCAAAAAAGCAGGATAATACAGAGATTTGACCGGTGGAACTGCAAAACCACACATGTATTTCTCAGGCCTACACCAGACTATTTTCAACAGATATATTTGTGTCTGAACAATCAGGAGACACTACTGTTTTTCTTTACGGCAAAAAATGCCAAAAGAAGGATAATACAGAGATTTGATTGGTGGAACTGCAAAACCACAGTTCTAGTAATCTGGACTACACCAGACTGATTTCAACAGACATACTTGTGTCTGAACAATCAGGAGACAATACTGTTTTTCTTTACGGCAAAAAAGCAGGATAATACAGAGATTTGACCCGTGCAACTGCAAAACCACACTTGTATTTCTCGGGCCTACACCAGACTGTTTTCAACAGATATATTTGTGTCTGAAAAATGAGGAGACACTACTGTTTTTCTTTACAGTAAAAAATGCAAAAAAAGCAGGATAATACAGAGATTTGACACCTGGAACTCGAAATCCACACTTGTATTTCTCGGGCCTACACCAGACTATTTTCAACAGATATATTTGTGTCTGAACAATCAGGAGACACTATTGTTTTTCTTTACAGCAAAAAATGCAAAAAAGCAGGATAATACAGAGATTTGACCCATGGAACTGCAAAACCACACTGGTATTTCTCAGGCCTACACCAGACTATTTTCAACAGATATATTTCTGTCTGATCAATCAGGAGACACTACTGTTTTTCTTTACGGCAAAAAATGCAAATAAGCAGGATAATACAGAGATTTGACTCGTGGAATGGCAAAAACACACTTGTATTTCTCGGGCCTACACCAGACTATTTTCAACAGATATATTTGTGTCTGAACAATCAGGAGACACTACTGTTTTTCTTTGCGGCAAAAAATGCAAAAAAGCAGGATAATACAGAGATTTGACCCGTGCAACTGCAAGTCCACATTTGTATTTCTCGGGCCTACACCAGACTATTTTCAACAGATATATTTGTGTCTGAACAATCAGGAGACACTACTGTTTTTCTTTACAGCAAAAAATGCAAAAAAGCAGGATAATACAGAGATTTGACCCGTGGAGCGGCAAAAACACACTTCTATTTCTCAGGCTTACACCAGACTATTTTCAACAGATATATTTGAGTCTGATCAATCAGGAGACACTATTGTTTTTCTTTATGGCAAAAATGCAAATAAGCAGGATAATACAGAGATTTGACCCGTGGAACTGCAAGTCCACACTTGTGTTTCTCGGGCCTACACCAGACTATTTTCAACAGATATATTTGTGTCTGAACAATCAGGAGACACTACTGTTTTTCTTTACAGCAAAAAATGCAAAAAAGCAGGATACTACAGAGATTTGACCCGTGGAACGGAAAAAACACACTGGTATTTCTCGCGCCTACACCAGACTATTTTCAACAGATATATTTGTGTCTGAACAATCAGGAGACACTACTGTTTTTCTTTATGGTAAAACATGCAAAAAAGCAGGATAATACAGAGATTTGACCCGTGCAACTGCAAAACCACACTTGTATTTCTCAGGCCTACACCAGACTATTTTCAACAAATATATTTGTGTCTGAACACTCAGGAGACACTACTGTTTTTCTTTACAGCAAAAAATGCAAAAAAGCAGGATAATACAGAGATTTGACCCATGGAACTGCAAAACCACACTGGTATTTCTCAGGCCTACACCAGACTATTTTCAACAGATATATTTCTGTCTGATCAATCAGGAGACACTACTGTTTTTCTTTACGGCAAAAAATGCAAATAAGCAGGATAATACAGACATTTGACCCGTGAAACGGCAAAAACACACTTGTATTTCTCGGGCCTACACCAGACTATTTTCAACAGATATATTTGTGTCTGAACAATCAGGAGACACTACTGTTTTTCTTTACGGCAAAAAATGCAAAAAAGCAGGATAATACAGAGATTTGACCCGTGCAACTGCAAGTCCACACTTGTATTTCTCGGGCCTACACCAGACTATTTTCAACAGATATATTTGTGTCTGAACAATCAGGAGACACTACTGTTTTTCTTTACAGCAAAAAATGCAAAAAAGCAGGATAATACAGAGATTTGACCCGTGGAACGGCAAAAACACACTTGTATTTCTCATGCTTACACCAGACTATTTTCAACAGATATATTTGAGTCTGATCAATCAGGAGACACTATTGTTTTTCTTTACGGCAAAAATGCAAATAAGCAGGATAATACAGAGATTTGACCCGTGGAACTGCAAGTCCACACTTGTATTTCTCGGGCCTACACCAGACTATTCTCAACAGATATATTTGTGTCTGAACAATCAGGAGACACTACTGTTTTTCTTTACAGCAAAAAATGTAAAAAAGCAGGATAATACAGAGATTTGACCCGTGGAACGGCAAAAACACACTTGTATTTCTCGCGCCTACACCAGACTATTTTCAACAGATATATTTGTGTCTGAACAATCAGGAGACACTACTGTTTTTCTTTACGGAAAAAAAAGCAAATAAGCAGGATAATACAGAGATTTGACCCGTGCAACTGCAAAACCACACTTGTATTTCTCAGGCCTACACCAGACTATTTTCAACAGATATATTTGTGTCTGAACAATCAGGAGACGCTACTGTTTTTCTTTACAGCAAAAAATGCAAAAAAGCAGGATAATACTGAGATTTGACCCGTGCAACTGCAAAAACACACTTGTATTTCTCGGGCTTACACCAGTCTATTTTCAACAGATATATTTGTGTCTGAACAATCAGAAGACACTATTGATTTTCTTTACAGCTAAAAATTCACAAAAGCAGGATAATACAGAGATTTGACCCGTGGAACTGCAAAACCACACTTGTATTTCTCAGACCTACACCAGACTGTTTTCAACAGACATATTTGTGTCTGAACAATCTGGAGACACTACTGTTTTTCTTTACTGCAAAAATGCAAAAAAGCAGGATAATAGAGATTTGACCCGTGGAACTGCAAAACCACAGATCTAGTAATCTGGACTACACCAGACTATTTTCAACAGATATATTTGTGTCTGAACAATCAGGAGACACTACTCTTTTTCTTTACAGCATAAATGCAAAAAAGCAGGATAATACAGAGATTTGACCCGTGCATCTGCAAAACCACACTTGTATTTCTCGGGCCTACACCAGACTATTTTCAACAGATATATTTGTGTCTCAAAAATTAGGAGACACTATTCTTTTTCTTCACAGCAAAAAATGCAAAATAGCAGGATAATACAGAGATTTGACCCGTGGATTTGCAAAACCACACTTGTATTTCTCGGGCCTACACCAGACTATTTTCAACAGATATATTTGTGTCTGAACAATCAGGAGACACTACTGTTTTTCTTTACAGCAAAAAATGCAAAAAAGCAGGATAATACAGAGATTTGACCCGTGCAACTGCAAAACCACACTTGTATTTCTCGGGCCTACACCAGTCTATTTTCAATAGATATATTTGTGTCTGAACCATCAGAAGACACTATTGATTTTCTTTCCAGCAAAAAATTCACAAAAGCAGGATAATACAGAGATTTGACCCGTGGAACTGCAAAACCACACTAATATTTCGGAGGCCAACACCAGACTATTTTCAACAGATATATTTCTGTCTGATCAATCAGGAGACACTACTGTTTTTCTTTACGGCAAAAAATGCAAATAAGCAGGATAATACAGAGATTTGACCCGTGGAACGGCAAAAACACACTTGTATTTCTCGGGCCTACACCAGACTATTTGTTCAGACACAAATATATCTGTTGAAAATAGTCTGGTGTAGGCCCGAGAAATACAAGTGTGGACTTGCAGTTGCACGGGTCAAATCTCTGTATTATCCTGCTTTTTTGCATTTTTTGCCGTAAAGAAAAACAGTAGTGTCTCCTGATTGTTCAGACACAAATATATCTGTTGAAATCAGGAGACACTACTGTTTTTCTTTACGGCAAAAAATGCAAAAAAGCAGGATAATACAGAGATTTGACCCGTGCAACTGCAAGTCCACACTTGTATTTCTCGGGCCTACACCAGACTATTTTCAACAGATATATTTGTGTCTGAACAATCAGGAGACACTACTGTTTTTCTTTACAGCAAAAAATGCAAAAAAGCAGGATAATACAGAGATTTGACCCGTGGAGCGGCAAAAACACACTTCTATTTCTCAGGCTTACACCAGACTATTTTCAACAGATATATTTGAGTCTGATCAATCAGGAGACACTATTGTTTTTCTTTACGGCAAAAATGCAAATAAGCAGGATAATACAGAGATTTGACCCGTGGAACTGCAAGTCCACACTTGTATTTCTCGGGCCTACACCAGACTATTCTCAACAGATATATTTGTGTCTGAACAATCAGGAGACACTACTGTTTTTCTTTACAGCAAAAAATGTAAAAAAGCAGGATAATACAGAGATTTGACCCGTGGAACGGCAAAAACACACTTGTATTTCTCGCGCCTACACCAGACTATTTTCAACAGATATATTTGTGTCTGAACAATCAGGAGACACTACTGTTTTTCTTTACGGAAAAAAAAGCAAATAAGCAGGATAATACAGAGATTTGACCCGTGCAACTGCAAAACCACACTTGTATTTCTCAGGCCTACACCAGACTATTTTCAACAGATATATTTGTGTCTGAACAATCAGGAGACGCTACTGTTTTTCTTTACAGCAAAAAATGCAAAAAAGCAGGATAATACTGAGATTTGACCCGTGCAACTGCAAAAACACACTTGTATTTCTCGGGCCTACACCAGTCTATTTTCAACAGATATATTTGTGTCTGAACAATCAGAAGACACTATTGATTTTCTTTACAGCTAAAAATTCACAAAAGCAGGATAATACAGAGATTTGACCCGTGGAACTGCAAAACCACACTTGTATTTCTCAGACCTACACCAGACTGTTTTCAACAGACATATTTGTGTCTGAACAATCTGGAGACACTACTGTTTTTCTTTACTGCAAAAATGCAAAAAAGCAGGATAATAGAGATTTGACCCGTGGAACTGCAAAACCACAGATCTAGTAATCTGGACTACACCAGACTATTTTCAACAGATATATTTGTGTCTGAACAATCAGGAGACACTACTCTTTTTCTTTACAGCATAAATGCAAAAAAGCAGGATAATACAGAGATTTGACCCGTGCATCTGCAAAACCACACTTGTATTTCTCGGGCCTACACCAGACTATTTTCAACAGATATATTTGTGTCTCAAAAATTAGGAGACACTATTCTTTTTCTTCACAGCAAAAAATGCAAAATAGCAGGATAATACAGAGATTTGACCCGTGGATCTGCAAAACCACACTTGTATTTCTCGGGCCTACACCAGACTATTTTCAACAGATATATTTGTGTCTGAACAATCAGGAGACACTACTGTTTTTCTTTACAGCAAAAAATGCAAAAAAGCAGGATAATACAGAGATTTGACCCGTGCAACTGCAAAACCACACTTGTATTTCTCGGGCCTACACCAGTCTATTTTCAATAGATATATTTGTGTCTGAACCATCAGAAGACACTATTGATTTTCTTTCCAGCAAAAAATTCAGAAAAGCAGGATAATACAGAGATTTGACCCGTGGAACTGCAAAACCACACTAATATTTCGGAGGCCAACACCAGACTATTTTCAACAGATATATTTCTGTCTGATCAATCAGGAGACACTACTGTTTTTCTTTACGGCAAAAAATGCAAATAAGCAGGATAATACAGAGATTTGACCCGTGGAACGGCAAAAACACACTTGTATTTCTCGGGCCTACACCAGACTATTTTCAACAGATATATTTGTGTCTGAACAATCAGGAGACACTACTGTTTTTCTTTACGGCAAAAAATGCAAAAAAGCAGGATAATACAGAGATTTGACCCGTGCAACTGCAAGTCCACACTTGTATTTCTCGGGCCTACACCAGACTATTTTCAACAGATATATTTGTGTCTGAACAATCAGGAGACACTACTGTTTTTCTTTACAGCAAAAAATGCAAAAAAGCAGGATAATACAGAGATTTGACCCGTGGAGCGGCAAAAACACACTTCTATTTCTCAGGCTTACACCAGACTATTTTCAACAGATATATTTGAGTCTGATCAATCAGGAGACACTATTGTTTTTCTTTACGGCAAAAATGCAAATAAGCAGGATAATACAGAGATTTGACCCGTGGAACTGCAAGTCCACACTTGTATTTCTCGGGCCTACACCAGACTATTTTCAACAGATATATTTGTGTCTGAACAATCAGGAGACACTACTGTTTTTCTTTACAGCAAAAAATGCAAAAAAGCAGGATACTACAGAGATTTGACCCGTGGAACGGAAAAAACACACTGGTATTTCTCGCGCCTACACCAGACTATTTTCAACAGATATATTTGTGTCTGAACAATCAGGAGACACTACTGTTTTTCTTTATGGTGAAACATGCAAAAAAGCAGGATAATACAGAGATTTGACCCGTGCAACTGCAAAACCACACTTGTATTTCTCAGGCCTACACCAGACTATTTTCAACAGATATATTTGCGTCTGAACAATCAGGAGACACTACTGTTTTTCGTTACAGCAAAAAATGCAAAAAAGCAGGATAATACAGAGATTTGACCCATGGAACTGCAAAACCACACTGGTATTTCTCAGGCCTACACCAGACTATTTTCAACAGATATATTTCTGTCTGATCAATCAGGAGACACTACTGTTTTTCTTTACAGCAAAAAATGCAAATAAGCAGGATAATACAGAGATTTGACCCGTGAAACGGCAAAAACTCACTTGTATTTCTCGGGCCTACACCAGACTATTTTCAACAGATATATTTGTGTCTGAACAATCAGGAGACACTACTGTTTTTCTTTACGGCAAAAAATGCAAAAAAGCAGGATAATACAGAGATTTGACCCGTGCAACTGCAAGTCCACACTTGTATTTCTCGGGCCTACACCAGACTATTTTCAACAGATATATTTGTGTCTGAACAATCAGGAGACACTACTGTTTTTCTTTAGAGCACAAAATGCAAAAAAGCAGGATAATACAGAGATTTGACCCGTGGAACGGCAAAAACACACTTGTATTTCTCATGCTTACACCAGACTATTTTCAACAGATATATTTGAGTCTGATCAATCAGGAGACACTACTGTTTTTCTTTACGGCAAAAATCCAAATAAGCAGGATAATACAGAGATTTGACCCGTGGAACTGCAAGTCCACACTTGTATTTCTGGGGCCTACACCAGACTATTTTCAACAGATATATTTGTGTCTGAACAATCAGGAGACACTACTGTTTTTCTTTACAGCAAAAAATGCAAAAAAGCAGGATAATACAGAGATTTGACCCGTGGAACGGAAAAAACACACTGGTATTTCTCGGGCACACACCAGACTATTTTCAACAGATATATTTGTGTCTGAACAATCAGGAGACACTACTGTTTTTCTTTACGCCAAAAATGCAAATAAGCAGGATAATACAGAGATTTGACCCATGGAACTGCAAGTCCACACTTGTATTTCTCGGGCCTACACTAGACTATTTTCACCAGATATATTTGTGTCTGAGCAATCAGAAGACACTACTGTTTTTCTTTACAGCAAAAAATGCAAAAAAGCAGGATAATACTGAGATTTGACCCGTGCAACTGCAAAAACACACTTGTATTTCTCGGGCCTACACCAGTCTATTTTCAACAGATATATTTGTGTCTGAACAATCAGAAGACACTATTGATTTTCTTTACAGCTAAAAATTCACAAAAGCAGGATAATACAGAGATTTGACCCGTGGAACTGCAAAACCACACTTGTATTTCTCAGGCCTACACCAGACTGTTTTCAACAGACATATTTGTGTCTGAACAATCTGGAGACACTACTGTTTTTCTTTACTGCAAAAATGCAAAAAAGCAGGATAATACAGAGATTTGACCCGTGGAACTGCAAAACCACAGTTCTAGTAATCTGGACTACACCAGACTATTTTCAACAGATGTATTTGTGTCTGAACAATCAGGAGACACTACTGTTTTTCTTTACAGCAAAAAATGCAAAAAAGCATGATAATACAGAGATTTGACCCGTGCATCTGCAAAACCACACTTGTATTTCTCGGGCCTACACCAGACTATTTTCAACAGATATATTTGTGTCTCAAAAATTCGGAGACACTATTGTTTTTCTTTACAGCAAAAAATGCAAAATAGCAGGATAATACAGAGATTTGACCCGTGGATCTGCAAAACCACACTTGTATTTCTCGGGCCTACACCAGACTATTTTCAACAGATATATTTGTGTCTGAACAATCAGGAGACACTACTGTTTTTCTGTACAGCAAAAAATGCAAAAAAGCAGGATAATACAGAGATTTGACCCGTGCAACTGCAAAACCACACTTGTATTTCTCGGGCCTACACCAGTCTATTTTCAATAGATATATTTGTGTCTGAACCATCAGAAGACACTATTGATTTTCTTTACAGCAAAAAATTCACAAAAGCAGGATAATACAGAGATTTGACCCGTGGAACTGCAAAACCACACTGGTATTTCGGAGGCCAACACCAGACTATTTTCAACAGATATATTTGTGTCTGAACACTCAGTAAACACTACTGTTTTTCTTTACGGCAAAAAATGCAAATAAGCAGGATAATACAGAGATTTGACCCGTGCAACTGCAAGTCCACACTTGTATTTCTCGGGCCTACACCAGACTATTTTCAACAGATATATTTGTGTCTGAACAATCAGGAGACACTACTGTTTTGCTTTACAGAAAAAAATGCAAAAAATCAGGTTAATACACAGATTTGACCCGTGGAACTGCAAATCCACACTTGTATTTCTCGGGCCTATACCAGACTATTTTCAACAGATATATTTGTGTCTGAACAATCAGGAGACATACTGTTTTGCTTTACAGCAAAAAATGCAAAAAAGCAGGATAATACAGAGATTTGACCCGTGGAACTGCAAAAACACACTTGTATTTCTTGGGCCTACACCAGACTATTTTCAACAGGTATTTTTGTGCCTGAACAATCAGGAGACACTAATGTTTTTTTTTATGGCAAAAAATGGCAAAAGAAAGATAATACAGAGATTTGACCCGTGGAACTGCAAAACCACAGTTCTAGTAATCTGGCCTACACCAGACTATTTTTAACAGATATGTTTGTGTCTGAACAATCAGAAGACATTACTCTTTTTCTTTACAGCAAAAAATGCAAAAAAGCAGGATAGTACAGAGATTTGACCCATGGAACTGCAAAATCACAGTTCTAGTAATCTGGCCCACACCAGACTATTTTCAACAGATATATTTGTGTCTGAACAATCAGGAGACACTACTGTTTTTCTTTATGGTAAAACATGCAAAAAAGCAGAATAATACAGAGATTTGACACGTACAACTGCAAAACCACACTTGTATTTCTCAGGCCTACACCAGACTATTTTCAACAGATATATTTGTGTCTGAACAATCAGGAGACACTACTGTTTTTCTTTACAGCAAGAAAAGAAAAAAGCAGGATAATACAGAGATTTGACCCGTGGAACTGCAAAACCACACTGGTATTTCTCAGGCCTACACCAGACTATTTTCAACAGATATATTTCTGTCTGATCAATCAGGAGACACTACTGTTTTTCTTTACAGCAAAAAATGCAAATAAGCAGGATAATACAGAGATTTGACCCGTGGAACGGCAAAAATACACTTGTATTTCTTGGGCCTACACCAGACTATTTTCAACAGATATATTTGTGTCTGAACAATCAGGAGATACTACTGTTTTTCTTTACGGCAAAAAATGCAAAAAAGCAGGATAATACAGAGATTTGACCCGTGCAACTGCAAGTCCACACTTGTATTCCTCGTGCCTACACCAGACTATTTTCAACAGATATATTTGTGTCTGAACAATCAGGAGACACTACTGTTTTTCTTTACAGCAAAAAATGCAAAAAAGCAGGATAATACAGAGATTTGACCCGTGGAACGGCAAAAACACACTTGTATTTCTCAGGCTTACACCAGACTATTTTCAACAGATATATTTGAATCTGATCAATCATGAGACACTATTGTTTTTCTTTACGGCAAAAATGCAAATAAGCAGGATAATACAGAGATTTGACCCGTGGAACGGCAAAAACACACTTGTATTTCTCGCGCCTACACCAGACTATTTTCAACAGATATATTTGTGTCTGAACAATCAGGAGACACCACTGTTTTTCTTTACGGCAAAAAATGACAAAAGAAAGATAAAACAGAGATTTCACCCGTGGAACTGCAAAACCACAGTTCTAGTAATCTGGCGTACACCAGTCTATTTTCAACAGATATATTTGTGTCTGAACAATCAGGAGACACTACTGTTTTTCTTTACAGCAAAAAATGCAAATAAGCAGGATAATACAGAGATTTGACCCGTGGAACTGCAAGTCCACACTTGTATTTCTCGGGCCTACACCAGACTATTTTCAACAGATATATTTGTGTCTGAACAATCAGGAGATACTACTGTTTTTCTTTACAGCAAAAAATGCAAAAAAGCAGGATAATACAGAGATTTGACCCGTGGAACGGCAAAAACACACTTGTATTTCTCAGGCTTACACCAGACTATTTTCAACAGATATATTTGAGTCTGATCAATCAGGAGACACTATTGTTTTTCTTTACCCCAAAAATGCAAATAAGCAGGATAATACAGAGATTTGACCCGTGGAACTGCAAGTCCACACTTGTATTTCTCGGGCCTACACCAGACTATTTTCAACAGATATATTTGTGTCTGAACAATCAGGAGACACTACTGTTTTTCTTTACAGCAAAAAATGCAAAAAAGCAGGATAATACAGAGATTTGACCCGTGGAACGGCAAAAACACACTTGTATTTCTCGCGCCTACACCAGACTATTTTCAACAGATATATTTGTGTCTGAACAATCAGGAGACACTACTGTTTTTCTTTACGGAAAAAAATGCAAATAAGCAGGATAATACAGAGATTTGACCCGTGGAACTGCAAGTCCACACTTGTATTTCTCGGGCCTACACCAGACTATTTTCAACAGATATATTTGTGTCTGAACAATCAGGAGACACTACTGTTTTTCTTTACAGCAAAAAATGCAAAAAAGCAGGATAATACAGAGATTTGACCCGTGGAACGGCAAAACCGCCCTTGTATTTCTCGGGCCTACACCAGACTATTTTCAACAGATATATTTTTGTCTGATCAATCAGGAGACACTACTGTTTTTCTTTACAGCAAAAAATGCAAAAAAGCAGCATAATGCAGAGATTTGACCCGCGGAACTGCAAAAACACACTTGTATTTCTCAGGCACACACCAGACTATTTTCAACAGATATTTTTGTGTCTGAACAATCAGGAGACACTACTGTTTTTCTTTACGGCAAAAAATGCCAAAAGAAAGATAATTCAGAGATTTGACCCGTGCAACTGCAAAACCACACTTGTATTTCTCAGGCCTACACCAGACTATTTTCACCAGATATATTTGTGTCTGAGCAATCAGAAGACACTACTGTTTTTCTTTACCGCAAAAAATGCAAAAAAGCAGTATAATACAGAGATTTGACCCGTGGAACTGCAAAACCACACTTGTATTTCTCTGGCCTACACCAGACTATTTTCAACAGATATATTTGTGTCTGAACAATCAGGAGACGCTACTGTTTTTCTTTACAGCAAAAATGCAAAAAAGTAGGATAATACTGAGATTTGACCCGTGCAACTGCAAAAACACACTTGTATTTCTCGGGCCTACACCAGTCTATTTTCAACAGATATATTTGTGTCTGAACAATCAGAAGACACTATTGATTTTCTTTACAGCTAAAAATTCACAAAAGCAGGATAATACAGAGATTTGACCCGTGGAACTGCAAAACCACACTTGTATTTCTCAGGCCTACACCAGACTATTTTCAACAGATATATTTGTGTATGAACAATCAGGAGACGCTACTGTTTTTCTTTACGGCAAAAAATGCAAATAAGCAGGATAATACAGAGATTTGACCCGTGGAACTGCAAGTCCACACTTGAATTTCTCGGGCCCACACCAGACTTTTTTCAACAGATATATTTGTGTCTGAACAATCAGGAGACACTACTGTTTTTCTTTACGGCAAAAAATGCCAAAAGAAAGATAAAACAGAGATTTGACCCGTGGAACTGCAAAACCACAGTTCTAGTAATCTGGACTACACCAGACTATTTTCAACAGATATATTTGTGTCTGAACAATAAGGAGACACTACTGTTTTTCTTTACAGCAAAAAATGCAAAAAAGCATGATAATACAGAGATTTGACCCGTGCAACTGCAAAACCACACTTGTATTTCTCGGGCCTACATCAGACTATTTTCAACAGATATATTTGTGTCTCAACAATCAGGAGACACTATTGTTTTTCTTTACAGCAAAAAGTGCAAAATAGCAGGATAATACAGAGATTTGTCCCGTGGAACTGCAAAACCATACTTGTATTTCTCGGGCCTACACCAGACTATTTTCAACAGATATATTTGTGTCTCAAAAATTAGGAGACACTATTGTTTTTCTTTACAGCAAAAAATGCAAAATAGCAGGATAATAGAGAGATTTGACCCGTGGATCTGCAAAACCACACTTGTATTTCTCGGGCCTACACCAGACTATTTTCAACAGATATATTTGTGTCTGAACAATCAGGAGACACTACTGTTCTTCTTTATAGCAAAAAATGCAAAAAAGCAGGATAATACAGAGATTTGACCCGTGCAACTGCAAAACCACACTTGTATTTCTCGGGCCTACACCAGTCTATTTTCAATAGATATATTTGTGTCTGAACCATCAGAAGACACTATTGATTTTCTTTACAGCAAAAAATTCACAAAAGCAGGATAATACAGAGATTTGACCCGTGGAACTGCAAAACCACACTTGTACTTCTGAGGCCAACACCAGACTATTTTCAACAGATATATTTGTGTCTGAACAATCAGGAAACACTACTGTTTTTCTTTACGGCAAAAAATGCAAATAAGCAGGATAATACAGAGATTTGACCCGTGCAACTGCAAGTCTACACTTGTATCTCTCGGGCCTACACCAGACTATTTTCAACAGATATATTTGTGTCTGAACAATCAGGAGACACTACTGTTTTGCTTTACAGAAAAAAATGCAAAAAATCAGGTTAATACACAGATTTGACCCGTGGAACTGCAAATCCACACTTGTATTTCTCGGGCCTATACCAGACTATTTTCAACAGATATATTTGTGTCTGAACACTCAGAAGACATACTGTTTTGCTTTACAGCAAAAAATGCAAAAAAGCAGGATAATACAGAGATTTGACCCGTGGAACTGCAAAAACACACTTGTATTTCTTGGGCCTACACCAGACTATTTTCAACAGATATTTTTGTGTCTGAACAATCAGAAGACACTACTATTTTTCTTTACAGCAAAAAATGCAAAAAAGCAGGATAATACCGAGATTTGACCCATGGAACTGCAAAACCACAGTTCTAGTAATCTGGCCTACACCAGACTATTTTCAACAGATATATTTGTGTCTGAACAATCAGGAGACACTACTGTTTTTCTTTATGGTAAAACATGCAAAAAAGCAGGATAATACAGAGATTTGACCCGTGCAACTGCAAAACCACACTTGTATTTCTCAGGCCTACACCAGACTATTTTCAACAGATATATTTGTGTCTGAACAATCAGGAGACACTACTGTTTTTCTTTACAGCAAAAAAAGCAAAAAAGCAGGATAATACAGAGATTTAACCCGTGGAACTGCAAAACCACACTGGTATTTCTCAGGCCTACACCAGACTATTTTCAACAGATATATTTCTCTCTGATCAATCAGGAGACACTACTGTTTTTCTTTACGGCAAAAAATGCAAATAAGCAGGATAATACAGAGATTTGACCCGTGGAACGGCAAAAACACACTTGTATTTCTCGGGCCTACACCAGACTATTTTCAACAGATATATTTGTGTCTGAACAATCAGGAGATACTACTGATTTTCTTTTCGGCAAAAAATGCAAAAAAGCAGGATAATACAGAGATTTGACCCGTGCAACTGCAAGTCCACACTTGTATTCCTCGGGCCTACACCAGACTATTTTCAACAGATATATTTGTGTCTGAACAATCAGGAGACACTACTGTTTTTCTTTACAGCAAAAAATGCAAAAAAGCAGGATAATACAGAGATTTGACCCGTGGAACGGCAAAAACACACTTGTATTTCTCAGGCTTACACCAGACTATTTTCAACAGATATATTTGAGTCTGATCAATCAGGAGACACTACTGTTTTACTTTACAGCAAAAAATGCAAAAAAGCAGGATAATACAGAGATTTGACCCGTGGAACGGCAAAAACACACTTGTATTTCTCAGGCTTACACCAGACTATTTTCAACAGATATATTTGAGTCTGATCAATCAGGAGACACTATTGTTTTTCTTTATGGCAAAAATGCAAATAAGCAGGATAATACAGAGATTTGACCCGTGGAACGGCAAAAACACACTTGTATTTCTCGCGCCTACACCAGACTATTTTCAACAGATATATTTGTGTCTGAACACTCAGGAGACATACCGTTTTGCTTTACAGCAAAAAATGCAAAAAAGCAGGATAATACAGAGATTTGACCCGTGGAACTGCAAAAACACACTGGTATTTCTTGGGCCTACACCAGACTATTTTCAACAGATATATTTGTGTCTGAATAATAAGGAGATACTACTATTTTTCTTTACAGCAAAAAATGCAAAAAAGCAGGATAGTACAGAGATTTGACCCATGGAACTGCAAAACCACAGTTCTAGTAATCTGGCCTACACCAGACTATTTTCAACAGATATATTTGTGTCTGAACAATCAGGAGACACTACTGTTTTTCTTTATGGTAAAACATGCAAAAAAGCAGGATAATACAGAGATTTGACCCATGCAACTGCAAAACCACACTTGTATTTCTCAGGCCTACACCAGACTATTTTCAACAGATATATTTGTGTCTGAACAATCAGGAGACACTACTGTTTTTCTTTACAGCAAAAAAAGCAAAAAAGCAGGATAATACAGAGATTTGACCCGTGGAACTGCAAAACCACACTGGTATTTCTCAGGCCTACACCAGACTATTTTCAACAGATATACTTCTCTCTGATCAATCAGGAGACATTACTGTTTTTCTTTACAGCAAAAAATGCAAAAAAGCATGATAATACAGAGATTTGACCCGTGCAACTGCAAAACCACACTTGTATTTCTCGGGCCTACACCAGACTATTTCCAACAGATATATTTGTGTCTCAACAATCAGGAGACACTATTGTTTTTCTTTACAGCAAAAAGTGCAAAATAGCAGGATAATACAGAGATTTGACCCGTGGAACTGCAAAACCATACTTGTATTTCTCGGGCCTACACCAGACTATTTTCAACAGATATATTTGTGTCTGATCAATCAGGAGACACTACTGTTTTTCTTTACGGCAAAAATGCAAATAAGCAGGATAATACAGAGATTTGACCCGTGGAACTGCAAGTCCACACTTGTATTTCTCGGGCCTACACCAGACTATTTTCAACAGATATATTTGTGTCTGATCAATCAGGAGACACTACTGTTTTTCTTTACGGCAAAAATGCAAATAAGCAGGATAATACAGAGATTTGACCCGTGGAACTGCAAGTCCACACTTGTATTTCTCGGGCCTACACCAGACTATTTTCAACAGATATATTTGTGTCTGAACAATCAGGAAACACTACTGTTTTTCTTTACGGCAAAAAATGCAAAAAAGCAGGATAATACAGAGATTTGACCCGTGGAACGGCAAAAACACACTTGTATTTCTCGCGCCTACACCAGACTATTTTCAACAGATATATTTGTGTCTGAACAATCAGGAGACACTACTGTTTTTCTTTACGGCAAAAAATGCCAAAAGAAAGATAAAACAGAGATTTGACCCGTGGAACTGCAAAACCACAGTTCTAGTAATCTGGCCTACACCAGACTATTTTCAACAGATATATTTGTGTCTGAACAATCAGGAGACACTACTGTTTTTCTTTATAGCAAAAAATGCAAAAAAGCATGATAATACAGAGATTTGACCCGTGCAACTGCAAAACCACACTTGTATTTCTCGGGCCTACACCAGACTATTTTCAACAGATATATTTGTGTCTCAACAATCAGGAGACACTATTGTTTTTCTTTACAGCAAAAAGTGCAAAATAGCAGGATAATACAGAGATTTGACCCGTGGAACTGCAAAACCACACTTGTATTTCTCGGGCCTACACCAGACTATTTTCAACAGATATATTTGTGTCTCAAAAATTAGGAGACACTATTGTTTTTCTTTACAGCAAAAAATGCAAAATAGCAGGATAATAGAGAGATTTGACCCGTGGATCTGCAAAACCACACTTGTATTTCTCGGGCCTACACCAGACTATTTTCAACAGATATATTTGTGTCTGAACAATCAGGAGACACTACTGTTCTTCTTTATAGCAAAAAATGCAAAAAAGCAGGATAATACAGAGATTTGACCCGTGCAACTGCAAAACCACACTTGTATTTCTCGGGCCTACACCAGTCTATTTTCAATAGATATATTTGTGTCTGAACCATCAGAAGACACTATTGATTTTCTTTAGAGCAAAAAATTCACAAAAGCAGGATAATACAGAGATTTGACCCGTGGAACTGCAAAACCACACTTGTATTTCTGAGGCCAACACCAGACTATATTCAACAGATATATTTGTGTCTGAACAATCAGGAAACACTACTGTTTTTCTTTAAGGCAAAAAATGCAAATAAGCAGGATAATACAGAGATTTGACCCGTGCAACTGCAAGTCCACACTTGTATTTCTCGGGCCTACACCAGACTATTTTCAACAGATATATTTGTGTCTGAACAATCAGGAGACACTACTGTTTTGCTTTACAGAAAAAAATGCAAAAAATCAGGTTAATACACAGATTTGACCCGTGGAACTGCAAATCCACACTTGTATTTCTCGGGCCTATACCAGACTATTTTCAACAGATATATTTGTGTCTGAACACTCAGGAGACATACTGTTTTGCTTTACAGCAAAAAATGCAAAAAAGCAGGATAATACAGAGATTTGACCCGTGGAACTGCAAAAACACACTTGTATTTCTTGGGCCTACACCAGACTATTTTCAACAGATATTTTTGTGTCTGAACAATCAGAAGACACTACTATTTTTCTTTACAGCAAAAAATGCAAAAAAGCAGGATAATACAGAGATTTGACCCATGGAACTGCAAAACCACAGTTCTAATAATCTGGCCTACACCAGACTATTTTCCACAGATATATTTGTGTCTGAACAATCAGGAGACACTACTGTTTTTCTTTATGGTAAAACATGCAAAAAAGCAGGATAATACAGAGATTTGACCCGGCAACTGCAAAACCACACTTGTAATTCTCAGGCCTACACCAGACTATTTTCAACAGATATATTTGTGTCTGAACAATCAGGAGACAGTACTGTTTTTCTTTACAGCAAAAAAAGCAAAAAAGCAGGATAATACAGAGATTTAACCCGTGGAACTGCAAAACCACACTGGTATTTCTCAGGCCTACACCAGACTATTTTCAACAGATATATTTCTCTCTGATCAATCAGGAGACACTACTGTTTTTCTTTACGGCAAAAAATGCAAATAAGCAGGATAATACAGAGATTTGACCCGTGGAACGGCAAAAACACACTTGTATTTCTCGGGCCTACACCAGACTATTTTCAACAGATATATTTGTGTCTGAACAATCAGGAGACACTACTGTTTTTCTTTACAGCAAAAAATGCAAAAAAGCAGGATAATACAGAGATTTGACCCGTGGAACGACAAAAACACACTTGTATTTCTCAGGCTTACACCAGACTATTTTCAACAGATATATTTGAGTCTGATCAATCAGGAGACACTACTGTTTTTCTTTACAGCAAAAAATGCAAAAAAGCAGGATAATACAGAGATTTGACCCGTGGAACGGCAAAAACACACTTGTATTTCTCAGGCTTACACCAGACTATTTTCAACAGATATATTTGAGTCTGATCAATCAGGAGACACTATTGTTTTTCTTTACGGCAAAAATGCAAATAAGCAGGATAATACAGAGATTTGACCCGTGGAACGGCAAAAACACACTTGTATTTCTCGCGCCTACACCAGACTATTTTCAACAGATATATTTGTGTCTGAACACTCAGGAGACATACTGTTTTGCTTTACAGCAAAAAATGCAAAAAAGCAGGATAATACAGAGATTTGACCCGTGGAACTGCAAAAACACACTTGTATTTCTTGGGCCTACACCAGACTATTTTCAACAGATATTTTTGTGCCTGAACAATCAGGAGACACTACTGTTTTTTTTTACGGCAAAAAATGGCAAAAGAAAGATAATACAGAGATTTGACCCGTGGAACTGCAAAACCACAGTTCTAGTAATCTGGCCTACACCAGACTATTTTCAACAGATATGTTTGTGTCTGAACAATCAGAAGACACTACTATTTTTCTTTACAGCAAAAAATGCAAAAAAGCAGGATAATACAGAGATTTGACCCATGCAACTGCAAAAACACACTTGTATTTCTCAGGCGTACACCAGACTATTTTCAACAGATATATTTGTGTCTGAATAATAAGGAGATACTACTATTTTTCTTTACAGCAAAAAATGCAAAAAAGCAGGATAGTACAGAGATTTGACCCATGGAACTGCAAAACCACAGTTCTAGTAATCTGGCCTATACCAGACTATTTTCAACAGATATATTTGTGTCTGAACAATCAGGAGACACTACTGTTTTTCTTTATGGTAAAACATGCAAAAAAGCAGGATAATACAGAGATTTGACCCATGCAACTGCAAAACCACACTTGTATTTCTCAGGCCTACACCAGACTATTTTCAACAGATATATTTGTGTCTGAACAATCAGGAGACACTACTGTTTTTCTTTACAGCAAAAAAAGCAAAAAAGCAGGATAATACAGAGATTTGACCCGTGGAACTGCAAAACCACACTGGTATTTCTCAGGCCTACACCAGACTATTTTCAACAGATATACTTCTCTCTGATCAATCAGGAGACATTACTGTTTTTCTTTACAGCAAAAAATGCAAAAAACCATGATAATACAGAGATTTGACCCGTGCAACTGCAAAACCACACTTGTATTTCTCGGGCCTACACCAGACTATTTCCAACAGATATATTTGTGTCTCAACAATCAGGAGACACTATTGTTTTTCTTTACAGCAAAAAGTGCAAAATAGCAGGATAATACAGAGATTTGACCCGTGGAACTGCAAAACCATACTTGTATTTCTCGGGCCTACACCAGACTATTTTCAACAGATATATTTGTGTCTGATCAATCAGGAGACACTACTGTTTTTCTTTACGGCAAAAATGCAAATAAGCAGGATAATACAGAGATTTGACCCGTGGAACTGCAAGTCCACACTTGTATTTCTCGGGCCTACACCAGACTATTTTCAACAGATATATTTGTGTCTGATCAATCAGGAGACACTACTGTTTTTCTTTACGGCAAAAATGCAAATAAGCAGGATAATACAGAGATTTGACCCGTGGAACTGCAAGTCCACACTTGTATTTCTCGGGCCTACACCAGACTATTTTCAACAGATATATTTGTGTCTGAACAATCAGGAAACACTACTGTTTTTCTTTACGGCAAAAAATGCAAAAAAGCAGGATAATACAGAGATTTGACCCGTGGAACGGCAAAAACACACTTGTATTTCTCGCGCCTACACCAGACTATTTTCAACAGATATATTTGTGTCTGAACAATCAGGAGACACTACTGTTTTTCTTTACGGCAAAAAATGCCAAAAGAAAGATAAAACAGAGATTTGACCCGTGGAACTGCAAAACCACAGTTCTAGTAATCTGGCCTACACCAGACTATTTTCAACAGATATATTTGTGTCTGAACAATCAGGAGACACTACTGTTTTTCTTTACAGCAAAAAATGCAAAAAAGCATGATAATACAGAGATTTGACCCGTGCAACTGCAAAACCACACTTGTATTTCTCGGGCCTACACCAGACTATTTTCAACAGATATATTTGTGTCTCAACAATCAGGAGACACTATTGTTTTTCTTTACAGCAAAAAGTGCAAAATAGCAGGATAATACAGAGATTTGACCCGTGGAACTGCAAAACCACACTTGTATTTCTCGGGCCTACACCAGACTATTTTCAACAGATATATTTGTGTCTCAAAAATTAGGAGACACTATTGTTTTTCTTTACAGCAAAAAATGCAAAATAGCAGGATAATAGAGAGATTTGACCCGTGGATCTGCAAAACCACACTTGTATTTCTCGGGCCTACACCAGACTATTTTCAACAGATATATTTGTGTCTGAACAATCAGGAGACACTACTGTTCTTCTTTATAGCAAAAAATGCAAAAAAGCAGGATAATACAGAGATTTGACCCGTGCAACTGCAAAACCACACTTGTATTTCTCGGGCCTACACCAGTCTATTTTCAATAGATATATTTGTGTCTGAACCATCAGAAGACACTATTGATTTTCTTTACAGCAAAAAATTCACAAAAGCAGGATAATACAGAGATTTGACCCGTGGAACTGCAAAACCACACTTGTATTTCTGAGGCCAACACCAGACTATATTCAACAGATATATTTGTGTCTGAACAATCAGGAAACACTACTGTTTTTCTTTAAGGCAAAAAATGCAAATAAGCAGGATAATACAGAGATTTGACCCGTGCAACTGCAAGTCCACACTTGTATTTCTCGGGCCTACACCAGACTATTTTCAACAGATATATTTGTGTCTGAACAATCAGGAGACACTACTGTTTTGCTTTACAGAAAAAAATGCAAAAAATCAGGTTAATACACAGATTTGACCCGTGGAACTGCAAATCCACACTTGTATTTCTCGGGCCTATACCAGACTATTTTCAACAGATATATTTGTGTCTGAACACTCAGGAGACATACTGTTTTGCTTTACAGCAAAAAATGCAAAAAAGCAGGATAATACAGAGATTTGACCCGTGGAACTGCAAAAACACACTTGTATTTCTTGGGCCTACACCAGACTATTTTCAACAGATATTTTTGTGTCTGAACAATCAGAAGACACTACTATTTTTCTTTACAGCAAAAAATGCAAAAAAGCAGGATAATACAGAGATTTGACCCATGGAACTGCAAAACCACAGTTCTAATAATCTGGCCTACACCAGACTATTTTCAACAGATATATTTGTGTCTGAACAATCAGGAGACACTACTGTTTTTCTTTATGGTAAAACATGCAAAAAAGCAGGATAATACAGAGATTTGACCCGGCAACTGCAAAACCACACTTGTATTTCTCAGGCCTACACCAGACTATTTTCAACAGATATATTTGTGTCTGAACAATCAGGAGACATTACTGTTTTTCTTTACAGCAAAAAAAGCAAAAAAGCAGGATAATACAGAGATTTAACCCGTGTAACTGCAAAACCACACTGGTATTTCTCAGGCCTACACCAGACTATTTTCAACAGATATATTTCTCTCTGATCAATCAGGAGACACTACTGTTTTTCTTTACGGCAAAAAATGCAAATAAGCAGGATAATACAGAGATTTGACCCGTGGAACGGCAAAAACACACTTGTATTTCTCGGGCCTACACCAGACTATTTTCAACAGATATATTTGTGTCTGAACAATCAGGAGACACTACTGTTTTTCTTTACAGCAAAAAATGCAAAAAAGCAGGATAATACAGAGATTTGACCCGTGGAACGACAAAAACACACTTGTATTTCTCAGGCTTACACCAGACTATTTTCAACAGATATATTTGAGTCTGATCAATCAGGAGACACTACTGTTTTTCTTTACAGCAAAAAATGCAAAAAAGCAGGATAATACAGAGATTTGACCCGTGTAACGGCAAAAACACACTTGTATTTCTCAGGCTTACACCAGACTATTTTCAACAGATATATTTGAGTCTGATCAATCAGGAGACACTATTGTTTTTCTTTACGGCAAAAATGCAAATAAGCAGGATAATACAGAGATTTGACCCGTGGAACGGCAAAAACACACTTGTATTTCTCGCGCCTACACCAGACTATTTTCAACAGATATATTTGTGTCTGAACACTCAGGAGACATACTGTTTTGCTTTACAGCAAAAAATGCAAAAAAGCAGGATAATACAGAGATTTGACCCGTGGAACTGCAAAAACACACTTGTATTTCTTGGGCCTACACCAGACTATTTTCAACAGATATTTTTGTGCCTGAACAATCAGGAGACACTACTGTTTTTTTTTACGGCAAAAAATGGCAAAAGAAAGATAATACAGAGATTTGACCCGTGGAACTGCAAAACCACAGTTCTAGTAATCTGGCCTACACCAGACTATTTTCAACAGATATGTTTGTGTCTGAACAATCAGAAGACACTACTATTTTTCTTTACAGCAAAAAATGCAAAAAAGCAGGATAATACAGAGATTTGACCCATGCAACTGCAAAAACACACTTGTATTTCTCAGGCGTACACCAGACTATTTTCAACCGATATATTTGTGTCTGAATAATAAGGAGATACTACTATTTTTCTTTACAGCAAAAAATGCAAAAAAGCAGGATAGTACAGAGATTTGACCCATGGAACTGCAAAACCACAGTTCTAGTAATCTGGCCTACACCAGACTATTTTCAACAGATATATTTGTGACTGAACAATCAGGAGACACTACTGTTTTTCTTTATGGTAAAACATGCAAAAAAGCAGGATAATACAGAGATTTGACCCGTGCAACTGCAAAACCACACTTGTATTTCTCAGGCCTACACCAGACTATTTTCAACAGATATATTTGTGTCTGAACAATCAGGAGACACTACTGTTTTTCTTTACAGCAAAAAAAGCAAAAAAGCAGGATAATACAGAGATTTGACCCGTGGAACTGCAAAACCACACTGGTATTTCTCAGGCCTACACCAGACTATTTTCAACAGATATACTTCTCTCTGATCAATCAGGAGACATTACTGTTTTTCTTTACGGCAAAAAATGCAAATAAGCAGGATAATACAGAGATTTGACCCGTGGAACGGCAAAAACACACTTGTATTTCTCGGGCCTACACCAGACTATTTTCAACAGATATATTTGTGTCTGAACAATCAGGAGATATTACTGATTTTCTTTACAGCAAAAAATGCAAAAAAGCATGATAATACAGAGATTTGACCCGTGCAACTGCAAAACCACACTTGTATTTCTCGGGCCTAAACCAGACTATTTTCAACAGATATATTTGTGTCTGAACAATCAGGAGACACTACTGTTTTGCTTTACAGAAAAAAATGCAAAAAAACAGGTTAATACAGAGATTTGACCCATGGAACTGCAAATCCACACTTGTATTTCTTGGGCCTACACCAGACTATTTTCAACAGATATTTTTGTGTCTGAACAATCAGGAGACACTACTGTTTTTCTTTACGGCAAAAAATGTCAAAAGAAAGATGATACAGAGATTTGACCCGTGGAACTGCAAAACCACAGTTCTAGTAATCTGGCCTACACCAGTCTATTTTCAACAGATATATTTGTGTCAGAACAATCAGGAGACACTACTGTTTTTCTTTAGAGAAAAAAATGCAAAAAAGCAGGATAATGCAGAGATTTGTCCCGTGGAACTGCAAAACCACACTTGTATTTTTCGGGCCTATACCAGACAATTTTCAACAGATATATTTGTGTCTGAACAATCAGGAGACACTACTGTTTTGCTTTACACCAAAAAATGCAAAAAAGCAGAACAATACAGAGATTTGACCCGTGGAACTGCAAAACCACCCTTGTATTTCTTGGGCCTGCACCAGACTATTTTCAACAGATATATTTGTGTCTGAACAATCAGGAGACACTATTATTATTTTTTTATTGCAAAAAATGCCAATAGCAGGATAATAGTGATTTTTTACCGTGGAACAGCAAAACCACAGTTATAATTTACTGGTGTATACCTGACTTTTTTAAATATATATATTTGCGGCTGAACAGTGAGCGACACACTCAAACTGTTTTTTTTTAGATTCAAACGGCCCAAAAGTGGATAATACAGAGGTTTGAACCGTGGAACTGCAAAACCACACTTCTGTTTCTCTGGCCTACACCAGACTATTTTCAACAGATATATTTGTGTCTGAAAAATCAGGGAGACACTATTAGTTTTTTTTTATGGCAAAAAATGCCAAAAGCAGGATAATAGAGATTTTTTACCGTGGAACAGCAAAACCACAGTTATAATTTACTGGTGTATACCAGACTTTTTTAAATATATATATTTGCGGCTGAACAGTGAGTGACAAACTCAAACTGTTTTTTTTAGATACAAATGGCCCAAAAGTGGATAATACAGAGGTTTGAACCGTGGAACTGCAAAACCACACTTCTATTTCTCTAGCCTACCCCAGACTAATTTCAACAGATATATTTGTGTCTGAAAAATTACAGACACACTTTTTTTTGGGGGGGGGGGGACACCAAAACGTTAATAAGACGGGTATTTGTACAGTGTGAAGGAGGAAAAAAAAAAGAGGATTTAGTTGAAAAAAAATGGATTTTTCCTGGCCTCCGAGACCTGGAGCTAAGTCCAGCAATTTCAGCAACAGGAGCACACAGGACTGTAATGCAGCATTTGCTGGTATAACCACTTTGTCTCCTATACAGCCTGCGTGCCTACCTGCCTGATATCTGGGATGGATATTAGTCCAGAGAAGGACTGTTTGTTTGATCTGGCAGCCTTTACAGACCCTACACTAACTATTTCGCAGGATATATCTCTCCCTAAATCAGCAGCTCTATCCCTACACTGTCTGATCCGGAGCGACTGTGTCCAAGATGGCGGTGCCCGGTTTTAAATACTCGAGGTGACGCTGTGCGGCCAGCCAATCACTGTAATGCCCACAAACAACATGGCTGCGGCATTACAGTGACTGGCTGGCAATCCCTGTATGTTCATTGGCTCTGTAAAGAGCGCCAAACATGCAGGGCATTGACCCGAGTTCCCGCCTGAGTAACCCGGAAATGCTAGTTGCTCGCCGAACATCCCGAGCGTGATGCTCGGGCGAGTATAGAGCAGTGTCGAGCATGCTCGCTCAACACTAGTTAATACTTATGTATGAAAACATATATAGAATTTTGCGCTGGACAAATAGACTTGGAGAGCTATGATAATAAAAATAGAGAGGTTTTATTCATAAATAATCAATGATCAGTTAAAATAAGCAGTTAATAGATATGTTAAAATGAATAAAGCGAATAAAAGCAATGTAGCATAAATCCTAAGGATTTAGGGTGGTGGTCCTAATGTGGAGTAAGTGGGAGAGATGTGGTATGGTACAAGGTACCAGAGGTCACCTAGGAGAGAGGAAGAGTGAGTTAGTTATAAAACTGGAAGTTATAATCTGGACAAAGGTATTAGTTAAAGGATGTTAGTAGTACCTTTATGGGACTGTAGGAATTTGAGTCTTGGATGGAGAGACTTGCTAATATAAGTACTAATGGTATGAGAGCTGGGAGAAGAATGAATATTTAATAAAAAATGTATGATTAATCTCAGTATTAGAGTAGGTTATAATTACCCTATTGGTAGGGTTTCAGATGTATATATTTCCTGATTGGAGAGGAGAATAAATGGAGATCCATGTCCTATTGGGACCTAATAGGGAAAAAGGGGGAGAATCGAGGGAGTGCTGTAAGGTAGTGGGATTAGGGGGGAACTAACTTGCTTGTGGATTAGGTTTTTTTTTACCTGGAATGTGTGGTACCAAAATCCAGACCAAGAAGGAGTATTACTGTTGTAACACCCTGTATAGGTGAATATACCTGTGCCTAACCTTTTAGGACCATATAGGTGTATATGGATGTGCTCAGGCTAGAGTGCTTGCCCCTGAGGGTTGTTGGGGTCTAAGGGAGAAATAGGAGTTAGTTTTGGCAAGTATGACAATTATTTGATGTGCACAACTTATGAGTAAGTACAAAAAGATATACTTAGTGTGGTAGTGGTACCTACTTACAAGTGCTGCAAATATCTGACTTCCTAGTGGACAGGTTCTTCCATACAAGAAGCAAAGGTGCTTTAGTCAGTACAGGGCCCAGCAGGTGTTTGCCCAGTTTTCAGCGTAATTCCTGGTTGCTGTGCTGCGCTGTAACACTGGCAGCGTGCTGATAGTAGAAGGGTGCAGTAGGATGCAGATGGATGCAAGAAGCCTGATCTTGTGGCGGTATCCGGTAGCGTCTGGTGTAAGGAATGGCTCTAGGGGGCTGTTCGGCACCTCATGCATAGTTGCGGTGGGTGGAGATTGTGTTTCAGCGTGGTGGAGCGGAGTCCTGGCCTGCGACTCCCGCTCATAGGAGTCTTGGTGCGGCAGTATGCAAAGACCTGCCAGTACGCAAGGACCTGCCGTGACGTAGTAGTCATGCGGTGATCACGTGATCGCTATGTACTGAGCAGTAGAAGGACCAAAATAGTTCCTACGCATTTCGGAGACTTACAGTCTCCTTCATCAGGGTTAATGATAATAGTTTACTAAAAACCAATATCATAGATATTGGTAGGACATTGAGTGTTCACTGTCACAATTTTCAGCAGGTTTATAGACTTTCCTGCCAGCGCCACTGTAAACTCTAGTATTATCCTATATTATTTAAAAATGGATTTTCCAAATCAGAAGTCCACTTTAAACTCGAGCAATCATTTTTAACTAAATCATGTTTTCCTTTTTTTCTTCTTCACTACTGTGCACTATAAAATAAATCTTTAGTTTCATTTTTCATAGTTTTAAATATCCTAATAAAACAATCCATCAATATTTTCATTTTATAGACAAAGATTAATTTGAGTATAACACTGATTTTTTTGAAGGTTTCTATTGTTTCACGGAAATAAAAACAATATAATTGACTCATAAGTTTCTTCTTGAAGAAAAATCTTTAATTACATTGCAGTACTGTATGGAGATTTATATATGTACACTAATTAAATTCAACTGAAATGAATTGCATTCTTCAAAAATGAAAGTAAATTCAAGCACTTGTACAATATAACAAAGAAATATTAACTACGTTACTAAGATGTAAATGTTTGCCTGTAAAATATGTTCATAAAATGATGAATTTTGAATTCCAATGAGTTCTTTAACCTCTGGAAGCAACATTTTCCTTTGTACAGTAGCCTGGAATGTTAATTTTCTGACTTACAGTACAGACCAAAAGTTTGGACACACCTCATTTAAAGATTTTTCTGTATTTTCATGACTATAAAAATTGTACATTCACACTGAAGGCATCAAAACTATGAATTAATACATGTGGAATTATATACTTAACAAAAAAGTGTGAAACAACTGAAAATATGTCTTATATTCTAGGTTCTTCAAAGTAGCCACCTTTTGCTTTGATGACTGCTTTGCACACTCTTGGCATTCTCTTGATGAGCTTCAAGAGGTAGTCACCGGAAATGGTTTTCACTTCACAGGTGTGCCCTGTCAGGTTTAATAAGTGGGATTTCTTGCCTTATAAATGGGGTTGGGACCATCAGTTGTGTTGTGCAGAAGTCTGGTGGATACACAGCTGATAGTCCTACTGAATAGACTGTTAGAATTTGTATTATGGCAAGAAAAAAGCAGCTAAGTAAAGAAAAATGAGCGGCCATCATTACTTGAAGAAATGAAGGTCAGTCAGTGCGAAAAATTGGGAAAACTTTAAAAGTGTCCCCAAGTGCAGTTGCAAAAACCATCAAGCGCTACAAAGAAACTGGCTCACATGAGGACCACCCCAGGAAAGGAAGACCAAGAGTCACCTCTGCTTCAGAGGATAAGTTTATCCGAGTTACCAGCCTCAGAAATCGCAGGTTAACAACAGCTCAGATTAGAGACCAGATCAATGCCACACAGAGTTCTAGCAGCAGACACATCTCTTCAACAACTGTTAAGAGGAGACTTTGTGCAGCAGGCCTTCATGGTAAAATAGCTGCTAAGAAACCACTGCTAAGGACAGGCAACAAGCAGAAGAGACTTGTTTGGGCTAAAGAACACAAGGAATGGACATTAGACCAATGGAAATCTGTGCTTTGGTCTGATGAGTCCAAATTTAAGATCTTTGGTTCCAACCACGCAGTGCAACGCAGAAAAGGTGAACGGATGGACTCTATATGCCTGGTTCCCACCGTGAAGCATGGAGGAGGAGGTGTGATGGTGGGGGTGCTTTGCTGGTGACACTGTTGGGGATTTATTCAAAATTGAAGGCATACTGAACCAGCATGGCTACCACAGCATCTTGCAGCAGCATGCTATTCCATCCGGTTTGCGTTTAGTTGGTCCATCATTTATTTTTCAACTGGACAATGATCCCAAACACACCTCCAGGCTGTGTAAGGGCTATTTGACCAAGAAGGAGAGTAATGGGGTGCTACGCCAGATGACCTGGCCTCCACAGTCACCAGACCTGAACCCAATCGAGATGGTTTGGGGTGAGCTGGACCGCAGAGTGAAGGCAAAGGGGCCAACAGGTGCTAAGCATTTCTTGGAACTCCTTCAAGATGGTTGGAAGACCATTTCCGGTGACTACCTCTTGAAGCTCATCAAGAGAATGCCAAGAGTGTGCAATGCAGTCATCAAAGCAAAAGGTGGCTACTTTGAAGAACCTAGAATATAAGACATATTTTCAGTTGTTTCACACTTTTTTGTTAAGTATATAATTCCACATGTGTTAATTCATAGTTTTGATGCCTTCAGTGTGAATGTACAATTTTCATAGTCATTTTAAGTTAGTAATTTTTGATTATAGAGTTTATCGAATCTTTTGAAATTCAAATTCGCTTGGTATGACAAATTTTTCTCCAAATTTGATTAACAGCAAATTGATTTTGAGCGAATCGCCAGCACTATAAAGTTTTTAATTGATTAAAAAAAAGTTTAATTCTTTGAGGTTTCAAAGGACTGTACTAAACTATTTTCAAGCTCTTTAACTCAAGCAGAGCCTTAGAAATTTTCAAAATCATCCCTATTTTGGGATCTGCCATTGGTTTGGTATTTGCAAAATTAGGAAACAATGGCATATTCTTAAGCTGTGCATAAAATTTTCCTAATTTATTAAGCAAAACAAGTGAAGAAGCAATGACTTCTCAATTAGGAGTGAAAAAGTTATTCTTTTTTTAGATCTGCAGCAGGTTTGTATTTCAGAAAATGATTAAACAATTACAATGGTTTTTTATCAAACTGTCTAAAAATGATCTCAGATAGACTAGCCTTGATTTCAGTATGTGTCTTCAATAGGAAAATAAGAACTGAGGGAACTTAAACTACCCTCCTTATTTGTAGCGCATCAAGAATGATAAAATATAGTTAAATTAAAGGTCTGTATTGCAATATAACATGGATCAATCAACTCTGCATGTACAGTACTGTACTTCCCTATCACTTGACTTTACAAATGCAAACTAGCAAGGTTATCCATTATTCTCCATAATTTATATCTTATTCATATAGTCCATGGCCCAGCAATAAGGGATGAAGCTTCTATAGAAGGTATGCAAATTGGAAACTTTATACATACTATATCATGTCTGTGTACCTTTGTGTGGAGAACAATATCTGCCTTAAAGAATTTTAAGATGAGATGTAGTCTGCTTTATATACCAATTTTGAGTTTATCATTAGTGATGAGTGAGCATGCTCACTACTGCTCGGTACTCGCCGGAGCATCTGACTGCTCGAGATGCTCGGGTCCCTGCCCTGCATGTTTGGCGCTCTTTAGAGAGCCAATGAACATGCAGGCATTGCTTGCCATGCACTGTAATGCCATAGCCATATTGGTTATGGCATTACAGTGAAGGGCTAGCCGCATAGCGTCATCGGTAGTGATGGGCGAGCACTAAAATTCTCGGGTGCTCGATGCTCGGGTCGAGCAAATTGGATTGCTCTTGTGCTTGACCTGAGCAGTGAGCACAATGTAACTCTATGGGAAACTCAAGCATTTTTCAGGCGGCTCCCCTCGGCGGTCTGCAGAGGGCCTAAAAATTGCTCAAATCGATGGGAACAGTGCTCAAATGACATTGGAACAGCATGGGGAAGACCCCTGGAAGCATTTCTGACTCCCAGGTCACTGCTGGCAACAACGTTGTCAGAGGTATTATGCCATTTTTACGGACTCACAATAAAATATACAAAAATGAAACCAAAATGGATTTTCCAGGGAAATATGTTAAGGAACATCATTTTCAGGGTAATGACTTGTATATAAGGAAAAATAAATAAGCAAAACAAAAATATTCCTCCACACCTTGGGCTATGTTCACACGTAGCGTTTTTGATGCTTTTTTTGCACTTTTGCATTGCTTTGAACAGTGACTAATGCATTCACCGGGAAATGTCATTTTAACATTTTACAACCTTATCTGGCCAAGTGGTGTGTGAGACATGATCAGACACATCCTGCTTCATTTACGAAGGAGGGACTCTGAAAGTCTCAAAGCCTATTTTTATAGGGCCATCAGGCGGCCTTTACTAATCTTAAAGGGTCAGCAGTCGGCCCTCTCTATTCTTAGAGAGCCATCAGCCAGCTATGCTTTTTTTTTCCCATTACTAAAGAGTGGGTCTCCTATACTGTTATTGTGTATGCTGTGAGTGGCAGGTCTGCCCAAAATTTGGACGCACCCCAATACTCCTTTGAAAATTTGGACACACCCCAATACCCCTTTGAAGAGACTTACAGGAGGCCCTCCTGAAAACAAGGTTCCCATTATTATTAAGTGGGTCTCCCATAGTGTTTGCCTATGCAGTGAATGCAAGGGTTGACAAAAATTTGGAGGCACTCCAATGCCCCTTGGAAGAGACGTGGAGGTCAGAGGACCTCCTGAAAACAATATTCCCATTATTAGGAAGTGGGTCTCCCATAGTGTTGGCCTATGCAGTGAATGCAAGGGCTGCCAAAATTGGGAGGTATTCCAATGCCACTTGGAAGAGATGTAGAGGGCCTCATGAAATTTTTTTTCCCAATATTAGGAAGTGGGTCTCCCATAATGTTTGAGTATTCTTGAATGCAAGGGCTGCCAAAAATTGTAAGGCATTCCAATGTACCTTGGAAAAGACATGGAGGCGGGCCTCAAAAAAATGTTCCCATTATTAGAAAGTGGGTCTCCTATAATGTTGGCCTATGCAGTGAATGCAAGGGCTGCCAAAAATTGGGAGGCACTCTAATGCACCTTGGAAAAGACGTGGAGGAGGGCCTCATAAAAAAATGTTCCCATTAGAAAGGAGCGAGTCTCCTATACTTGTAATGCCCATGCACGAAGTGTATTGGCTGACAAACATTTACCCCTTGGGGGTATACATGAACATACTGTATAAAATTTTTTTTTTACGGACATCATAAACACCGTTTAAAAAAAATTATGTGAGTGTTGCATCACGGACCACGGTCACCCTGGTGATATGGTGGTGGAGGATGAGGATGAGAAGCAGGAGGAGGACAAGAGCAAATAGCGAAAATCAGGAAGCGTATACCCATGTGTGGGTGTGAAAAATTGCATGGGAATACACCTCCCAAATAAAGACACTGGATTTGAGTTTATGTTACGCTGCTATTATTCGGTGGTGTTGAGAAGTCTGGCCCAATCCAGCCCTTGTTCATTTTTATAAGAGTCAGCCTGTCAGCATTTTCAGTTGACAGGCAGAAGCGCTTATCAGTTATAATTCTACCAGCGGCACCAAAAACCCTCTCTGATATAACACTAGCGGCAGGGCAGGCCAAGACTTCCAAGGAGTAGAGAGCAAGTTCATTCCACGTGTCCAGCTTGGATACCCAATAATTATAAGGCATAGAGGAATCACGGAGGATGATAGTACGGCAGCAAGGTACTCCCTCAGCGTCTTCCCAAACTTTGCACTCCTTGTGAGAGTACCCCGCTCCTCAGGGCCTGTGCGATGGGAGGGGCTGAGAAAACTCTCCCAAAACCTTGACAGTGTTTCCCTGCCTCTCTTGGATTGGAGTTGTGTCTCTCTCGCCTGTACTCCTTGGTTGAACAACGAACTGTGACTTCTGCCCCCAGCGTTTTCAAATGGGAATTTTTTTAATCAAAGGGGTCTTCTGGTACTGCCCCATTTTTGTAGACCTCTGCGCCTCGGGAATAAGAGATATAAAGTTCTCCTTGTAGCGTGGGTCTAGAAGTGTCACCAACCAGTAATGACTGTCACCCAAAATTTTGAGAACGTGAGAGTCACGGGAAAGGCAATGTAACATAAACTCAGCCATGCGTGCCAGACTGCTAACAGGCAAGACTTCCGTGTCCTCACCAAGAAGATAACTGACCATGCTCTCCTTCTCCTCCACCTCTTCCTCCTCCTCCCTGTCCTCAGTCCTTCCAAGCTGAATAGACGGTTGTGCAGGTAGTACCATCTGTAGCGCATGAAACTAGCTCTAGTTCTTCATCCTCCTCCTGCTCTTCTTTATTGTCACCCAATCCACATTGGGATGAGATGAGGCTGGGCTGTGCGTAATCACCCTGTATAGTTCCTTGCTCCAATGCATCCTCTTTGATTGTGAGCAGAGAGCATTTCAGAAGACAGAGAAGAAGGATGGTGACGCTAATTATGGTGTCATCGCCGCTCAATATATTGGTGGAGTCCTCAATGTTTTGGAGGGTGTTTCAGATGTCTGACATCCATGTCCACTCCTGAGGTCTTATGTGTGGAGTCTGAACTGAATACTGATGGCCTTGTTGATGCTGATAGTCAACAACTGCCCTATTCTGCACACAAATCCTTCCCAACATCTGCAATGTAGAGTTCCACCGCATGGGGGATCACACAACAGTAGGTAAGCCGGAACGCTGCTGAAGCATGGCAAAGGCGGTGGAAGCTGTAGCTGATTTTCTAAAATGGACATACTTTGACAAACAGATCTGGCAGCTCCAAGTAGCTTTTGAGAAACTGCTGAACCACAACGTTAAGTATATGGGCCAGGCATGGTATATGTGTGAGATCGCCTCACCTCAGAGCCGCCACCAGGTTCCGGCCACTGTCACACACGACCATGCCTGGCTGTAGGTTCAGCCACAGATCTGCCTGCTCTTTCAGAGCTATCCGCAATTCTTCAGCATTGTGCGGTTTGTCACCTAAACATATTAGCTGCAGCACAGTCTGTTGCCGCTTGGCCGAGGAAGTGCTGCAGTGCTTCCAGCTTGTGATTGATGTGGTCATTTCGGAGATATAGGTTGAAGAGGAGGAGGAGGCTGAGGAGGATGAGGTGCCGGAGCTGTAGACTGTGGGGGCAACCCTGATTGACCTAGGGCCCACAATCCTCGGCGTTGGGAGGATGTGTTCCGTCCCAAGGTCCAACTGGGTCCCGGCTTCCACTATGTTAACCCTGTGTGCTGTCAGCGAGATGTACCGTCCATGCCCACAAGCACTTGTCCACATGTCCGTGGTTAGGTGGAATTTCCCTGTGACTGAATTGTTGAGGACACGGCTAATGTTATGGGACACGTGCTTGTGTTGTGCGGGGACGACACACCAAGAGAAATAGTGGCGGCTGGAGACCGAGTACCAAGGGACTGCCGCCGCCATCAGGTTGCGGAAATCTTCCGTCTCCACTAGTGTTGAGCCACCCCCGTAGTGTTCGAGTTTGGTTCGGTTCGTCGAACACCCATATATTCGCCGAAATGTTCGTCGAACTGTTCGTCGAACACCTTCGAACACTGTTAAAACCAATGGCAGGCAAACAAAAACACATAGAAACACATAGAAAACACATAGAAAACACTTCAAAGGTGTCCAAAAGCTGACAAACTGCTCAGAAGACACAACTAACACATGGAAAAGTGACAAGTACATATAGTCATGCGAAAAGAAAAGAGGTGGAGGAGTTAAAGGAGGGGGAGACACAGATATAGGCATGTCATGCCCTTCTAAAACCAAAAAAATGCGAAGCCGACACGGCCAGTCTGTTCCTGCCCGTGCGACCTCCGTGTCGCCGGGTTTGTGCCAGAGCCGCGGTGGACCCTGACGGCCAGCCCCACTCTCCCAATACTGGTGCCTGTCCACTGGTGGATCGAGCGAGCCCCCCTGCGGTGGAGGCAGGTCTAATCTTTTTAATTTAAATTGTCTCTCTAATTTGAATGAGTACACTTTAAATCCTTTTACAAGGATATATTGGAGGGCAAGTCTCATGCCAGCAGCCGTGGTAATTCCAGCTCCAGTAGCGTCCACTAAAGCTGCTGCAGTTAAAAACCTTTTATAAGGATCAAGCTTGGCGGTCCACCGCAGGGCGTCCTACCGCCAGTCCCAGCCCCTGTGCCTTGGGGTGCCTCCCCGATGCTCTTCACTGAGTGTCCCGGGGGCCCGAACCATTTCCTTTGGAAAAATTAAGTGTCAAAACTACAGGTGGACTCATGTGTCTTGCGCATCTAGGAGCCCCAAAATTATTTTCCGGGCTAGATGCAGCTAAAAATTATTATTAATTTGAAAGTTGGTGGAGCTTAGTATAGATGGCCTAATAGAATCAGTACTGCAAACTGCTACAAGGCCCAAATTATTTTCCAGCCAAGATACAGATAAACATGATTAGCAATTTTAAATCTGGTGGAGTTTAGTATAGATGGCCTAATAGAATCAGTACCGCACACTGCTACAAGGCCCAAATTATTTTCCAGCCAAGATACAGATAAACATGATTAGTAATTTTAAATCTGGTGGCGTTTAGTAAAGATGGCCTAATAGAATCAGTACTGCAAACTGCTACAAGGCCCAAATTATTTTCCAGCCAAGATACAGATAAACATGATTAGTAATTTTAAATCTGGTGGAGTTTAGTATAGATGGTCTAATAGAATCAGTACTGCACACTGCTACAAGGCCCAAATTATTTTCCAGCCAAGATACAAATAAACTTGATTAGTAATTTTAAATCTGGTGGAATTTAGTATAGATGGCATAATAAAATCAGTACTGCACACTGCTACAAGGCCCAAATTATTTTCCTGCCAAGATACAGATAAACATGATTAGTAATTTGAAAGCTTAGAAAACGGTTGGTGGGGTCATTTTAACAAATCATCAAGGTTTTACTCTCCCCAGGATGACACATGGGTAGAAAAGTCCTTTCGGATCCATGATTTGTTCATCTTTATGAAAGTGAGTCAGTCTACATTATCAGTGGAGAGCCGCGTGCGCTTATCTGTCAGCACACCACCAGCAGCGCTGAACACACGTTCAGACAGAACGCTGGCTGCGGGGCATGACAAGATCTCCAAGGCGTAAGTGGCTAGCTCCGGCCAAAACCAGGGGAGGAGTCCTGAGGAGATAATTTGCATATTCCCACTGCATTTTGGGGTAAGTGAAGAGTCTCCGTGAGCTCAAAGAACACTGGATTTTGGCTGTTGGAGCTGAAAAGAGGACATCGGTAAACCAGGGGAGGAGTCCTGAGGAGATAATTTGCATATTCCCACTGCATTTTGGGGTAAGTGAAGAGTCTCCGTGAGCTCAAAGAACACTGGATTTTGGCTGTTGGAGCTGAAAAGAGGACATCGGTAAACCGCGCGCCTACTTGCGCGCGCATTTTGAAGCATTTTTTTTAAGCTTTTTTCACTGTTTTCAGAACATTAACAGTAAGAACATGGAAGAGTCCAGGAGCCATTTGGTGAGCTGCATATCCTGCTACATGTTCACAGACTTGCCAGTGGAAAAGCCAAACTTCACATGCCAGAAATGCAAGCTTGTGTCCCTGTTGGAGGAAAAGTTGCGAAATCTAGAAGAGAGGTTAACTACCTTGAAAATCATTAAGGAAGGTGAAGAGTTCTTAGACAGAGCAGAATTATCTCTTCGTGATTCAGAAAGAGAAGAAATTCGAACTGCACCTGAGGAAACAGAGGAATGGAAGCATGTGACCCACAGAAGCAGGAGGATCGAGAGGCAGTCAGCACCCATACTGCTCAGGAACCAGTACCAGGCTCTCACGCAGGAGAACCATGAAGAAATACAGCAAAATAAGACTTTGCCAGCAATGAATAACCTTGTAAGCCCTCAGAATCCTCCTGGATGGAGAAAGAAGAATGTTGTGAAGAAAAAACGGAGAGTGGTGGTCATGGGGGATTCCCTGTTAAGAGGAACAGAGGCTGCTATCTGCAGACCAGACATAACCTCAAGAGAAATGTGCTGTCTTCCAGGAGCAAAAATTAAAGATGTGTCTGACAGGATATCAAGACTCTTCAGACCTACAGATCACTACCCATTCCTGCTAATACATGTGGGGACAAATGACACCGCAAGAAAGGACCTGGAAACCATCTGCAGTGACTTTGAAGACTTGGGCAAGAAAGTGAAAGAATTGGGAGCGCAGGTGGTCTTCTCATCCATCCTCCCAGTGGATGGCCATGGAACAATGAGGTGGAATAAGATTCTACAGGTGAACAACTGGCTACGTCGATGGTGCCATCAACAAGGATTTGGATTTCTGGATCACGGAATGAATTACCTATACGATGGACTACTTGCTAGAGATGGGGTGCACCTTACGAAGACTGGAAAACATGTATTTGCAAGTCGCCTTGCTACACTCATCAGGAGAGCTTTAAACTAGAACAATGTGGGAAGGGAAGCAAAAGGCCAGAAAAAGCCATACAGCTGACAAATACTATTGAGATCTCTGCTACTGGAAGTGGAAAGGAAGAACAAAGACAAAACAATTTAAATAATAAAAATATGGGAGGAAGAGAAACCAATCACAAACTAAAATGTTTTTATACAAATGCACAAAGCATGGGCAACAAACAAGGAGAATTAGAACTACTAACGCAGGAAAAGAAATATGATGTCATTGGAATCACTGAAACTTGGTGGGACAATACACATGATTGGAATAAAAGGCTAAAAGGATACAACTTATTTGCAAGAAACAGACTTGATAAACGAGGAGGAGGTGTTGCATTGTATGTTAGAAAAGCGTATATCTGCACAGAGATTGAAGCTTCAGAGACTGGGAGTTCTGTGGAAACTGTTTGGGTAAGAATACAAGGAGAGAACAACGGAAAGGACACCATTGTAGGCATTTACTACAGGCCACCTGGGCAAGCTAAAGATATGGATGAACTCTTTATGTATCAAATGACCAAGTTCTCAAAAAAATATGACGTAGTGGTCATGGGAGATTTCAACTATCCAGACATTTGTTGGGAATCTCTCTCAAGTAAAACTAACAGGTCAAGCAAATTCTTATCCTCTCTTGCTGACAACTTTATCTTCCAAAAGGTAGGGGAGAAAACAAGGGGATCTGCTACTTTGGATCTAATCCTTATAAACAAGGAGGAAATGGTTGAGGAGGTAAAAGTGGCTGGGACCCTAGGAGGCAGCGATCATGCTATTATAGAATTTTGGATAACTAGAGGAGGAAGACATGTGAAGACTCAAACTTCAAGGTTAGATTTTAGAAAGGCAGATTTTAAGAGACTCAGAAAGAGAATAGGAGGGATCCAATGGCTGGATGTCCTTAAGGACAAAAATGTCCAGGAAGGATGGGAAATTTTTAAAAATGAGATTCTCAAAGCACAATCGTTAACAATCCCGAAAAGTAGGAAGAATGGGAAGCATTTAAGGAAACCAGGATGGATGAACACAGAACTTAAACACATGCTAAAAAGAAAGAAAGAAATGTTTATTAAATGGAAAGAGGGAGGCATATCTAAAGAAGATTATAATGCAGTCTGCAGATCCTGCAGGGCATGTATCAGGTTAGCTAAAGCTGACAATGAATTAAGGCTTGCAAGAGATGTCAAAAGCAATAAAAAAGGATTTTGGGGGTATGTCAAAAGTAAAAGAAAAGTCAAAGATGCTATAGGATTTTTACAGGATGAAAATGGAGAAATGGTAAGAGAGGATGTTGAGAAGGCCAAACTTTTTAATTCCTATTTTGCATCTGTTTTCTCTCAGAAAGAAAATGTAACATCAACTGATCTTCACTGTCCTTTTAAAGGAATAGAAGAATCCAAGTTATCTGTAAACAGAAAGATTGTGAGGGAATATTTAGCTAACATAAATGAGTTCAAGTCTCCAGGTCCAGATGAATTACACCCTAGAGTACTGAAGGAGATCGTAGAAGAAATTTTAGAACCACTCTCCATAATCTTTGAAAATTCTTGGAGAACAGGAGAAGTCCCAGAAGACTGGAGAAGAGCAAATGTTGTTCCTATCTTCAAAAAGGGGAAGAAGGTGGACCCAGGGAACTATAGGCCGGTGAGTCTGACTTCTATACCAGGAAAGATCTTTGAACAAATTATTAAACAACATGTATGTAAGTACCTGGATAAGAATGAAGTGATTAACCAGAGTCAGCATGGGTTTATAACTAACAAGTCATGTCAGACTAACTTAATTTCCTTCTATGACAGAATCACTGACTGGGTGGATCAGGGAAATGCTGTAGATATAGTATATCTTGACTTCAGCAAAGCATTTGACAAAGTATCTCACACCATCCTTATTGAAAAAATGACCAAGTATGCAATGGACCAGGCAACTGTTAGGTGGATTCATAACTGGCTTAGTGATCGGACTCAAAGGGTGATTGTAAATGGCTTCACATGCAGCTGGATGAATGTCTCAAGTGGGGTACCACAGGGCTCCGTCCTGGGACCTGTATTGTTCAACATCTTTATCAATGATTTAGATGAAGGAATTGAGGGTAAACTGATTAAATTTGCTGATGACACAAAGCTAGGAGGGATAGCTAATACTAGAGAAGAGAGAGAGAGGATTCAAAAAGACCTAAATAAACTGGAGCAGTGGGCAGCAACCAACAGAATGGTTTTTAACAGGGAAAAATGCAAAGTACTACATCTGGGCAATAAAAATGAAAAAAGCATATACAGAATGGGAGGAATAGAGCTAAGCAACAGTACATGTGAAAAAGACTTAGGTATACTAATAGATCATAGACTGAACATGAGTCAACAGTGTGATGCAGCAGCAAAAAAGGCAAATACAATTCTGGGATGTATTAACAGAAGCATACAGTCTAGATCACGTGAAGTCATTATTGGTCTTTACTCCTCTTTGGTCAGACCTCATCTGGAATACTGTGTACAGTTTTGGGCACCACATTTTAAAAAAGACATAGACAAACTGGAGCAAGTTCAGAGAAGAGCGACCAGAATGGTGACTGGTCTGCAAACCATGTCCTATGAGGAACGGTTGCAGGATTTGGGAATGTTTAGCTTGCAAAAAAGAAGACTGAGAGGAGACTTAATAGCTGTCTACAAATATGTCAAGGGCTGTCACATTGTAGAAGGATCATCTTTATTCTCATTTGCACAAGGAAAGACTAGAAGCAATGGGATGAAACTAAATGGGAGGAGACACAGATTAGATATTAGAAAAAACTTTTTGACAGTTAGGGTGATTAATGAGTGGAACAGGCTGCCACGAGAGGTGGTGAGTTCCCCTTCAATGGACGTCTTCAAACAGAGGCTGGACAGACATCTGTCTGAGATGATTTAGTGAATCCTGCTTTGAGCAGGGGGTTGGACCAGATGACCCAGGAGGTCCCTTCCAACTCTACCATTCTATGATTCTATGATTCTATGATTTATCCAGATTGGAAGCCCATAAAGAGCAAGGGTCCAGTGACACAGTCATTGCTTCAATGTTTACTTGGAGATACTCCTGCACCATCGTCTCTAGGCGTTGACTATGTGTCAGACTTCTTGTCTCCTGTGGCCTTGCAAAGAATGGGCTAAAAAAGTGGTGAAATGATTCCGCAAAATTGATGTTACCAGCAGATACTGTGTTTCTGTTACTTTTTGAGTGCTGAACACTCGACGGTCCCACGGTTGGCAAGTTGGAACTGTGAGATTCACTACGTGCACCACTAGTGTTTCGTGGAAAAGCACATGTAAGATTCTGCAACAGTCTCTGCTGATACTCCTGCATGCGTGCATCCCTTTCTATGGCATGAATAATTTCTGAAAATTTACTTTTGTACCGGCAATCTAACAGTGTGGCAACCCAGCAGTCAGGATTATTTCTAATTCTCACAATTCGAGGGTCATGTTGCAGGTAGTGCAGCAAGAAGGCACTCATGTGTCTTACGCATCCAGGAGCACCAAGTCCCTGTTGTGTTGGTGTCGAGGTAACAATCATGCTTCCTTCCTCTGCCCTCTCCCCCCCAACCTCGCACAACAGAAATGTGATCAAGGTCTCCCTCATCTGATGAGTCTTCCATCAGTTCGTCCTCCAGTTCTTCCTGGGCTTCTGCACCTTCCTCACTAGTTTGGCTGCTACCATGCGCCCTGGTAAAACCATCTCTCCCACCCTCACATGCCTGCAGCCTTGGTGCTGCCGACCGTCTGGACCTTGCAGATGTTAGCCCTTCCGTATACAACTCCTCCTCCTCTACTTCCTTCACCTCCTCTTGTGCCACCACCTGACTCCAAATTCTGTTTAACATGTGCTCCAGCATGTAAATCACCGGAATAGTCATGCTGATAATGGCATCGTCAGCACTAAACATCTTCGTCGCCATTTCAAAACTGTGCAGAAGGGTGCATAGGTCCCTGATCTGAGACCACTCCTCCAGCATGATTTGCCCCACCTCTGGATCTCGTTGGCCCAGGCTATACGTCAGAACGTATTCCACCAGGGCTTGTCGGTGCTGCCACAGTCGCTGCAACATGTGCAGAGTTGAATTCCACCGGGTAGGCACATCGCATTTTAGCCGGTGAAGTGGCAGGCCCAACGACTTCTGTAGAGATGTAAGTCGCTGAGCTGCGGGATGCGAATGGCGGAAGTGAGCACACAGCGACCGTGCCCTCTGCAGAAGGCCATCTAGTCTGGGATAGTGGGCTAAAAATTGCTGGACAACCAGGTTCAAAATGTGAGCCATGCAAGGCACGTGTGTGACATTGCCCCGGCAAAGGGCCGCACCCAAGTTTGCAGCATTGTCGTACACGGCCTTCCCTGGTTTCAGGTCCAGTAGAGACAGCGATTCATGAAACTGGTTCTCCAGAGCTCACCAAAACTCCTCAGCTGTGTGACTCACATTTCCCAGACATTTCAAAGTAAAAACAGCCTTATGACGTTGAGCCCTGCTGCCAGCATAGTAAGGAGGTGTGCAGGAACCCATCTGCGCAGCTAGAAAGCTTGTGGCATGACCAGACAGGCTTTGGGTGCAGGTTGAGGACCGAGAGGAGGTTGAGGAGGCAGAAGCAGTGGAGGAACTTTGAGATAAAGAGGATTGACGCACAACTCGTAGGGACGGCAAGACTTGGACAGCAGCCCCTTGTCCTGCTGTCACCATAGTTACCCAGTGCCCAGTCAGCGACATGTAACACCCCTGTCCATGCCTACCCGTCCAAATGTCTGTGGTGAAATGCACCCTGTCACACAGAGTTTCTCAAAGAAGCGTTGATGTTGTGTGCGACATGCTGGTGGAGCGCAGGCACACCTTTCTTTGAGAAGTAGTGCCGACTGGGCATCTGGTACTGGGGAACTGCGACCGATATAAAGTCTCAAAAATCCTCTGTGTCCACCAGGCGGAAAGGCAGCATTTCTATAGCCAAGAGCTTGCAGATGTTGAAATTCAACGTCTTAGCTTTCTCATGGCTAGGAGGAAATGGTCTTTTACTTGTCCACATCTGAGGGACCGAGGGCTGGCTGTTGTGCTTAGACGGGGTTGAGAAGGGTATCCCCAGCAAACTGCCGGTCTGTGAGGAAGATGCAGGAGAACATGATAGGTTCCCTTGATCCAAAGGTGGTGCTATCGATGTCGGACAGCGCTCAACACCAGCTCGTGTTTCCACCTCCAAAGGAAATGATGACCTGCCAATTAAGCTGGCTGTTGCGGGTATAGAGGTGGCAGGTCTGCGCCCCAAAACAGGTGTGACTGCTGTCCCCCCAGTCACAGAGGATGAAGAGGCCGTGGATGCACAACATGTGGCAGACGGTGGTTGGCCCGGCCGGCTAGGCCGCATTGTAGCACAGTGAGCTTCCCACTGCAACTTATGCTTCATATCCATGTGACGGTTCATGCATGAAGTACTCAAACTATGTATTTTTTGGCCTCTACTTAGCTTTTGCTGACAAATGTTACAGATAACACGAGTTGGGTCATCCTTATCGATCTGAAAAAATGCCCAGGCTATGCAAGGCTTAGCACCCATGCGACCTGAAGAGCCACCACGACTTGTGGTCAGAGGCAGAGTTGTGTTAGAGGATGCAGTTGTTGACGTGCTTCCAGTACTACGTCACTGTCCAGGAAGGTGCAACCTGACCTCGTCGTCACTAGCATCCTCCTCCACCTCCTCTGCTGACCTCATCGACTGGCTGACTGTGGGTTGACAGTAAGTTGGATCTCCAACCTCGTCATCATCACCCTGTGTGTTATCACACCCAACCTCTTCCTGCCCTGACAAAAAACTTAAGTTGTCACTCCAATCAGGTATTTGAGTCTCATCATCGTCTTCCTCATTGTCTCCACCAACAGGAGTTACAGTTTGGGAACGAGGGTCTACATTATGATCAGAACCTTCTGCGTCTGCTCCTCGATCCGACTCATAAAGATTTTGGGCATCAGTGCAGATCATTTCCTCGTTTGGATTCACAGAAGCTCTGGAGCCGACCTCCGTTTCCCAGGCTATAGTATGAGTAAACAGCTCTGCAGACTCAACCATCTGTTCTACCCCATACTCAGACGGGCAGCTGGAGACTTGGGAGCTCTGAGGAAGCAAGTGCGATTGGGGTGACACCTCTGAGGACTGGAGTATTTGTGATGTTGAAGTTGAGGTGGAGGAGAGCCCACTTAAAGGAGCACTTGATATCCGTTGAAGCACCTGCTGTTTTTGTGCCTCATCTGAAATTTGTAGCGATTGGCGTGGCCGTAAGAAAGGGATCTTATCACATTCTCCGCTAAAAGAAGTAGACATCTTAGTTTGGCTGGAAGATGGTCTTTCTTCTCCAGATGTTACTGTTGCTTTAACACCTACCCCACGAACACAACCTTTTTTTCCTCTCCCAACACGCCTATTCCCCTTTCCACCAGCAGCAGGCCTTTTTCCACTCATTTTGGTGGTAAACTAATTGACAACTCTGGAGTTGTTTGCACAAAAAACAATGGATGGGAACAGAGCAGAGCTGAGTGGCCAAACTGTGGTATTAGCCCAAAAGTATCGGCTGGGTTAGATGCAGTAAAACAATTTTATTACATACACAGGTGGTGCAGGTTAGTAGATGGACTAATAGAACAAGTCCCACACACTGCTACAAGCCCAAGCCCAAATATTTTTTCAGAGCTAGATGCAGATAAAAATTAATTTGAATTTGCAACCTGGTGAAGGTTAGTATAGATGGACTAATAGAACAAGTCCCACACACTGCTACAAGCTCAAGCCCAAATATTTTTTCAGAGCTAGATGCAGATAAAGATTATTTTGAATTTGCAACCTGGTGGAGGTCAGTATAGATGGACTAATAGAACAAGTCCCACACACTGCTACAAGCCCAAATATTTTTTCAGAGCTAGATGCAGATAAAAATTATTTTGAATTTGTAACCTGGTGGAGGTTAGTATAGATGGACTAATAGAACAAGTCCCACACACTGCTACAAGCCCAAGCCCAAATATCTTTTCAGAGCTAGATGCAGATAAAAATTATTTTGAATTTGCAACCTGGTGGAGGTTAGTATAGATGGACTAATGTAACAAGTCCCACACACTGCTACAAGCCCAAGCCCAAATATTTTTTCAGAGCTAGATGCAGATAAAAATTATTTTGAATTTGCAACCTGGTGGAGGTTAGTATAGATGGACTAATAGAACAAGTCCCACACACTGCTTCAAGCCCAAGCCCAAATATTTTTTCAGAGCTAGATGCAGATAAAAATTATTTTGAATTTGCAACCAGGTGGAGGTTAGTATAGATGGACTAATAGAACAACTCCCACACACTGCTACAAGCCCAAATATTTTTTCAGAGCTAGATGCAGATAAAAATTATTTTGAATTTGCAACCTGGTGGAGGTTAGTATAGATGGACTAATAGAACATGTCCCACACACTGCTACAAGCCCAAGCCCAAATATTTTTTCAGAGCTAGATGCAGATAAAAATTATTTTGAATTTGAAACCTGGTGGAGGTTAGTATAGATGGACTAATAGAATGATGCTATGCCCAAAAGATTTTACTTGGCTAGGTGCAGTAAAAAAAATTGTATTCTATACACAGGTGGTGTAGCTTGCAACACAGATAGGCTACTCCACTGACTAACACACATTGCAAGAGGCCAAAAAGGATTTGCTTAGCTAGATTTAGCCAAATGCTGTGAAAAAACTTGCACAGCACTGGCACAGACCTGCCTGGCAAAAAGTGATAGGAACTGATGTAACCTAGGCCTCAAAAGGACTGCAATTACAATTAGTCTTTACTCCCAACCTATCTATTTAAGAGCACAGACCGGCCTGATAAAAGTGATAGGAACTGATGTAACCTAGCCCTCAAAAGGACTGCAATTACAATTAGTCTTTACTCCCAACCTATCTATTTAAGAGCACAGACCTGCCTGATAAAAGTGATAGGAACTGATGTAACCTAGCCCTCAAAAGGACTGCAATTACAATTAGTCTTTACTCCCAACCTATCTATTTAAGAGCACAGACCTGCCTGATAAAAGTCGTAGGAAATGATGTAACCTAGTCCTCAAAAGGACTGCAATCACAACTATTCCCTACTCCCAAGCTATCTGTAGATTTCTGTGAAAATTGGCTTGAAATTAACACTCAAAGTATAGCGCACACAGCAATAGCGGTGCCGTCTAATACGTAGCTGCAGCAGTGAGAAAATGTTGGCTACGTGGAAAATGGCTGGGTCTTAAAGGGCAAGGACATGTGACATACACTGCCAATGACACATGTCCTTGCTTGTGTGAAAAAAAGCAGTTCGCTCCATGTGTGCGCTGCTGATAGGCTGACAGATTGCACCTCCCCACTGTAAATGCGGGAAAGAAAAAAAAAATGGAGATCTTCATTATTTCTGCAGAGATCCATCCCCTGCCCCTCCCCCCGCCCCGCTGTACACTCAAACTGCGTATTAACATTAATTTTCAGCATTACTGAGAAAAAATCCAGTTATGATTTTGGTGCACGAACTGTTATCGAACATAACCTCGAACAGCCAAATTATTTTCAAATCGTTCGTGTTCGCCGAACGGCTCGAATACCGCCCAAAACAGCTCGAATTTGAGATTGGCGAACAGTTCGAGTTGAACACCGTTCATCTCTTGTCTCCACGAGCCTAAAAGGCAACATTTCAAGTGCAAACAGTCACTAAATATGTGAATTTACTAGTGTGGCCTGAGGGGCATTGACTGGATTTGCACTTGCGTTCCGAGGACTGGGGTATGGACAACTGAACGCTGCGCTGAGGCAAGGACGTGCTTGCTGATGGTGCTAGTTGAGAGTGTGCAATGACAGGTGCAGGGCAAGAGGCATCTTCGCATGCACTATGGACAGGGAATTGGCTTGCATGCTAAACAGTAGAGATGAGCGTTGTTCGACTCGAACTGTTCGCCAATCTCAAATTCGAGCTATTTTGGGCGGTGTTCGAGCCGTTCGGCGAACACGAACGATTTGAGAAAAATTCGGCTGTTCGAGGTTATGTTCGATAACTGTTCGTGCACCAAAATCATAACTGGATTTTTTCTCAGTAATGATGAAAATTAATGTTAATACGCAGTTTGAGTGTACAGCGGGGTGGGGGGAGGGGCAGGGGATGGATCTCTGCAGAAATAATGAAGATCTCCATTTTTTTTTCTCTTTCCCGCATTTACAGTGGGAGGTGCAATCTGTCAGCCTATCAGCAGCGCACACACGGAGCGAAGTGCTTTTTTTCACACAAGCAAGGGCATGTGTCATTGGCAGTGTATGTCACATGTCCTTGCCCTATAAGACCAAGCCATTTTCCCCGTCGCCACCATTTTCTCACTGCTGCAGCTGCGTGTTAGACGGCACCGCTGTTGCTGTGTGCGCTATACCTTGTTAATTTCATGCCAATTTTCGCACAAATCTACAGATAGCTTGGGAGTAGGGAATAGTTGTGATTGCAGTCCTTTTAAGGACTAGGTTACAGCATTTCCTACAACTTTTATCAGGCAGGTCTGTGCTCTTAAATAGATAGATTGTGGGAGTAAAGACTAATTGTAATTGCAGTCCTTTTCAGGACTAGGTTACATCAGTTCCTATCAGTTTTTGCCAGGCAGGTCTGTGCCAGTGCTGTGCAAGTTTTTTTCACAGCATTTGGCTGAATCTAGCAAAGCTAATCCTTTTTGGCCTACTGCAGAGTGTGTTAGTCAGTGGAGTAGCCTATCTGTGTTGCAAGATATACCACCTGTGTATAGAATACCAATTTTTTTACTGCACTTAGTGAAGTAAAATCTTTTGGGCAAAGCATCATTCTATTAGTCCATCTATACTGACCTCCATCAGGTTGCAAATTGAATATAATTTTTTTCTGCATCTAGCTCTGAAAAAATATTTGGGCTTCTAGCAGTGTGTGGGACTTGTTCTATTAGTCCATCTATACTGACCTCCATCAGGTTGCAAACTGAATATAATTTTTTTCTGCATCTAGCTCTGAAAAAATATTTGGCCTTCTAGCAGTGTGTGGGACTTGTTCTATTAGTCCATCTATACTGACCTCCATCACGCTGCAAATTCAAAATATTTTTTTGTCTGCATCTAGCTCTGAAAAAATATTTGGCCTTCTAGCAGTGTGTGGGACTTTCTCTATTAGTCTATCTATACTGACCTCCATCAGGTTGCAAATTCAAAAGAATATTTATCTGCATCTACCTCTGAAAAAATATTTGGGCTTCTAGCTGTGTGTGGGACTTGTTCTATTAGTCCATCTATACTGACCTCCATCAGGTTGCAAACTGAATATAATTTTTTTCTGCATCTAGCTCTGAAAAAATATTTGGCCTTCTAGCAGTGTGTGCGACTTTCTCTAATAGTCCATCTATACTGACCTCCATCAGGTTGCAAATTAAAAATAATTTTTATCTGCATCTAGCTCGGAAAAAATATTTGGCCTTCTAGCAGTGTGTGGGACTTTCTCTTTTAGTCCATCTATACTGACCTCCATCAGGTTGCAAATTAAAAATAATTTATATCTGCATCTAGCTCTATAAAAATATTTGGCCTTTTAGCAGTGTGTGGGACTTTCTCTATTAGTCCATCTATACTGACCTCCATCAGGTTGCAAATTAAAAATAATTTTTTGTCTGCATCTAGCTCTGAAAAAATATTTGGCCTTCTAGCAGTGTGTGGGACTTTCTCTATTAGTCCATCTATACTGACCTCCATCAGGTTGCAAACTGAATATATTTTTTTTCTGCATCTACCTCTGAAAAAATATTGGGCTTCTAGCTGTGTGTGGGACTTGTTCTATTAATCCATCTATACAGACCTCCATCAGGTTGCAAACTGAATATAATTTTTTTCTGCATCTACCTCTGAAAAAATATTTGGGCTTCTAGCTGTGTGTGGGACTTGTTCTATTAATCCATCTATACAGACCTCCATCAGGTTGCAAACTGAATATAATTTTTTTCTGCATCTACCTCTGAAAAAATATTTGGGCTTCTAGCAGTGTGTGGGACTTTATCTATTAGTCCATCTATACTGACCTCTATCAGGTTGCAAACTGAATATATTTTTTTTCTGCATCTACCTCTGAAAAAATATTTTGGCTTCTAGCTGTGTGTAGGACTTGTTCTATTAGTCCATCTATACTGACCTCCATCAGGTTGCAAACTGAATACAATTTTTTTCTGCATCTACATCTGAAAAAATATTTGGGCTTCTAGCTGTGTGTGGGACTTGTTCTATTAGTCCATCTATACTGACCTCCATCAGGTTGCAAATTGAATATAATTTTTTTCTGCATCTAACCCAGCCAATAGTTTTGGCCTAATACCACAGTTTGGCCACTCAGCTCTGCTCTGTTCCCATCCATTGTTTTTTTGTGCGAACAACTCCAGAGTTGTGAATTAGTTAACCACCAAAATGAGTGGAAAAAGGCCTGCTGCTGGTGGAAAGGGGAATAGGCGTGTTGGGAAGGGGAAAAAAGGTTGTGTCCATGGGGTAGGTGTTAAATCAACAGTAACATCTGCAGAAGAAAGACCATCTTCCAGCCAAACTAAAATGTCTACTTCTTTTAGCGGACAATGTGATAAGATCCCTTTCTTACGGCCACGCCAATCGCTACAAATTCCAGATGAGGCACAAAAACAGCAGGTGCTTCAACGGATATCAAGTGCTCCTTTAAGTGGGCTCTCCTCCACATCAACTTCAACATCACAAATACTCCAGTCCTCAAAGGTGTCACCCCAATCGCACTTGCTTCCTCACAGCTCCCAAATCTCCAGCTGCCCGTCTGAGGATGAGGTAGAACAGATGGTTGATTCTGCAGAGCTGTTTACTCATACTATAGCCTGGGAATCAGAGGTCTACTCCAGCGCTTCTGTGAATCCAGACAAGGAAATGATCTGCACTGATGCCCAGAATCTTTATGAGTCGGATCCAGGACCAGACGCAGAAGGTTCTGACCATAATGTAGACCCTCATTCCCAAACTGTAACTCCTGTTGGTGGAGACAATGAGGAAGAACATGATGAGACTCAAATACCTGATTGGAGCGACAACTTTAGTTTTTTGTCAGGGCAGGAACAGTTTGGCTCTGAGGACGACGGGTGTGATAACGCACAGGGTGATGATGATGAGGTTGGAGATCCCACTTACTGTCAACCCACAGTCAGCCAAGAGATGAGGTCAGCAGAGGAGGTGGAGGAAGATGCTAGTGACGACGAGGTCAGGTTGCGCCTTCCTGGACAGAGACGTCGTACTGGAAGCACGTCAACAACTGCATCCTCAAACACAACTCTGCCTCTGACCACAAGTCGTGGTGGCTCTTCAGGTCGCATGGGTGCTAAGCCTTGCATAGCCTGGGCATTTTTTCAGATCGATAAAGATGACCCAACTCGTGTTATCTGTAACATTTGTCAGCAAAAGCTAAGTAGAGGCCAAAAAATACATAGTTTGAGTACTTCATGCATGAACCGGCACATGGACATGAAGCATAAGTTGCAGTGGGAAGCTCAGTGTGCTACAATGCGGCCTAGCCAGCCGGGCCAACCACCGTCTGCCATATCTTGTGCATCCGCGGCCTCTTCATCCTCTGTGACTGGGGGGACAGCAGTCACACCTGTTTTGGGGCGCAGACCTGCCACCTCTTTACCCGCAAAAGCCAGCGTGATTGGCAGGTCATCATTTTCTTTGGAGGTGGTAACACCAGCTGGTGTTGAGCGCTGTCCGACATCGATAGCACCACCTTTGGATCAAGGCAACCTAACATGTCCGCCTGCATCTTCCTCACAGACCGGCAGTTTGCCGGGGACACCCTTATCAACCCCGCCTAAGTACAATAGCCAGCCCTCGGTCCCTCAGATGTGGACAAGTAAAAGACCATTTCCTCCTAGCCATGAGAAAGCTAAGAGGTTGAATTTCACCATCTGCAAGCTCTTGGCTACAGAAATGCTGCCTTTCCGCCTGGTGGACACAGAGGATTTTCGAGACCTTATGTCCGTCGCAGTGCCCCAGTACCAGATGCCCAGTTGGCACTACTTCTCAAAGAAAGGTGTGCCTGCGCTACACCAGCATGTCACACACAACATCACCGCTTCTTTGAGAAACTCTGTGTGTGACAGGGTGCATTTCACCACAGACACTTGGACGAGTAGGCATGGACAGGGGCGTTACATGTCGCTGACTGGACACTGGGTAACTATGGTGACAGCAGGACAAGGGGCTGCTGTCCAAGTCTTGCCGTCCCCACGAGTTGTGCGTCAATCCTCTTTATGTCAAAGTTCCTCCACTGCTTCTGCCTCCTCAACCTCCTCCCGGTCTTCCACCTGCACCCAAAGCCTGTCTGGTCATGCCACAAGCTTTCTAACTGCGCAGAAGTGATCCTGCACACCTCCTTACTATGCTGGCAGTAGGGCTCAACGTCATCAGGCGGTTTTTACTTTGAAATGTCTGGGAAATGTGAGTCACACAGCTGAGGAGTTGTGGTCAGCTCTGGAGAACCAATTTCATGAATGGTTGTCTCCACTGGACCTGAAACCAGGGAAGGCCGTGTGCGACAATGCTGCAAACCTGGGTACGGCCCTTCGCCGGGGCAATGTCACACACGTGCCTTGTATGGCTCACGTGTTGAACCTGGTTGTCCAGCAAATTTTAGCCCACTATCCCAGACTAGATGGCTTTCTGCAGAGGGCACGGTCGCTGTGTGCTCACTTCCGCCGTTCGCATCCCGCAGCTCAGCGACTTACATCTCTACAGAAGTCGTTGGGTCTGACACTTCACCGGTTAAAATGCGATGTGCCTACCGGGTGGAATTCAACTCTGCACATGTTGCAGCGACTGTGGCAGCACCGACAAGCCCTGGTGCAATACGTTCTGACGTATAGCCTGGGCCAATGAGATCTAGAGGTGGGGCAAATCACGCTGGAGGAGTGGTCTCAGATCAGGGACCTATGCACCCTTCTGCACAGTTTTGAAATGGCGACGAAGATGTTTAGTGCTGACGATGCCATTATCAGCATGACTATTCCGGTGATTTACATGCTGGAGCACATGTTAAACAGAATTCAGAGTCAGGTGGTGGCACAAGAGGAGGTGGAGGAAGTAGAGGAGGAGGAGTTGTATGCGGAAGGGCTAACATCTGCAAGGTCCAGACGGTCGGCAGCACCAAGTCGGCAGGCATGTGAGGGTGGGGGAGATGGTTTTACCAGGGCGCATGGTAGCAGCCAAACTAGTGAGGAAGGTGCAGGAGCCCAGGAAGAAGTGGAGGACGAACTGATGGAAGTCTCATCAGATGAGGGAGACCTTGATCACATTTCTGTTGTGCGAGGTTGGGGGGAGAGGACAGAGGAAGGAAGCATGATTGTTACCTCGCCACCAACACAACAGGGACTTGGTGCTCCTGGATGCGCAACACACATGAGTGCCTTCTTGCTGCACTACCTGCAACATGACCCTCGAATTGTGAGAATTAGAAATAATCCTGACTACTGGGTTGCCACACTGTTAGATCCCCGGTACAAAAGTAAATTTGCAGAAATTATTCCTGCCATAGAAAGGGATGCACGCATGCAGGAGTATCAGCAGAGACTGTTGCAGAATCTTACATGTGCTTTTCCACAAAACACCAGTGGTGCACGTAGTGATTCTCACAGTTCCAACTTGCCAACCATGGGACCGTCAAGTGTTCAGCACTCAAACCGTAACAGAACCACAGTATCTGCTGGTAACATCAATTTTGCGGAATCATTTCACCACCTTTTTAGCCCATCCTTTGCAAGGCCACAGGAGACAAGAAGTCTGACACATAGTCAACGCCTAGAGACGATGGTACAGAAGTATATCCAAGTAAACATTGAAGCCATGACTGTGTTACTGGACCCTTGCTCTTTTTGGGCTTCCAATCTGGATAAATGGCCGGAGCTAGCCACTTACGCCTTGGAGATCTTGTCATGCCCCGCAGCCAGCGTTCTGTCTGAACGTGTGTTCAGCGCTGCTGGTGGTGTGCCGACAGATAAGCGCACGCGGCTCTCCACTGATAATGTAGACAGACTCACGTTCATAAAGATGAACAAATCATTGATCCGAAACGACTTTTCTACCCCTGTGTCATCCTGGGGAGAGTAAAAGATGGATGATTGGTTAAAATCACCCTACCAACCGTTTTAAGCTTTCAAATTACTAATCATGTTTATCTGTATCTTGGCTGGAAAATAATTTGGGCTTTGTAGCAGTGTGCAGCACTGATTCTATTAGGCCATCTATAATAAGCTCCACCAGATTTAAAATTACTAATCATGTTTATCTGTATCTTGACTGGAAAATAATTTGGGCTTTGTAGCAGTGTGCAGCACTGATCCTATTAGGCCATCTATACTAAGCTCCACCAGATTTAAAATTAATAATAATTTTTAGCTGCATCTAGCCCGGAAAATAATTTTGGGGCTCCGAGATGCGAAGACACATAAGTGCCTTCTTGCTGCACTACCTGCAACATGACCCTCATATTGTCAGAATTCGAAGTAATCATGACTACTGGGTTGCCACACTCTTAGATCCCCCAAACTTTTCGATCAACCTTTTCATTTTAATAAAGACCAAAAAAATGGTCATTTTTGAAATTATAAGCATTAGCAGGTTATTAGAAACTGAAATCAAACAGTTTTCAACTCAATACTTTATTCTAGGTGATGTTACATTTTCACATAGGACCCCTTGTTCGAAAGGAGCTTCTGAACTCTCTCGTTCATTGAATTTGTCAGGTTTTGGATGGTTTCTGCTTCAATTGTTTTGCATGAGGACAGAATACCCTCCCAGAGCTGTTGCTTAGATGTGAACTGCCTCCCGCCATCATAGACACTCCTTTTGATGATGATCCAGCGGTTCTGAATGGGGTAGAGGTCAGGGGAGCATGGGGGTCACACCATAAGTTTGTCCCCTTTTATGCCCATATCAGCCAGAGATGCAGATGTTTTATGTGCAGCATGAGATGGTGCATTATCTTGCAAAAAAATGATCTTGCTGTGAAATACACGGTTCTTCTTCTTGAACCATGGCAGGAAGTGCTGTTTGAGAAAATCCACATACATTATGGAGTTCAACTTTAGCGCCTTCAGGGATCCTAAAGGGGCCGACAATCTCTCTCCCCATGATTCCAGCCCAAAACATTACTCCACCTCCTCCTTGTTGGCGCTGTAGCCGTGTTTGCGTGGGGTGTCCATCAACCAGCCATCCTCCACTCCATCCATCTGGACCATCGAGCGCTGCACGGCACTCATCCGTGAACAAAACAGTTTTGAAATCAGTCTTCATGTAATGTTTGGCCCACTGGAGCCGTTTCTGCTTGTGTGAAGTGGATAGAGGAGGTCGACAAGATGGCGTATGCACAGCTGCAAACCTCTGAAGGACCCTGCATCTTGTTGTTCGGGGGACGTTGGAGGCACCAGCAGCTTCAAAAACTTGTCTGCTGCTATGACAAGGCTTTTTTGCCGCTGCTCTTTTAACCTGACGTAATTGCTTGTAGGAAAAAGTCCTCAAATTTCCCTTATCAGCACGCACACGTGTGTACTGTGAATCAGCTACATACTTCTTGATTGCCAAGACACTTCATCCTGATCATCGCACAATGTTGATTGTAGTCATGCCTTGACCTAAACACTCCACAATTTGTTGCTTCTCAGCAGCCGACACATCCTTTTTCTTTCCCATTTTGGCAGAAAATGTAGGCTGCTTAATAATGTGAGACAGCCTTCTTAAGTAGTCTTGCCTTTCATTGGACACACCTGCCAAACTAATTAGCACAGGTGTCTGCAATTGCTTACAGTGATATAAAGAGCCCTGACACACATCACCATCAATGAGTTTAACTGACAAACAAACAAATTCTTCCCTTATCACTCCTAAACACTTTTTTCATAATAATTTGGAACACAGTGTACATGTGCTTTTCCACAAAACACCAGTGGTTCACGTAGTGAATCTTACAGTTCTAACTTGCCAACCGTGGTCTGTATGGAGTTGTTCAATAAAGGGCCCAAAATTAAGATAACATAGATGGGAGAGGTCTCTATGAATAGGAATTCCTAAGTATTTGATACCCTGTGAGGGCCAGGCAAAGAGAAAGTTGGACTGGATGGAATCCTATATGGATTTGGGGAGGGAGACATCGAGGGCCTCAGACTTCGCTGCATTGATTTTAAAATTTGACCATGTAACAAAGTGATCTATTTCAGCCATAACAGCATGGATGGATATATGTGATTGAGTGATATATACTAGGACATCATCAGCAAATTGAGAGCACTTGTACTCGGTGCCTCCCACCTCAATCCACCTAATATTGGGGTTATGGCGAATTGATGAGAGCAGGTGCTCCGTCACTAGGATGTATAAGAGAGGGGACAGAGGACATCCCTGCCTTGTCCCATTGGTGATTGTGAAAGGTGATGAAAATGTTCTGATGCACCCCCTGGGCCTTGGGACACCCGGAGCCGGACCCTTTTTGGTGGATGCTGGTGGTTGTAGTCTTCGTGGCGGCGACCCGGTTCCATGGCTCAGGGTGGTCAAACCAGTGGCGGAATTATTTATGTGGTTTTGATGTTTAAATGTCCGACTACGCCACCCGTGGATTGCGGTCAGAGTGAACCGCCGCTGCAGGTCAGACCGCTGAGGCTGGTGTTGTGGGTGCAGCAGAGCGTAGCATAACTCCCCACGGGAGGAGTATAGCCTCAGGGCAGTGTATGCGGAGGATGGGGGTGATGGTGCAGGGCAGCAGCAGTAACGACACGGAGTCAGTGATGCAGTCCAGGGCCTTTACTCACATTTCTTATTATCCAGACCACGTCTGCAGGTAATGGCTGCCCACGTCGTACTGTGCTCACCAGGTGAGGGGCTCAGACAACTCCCAGATAACTTTGGAGCGCTTCACAGGACCCCCTTTGTGTGTCCTTTGTCTGGCCTTTCTTACCAACCCTTCTGTCCGGCTGCATCGGGCCTCCTCTTGGTAAACTTGGCGCCAGTTTCCCTGACCCTATGTGGTGCCTTCCTAGCGGGTGTAGCGAGGGGCTGCGCCACATAAAATGTCACAGCCTCCGGTTTCTAGCTGAGGGTCGTTTCCTGCCTCCACTAGTTTCGGGGACCGGTCTCCCCCTTTGGCCTGACCCCTCCACGCAGGTGGATTCGGGCGTGCGGTGGCGACTCGCCCGTCCGCACCCCTGGGATCCCTTCATTCCTCGTTCCTGGAGCCTTCTCCGCTCCTCTTCCTTCCTTCTCCCTCTTCCAGGCCTGGGCCTCTGTTACTAGGCCCGCCTCCGGAGCAGAGCTCATGCAGAGCCCCTGCTCCCTGCCACTTCTGCTCAGACTTCTCTGCACTGAACTAAGATGGTGCCCACCTTTTATACTCCCTTCTCAATGCACCCAGGAACTGCTTCCTCCCTGCTCCTGTACTACAGGGTTCCCCTTCCTCAGTGTTCCCTCCCCCCACTCCAGCCAGGGACAGGGACTGTCGTGCCCATCTCAGAGGCATATTGGTCGCCCTGCCCCACGGCAATGTGGTGTAATGCATGCAGGTGTCGGGTCCTGATGCACACTCCATCCTTACCTGAGAGTGAGATATCACACCTCTGGGTGAGGTGCAATACCTCTGTAGCAACCGAGCCCTCAGGGTGCTACAGTTCCATTTATCTTCAGCCTAGGTGACGTATTGTGATACAGGGCCGTGATTTTGGCTATAAAAGGGTCCCCTAGACCCCTACCCCAAGCTTTTTAAGAGAATCATATATGGCGTGCCAGGAGACTCTATGGAATGCTTTCTCAGCATCCAACGAGAGTATCTAATTACAAATTTTTAACTGCATCTAGCCCAGGAAATACTTTGTGCCTAGTAGCAGTGTCTGCTAGTCAGCGGATTATCCCGGCTGTTAAGCAAGCTACACCACCTGTAGTTTTGACACTTAATTTTTTCAAAGGAAATGCTTCGGGACCACGGGATACTCAGTGAAGAGCATCAGGAGGCACCCCAAGGCATAGGGGCTGGGACTGGCAGTAGGATGCCTTGCGGTGGACAGCCGAGCTCGATCCTTATAAAAGCTTTTTAACTGCAGCAGCTTTAGTGGTCACTACTGGAGCTGGAATTACGCGGCTGCTGGCATGAGACTTGCCCTCCAATAAATCCTTGTAAATGGATTTAAAGTGTATTCATTCAAATTAGAGAGACAATTTAAATTAAAAAGCTTAGAGCTGCCTCCACCACAGGGGGGCTCGCTCGACCCACCAGCGGACAGGCACCAGTATTGGGAGAGGGGGGCTGGCCGTCAGGGTTCACCGCGGCTCTGGCACAAACCCGGCGACACGGAGGTGGCACGGGCAGGAGCGGACTGAACGTGTCGGTTTCTCACTTTTTGGATTTTAGAAGGGCATGACATGCCTATATCTGTGTCTCCCCCTCCTTTTACTCCTCCACCTCTTTTCTTTTCGCATGACTATATGTACTTGTCACTTTTCCATGTGTTAGTTTTGTCTTCTGAGCAGTTTTTGGACACCTTTGAAGGTGTTTTCTATGTGTTTCTATGTGTTTTTGTTTGCCTGCCATTGGTTTTAACGGTGTTCGAAGGTGTTCGACGAACAGTTCGACGAACAGTTCGGCGAACACACGTGTGTTCGACGAACCGAACCGAACTCGAACACTACGGGGGTGGCTCAACACTACTAAACAGTAGAAGAAACAGTGTTGACACCTGCAGACACTGTTACCGGACCCTGGGGTTCGGCCCACAAATTCGGGGGCTTTGCTGCCATGTGCCTGATCATGCTAGTAGTGGTCAGGCTGGTAGTTTTGCTACCCCTGCTGATGCTGGCCTGGCAGGTGGTGCAAATGGCCTTTTTGGGGTTATCGGCAGAGTCTTTAAAAAACAACCAGACACGGGAAGATCTAACAGTTGTACTGGCAACTTCCTTCTTGTTTTTGTTACGGAGAACGGTTGCCCACCTTCTGTCTGTGGCCACCACACTGCTTCTTCCTGCCTGTTGGGGTGCTTTGCCTCACTCCCCCTGTGTGCTGCTGTCCTCCCTCTGCATGTCCTCCTGCCAGGTTGTGTCAGTTACTATATCATCCACCACCTCGTCTTCCACTTCCGCACCCTGGTCCTCCTCCTTACTTTCTGGCAATTGTGTCTCATCATCGTCCATCTCTTGTGACACTTTCCTACCATTGCCTTCATATGATCGTGGCTGCTCAAATATTTGGGCATCGCTACATGCGATCTCTTGCCCTGCTTCAAGTCTACCAGGTGAGAGGCCCGAATCTATAAATGGAAAAGTGAACAGCTCTTTGGAGTGTCCAAGTGTGGGATCAGTTGTCTCTGGACGCTCGGCATGATGGGAGGAAGGAGGATCAGGGTGAGGAATATGCGGTCCAGACTCACGGCTACTGAGATTTATCTGCTATCCAAACAATAAAGTTTTCACACTGCTCTGCGTTCAATAGTGATGTTCTATGGTCCTCTATTAATTGGTATAGGAAGGTCGAGGGAGAAGATGTGGGTGTTTGTTATGGCACAATTTCAACTTGCCCACGGCCTCGGCCTCTTCATGCACCATCACCATCACGTCCAGTTCCCCTTTTCTTGCCACATGCCTTGCCCATTTTAAATGGAGGACAATATCTTCCACGCTCACTACAAATGGCTGAATTTAGAGCGAACTTATATGTGATCCGTGTGACGGACAAACCACAGTTTTAAATAGCTGGCCTGTAGGTAACTATTTTTAACAGCAAACTGGTGTCAATAGCTTCACTGACACACTGCAACAAAATTTCAATGGAGGCCAGAAATGGCAATATTTTCAGCGCAATTATATGTGTTCCGTGTGATGGACAAACCACAGTTTTTCAGATTTTTAGTGCTGTAATATGGAAAGGACCTGGCTGTATTCTGCATTGCCAGCAAGCAAATGGCGCAGATAAACGGTGTTCTCTGGATTGCTTTTTAAGCAAATAATCAGGATTACGATAAAAAAAAATTATTCTCAGCCCCTGATACCTGGGCCTATTTCTACAAATATCTGTAAAAGCACCAGCAGACAGAACTGGAATGGACTCTCTTGCTATGTGCACTGCAGTCTGATATATACCCTGCCTGCCTGCCTAGCACTGATATCTCTGAAGCTGGATTAGTCCTCAGAAGGACTGTTAGTTGAGATGGATATGTGTGTCTAATATAGTCTGGTATACCTACACTAACTAGAAACAAGAAAATCTCTCACTAGCTCAGCTGCAGCTCTCCCTACACTGTCTGATTCTGGAGTGACAGTGACTAGCATGGCGGCGCAAGGTCTAATTTAGACCTGATGATGCTGTGCGGCTAGCCAATCACTGTAATGCCACAACCAACATGGCTGCGGCATTACAGTGTGTGACAGACTATCTTTGCATGTTGATTGGCGCTCTAAAGAGCGCAAAACATGCAGGGAGGGGAGCCGAGCTCCCGCCGTGTAACCCCGGAAATACTCGGCGAGTGCCGAGCATCTCGAGCAGTGATCACGGATCTCATATAGACCCAATGGCTAGTGATGAGCGAGCATGCTCGCAACTGCTCGGTGATTGCCCGAGCAGTTGCGAGCATGCTCGCTCAACACTAGCCATTGGGTCTATATGAGACCTGGTGATGCTATGTTCGTCACAGTCTAACCTTCAGACAGGCAGAGTAGGGAGAGGTTCTGCTGTGTGAGGGACAGAATTGGCAGTGTAATAGTTAGGTATAGGTATTCCACACCAGGATACATATCCATCTGAACTAACAGTCCTTCTGAGGACTAATCCAGCTGCATGCATTCAGTGGTGATAGCAGGAGTTAGGCAGGCAGAGAAATTTTTGAACACTATACAGCACAATAGTGTCCATTGCACATTCTGTCTGCTTCTGCTGCTGCTGCCTGTTACAGATAGCCATTGGATTAGATATCATGGCTTTTTTTTTTGCGATTAATCCTGTATATTTTCTAAAACAGTAATAATTTCCAACATTTTACTGCTCCATTTGCTTTTTAGAACTGCAGAATGCAGCCAGATCTTTTCCATCATCAGACGTTATCCCATATTACAGCGATACAAATCAAGAAATGTGTGGCGACCATGCAAAATATTGCCCTCCATGTTACGGGTCCGGATGGTGGAACCACTGTGCCATGGTACAAGGAGGGACCAGGGGGGCATAACTAGGGGCCTCACCTGGACCGACCTTGGCTATACGGCGGCTTAGTCGACTCCGTGAACCAAGGAAGGACCGAGGAGGTGGACCTGGTGCTACTCCAGGACCGACTTCGCGTGAGAGCAGGTGACTCCCACGGGACTGATAGCAGGCACCGACTGGTACGGCGGATAGGCAAGTAGATGAGCACAGCTGGTAGGCAGGTAGGCAAGTTCAACTGATAGGTAGGTTGGCGGGCACAGCAGGTAGACAAGCTGGCGGGCACGGTTGGTAAACAGGCAGGCGGACACGGTTGATGGACAGGCTGGCGGGTATGGCTGTTGGACAAGCTGGCGGGCACAGCTGGAGAGAGTGTTATCACACAAACTACAACATTGCACAGGCACCTCCATCTTGGGGAAGGTGCTTTAAATAGAGGAAGTCCTCCGGCAATTTAGGCCAGCGCGCATGGCCCCTTTAAGAAGCAGGGAGCATGCGCGTGAGCGCCCTAAGCACAGTGCCCGGGAATCAGCGCTCATTGCATGCACCCTGGGCAGACACAGCATGGGAGACAGGAGGAGGGGAGGATGCAGGACTGGGGCTGCGGCAATAAGGAGGTCGGCATCTCTGCCGGGCAGGAGGCAGAGACGCAGGTGCTACACTCCATTTACAGTTTGGCAGCAGTGTGTCAGTGAAGTTATTCACACATGGTGTCTGACAATAATAGGGAACTACAAGCCCGCTATTTAAAACTGTGGACGTCCGTCAGACATAGCACATATAGCTGCAGTACAAATCCAGCCATTTATAGCGACTGTACAAAATATTGTCCTCCACTTACAGTTTGGCAGAAGTATGTCAGTAAAGCTATTCACACGTGGTCGCTGGCAATAATAGGAATCTACAAGCCCACTATTTAAAACCGTGGACGTCCGTCAGATGTTTTAAATATAACTACGGTACAAATGCAGCCATTTTTAACAACCGTGGAAAATATTGTCCTCCATTTACAGTTTGGCAGCAGTGTGTCAGTGAAACTATTCACACGTGGTCTCTGGCAATAATAGGAAACTACAAGCCCACTATTTAAAACCGTGGTCATCAGTCAGACGTATCACATATAACTGCGGTACAAATTCAGCTATTTGTAGCGAACGTGCAAAATATTATCCTCCATTTAAAATGGGCAAGCTGCGTGGCAAGGGACGGGGAAGTGGACGTGATGGTGCCTGCAGAGGCCAAGGCCAATGCCGTGGGCAAGATGAAATTGTGCCACAGCAAACACTCACATCTTGTCGCCCGACCTTCCTGTCCCAATTACTAGGGGACCGCAGCACACCACTATTGAACCCAGAGCAGTGTCAAAAGGTTGTGGGTTGGATAGCAGATAATGCTTCCAATCACCTTGCCACTACTACCACGACACTGTCTTCCACACAGTCAAGTCTCAGTAGCAGTGAGTCTGGACCGCATATTCATCACCCTGATCCTCCTTCCTTCCACCATTCCGACTGAGACAACTAATCCCACACTTGGACACTCAGAAGAGCTGTTTACTTTTCCATTTATAGATTCGGACCTCTCGCCCTGCCAGCTTCAAGCGGGGCAAGAGGAGAACAAGTGTAGTGATGCCCAAATATTTGAGCAGCCACGATCACGCTAAGGCAATGGTGGGAAAGTGCAATTACTACCGCAAGAGGTGGTTGATGATGAGACACAATTGCCAGAAACTCAGGAGAGGAGGACCAGGGTGCGGAAGTGTAAGACGAGGTAGTGGACGATGAAGTCACTGACCAAACCTGGCAAGGTGACATGCAGAGCGGGGGCAGCAACACACAGGGGGAGTGAGGTGTAGCACCGCAACAGGCAGGAACAAGCACTGTGGTTTCCACAGACACAAGGCGGGCAACCGTTCCTCGGAACACCAACATGACAGAATTTGCCAGTGTAACTGTTAGGTCTTTCCTAGTCTGGTTGTTTTTTAAAGACTACGCAAATAACCACAAACTATGCACATGACAGAACCCGACTAGGTGGGCCAAACCCCAGGGTCCAGAAATAGTGTCTGAGGGTGACACCACTACTTGCTCCTCTTTTGTGCATGGACGCCAATCCCATGTCCATGGCGCATGCCAAGATGCCTCCTGCCTTGCACCTGTTGTTGCACATTCGCAGCTACCACCATCAGCAACCACGCCCACGTCCTTGTTCTAGCGCAGCAATCAGTTCTCCCTACCCCAGTCCTTGGAACACAAGCACAAATACGCAGCCAATGCCCCACAGTCCACACTGCTAAATTCACACATTTCGCAAATGCTTGCTTGTTACCTTTTAGGCTCGTGGAGACGGAAGCTTTCCGCAACCTGATGGCGGCGGCCGTTTCTCTTTACTCGATCCCAAGCCGCCACTATTTTTCCCCAGGTGTGCCGACCCCACATTACACAAGCACGTGTCCCAAAATATTAGCCATGCCCTCAACAATGCAGATACTGGGAAGGTCCACCTAACCACGGACACATGGAAAAGTGTTTGTGGGCAGGGATGGTACATCTCATTGACGGCATACTGGGTTAATATAGTGGAAGCTTTGACCCAGTCAGACCTTGGGAGAGAACACATCCTCCCGATGCCGAGGACTGCGGGCCCTGGGTCAATCAGGGTTGCCTTCGCATTCTATAGCTCCTGCACCTCCTCCTTCACCCTTCAGTCTCCATCTCAGAAATGACCACATCAGTCAGAAGCTGGAAGCACTGCAGCATTGCCTTGGCCAAGCAGCAACAGGCTGTGCTGAAGTTAATATGCTTAGGTGACAAACTGCACACCGCTGAACAGGTGCGGACTGCTTTGAAAGAGCAGGCAGTTCTGTACTTGTCACTGCTGAACCTTCAGCCAGGCATGGTCATGTGTGACAATGACTGGAACCTGGAGGTGGCTCAGAAATGAGGCAAGCTCACACACGTACGATGCCTGGCCCATGTGCTCAACCTCATGGTTCAGTTTCTCAAAACATACCTGGATCTGCTGGATCTGCTTGCCCCATGTGTGTCCATTTTAGAAAGTCAGCTAGAGCTTCCACCACCCTTGCCGTGCTTCAGCAGCGCTTGCAGCTTCTAGCTCACCCACTAGTGTGCAATGTTCTCATGTGTTGGAACTCAATGTTGGGTAGGATTTGTGAGCAGCACAGAGCATTTCTTGAGTACCAGCTTCAAAATGTTTGTAGGTATTCAGGTCAGCCTCCGCACATAACAGCTAAGGGGTGGGCATGGATGTCAGACATCTGTGCTGTCCTCCAAAACTTTGAGGACTCCACCAAGATGGTGAGTGGCGATGGTGCCATAATTAGAGTCACCATCCTGCTTCTCTGTCTTCTGAAACGATCGCTGCTCACAATTAAAGAGGAGGCATTGCAGGCGGAGCACGATGAGATATAGCAATGAACCATACAGGGTGATTCCACATAGCCCAGCCTCATCTTACCCCAATGTGGATTGGGTGACAATGAGTAAGATGAGAAGGAGGATGAAGAACAGAAGTTAGTTTCCTGCGCTACAGACAGGCGAGAGAAACACAAATGCGATCCAGCAGAGGCAGGTGAACACTTTCAAAGGTCTGTGAGAGTTTTCTCAGACCCTCCCATCACACAGGCCCTGATGCGCGAGGTACTCTCACAAGGAGCGTTTTGTCAGAGTGGGTTTTTAGTGCCGCTGAGGGAATTATAACTGATAGGCGCATCCGCCTGTCAACTGAAAATGCTGACAGGCTGACTCTTATAAAAATGAACAAGGGCTGGATAGGGACAGAATTCTCAACACCATCGAATGATAGCAGTGTAACATAAACTCAAATCCAGTGTCTTTTTTTGAGAGGTCTGTTACCATACACCTTTTCACACCCATACATGGGTATACGCTTTCTGATTTTGTCTATTTGCTCTTGTCCTCCTCCTTCTCCTCATCCTCTACCACTACACTGTGTGCAGAATTATTAGGCAAGTTGTATTTTAGAGGATTAGTTTTATTATTGATCAACAACTATGTTCTCAATCAACCCAAAAGAATCATAAATATCCAAATCTTAATATTTTTGGAAGTTGCAGTGTTTTTTTTTAGATTTGGCTATCTTAGGAGGATATCTGTTTGTGCAGGTAACTATTACTGTGCCAAATTATTAGGCAACTTAATAAAAACCAAATATAATCCCATCTAACTTGTTTATTTTCACCAGGTAAACCAATATCAATATAGCCACCTTTCTGTATGATGACACTCAATAGCCTTCCATCCATAGATTCTGTCAGTTGCTTGATCTGTTTTTTATCAACATTGCGTGCAGCAGCCACCACAGCCTCCCAGACACTGTTCCGAGAGGTGTACTGTTTTCCCTCCCTGTAGATCTCACATTTTATGATGGACCACAGGTTCTCTATGGGGTTCAGATCAGGTTAACAAGGGGACCATGTCATTATTTTTTCTTCTTTTAGACCTTTACTGGCCTGCCACGCTGTAGAGTAGTTGGATGCATGTGATGGAGCATTGTCCTGCATGAAAATCATGTTTTTCTTGAAGGATACCGACTTCTTCCTGTACCACTGCTTGGAGAAGTTGTCTTCCAGAAACTGGCAGTAGGTCTGGGAGTTGAGCTTCACTCCATCCTCAACCCGAAAAGGTCCCACAAGTTCATCTTTGATGATACCAGCCCATACCAGTACGCCACCTCCACCTTGCTGGCATCTGAGTTGGATTGGAGCTCTCTGCCCTTTACTGATCCAGCCTCTGGCCCATCCATCTGGCCCATCAAGAATCACTCTCATTTCATCAGTCCATAAAACCTTTGAAAAATCAGTCTTAAGATATTTCTTGGCCCATTCTTGACGTTTTCTTATGTTTCTCGTTCAAAGGTGGTCGTTTTTCAGCTTTCCTTACCTTGGCCATGTCCCTGAGTATCGCACACCTTGTGCTTTTTGATACTCCAGTAACGTTGCAGCTCTGAAATATGGCAAAACTGGTGGCGAATGGCATCTTGGCAGCTTCACGCTTGATTTTCCTCAATTCATGGGCAGTTATTTTGCACCTTTATTGGCCAAAACGCTTCTTGCGACCCTGTTGGCTATTTGCCATGAAATGCTTGATTGTTCGGTGATCACGCTTCAAAAGTTTGGAAATTTCAAGACTGCTGCATCCCTCTGCAAGACATCTCACAATTTTGGACTTTTCAGAGCCCTTCAAATCTCTCTTCTGACCCATTTTGCCAAAGGAAAGGAAGTTGCCTAATAATTAAGCACACCTTATATTGGGTGTTGATGTCATTAGTCAACACCCCTCCTCATTACAGAGATGCACATCACCAGATTTATTTAATTGGTAGTTGGCTCTCAAGCCTATGCAGCTTGGAGTAGGACAACATGTATAAAAAGTATCATGTGATCAAAATACTCATTTGCCTAATAATTCTGCACGCAGTGTATATCAGCAGGGTGACTGTGATGCAACACCCACATAATTTTTTTAAGGGTGCTTATGATGCTCGTAGGAAATGTTTGTTACACAGTATGTTCATGTATACCCCCCAGAAGTAAATGTTTTTCAGCCCTTACTGCATGAGCATTACAGGTATAGGAGACCCACTCCTTTATAATAGGAACATTTTTTTCATGAGGGCCTCCTCTACATTTCTTCCAAGGGGCATTGGAGTGCGTCCAAATTTTTGGCAGCCCTTGCAGTCACTGCACATACAAGAACAGTATAGGAGACCCGCTCCTTTATAATGGGAACATTTTTTTCATCAGGCCCTCCTCTACGTCTCTTCCAAGGGGCATTGGAGTGCGTCAAAATTTTTGGCAGCCGTTGCAGTCACTGCATATGCAAGAACATTATATCTCTCCCTCTACTTTCTAATGGGAAAATGTCGTTACTGTGGCCCACCTCTATGTGTCTTCAAATTGGTATTGGGGTTTTTCCTACATTTAGGCAGCCGTTGTAGTCACTGCATGCGCAATAACTGTATAGCAGAACCGCTCCATTATAATGGGAACATGTTGTTACAGAGGCCCACCTCTATCTGTCTTCAAATAGGTATTGGGGTATTATCAAAATTTAGGCAGCTGTTGTAGTCACTGCATACGCAATAACTGTATAGCATAACTGCTCCTTTATAATATGAACATGTTGCTACGGAGGCCCTTCTCTATGTGTCTTTAAATTGGTATTGGGGTTTTTCCTACATTTAGGTAGCCGTTTCAGTCACTGCATATGCAATAACAGTATAGGAGACCCACTCTTTAATAATGGGAAAAACATAGCATAGCCGGCTGATGACTCTCTAACAATAGCTAGGGCCGACTGCTGGCCCTTTAAGAATAGTAAGGGCCGCCTGAGGGCCTTATAAAAATAGGTTTTGTGACTTTCAGAGTCCCTCCTTCACAAATGAAACAGGATGTGTCTGATTATGTCTCACACACCACATGGCCAGATAAGGTAGTAAAATGTTAAAATGTCATTTACTGATAAATGTATTTTTCACCGTTTAAAGTAATGCAAAAACGCATCAAAAACGCTATGTGTGAACATAGCCCAAGATGTGAAGGAGCATTTTTGTTTTTGGTTATTTATTTTGCCTTATATAGAATTCATTACCCTGGAAAGGATGTTCCTTAATATATTCCTAAGGAAAATCCATTATGGTTTAGTTTTTGTATGTTTTATCGTGAGTCCGTAAAAGTGGTGTAATACTCTGACAACATTGTTCACTGCAGTGACCTGGGAGTCAGAGAAGCTTCCAGGGGTCTTCCTCATGCTGTTCCCATGTCATTTGAGCACTGTTCCCATCGATTTTGGCAATTTTTAGGCCCCCTGTAGACCTCCGGGGGCGCCATCGGAAAAATGCTCGAGTTTCCCATAGACTTACATTGGACTCATTGCTCGGGTCGAGCACTCGAGCATTCCAGTTTGCTCGACTCGAGCAACGAGTACCCGAGCATTTTAGTGAGCGCTCATCACTATTTATCATGTCTGAGTACCCTTATGTGGAGAACAATATCTGCCTCAAAGAATTTTAAGCTGAGATGCAGTCTGCTTTATATACCGATTTTGAGTTTTTCATGTCTGTGTACCCTTGTGTGGAGAACAATATGAGCCCCAAAGAATTTTAAGCTTAGATGTAGCCTGATTTATATACCATGGTAGTAAGAAAACCAATTATGAATTTATCATGTCTGTGTACCCTTGTGTGTAGAACAATATCTGCCCCAAAGAATTTTAAGCTGAGATGTAGCCTGATTTATATACCATAGTAGTAAGAAAACCATTTTGAGTTTATCATCTCTGTGTACCCTTGTGTGGGGAACAATATCTGCACCAAAAAAATATTTTCACTAGAGTATAAATATTATAATGGGTGTAACGGGTCCGGGAGGCGGAACCTCTGAGCTACTATACAAGGGGGCGGCCCTTGTAAGGGAGCGGGTGGCAGTCTCTGGATGAACGGACAGGGAGATACGGCAAGTGATCAGGGCAGTCTCTGGGTGAACGGACAGGGAGATACGGCAAGTGATCAGGGCAGTCTCTGGGTAAGGGGTAGGTACGACCTGTGATGGCAGAGCCTCCGGGTAGGCTAGCAGGCAGATGACGGAGAAGCGCTCCCAGGTGAGCGGGCAAGCTGGTCCATAGACAGACTGACCGGAGTAGTAAGGCAGACCGTCGGACCTCAGGCAAGCAGGCAGGTAGCTGATATGCGCTCCCAGGTGAGCGGGCAGGCTGGTCCTTAGACAGACTGACAGGAGTAGTAAGGCAGACCGTCGGACCTCAGACTGGCAGACAGGTAACAAGTATTCAGGCAGGAATCAGGCAGGTAACTGGCAGGAATCAGGCAGGTAACTGGCAGGTAACTGGCAGGTAACTGGCAACGGGACCTGAGGGCTGAAGCACAGGTGAGACACAGGTGCAAACAACATTGCTCGGGCACCTCCATTTTGGAGGAGGTGCCTTTTATATGATGAAGTCCTCCGGCCATTGGCCGGGGACTCTTTAGGGCGGCGCGCGCGGCCCCTTTAAGAGGAGGGGAGCGCGCGCGCGCGCGCCCTAAGCACAGGACGCCGGGCAGGAGCGCGCGCTGACAGCAGAGCGGGGAGAGGACGCCGGGCACGGAGCAGAGCGGTGAGGGGAGCAGCGTCCCTGCCTAGCAGAGGGCAGGGACGCCAGCGCTACAATGGGGACCGACACCCCTTCCACTACAGCCAATCCAGCAGATGGAGACCCGACCAGGAATGTTCACATTTCCAAAAATTTGTGTTAACATCATCAGCAGCAACAGCAGGCACTGAAGTCACAGTAAACATATCATAGACTGCAATTTTGCGAGATGAGTGCAGCACACTAAAAACTACAGCATCGCCTAGCCTGTATAGTCTGCGATTGGGGTCTTTGGAGATCCATGTATTGTTCATCTTGATGAAAGTTAGGTGGTCTACAATTTCAGGGGACAGCCAGCTGCGCTTATCCATCAGGACACCACCAGCAGCACTGAAGACACGTTCTGAGAGAACGCTGGCTGCCGGGCATGATAAAACCTCCAAGGCGTGACAGGGGAGCTCAGGTCACTCATCCATTTTTGAAGGCCAAAATGTCAAAGGGTCCAAGATCTCCTTGATGGTATTAATATTTAGTTCTAGATTCTTCTGCACCATCCTCTCCAGTCGTTCACCACGTGTCAAATTTGTACTCTGTTGTGCTGGTGCATGAGCTGGCCTAAAAAATGTGTGAAAGAACTCTCAAAAATTGCTTCTGCCACTTACACTGCTGCTGCTGCTAATATTTTGGCATTGACAAATTGATGTGCCGGAGGGTGGAAGTGTAGAGCTGTGATGCACACTGTGTACCTCACTGCTGTCTTGGGGAAAACCTCTCTTAAGGTTGTGTAAAAGCTTGTTTTGATATTCCAGCATTCGCGGGTCCCTTTCCAGGACAGGAAGCATCTAGCAAAATTTATTCTCATAACGTGGATCTTACAGAGTGGCAACCCAGTAGTCAGCACTATTTTGAAACATAACTATATGGGGATCATGTTGCAGAGAGTGCAGAAAGAAGGTACTCATATGTCGAGCTTTTCTATGAGGTCCAAGCCAGTGCTGTGTTGGTGGCTGGGTAACTCTGATGCTTGTTTCCTCCATCCCCTCCCGCCAACCACGAACAACAGAGAGAGAGGATGAATTTTTTTTTTTTTGTGGATGAGGCCTGTATAAAATAGAAGATATGCTCCAAACAATTTCAAACTGAAATCTCCCCTACTGTATCACATTTGGAACAGAAGAAATTTTATTTTTAGTGTGGATGAGGCATTTATAACATACAAGATATGGTCCAATCAATTTCACACTCAGATCTAGCCTACTGAATCACGTTTGTCACAGAAAAAAAAAAATATTTTTTTACTCTTGTTAGCAGCAGAAAAAAGATGGTTTGGTTACTCAGTGTGCACACAGGTGAATTTCAACACCACAAAATGAAAAGGTGGCTTATGGTGTGCAGTGTCACGTTACTCACAGAAAAAAAAAGATTTTTTACTCTGTATACAGCTGAATTTCACCGACACAAAATGACAAGGTGGCTTATAGTGGACTGTATCACGATTTTTACCGATTTTTGCCAATTTTAAGAATTAAGAAAAAATGCTTTTGTTTCCGTTCACGAATCCGAATGTGATATATTCGTGCCGAATTTATAACTTCCTATCGTTTTTCAAACATATTTGCTCATCACTAATTATTAACTGGAAGTAAACTTTTTTCTTTTCTGTTCTTTGCCTACTCCTCATGACAGATTTAGTTGGGAAGTGCTTAAAAAATCTGTCATTAATTGCAGTAAAAAGTTGGAGCACGTCATGTGCAAAAAGTTTTAAGTTTCAGGGCAGATTTTTCACCTAGTGTCTAGAAAAGTGTGAGCTGTTAAGAGTTAAAAATTGCGGCAAATTTAATATAGACCATTTTTGGAGCAAAATATTGATATACAATGAGATGTCACTAAAATGTCTAACTTGCCAACTTTTTCAAGGCATAATTTAAATTTTAATGCGTTGGCTGCAATTATTGATGCTTTAGCTGACTAAATGTATGCATCCTAGAGCACTTTGGATAAATCCTTATTTTTGTGTTTCTCATTATATTTACAAAGGATAATGTAATGACTTTACAGAGCAATAAATCAATGTTCCTAACAAACAATAAAAATTGGCTTCCGTATTATGTGATGGACTGAAATATCAATCCTTCTCATCTTGCTAGAGTAAGATAAACTTGCATCCTGTATACATTATTTAAATGTTGTGTTGAAACTGAATCTCTTTCCTTAGAGCAAAGTGAGGATTCTGTTTGTTGACGAGGTTACAATAATTATATTCACCTATAAACTAAGTGCACTGTGAAGACATGCCAATTGCACTATGATGGTATAATAAAACCAGCTCACCCTTGTTAAGGGTACTACAATTTGGGGCATGGAGAAAGCCATCTCTGTCCAAGGTGGCACAGCGAAGATCCAAATAAAAAAAGCCCTCCAGCCGTATTCCAAATAAAATGGTAAGCTTTATTCCAGTCAATTGAAAAAGTAGACATCTTCAAGTATATCCATGGTTATAAATTATTTTCCTACGCGTTTCAAACTGTAGCTCAGTCCTTATTCGTGGATTATTCCATGAATAAGGAATGGGCTACAGTCTGAAATGCATAGGTAAAGAATACAATACTTTGGATGTACTTGAGGTTGTGTACTTTTTAAATTGGCAGGAATATAGCTTTCTATTTTATTTGGAATACCGCTAAAGGACATTCTTCATTTGGAAAATTTTATTGTGATCCTTAAAGGGGTCATCCAGTTTTTTGCTAAAAATATGCACATGCAACTGCAGAATTTTGAATCATGACAGTTTGCAGTGCGCACACTGACAGTATTCACTGGTATTGAAAGTGAGAGTGGGCAGTCACATGACCATAAATATGCAATTTGTACACATGTTGTCTCATGCTGACTAGATGTTCTTGGCTTCTTTCAATTCACCTATATTGAGAAAAGCCAAGTACATTGTAGTCAGAATAAGGCAATAAGTATGGAAATCGCATAATTACAGTCACGTGACCACCTGCTCTCACCGGCAATATTGTTGAATGCTGATGTTGATTGACTGCAGACTTTTATTAGAAGACCTGACAACCCCTTTAAAACTCAATACTTTAATATTTCTATAAGAAGAGTATGGGCCAGCATTTAGATTGGAAACTGGACACTAAAGAATAACTTACAGTTTGTGGTTGCCCAATTCTAACTAACTCTGTACTTGTAAGGGGTTAAATTGGCATGCACTCTGTCTTGAGTCGAGGTGCAGATGCAAAGGGCTTGTTTTCCCAAACTACAAGGTAAAGTTAATTCATCGCACTCTCAAAATTCTGATGATACAAAGTGTAATTTATTTATACAACACAAACCAAGAAGCCAAGGTCTCCCAGAAGCAAGGCGCTGCTAGCACCGCTATACACAAGTGTCGCCCTAATGACTATAGAGCCCCGCAACCGGCTGTGAACCGGCATCTATGCATAGGGCTTACCCAAAGCCAGCGCCACCTGGATTATAAAAAGTCTACCACCGCAGTGGTCATTCTTGCTTGAAAACACAACCTAAACCTCTAGGTTACACACTAACCAGCAGAAATAGTGACTGAATTAAATAAGGCCAGTTCAGTGGGAAACATCTCAATCTATTGTCGCCACTCACCTCTGGTTTGATAAATTTCCTTGGTTTATGTTGTATAAATAAATTACACTTTGTATCATCAGAATTTACCGTAACTCTGTACTTGTGTCATTTAACCCATTTAAATTCTATGCTCACTTAAGCTCAATTAAAGGAGTATGCCCTTCTCGACCATTTGTGACTAAGATGTGCTCTCCACAAGCGATTGAAAATGTGTCCATCACAGGCATAAAAATATGAAGAAATGTTGCCATCTGAGCCACCACTGTATGTAATGTAAAACTGTTCAGAACTATCAAAGAATTTGTTATCCTTTGCTGATTGCTATTGATTATCTTAGACTTTGTTTACCACCCGTCATGTTGCAAGTATTTATGAATAATAGAGTCGATCTTCTATTTAAAGTAATTAACTGGGACATTAAAATTCTTAAGGTAGGTCATCCGTATGAATTTGGACTCCTGGTATCAGCTTTTTAAGAGGTCCATGGCACTTTGCTATCTCCTTCATAGTTTACCAGGCACAGCAGCTCAATTTCTTTGATAATGGCTGTGCCTGCTAATACCGCTTAGCCTCATTTTCTTCAATAGGACAAATCTATAGTGGATTGTACTAGCAGGGTCAGTCACCACTAAAAGTACAAAACTGACTGGTAGTACAAATAAGGATGCCCTGTTGTTTCCAGAGCACCATGATTCCTTCAAACAACTAATCATCTGTGAGTGCCAAGAGTGAAATGCCTATCAATCTAATATTAATGGCCCATCTTAGAGTAGACCATCAATTTTAAAGTTTTGAATACCTCATTTAAAACCCAACCCTGATTTTTCCTTTCAACAATTTTGTCCCTGACTTGTTTGGAGTTCTCTTTTATCTTAATGGTATTGTTTGGTTAGTGGTACCTCTTGCTTAATGGTGTTGCAGCCTCCATGGCCTTTCAGAAAAGGTGTGTATATATTGACAGACCATGTGACACTCAGATTGCACAAAGATGGATTTCTTTTCGCTAAGTATGTGACTTATGAAGGTAATTGCTTGCACCAGATATTTTTAGGGGCTTCATCGCAAAAGGGGTGAATGCATATGCACATGCCAATTTTTAGTTATTTGATCCCATGAATTTAATTTATGCCTGTATTTTTCTCACTTCACTTCACCAGCTTAGACTATTTAGTGCTGAGGAATTGCAGACAAATAGGATTATAAAAATGTTTAAACATATGTTGAAATGTAACAAAATAGGAGGTGAATACTTTCACAAATCACTGTATGAGAACATGTATTTTGGTGGTAAAGAGAGCACCTTACTTGTTGAAACTGATTATATATATAAATATATTTTAAGTATGAACTGTGACTTTACAGAAGACTGGGAGAGGAACGTGTTTATTAGTGAAAATAATGTGTGCATAGTGGGTGTAAAGAGGACGAGAGTTGATGGTTTTAATAAATTAGGAAAATAATAATAATAAAAAAAAAATACGTAGGTTCCTCTCTATTTTTAATAACCAGCTAAGGCAAAGCAAACAGCGGGGGGCTGATATTAATAGGCTGGGAAGGTCCATGGATAATGGTCCCTTCCCAGCCTAATAAGACCAACACTCAGCTACCCCAGAAATGGCTCATCCATGTGCCAATTCTGATGCTTAGCCTCGGCTCTTCCCGATTGCCCTGGTGCAGGGACAATAGGAATAATAGTTTTTGGGATTGATGTCAGTTTGTAACATCAGCTGGCATCAAGCCCAGGGATTAGTAATGGATAGGCATCTATCAGACACCCCCATTAGTAACCCCGTATTTAAAAATAAAAAAACACACAGGAAAATTTTTTTTATTTGAATAAAGACTCCCCAACACATGCCTTGGTTTACCCTTTTATTATTAAAATGTAATCACCGCAGTTCCAATTTAATCCACTCTGGATTCCAGCAATTATGTACAGATGCTCCATAGGTCACTCGTGGTCATATCTCATGGGCGATGAAGTTAGTAGGCTGGGAAGGTCCTTGCCAACATATTAAGACCAGCACACAGCTGTTTTCTTTCCCTTGGCTGGTTATTAAAAATAGGGGTGACCCCATGTTATTTTTTTTAATTATTTATTTATTTATTTCTTTTACATTGTCCTTTACTGTTTGGGTTGGCTCAACCCTAATGATCTTTAATCTAATGTCATGTTAATGGAGATGAGAGGGTGTTTACACGTTTTACAATTATTACGTATTTACATTCACTTTCTTTAACTCTTAAATTGGCATTCATAATTGTTAATTCTTTTTGCAATAACTACATAAAACGCTTATAATGTAATGAATACAGAACATACATGGCTTAGTGTGTATGGAAAAAAAGTAGGATAAAAGATAATTGAAACTTATTTTTCTTAATTAATTTATATATTGATTGATATATCCATTAAACATAGTCACTTATATCCAGTAGCGTAGCTACAGGGAGGGAGATTGGACAGAGAGGGTGGTTGCCCCGAGCCTCATGCTCAAAAGGGCTCAACCAAAACTGCTTCTAACTGTATCGGTGTACACAGTACAATGATGCAGTTAACCTCTGCAGTAGAACAGGGAGACAGGATCTCCCTGCACTATTGCTCTCCGTTCTGTAGAAAGCAGGTCACTTGAAGCCTGCAGTCTGCAGGATCACAGGATGATGCAGTGCCTAAGGGCCGGCACACACACAGGACGTCAGAGTCCCAATGCTGTGATATCATCACACCGTGTGGGGACTTTGATGTCCTTTGTGTGTGCCTGTGACATGACATCAACATGGTGGTCCGCCCAATGGACTCGTCAGGATCTTGGATTAGGTGAGTGTATGATGTTTTTTATTTTGCTTAAAATTTTTGCTTTGACTGTGGGGGCATCACACAGTGTGGGTGTGGTGCCCTCATACTGTGGTGAGTGGGGCCCTCATATTTTGCAAGGGCTACTGTTGGGGGTCACAAAGTATGGGGGCCATAATACATTATAGTGGTTAATGTGGGGGCCACCATACATTGTTGGGACTATTGTGGGGACCTTTATACAGTCTGGGAGATACTGTGAGGGCCCTCATACAGTGTGATGGCCTTTATAGTGTGAGGACTACTGTGAAGGCCATTATAAAGTGTGGGAACTACTGAGGGGGCCATTAAACAGTGTGTGGACTACTGAGGGGCCTTCATACAGTGTGGGGGCTTTTACACAGTGTGGGAGCTAATGTGAGAGCCATTATACAGTTTGGGGATTACTGTGGGGGTCATTATACATTCTGAGGCCATTATACTATGTGATGACTGCTGTGAAATTCATTATACTGTGTTTTGGTGGAGTAGTGAAGACATTATACAATGTATAGGGAAGTTGTGTATATGGTATCATACACCACACCATACTGTGTATAGAAGATCTTTGGGACCATCATACTATGTATAGGGGAGCTGTGGGTAAATCACACTGTGTATGGGGGAGCTATGGGCCCATAATACTTTATATAGGGGAGCAGTGGGCCCATCATACTATGTATAGGGGAGCAGTGGACCCATCATACTATGTATAGTGCGCCCATCATACTGTGTAGTGGAGCCGTGGGCCCAGCATATTGGGCATAAGGGAGCTGTGGGACCATCCTACTGTGTATAGGGGAGCTGTGGGCCCATTATACTATGTATAGGGGTGCTGTTGGCCCATTATACTATGTACAGTATGTATAGGGGACCTGTGGGCCCATTACACTGTGTATAGGGGAGCTGTACATGGGGCGACTCAGAGGACATTATTAAAGGTTAGTGGGGACTTAGGCATTATTGTTGTAGGGGCACTCAGCATATTGTGGCCATCAAAGGTACACATGGGGCGTTATTACTTTCTATGGGCAATATGTGGACACTTTTCTAAGGCACTTGCACAGGGTATTTATATTTTCTTGGGGACAATTTTACTATTCAGAGGGCACAAAGGGGGCATAGTGGTGGGAGTTATTATGTGGGGCAGTAAGAGAATCCCTGCTTTTGTACCACACAGCAAGTGCAATAATAGGTTCACATACTTTAATAATAATAATCATTATTTTTATATAGCGCCAACATATTCTGCAGCGCTTTACATACATTATCATCACTGTCCCCATTGGGGCTCACAATCTAAATATCCTATCAGTATGTCTTTGGAATGTGGGAGGAAACTGGAGAACCTAGAGGAAACCCACGCAAACACAGGGAGAACATACAAACTCCTTTTTGATTTTGTCCTTGGTGGGATTTGAACCCAGGACCTCAGCGCTGCAAGGCTGCAGTGCTAACCACTGAGCCACATACAGCAGCAGCTGCTCAGCATTGGGGTATCAGTAGGATGAGGGGTTTGTGCAGGTTGGGAATAGTTGGAGACGGTGCTGCAAATGTGATAAGTCAAATGTGTCTTTGTTGTAATCTCTGCAGATGAGTTGTGGCAGGAAAAAGTTGCCACTTCAATCTGGATCAGATGGAAAGGCAGGAAAGGTGAGCAGCTAAGTCAGAAAGAATGTCAGCTGGAAGTCACTATTTATAACTGTACTGTAATCTCTTATATGTTCTTCAAGACTGATATCAACCATTATATGGTCACCATATGGCGGTAATATCAGTGTTGGTCTTTGTATGCAGATTTCTTTTCAGTAGCGGCATGGTCATCTGCTGAGGTTCTCCTAAACCTATTATTAGATTCCTCCACCATAGTTATAATCAGGGTTACCTGGTTAGGGACCCACTTAGATGAAACCATAACTATGCCTCTGCTTATATTACTTTGTAGGAAATACCAGACAATGAGATTGTATATTGACAAAACTGTAGCTTGACTTTAAGCTTGCCATTAGTGTTGAGCCACCCCCGTAGTGTTCGAGTTCGGTTCGGTTCGTCGAACACCCGTGTGTTCGCCGAACTGTTCGTCGAACTGTTCGTCGAACACCTTCGAACACCGTTAAAACCAATGGCAGGCAAACAAAAACACATAGAAACACATAGAAAACACCTTCAAAGGTGTCCAAAAGCTGACAAACTGCTCAGAAGACACAACTAACACATGGAAAAGTGACAAGTACATATAGTCATGCGAAAAGAAAAGAGGTGGAGGAGTAAAAGGAGGGGGAGACACAGATATAGGCATGTCATGCCCTTCTAAAATCCAAAAAGTGAGAAGCCGAGACGGCCAGTCCGCTCCTGCCCGTGCCACCTCCGTGTTGCCGGGTTTGTGCCAGAGCCGCGGTGAACCCTGACGGCCAGCCCCCCTCTCCCAATACTGGTGCCTGTCCGCTGGTGGGTCGAGAGAGCCCCCCTGTGGTGGAGGCAGCTCTAAGCTTTTTAATTTAAATTGTCCCTCTAATTTGAATGAATACACTTTAAATCCATTTACAAGGATCTATTGGAGGGCAAGTCTCATGCCAGCAGCCGCGTAATTCCAGCTCCAGTAGCGTCCACTAAAGCTGCTGCAGTTAAAAAGCTTTTATAAGGATCGAGCTCGGCTGTCCACCGCAAGGCATCCTAGTGCCAGTCCCAGCCCCTATGCCTTGGGGTGCCTCCTGATGCTCTTCACTAAGTATCCCGTGGTCCCGATGCATTTCCTTTGAAAAAATTAAGTGTCCAAACTACAGGTGGTGTAGCTTGCTTAACAGCCGGGATAATCCGCTGACTAGCAGACACTGCTACTAGGCACAAAGTATTTCCTGGGCTAGATGCAGTTAAAAATTTGTAAGTAGATACTCTCGTTGGATGCTGAGAAAGCATTCCATAGAGTCTCCTGGCACGCCATATATGATTCTCTTAAAAAGCTTGGGGTAGGGGTCTAGGGGACCCTTTTATAGCCAAAATCACAGCCCTGTATCACAATACGTCACCTAGGCTGAAGATAAATGGAACTGTAGCACCGAGGGCTCGGTTGCTACAGACGTATTGCACCTCACCCAGAGGTGTGATATCTCACTCTCAGATAAGGATGGAGTGTGGATCAGGACCCGACACCTGCATGCATTACACCACATTGCCGTGGGGCAGGGCGACCAATATGCCCCTGAGATGGGCACGACAGTCCCTGTCCCTGGCTGGAGTGGGGGGAGGGAACACTGAGGAAGGGGAACCCTGCAGTGCAGGAGCAGGGAGGAAGCAGTTCCTGGGTGCATTGAGAAGGGAGTATAAAAGGTGGGCACCATCTTAGTTCAGTGCAGAGAAGTCTGAGCAGAAGTGGCAGGGAGCAGGGGCTCTGCATGAGCTCTGCTCCGGAGGCGGGCCTAGTAACAGAGGCCCAGGCCTGCAAGAGGGAGAAGGAAGGAAGAGGAGCGGAGAAGGCTCCAGGAACGAGGAATGAAGGGATCCCAGGGGTGCGGACGGGCGAGTCGCCACCGCACGCCCGAATCCACCTGCGTGGAGGGGTCAGGCCAAAGGGGGAGACCGGTCCCCGAACTAGTGGAGGCAGGAAACGACCCTCAGCTAGAAACCGGAGGCTCTGACATTTTATGTGGCGCAGCCCCTTGCTCCACCCGCTAGGAAGGCACCACATAGGGTCAGGGAAACTGGCGCCAAGTTTACCAAGAGGAGGCCCGAGGCAGCCGGACAGAAGTGTTGGTAAGAAAGGCCAGACAAAGGACACACAAAGGGGGTCCTGTGAAGCGCTCCAAAGTTATCTGGGAGTTGTCTGAGCCCCTCACCTGGTGAGCACAGTACGACGTGGGCAGCCGTTACCTGCAGACGTGGTCTGGATAATAAGAACTGTGAGTAAAGGCCCTGAACTGCATCACTGACTCCGTGTCGTTACTGCTGCTGCCCTGCACCATCACCCCCATCCTCCGCATACACTGCCCTGAGGCTATACTCCTCCCGTGGGGAGTTATGCTACGCTCTGCTGCACCCACAACACCAGCCTTAGCGGTCTGCCCTGTAGCGGCGGTTCACTCTGACCGCAATCCACGGGTGGCGTAGTCGGACATTTAAACATCAAAACCACATAAATAGTTCCGCCACTGGTTTGACCGCCCTGAGCCACGGAACCGGATCGCCGCCACAAAGACTACAACCACCAGCATCCACCAAAAAGGGTCCGGCTCCGGGTGTCCCAAGGCCCAGGGGGTGCGTCAGAACATTTTCATCACCTTTCACAATCACCAATGGGACAAGGCAGGGATGTCCTCTGTCCCCTCTCTTATACATCCTAGTGACGGAGCACCTGCTCTCATCAATTCGCCATAACCCCAATATTAGGTGGATTGAGGTGGGAGGCACCGAGTACAAGTGCTCTCTATTTGCTGATGATGTCCTAGTATATATCACTCAATCACATATATCCATCCCTGCTGTTATGGCTGAAATAGATCACTTTGTTACATGGTAAAATTTAAAAATCAATGCAGCGAAGTCTGAGGCCCTCGATGTCTCCCTCCCTAAATCCATATAGGATTCCATCCAGTCCAACTTTCCCTTTGCCTGGCCCTCACAGGGTATCAAATACTTAGGAATTCCTATTCATAGAGACCTCTCCCATCTATGTTATCTTAATTTTGGGCCCTTTATTGAACAATTCCATACAGACCACGGTTGGCAAGTTAGAACTGTAAGATTCACTACGTGAACCACTGGTGTTTTGTGGAAAAGCACATGTACACCGCGTTCCAAATTATTATGCAAAAAGTGTTTAGGAGTGATAAGGGAAGAATTTGTTTGTTTGTCAGTTAAACTCATTGATGGTGATGTGTGTCAGGGCTCTTTATATCACTGTAAGCAATTGCAGACACCTGTGCTAATTAGTTTGGCAGGTGTGTCCAATGAAAGGCAAGACTACTTAAGAAGGCTCTCTCACATTATTAAGCAGCCTACATTTTCTGCCAAAATGGGAAAGAAAAAGGATGTGTCGGCTGCTGAGAAGCAACAAATTGTGGAGTGTTTAGGTCAAGGCATGACTACAATCAACATTGTGCGATGATCAGGATGAAGTGTCTTGGCAATCAAGAAGTATGTAGCTGATTCACAGTACACACGTGTGCGTGCTGATAAGGGCAAATTGAGGACTCTTTCCTACAGGCAATTACGTCAGGTTGAAAGAGCAGCGGCAAAAAAGCCTTGTCATAGCAGCAGACAAGTTTTTGAAGCTGCTTGTGCCTCCAACGTCCCCCGAACAACAAGACGCAGGGTCCTTCAGAGGTTTGCAGCTGTGCATACGCCATCCTGTCGACCTCCTCTATCCACTTCACACAAGCAGAAACGGCTCCAGTGGGCCACACATTACATGAAGACTGATTTCAAAACTGTTTTGTTCACGGATGAGTGCCGTGCAGCGCTCGATGGTCCAGATGAATGGAGTGGAGGATGGCTGGTTGATGGACACCCCACGCAAACACGGCTACAGCGCCAACAAGGAGGAGGTGGAGTAATGTTTTGGGCTGGAATCATGGGGAGAGAGATTGTCGGCCCCTTTAGGATCCCTGAAGGCGCTAAAGATGAACTCCATAATGTATGTGGATTTTCTCAAACAGCACTTCCTGCCATGGTTCAAGAAGAAGAACCGTGTATTTCACAGCAAGATCATTTTTCTGCATGATAATGCACCATCTCATGCTGCACATAAAACATCTGCATCTCTGGCTGATATGGGCATAAAAGGGGACAAACTTATGGTGTGACCCCCATGCTCCCCTGACCTCTACCCCATTCAGAACCTTTGGAGCATCATTAAAAGGAGTGTCTATGATGGCGGGAGGCAGTTCACATCTAAGCAACAGCTCTGGGAGGGTATTCTGTCCTCATGCAAAACAATTGAAGCAGAAACCATCCAAAACCTGACAAATTCAATGGACGAGAGAGTTCAGAAGCTCCTTTCGAACAAGGGGTCCTATGTGAAAATGTAACATCACCTAGAATAAAGTTTTGAGTTGAAAACTGTTTGATTTCAGTTTCTAACAACCTGCTAATGCTTATAATTTCAAAAATGACCATTTTTTTGGTCTTTATTAAAATGAAAAGGTTGATCGAAAAGTTTGGGGGATCTAAGAGTGTGGCAACACAGTAGTCATGATTACTTCGAATTCTGACAATATGAGGGTCATGCTGCAGGTAGTGCAGCAAGAAGGCACTTTTGTGTCTTGCGCATCTCGGAGCCCCAAAATTATTTTCCGGGCTAGATGCAGCTAAAAATTATTTTTAATTTTAAATCTGGTGAAGCTTATTATAGATGGCCTAATAGGATCAGTGCTGCACACTGCTACAAAGCCCAAATTATTTTCCAGTCAAGATACAGATAAACATGATTAGTAATTTGAAAGCTTAAAACGGTTGGTAGGGTGATTTTAACCAATCATCAAGCTTTTACTCTCCCCAGGATGACACAGGGGTAGAAAAGTCGTTTCGGATCCATGATTTGTTCATCTTTATGAACGTGAGTCTGTCTACATTATCAGTGGAGAGCCGCGTGCGCTTATCTGTCAGCACACCACCAGCAGCGCTGAACACACGTTCAGACAGAACGCTGGCTGCGGGGCATGACAAGATCTCCAAGGCGTAAGTGGCTAGCTCCGGCCATTTATCCAGATTGGAAGCCCAAAAAGAGCAAGGGTCCAGTGACACAGTCGTGGTTTCAATGTTTACTTGGAGATACTCCTGTACCATCGTCTCTAGGCGTTGACTATGTGTCAGACTTCTTGTCTCCTGTGGCCTTGCAAAGGATGGGCTAAAAAAGTGGTGAAATGATTCCGCAAAATTGATGTTACCAGCAGATACTGTGGTTCTGTTACGGTTTGAGTGCTGAACACTTGACGGTCCCACGGTTGGCAAGTTGGAACTATGAGATTCACTACGTGCACCACTGGTATTTTATGGAAAAGCACATGTAAGATTCTGCAACAGTCTCTGCTGATACTCCTGCATGCGTGCATCCCTTTCTATGGCAGGAATAATTTCTGCAAATTTACTTTTGTACCGGGGATCTAACAGTGTGGCAACCCAGTAGTCAGGATTATTTCTAATTCTCACAATTCGAGGGTCATGTTGCAGGTAGTGCAGCAAGAAGGCACTCATGTGTGTTGCGCATCAAGGAGCACCAAGTCCCTGTTGTGTTGGTGGCGAGGTAACAATCATGCTTCCTTCCTCTGTCCTCTCCCCCCAACCTCGCACAACAGAAATGTGATCAAGGTCTCCCTCATCTGATGAGTCTTCCATCAGTTCGTCCTCCACTTCTTCCTGGGCTCCTGCACCTTCCTCACTAGTTTGGCTGCTACCATGCGCCCTGGTAAAATCATCTACCCCACCCTCACATGCCTGCCGCCCTGGTGCTGCCGACCGTCTGGACCTTGCAGATGTTAGCCCTTCCGAATACAACTCCTCCTCCTCTACTTCCTCCACCTCCTCTTGTGCCACCACCTGACTCCGAATTCTGTTTAACATGTGCTCCAGCATGTAAATCACCGGAATAGTCATGCTGATAATGGCATCGTCAGCACTAAACATCTTCGTCGCCATTTCAAAACTGTGCAGAAGGGTGCATAGGTCCCTGATCTGAGACCACTCCTCCAGCGTGATTTGCCCCACCTCTGAATCTCGTTGGCCCAGGCTATACGTCAGAACGTATTGCACCAGGGCTTGTCGGTGCTGCCACAGTCGCTGCAACATCTGCAGAGTTGAATTCCACCGGGTAGGCACATCGCATTTTAGCCGGTGAAGTGGCAGGCCCAACGACTTCTGTAGAGATGTAAGTCGCTGAGCTGCGGGATGCGAACGGCGGAAGTGAGCACACAGCGACCGTGCCCTCTGCAGAAGGCCATCTAGTCTGGGATAGTGGGCTAAAAATTGCTGGACAACCAGGTTCAACACGTGAGCCATACAAGGCACGTGTGTGACATTGCCCCGGCGAAGGGCCGCACCCAGGTTTGCAGCATTGTCGCACACGGCCTTCCCTGGTTTCAGGTCCAGTGGAGACAACCATTCATGAAATTGGTTCTCCAGAGCTGACCACAACTCCTCAGCTGTGTGACTCACATTTCCCAGACATTTCAATGTAAAAACCGCCTGATGACGTTGAGCCCTACTGCCAGCATAGTAAGGAGGTGTGCAGGATCCCTTCTGCGCAGTTAGAAAGCTTGTGGCATGACCAGACAGGCTTTGGGTGCAGGTGGAAGACCGAGAGGAGGTTGAGGAGGCAGAAGCAGTGGAGGAAAAATGACATAAAGAGGATTGACGCACAACTCGTGGGGACGGCAAGACTTGGACAGCAGCCCCTTGTCCTGCTGTCACCATAGTTACCCAGTGCCCAGTCAGCGACATGTAACGCCCCTGTCCATGCCTACTCATCCAAGTGTCTGTGGTGAAATGCACCCTGTCACACACAGAGTTTCTCAAAGAAGCGGTGATGTTGTGTGCGACATGCTGGTGGAGCGCAGGCACACCTTTCTTTGAGAAGTAGTGCCAACTGGGCATCTGGTACTGGGGCACTGTGACGGACATAAGGTCTCGAAAATCCTCTGTGTCCACCAGGCGGAAAGGCAGCATTTCTGTAGCCAATAGCTTGCAGATGGTGAAATTCAACCTCTTAGCTTTCTCATGGCTAGGAGGAAATGGTCTTTTACTTGTCCACATCTGAGGGACCGAGGGCTGGCTATTGTGCTTAGACGGGGTTGATAAGGGTGTCCCCGGCAAACTGCCGGTCTGTGAGGAAGATGCAGGCGGACATGTTAGGTTGCCTTGATCCAAAGGTGGTGCTATCGATGTCGGACAGCGCTCAAGAACAGCTGGTGTTACCACCTCCAAAGAAAATGATGACCTGCCAATCACGCTGGCTGTTGCGGGTAAAGAGGTGGCAGGTCTGCGCCCCAAAACAGGTGTGACTGCTGTCCCCCCAGTCACAGAGGATGAAGAGGCCGCGGATGCACAAGGTATGGCAGACGGTGGTTGGCCCGGCCGGCTAGACCGCATTGTAGCACACTGAGCTTCCCACTGCAACTTATGCTTCATGTCCATGTGCCGGTTCATGCATGAAGTACTCAAACTATGTATTTTTTGGCCTCTACTTAGCTTTTGCTGACAAATGTTACAGATAACACGAGTTGGGTCATCTTTATCGATCTGAAAAAATGCCCAGGCTATGCAAGGCTTAGCACCCATGCGACCTGAAGAGCCACCACGACTTGTGGTGAGAGGCAGAGTTGTGTTTGAGGATGCAGTTGTTCACGTGCTTCCAGTACTACGTCTCTGTCCAGGAAGGCGCAACCTGACCTCGTCGTCACTAGCATCTTCCTCCACCTCCTCTGCTGACCTCATCTCTTGGCTGACTGTGGGTTGACAGTAAGTGGGATCTCCGACCTCATCATCATCACCCTGTGCGTTATCACACCCGTCGTCCTCAGAGCCAACCTGTTCCTGCCCTGACAAAAAACTAAAGTTGTCGCTCCAATCAGGTATTTGAGTCTTATCATCGTCTTCCTCATTGTCTCCACCAACAGGAGTTACAGTTTGGGAATGAGGGTCTACATTATGGTCAGAACCTTCTGCGTCTGGTCCTGGATCCGACTCATAAAGATTCTGGGCATCAGTGCAGATCATTTCCTCGTCTGGATTCACAGAAGCGCTGGAGTCGACCTCTGATTCCCAGGCTATAGTATGAGTAAACAGCTCTGCAGACTCAACCATCTGTTCTACCTCATACTCAGACGGGCAGCTGGAGATTTGGGAGCTGTGAGGAAGCAAGTGCGATTTGGGTGACACCTTTGAGGACTGGAGTATTTGTGATGTTGAAGTTGATGTGGAGGAGAGCCCACTTAAAGGAGCACTTGATATCCGTTGAAGCACCTGCTGTTTTTGTGCCTCATCTGGAATTTGTAGCGATTGGCGTGGCCGTAAGAAAGGGATCTTATCACATTGTCCGCTAAAAGAAGTAGACATTTTAGTTTGGCTGGAAGATGGTCTTTCTTCTGCACCTACCCCACGGACACAACCTTTTTTCCCCTTCCCAACACGCCTATTCCCCTTTCCACCAGCAGCAGGCCTTTTTCCAATCATTTTGGTGGTTAACTAATTCACAACTCTGGAGTTGTTTGCACAAAAAAACAATGGATGGTAACCGAGCAGAGCTGAGTGGCCAAACTGTGGTATTAGGCCAAAACTATTGGCTGGGTTAGATGCAGAAAAAAATTATTTTTAATTTGCAACCTGATGGAGGTCAGTATAGATGGACTAATAGACCAAGTCCCACACACCGCTAGAAGCCCAAATATTTTTTCAGAGCTAGATGCAGAAAATTTTTTTATTCAATTTGCAACCTGATGGAGGTCAGTATAGATGGACTAATAGACCAAGTCCCACACACTGCTAGAAGCCCAAATATTTTTTCAGAGCTAGATGCAGAAAAAAAATATTTTTAATTTGCAACCTGATAGAGGTCAGTATAGATGGACTAATAGACCAAGTCTCACACACTGCTAGAAGCCCAAATATTTTTTCAGAGCTAGATGCAGAAAAAAATTATTTTTAATTTGCAACCTGATGGAGGTCAGTATAGATGGACTAATAGACCAAGTCCCACACACTGCTAGAAGCCCAAATATTTTTTCAGAGCTAGATGCAGAAAAAAATTATTTTTAATTTGCAACCTGATGGAGGTCAGTATAGATGGACTAATAGAACAAGTCCCACACGCTGCTAGAAGCCCAAATATTTTTTCAGAGATAAATGAAGAAAAAAATTATTTTTAATTTGCAACCTGATGGAGGTCAGTATAGATGGACTAATAGACCAAGTCCCACACACTTCTAGAAGCCCAAATATTTTTTCAGAGCTAGATGCAGAAAAAAATTATTTTTAATTTGCAACCTGATGGAGGTCAGTATAGATGGACTAATAGACCAAGTCCCACACACCGCTAGAAGCCCAAATATTTTTTCAGAGCTAGATGCAGAAAAAAATTATATTCAATTTGCAACCTGCTGGAGGTCAGTATAGAAGGACTAATAGAACAAGTCCCGCACACTGCTAGAAGCCCAAATATTTTTTCAGAGCTAAATGAAGAAAAAAATTATTTTTAATTTGCAACCTGATGGAGGTCAGTATAGATGGACTAATAGACCAAGTCCCACACACTGCTAGAAGCCCAAATATTTTTTCAGAGCTAGATGCAGAAAAAAATTATATTCAGTTTGCAACCTGATGGAGGTCAGTATAGATGGACTAATAGAATGATGCTATGCCCAAAAGATTTTACTTCACTAGGTGCAGTAAAAAAATTGGTATTCTATACACAGGTGGTATATCTTGCAACACAGATAGGCTACTCCACTGACTAACACACTCTGCAATAGGCCAAAAAGGATTAGCTTTGCTAGATTCAGCCAAATGCTGTGAAAAAAACTTGCACAGCACTGGCACAGACCTGCCTGGCAAAAACTGATAGGAACTGATGTAACCTAGTCCTGAAAAGGACTCCAATTACAATTAGTCTTTACTCCCACAATCTATCTATTTAAGAGCACAGACCTGCCTGATAAAAGTCGTAGGAAATGCTGTAACCTAGTCCTTAAAAGGACTGCAATCACAACTATTCCCTACTCCCAAGGTATCTGTATATTTGTGCGAAAATTGGCTTGAAATTAACAAGGTATAGCGCACACAGCAACAGCGGTGCCGTCTAACACGCAGCTGCAGCAGTGAGAAAATGGTGGCGACGGGGAAAATGGCTTGGTCTTATAGGGCAAGGACATGTGACATACACTGCCAATGACACATGCCCTTGCTTGTGTGAAAAAAAGCACTTCGCTCCGTGTGTGCGCTGCTGATAGGCTGACAGATTGCACCTCCCCACTGCAAATGCGGGAAAGAGAAAAAAAAATGGAGATCTTCATTGTTCCTGCAGAGATCCATCCCCTGCCCCTCCCCCCGCCCCGCTGTACACTCAAACTGCGTATTAACATTAATTTTCATCATTACTGAGAAAAAATCCAGTTATGATTTTGGTGCACGAACAGTTATCGAACATAACCTCGAACAGCCGAATTTTTCTCAAATTGTTCGTGTTCGCCGACCGGCTCGAACACCGCCCAAAACAGCTCGAATTTGAGATTGGCGAACAGTTCGAGTAGAACAACGCTCATCTCTACTTGCCATGCACATTAGATCATACCTGGACAGATTGCATCCTGTGAGCCACATCTGGCCTTTTGGCTTTCTCTGCCAAGCTCACTGATAGGGACAGCCAAAAGGCTGGAAATCAAATGTTATTAATCCCTTAGTGACCAGACCAATTTTTTTAAATTTGACCAGTGTTACTATATGTAGTAGTAACTCTGGATTGCTTCATCATATCCCATTGATTTTGAGATTGTTTTTTGTGACACATGATACTTTATAATAATGGTACATTTAGGTTAATATGTTTTGCGTTTATTTATAAAAATATCGGAAATTTGACAAGAATGTTTTAAAAAGTGCAATTTTCAAACTCTGAATGACTATCCCTTTAATCCCAATAGTCATACCACACAAAAACAGTAATAACTAACATTTTCCTCATGTCTGTTTTACATCAGCACCATTTGTAAAGTGTTGTTTTATTTTGTCAGCATTTTAGAAGGTTTAAAAATGTAGCACTAATTTTCCATTTTTTCAAGGTTATTTACAAAACGTATTTTTATAGGGACCAGTGCAGCTTTGAAGTGACTTTGGGGGTCCTATACGTTGGAAACTACCCAAAAGTCATACCATTTTAAAAACTACACCCCTCAATGTATTTAAAACTGTTTTCAGATAGTCAATTAACCATTCTGGTTCTTTTCAGAAAATAATGGAAATTGGCATGACAGGAATAAAAAAGTTTATTTTTACCACCTAAATTTTGACTTCTGAACAGGCCGCTATAGCCGGAAGACTCTTAGGCCATTATTTGGCCATGAACTGTCATGGCAAACATCAAGACCACACAATCAAGATCTCAGGGTGCCGATGAGGTTAAAGAGGGAGCCCCCACACTCTGTTAACTATTTAGATTCTGTAGTCACTATTGACAGCAGAATCTAAGGGGTTAAATGTCCATGGTTGGTGCCAACACTGATCGTGGCTGATGCAGCAAGTTGTCAGCTATAGTGTACAGGTGACAGTTACAGGATAGTCACCTGTTGGGAAACGCTAGTCTCATATCTCAGGTCAGTAAAAAGACGTCTATTGTTCACTAAGAGGTTAAAAGGCAGTTCGCTATAGCTAGCATTGCAGCTTTCTTGGACACAATGTGCACCAGACCAGCATAGATCTGACAACTAGATGAATGTCAGGTGCACATGTGACATTGGAGAACAGAAGACGGAGGGAAAAGCAGAAGAAAAATGAGTGAGAGAGAAAAGAGTGAGAATAGTAACAAAGATAAAATGCTGGAGAAGAAGAAAAAAGTTATTGTGGCAGAAACAAAAATATAGATAGAGACTCGAACCATGATAAAGGCAAAATCATTATAAGGATAGAGAGTATGGTCATAATAAGGATTTCAACCAATCATGATTAGTGATGAGCGAGCATGTTCGCTACTGCTCGGTGCTCGCCGAGTATTTCCCGGGTTGCTCGGCGGGAGCTCGGGTCTCCTCCCTGCATGTTTGGTGCTGTTTAGAGCGCCAATGAACATGCAGGAATAGCCATGTTGGTTGTGGCATTACAGTGATTGGCTGGCCGCACAGCGTCATCAGGTCTATATCAGACCTGGCGTCGCTATGCTCATCACAGTCACTCTGGAATCAGACAGTGTAGGGAGAGGTGCTGCTGAGATTGGGAGAGATTCGCTTGTTTCTAGTTAGTGCAGGTATACAAAACTTTATTAGAGACACATATCCATCTCAACAAACAGTCCCTCTGAGGACTAATCCATCTGCAGAGATGTCAGGCAGGCAGTGTATATAGGCAGGCAGGCAGGGTATATAGCAGACTGCAGTGCACATAGCTCAAGAGGCTCCATTCCAATTCTGCCTTCTGCTGCTGTTAGATATTTCTATACAAAGGCCCAGGTCTCAGGGGCCAGGAATACTTTTCTTTGAATCTTAATCCTCATTATTTGCTTAAAAAGCAATCCAGAGAAGACCGTTTTTCTGTGCCATTTGCTTGTTGGCACTGCAGAATACAGCCACGTCCTTTCCATATTACAGCGCTAAAAATCCTGCTATTTAAAACTGTGGTTTGTCCATCACAAGGATCACATATAATTCCGCTGAAAATACTGCCATTTCTGACCTCCATAACAAATTTTTTCAGTGTGTCAGTGAAGCAATTGACACCAGATTGCTGTTCAAAATAGCTACCTACAGGCCAGGTATTTAAAACTGTGTTTTCTCCGTCACATGGATCAAATATACCTTTTCAGAAAATACTGCCATTTCTGGAATCCATTAAAAAAAAATTTCAGTGTGTCAGTGAAGCAATTGACACCAGATTGCTGTTCAAAATAGTTACCTACAGGCCAGATATTTAAAACTGTGGTTTCTCCGTCACATGGATCACATATACCTTTTCAGAAAATACTGCCATTTCTGACCTCCATTAAAAATTTGTTTCAGTGTGCCAGTGAAGCAATTGACACCAGATTGCTGTTCAAAGTAGTTACCTACAGGCCAGGTATTTAAAACTGTTTTTCTCCGTCACACGGATCACATATACGTTTTCAGAAAATACTGCCATTTCTGGCCTCCATTAAAAATTTGCTTCAGTGTGCCAGTGAAGCAATTGACACCAGATTGCTGTTCAAAATAGTGACCTACAGGCCAGGTATTTAAAACTGTGTTTTCTCCGTCACACGGATCACATATACCTTTTCAGAAAATATTGCCATTTCTGGCCTCCATTACATTTTTTCAGTGTGCCAGTGAAGCAATTGACACCAGATTGCTGTTCAAAATAGTTACCTACAGGCCAGATATTTAAAACTGCGGATCACATATAGGTTCACTCCAAATTCAGTTATTTGTTGTGAGCGTGGAAGATATTGTCCTCCATTTAAAATGGGCAAGGCATGTGGCAAGGGACGGGGAACAGGACGTGATGGTAATGGTGCATGCAGAGGCCGAGGACAAGGCCGTGAGCAAGCCGAAATTGTGCCACAGCAAACACCAACATCTTCTCGCTCGACCTTCCTGTCCCAATTAATAGGGGACCACAGAACACCACTATTGAACACAGAGCAGTGTGAAAAGGTTATTTGTTGGATAGCAGATAATGCTTACAGTCACTTAGCCACCACCACCACCACCACCACCTTGTCTTCCACACGGTCAAGTCTCAGTAGCTGTGAGTCTGGACCGCATATTCCTCACCCTGATCCTCCTTCCTCCCACCATACCGAGTGCCCAGAGACAACTGATCCCACACTTGGACACTCCGAAGATCTGTTTACTTTCCCATTTATAGATTCTGGCCTCTTGAAGCTGGGCAAGAGGAGATCGCATGTAGCAATGGCCAAATATTTGAGCAGCCACGGTCACATGAAGGCGACGGTGGGAAAGTGTCACAAGAAGTGGATGATGATGAGACACAATTGCCAGAAAATCAGGAGGAGGACCAGAGTGTGGAAGTGGAAGACGGGGTGGTGGATGATATAGTAACTGACCCAACCTAGCAGGAGGACATGCAGAGTGAGGAGAGCAGCACACAGGAAGAGGGAGGCAGAGCACCCCAACAGGCTGGTAGAAGCAGTGTGGTAGCCGCAGAAAGAAAGCAGGCAACCGTTCCCCGTAACACCAACACGCAGGAAGTTGCCAGTACAATTGTTAGGTCTTCCTGAGTCTGGTTGTTTTTTAAAGATTATGCCGATAACCCCAAAAAGGCCATTTGCACCACCTGCCAGGACAGCATCAGCAGGGGTGGCAAAACGACCAGCCTAACCACCACCAGCATGATCAGGCACATGGCAGCAAAGCACCCATCTTTGTGGGTCGAACCCCAGGGTCCAGGAACACTGTCTGCGGGTGGCACCATTTCTTTTTCCGCTGTTGTGCATGCAAGCCAGTCCCCTATCATAGTGCATGTGAAGATGCCTCCTGCCCTGCACCTGTCGTCGCACACTCTCAAGTAGTGTTGAGCCACCCCCGTAGTGTTCGAGTTCGGTTCGGTTCGTCGAATACCCGTGTGTTCGCCGAACTGTTCGTCGAACTGTTCGTCGAACACCTTCGAACACCGTTAAAACCAATGGCAGGCAAACAAAAACACATAGAAACACATAGAAAACACCTTCAAAGGTGTCCAAAAGCTGACAAACTGCTCTGAAGACACAACTAACACATGGAAAAGTGACAAGTACATATAGTCATGCGAAAAGAAAAGAGGTGGAGGAGTAAAAGGAGGGGGAGACACAGATATAGGCATGTCATGCCCTTCTAAAATCCAAAAAGTGAGAAGCCGACACGTTCAGTCCGCTCCTGCCCGTGCCACCTCCGTGTCGCCGGGTTTGTGCCAGAGCCTCGGTGAACCTTGGCGGCCAGCCCCCCTCTCCCAATACTGGTGCCTGTCCGCTGGTGGGTCGAGCGAGCCCCCCTGTGGTGGAGGCAGCTCTAAGCTTTTTAATTTAAATTGTCTCTCTAATTTGAATGAATACACTTTAAATCCATTTACAAGGATCTATTGGAGGGCAAGTCTCATGCCAGCAGCCGCGTAATTCCAGCTCCAGTAGCGTCCACTAAAGCTGCTGCAGTTAAAAAGCTTTTATAAGGATCGAGCTCGGCTGTCCACCGCAAGGCATCCTACTGCCAGTCCCAGCCCCTATGCCTTGAGGTGCCTCCTGATGCTCTTCACTGAGTATCCCGTGGTCCCGAAGCATTTCCTTTGAAAAAATTAGGTGTCAAAACTACAGGTGGTGTAGCTTGCTTAACAGCCGGGATAATCCGCTGACTAGCAGAAACTGCTACTAGGCACAAAGTATTTCCTGGGCTAGATGCAGTTAAAAATTTGTAATTAGATACTCTCGTTGGATGCTGAGAAAGCATTCCATAAAGTCTCCTGGCACGCCATATATGATTCTCTTAAAAAGCTTGGGGTAGGGGTCTAGGGGACCCTTTTATAGCCAAAATCACGGCCCTGTATCGCAATACGTCACCTAGGCTGAAGTTAAATGGAACTGTATTACCCTGAGGGCTCGGTTGCTACAGAGGTATTGCACCTCACCCAGAGGTGTGATATCTCACTCTCAGGTAAGGATGGAGTGTGGATCAGGACCTGACACCTGCATGCATTACACCACATTGCCGTGGGGCAGGGCGACCAATATGCCCCTGAGATGCGCACGACAGTCCCTGTCCCTGGCTGGAGTGGGGGGAGGGAACACTGAGGAAGGGGAACCCTGTAGTGCAGGAGCAGGGAGGAAGCAGTTCCTGGGTGCATTGAGAAGGGAGTATAAAAGGTGGGCACCATCTTAGTTCAGTGCAGAGAAGTCTGAGCAGAAGTGGCAGGGAGCAGGGGCTCTGCATGAGCTCTGCTCCGGAGGTGGGCCTAGGAACAGAGGCCCAGGCCTGGAAGAGGGAGAAGGAAGGAAGAGGAGCGGAGAAGGCTCCAGGAACGAGGAATGAAGGGATCCCAGGGGTGCGGACGGGCGAGTCGCCACCGCACGCCCGAATCCTCCTGCGTGGAGGGGTCAGGCCAAAGGGGGAGACCGGTCCCCAAAACTAGTGGAGGCAGGAAACGACCCTCAGCTAGAAACCGGAGGCTGTGACATTTTATGTGGCGCAGCCCCTTGCTACACCCGCTAGGAAGGCACCACATAGGGTCAGGGAAACTGGCGCCAAGTTTACCAAGAGGAGGCCCGAGGCAGCCGGACAGAAGGGTTGGTAAGAAAGGCCAGACAAAGGACACACAAAGGGGGTCCTGTGAAGCGCTTCAAAGTTATCTGGGAGTTGTCTGAGCCCCTCACCTGGTGAGCACAGTACGACGTGGGCAGCCGTTACCTGCAGACGTGGTCTGGATAATAAGAACTGTGAGTAAAGGCCCTGGACTGCATCACTGACTCCGTGTCGTTACTGCTGCTGCCCTGCACCATCACCCCCATCCTCTGCATACACTGCCCTGAGGCTATACTCCTCCCGTGGGGTGTTATGCTACGCTCTGCTGCACCCACAACACCAGCCTCAGCGGTCTGCCCTGGAGCGGCGGTTCACTCTGACCGCAATCCACGGGTGGCGTAGTCGGACATTTAAACATCAAAACCACATAAATAGTTCCGTCACTGGTTTGACCACCCTGAGCCACGGAACCGGGTCGCCGCCACGGAGACTACAACCACCAGCATCCACCAAAAAGGGTCCGGCTCCGGGTGTCCCAAGGCCCTGGGGGCGCGTCAGAACATTTTCATCACCTTTCACAATCACCAATGGGACAAGGCAGGGATGTTCTCTGTCCCCTCTCTTATACATCCTAGTGATGGAGCACCTGCTCTCATCAATTCGCCATAACCCCAATATTAGGTGGATTGAGGTGGGAGGCACCGAGTACAAGTGCTCTCTATTTGCTGATGATGTCCTAGTATATATCACTCAATCACATATATCCATCCATGCTGTTATGGCTGAAATAGATCACTTTGTTACATGGTCAAATTTTAAAATCAATGCAGCGAAGTCTGAGGCCCTCGATGTCTCCCTCCCCAAATCCATATAGGATTCCATCCAGTCCAACTTTCCCTTTGCCTGGCCCTCACAGGGTATCAAATACTTAGGAATTCCTATTCATAGAGACCTCTCCCATCTATGTTATCTTAATTTTGGGCCCTTTATTGAACAACTCCATTCAGACCACGGTTGGCAAGTTAGAACTGTAAGATTCACTACGTGAACCACTGGTGTTTTGTGGAAAAGCACATGTACACTGTGTTCCAAATTATTATGCAAAACGTGTTTAGGAGTGATAAGGGAAGAATTTGTTTGTTTGTCAGTTAAACTCATTGATGGTGATGTGTGTCAGGGCTCTTTATATCACTGTAAGCAATTGCAGACGCCTGTGCTAATTAGTTTGGCAGGTGTGTCCAATGAAAGGCAAGACTACTTAAGAAGGCTGTCCCACATTATTAAGCAGCCTACATTTTCTGCCAAAATGGGAAAGAAAAAGGATGTGTCGGCTGCTGAGAAGCAACAAATTGTGGAGTGTTTAGGTCAAGGCATGACTACAATCAAAATTGTGCGATGATCAGGATGAAGTGTCTTGGCAATCAAGAAGTATGTAGCTGATTCACAGTACACACAAATAAGGGCAAATTGAGGACTCTTTCCTACAAGCAATTATGTCAGGTTAAAAGAGCAGCGGCAAAAAAGCCTTGTCATAGCAGCAGACAAGTTTTTGAAGCTGCTGGTGCCTCCAACGTCCCCCGAACAACAAGATGCAGGGTCCTTCAGAGGTTTGCAGCTGTGCATACGCCATCCTGTCGACCTCCTCTATCCACTTCACACAAGCAGAAACGGCTCCAGTGGGCCAAACATTACATGAAAACTGATTTCAAAACTGTTTTGTTCACGGATGAGTGCCGTGCAGCGCTCAATGGTCCAGATGGATGGAGTGGAGGATGGCTGGTTGATGGACACCCCACGCAAACACGGCTACAGCGCCAACAAGGAGGAGGTGGAGTAATGTTTTCGGCTGGAATCATGGGGAGAGAGATTGTCGGCCCCTTTAGGATACCTGAAGGCACTAAAGATGAACTCCATAATGTATGTGGATTTTCTCAAACAGCACTTCCTGCCATGGTTCAAGAAGAAGAACCGTGTATTTCACAGCAAGATCATTTTTTTGCATGATAATGCACCATCTCATGCTGCACATAAAACATCTGCATCTCTGGTTGATATGGGCATAAAAGGGGACAAACTTATGGTGTGACCCCCATGCTCCCCTGACCTCTACCCCATTCAGAACCTCTGGAGCATCATCAAAAGGAGTGTCTATGATGGCGGGAGGCAGTTCACATCTAAGAAACAGCTCTGGGAGGGTATTCTGTCCTCATGCAAAACAATTGAAGCAGAAACCATCCAAAACCTGACAAATTCAATGGACGAGAGAGTTCAGAAGCTCCTTTCGAACAAGGGGTCCTATGTGAAAATGTAACATCACCTAGAATAAAGTTTTGAGTTGAAAACTGTTTGATTTCAGTTTCTAATAACCTGCTAATGCTTATAATTTCAAAAATGACCATTTTTTTGGTCTTTATTAAAATGAAAAGGTTGATCGAAAAGTTTGGCGGATCTAAGAGTGTGGCAACCCAGTAGTCATGATTAATTCGAATTCTGACAATATGAGGGTCATGTTGCAGGCAGTGCAGCGAGAAAGCACTTATGTGTCTTGCGCATCTCGGAGCCACAAAATTATTTTCCGGGCTAGATGCAGCTAAAAATTATTATTAATTTTAAATCTAGTGGAGCTTAGTATAGATGGCCTAATAGGATCAGTGCTGCACACTGCTACAAAGCCCAAATTATTTTCCAGCCAAGATACAGATAAACATGATTAGTAATTTTAAATCTGGTGGAGCTTATTATAGATGGCCTAATAGAATCAGTGCTGCACACTGCTACAAAGCCCAAATTATTTTCCAGCCAAGATACAGATAAACATGATTAGTAATTTGAAAGCTTAAAACGGTTGGTAGGGTGATTTTAACCAATCATCCATCTTTTACTCTCCCCAGGATGACACAGGGGTAGAAAAGTCGTTTCGGATCCATGATTTGTTCATCTTTATGAACGTGAGTCTGTCTACATTATCAGTGGAGAGCCGCGTGCGCTTATCTGTCAGCACACCACCAGCAGCGCTGAACACACGTTCAGACAGAACGCTGGCTGCGGGGCATGACAAGATCTCCAAGGCGTAAGTGGCTAGCTCCGGCCATTTATCCAGATTGGAAGCCCAAAAAGAGCAAGGGTCCAGTGACACAGTCATGGCTTCAATGTTTACTTGGAGATACTCCTGTACCATCGTCTCTAGGCGTTGACTATGTGTCAGAATTCTTGTCTCCTGTGGCCTTGCAAAGGATGGGCTAAAAAAGTGGTGAAATGATTGCGCAAAATTGATGTTACCAGCAGATACTGTGGTTCTGTTATGGTTTGAGTGCTGAACACTTGACGGTCCCACGGTTGACAAGTTGGAACTGTGAGATTCACTACGTGCACCACTGGTGTTTTGTGGAAAAGCACATGTAAGATTCTGCAAGAGTCTCTGCTGATACTCCTGCATGCGTGCATCCCTTTCTATGGCAGGAATAATTTCTGCAAATTTACTTTTGTACCGGGGATCTAACAGTGTGGCAACCCAGTAGTCAGGATTATTTCTAATTCTCACAATTCGAGGGTCATGTTGCAGGTAGTGCAGCAAGAAGTCACTCATGTGTGTTGCGCATCCAGGAGCACCAAGTCCCTGTTGTGTTGGTGGCGAGGTAACAATCATGCTTCCTTCCTCTGTCCTCTCCCCCCAACCTCGCACAACAGAAATGTGATCAAGGTCTCCCTCATCTGATGAGTCTTCCATCAGTTCGTCCTCCACTTCTTCCTGGGCTCCTGCACCTTCCTCACTAGTTTGGCTGCTACCATGCGCCCTGTTAAAACCATCTCCCCCACCCTCACATGCCTGCCGCCTTGGTGCTGCCGACCGTCTGGACCTTGCAGATGTTAGCCCTTCCGCATACAACTCCTCCTCCTCTACTTCCTCCACCTCCTCTTGTGCCACCACCCGATTCCAAATTCTGTTTAACATGTGTTCCAGCATGTAAATCACCGGAATAGTCATGCTGATAATGGCATCGTCAGCACTAAACATCTCCGTCGCCATTTCAAAACTGTGCAGAAGGGGGCATAGGTCCCTGATCTGAGACCACTCCTCCAGCGTGATTTGCCCCACCTCTGGATCTCGTTGGCCCAGGCTATACGTCAGAATGTATTGCACCAGGGCTTGTCGGTGCTGCCACAGTCGCTGGAACATGTGCAGAGTTGAATTCCACCGGGTAGGCACATCGCATTTTAGCCGGTGAAGTGGCAGGCCCAACGACTTCTGTAGAGATGTAAGTCGCTGAGCTGCGGGATGCGAACGGCGGAAGTGAGCACACAGCGACCGTGCCCTCTGCAGAAGGCCATCTAGTCTGGGATAGTGGGCTAAAAATTGCTGGACAACCAGGTTCAACACGTGAGCCATACAAGGCACGTGTGTGACATTGCCCCGGCGAAGGGCCGCACCCAGGTTTGCAGCATTGTCGCACACGGCCTTCCCTCTTTTCAGGTCCAGTGGAGACAACCATTCATGAAATTGGTTCTCCAGAGCTGACCACAACTCCTCAGCTGTGTGACTCACATTTCCCAGACATTTCAAAGTAAAAACCGCCTAATGACGTTGAGCCCTACTGCCAGCATAGTAAGGAGGTGTGCAGGATCCCTTCTGCGCAGTTAGAAAGCTTGTGGCATGACGAGACAGGCTTTGGGTGCAGGTGGAAGACCGAGAGGAGGTTGAGGAGGCAGAAGCAGTGGAGGAACTTTGACATAAAGAGGATTGACGCACAACTCGTGGGGACGGCAAGACTTGGACAGCAGCCCCTTGTCCTGCAGTCACCATAGTTACCCAGTGCCCAGTCAGCGACATGTAACGCCCCTGTCCATGCCTACTCGTCCAAGTGTCTGTGGTGAAATGCACCCTGTCACACACAGAGTTTCTCAAAGAAGCGGTGATGTTGTGTGCGACATGCTGGTGGAGCGCAGGCACACCTTTCTTTGAGAAGTAGTGCCGACTGAGCATCTGGTACTGGGGCACTGCGACGGACATAAGGTCTCGAAAATCCTCTGTGTCCACCAGGCGGAAAGTTAGCATTTCTGTAGCCAAGAGCTTGCAGATGGTGAAATTCAACCTCTTAGCTTTCTCATGGCTAGGAGGAAATGGTCTTTTACTTGTCCACATCTGAGGGACCGAGGGCTGGCTATTGTGCTTAGACGGGGTTGATAAGGGTGTCCTCGGCAAACTGCCGGTCTGTGAGGAAGATGCAGGCGGACATGTTAGGTTGCCTTGATCCAAAGGTGGTGCTATCGATGTCGAACAGCGCTCAACACCAGCTGGTGTTACCACCTCCAAAGAAAATGATGACCTGCCAATCACGCTGGCTGTTGCGGGTAAAGAGGTGGCAGGTCTGCGCCCCAAAACAGGTGTGACTGCTGTCCCCCCAGTCACAGAGGATGAAGAGGCCGCGGATGCACAAGATATGGCAGACGGTGGTTGGCCTGGCCGGCTAGGCCGCATTGTAGCACACTGAGCTTCCCACTGCAACTTATGCTTCATGTCCATGTGCCGGTTCATGCATGAAGTACTCAAACTATGTATTTTTTGGCCTCTACTTAGCTTTTGCTGACAAATGTTACAGATAACACGAGTTGGGTCATCTTTATCGATCTGAAAAAATGCCCAGGCTATGCAAGGCTTAGCACCCATGCGACCTGAAGAGCCACCACGACTTGTGGTGAGAGGCAGAGTTGTGTTTGAGGATGCAGTTGTTCACGTGCTTCCAGTACTACGTCTCTGTCCAGGAAGGCGCAACCTGACCTCGTCGTCACTAGCATCTTCCTCCACCTCCTCTGCTGACCTCATCTCTTGGCTGACTGTGGGTTGACAGTAAGTGGGATCTCCAACCTCATCATCATCACCCTGTGCGTTATCACACCCGTCGTCCTCAGAGCCAACCTGTTCCTGCCCTGACAAAAAACTAAAGTTGTCGCTCCAATCAGGTATTTTAGTCTCATCATCGTCTTCCTCATTGTCTCCACCAACAGGAGTTACAGTTTGGGAATGAGGGTGTACATTATGGTCAGAACCTTCTGCGTCTGGTCCTGGATCCGACTCATAAAGATTCTGGGCATCAGTGCAGATCATTTCCTCGTCTGGATTCACAGAAGCGCTGGAGTCGACCTCTGATTCCCAGGCTATAGTATGAGTAAACAGCTCTGCAGACTCAACCATCTGTTCTACCTCATACTCAGACGGGCAGCTGGAGATTTGGGAGCTGTGAGGAAGCAAGTGCGATTTGGGTGACACCTTTGAGGACTGGAGTATTTGTGATGTTGAAGTTGATGTGGAGGAGAGCCCACTTAAAGGAGCACTTGATATCCGTTGAAGCACCTGCTGTTTTTGTGCCTCATCTGGAATTTATAGCGATTGGCGTGGCCGTAAGAAAGGGATCTTATCACATTGTCCGCTAAAAGAAGTAGACATTTTAGTTTGGCTGGAAGATGGTCTTTCTTCTGCAGATGTTACTGTTGCTTTAACACCTACCCCACGGACACAACCTTTTTTCCCCTTCCCAACACGCCTATTCCCCTTTCCACCAGCAGCAGGCCTTTTTCCACTCATTTTGGTGGTTAACTAATTCACAACTCTGGAGTTGTTTGCACAAAAAAACAATGGATGGGAACCAAGCAGAGCTGAGTGGCCAAACTGTGGTATTAGGCCAAAACTATTGGCTGGGTTAGATGCAGAAAAAAATTATATTCAATTTGCAACCTGATGGAGGTCAGTATAGATGGAGTAATAGAACAAGTCCCACACACAGCTAGAAGCCCAAATATTTTTTCAGAGCTAGATGCAGATAAAAATTATTTTTAATTTGCAACCTGATGGATGTCAGTATAGATGGACTAAAAGAGAAAGTCCCACACACTGCTAGAAGGCCAAATATTTTTTCAGAGCAAGATGCAGAAAAAAATTATATTCAGTTTGCAACTGATGGAGGTCAGTATAGATGGACTAATAGAGAAAGTCCCACACACTGCTAGAAGGACAAATATTTTTTCAGAGCTAGATGCAGACAAAAAATTATTTTGAATTTGCAACCTGATGGAGGTCAGTATAGGTGGACTAATAGAACACGTCCCACACACTGCTAGAAGGCCAAAGATTTTTTCAGAGCTAGATGCAGAAAAAAATTATATTCAGTTTGCAACCTGATGGAGGTCTGTATAGATGGATTAATAGAACAAGTCCCACACACAACTGGAAGCCCAATATTTTTTCAGAGGTAGATGCAGAAAAAAATATATTCAGTTTGCAACCTGATGGAGGTCAGTATAGATGGACTAATACAACAAGTCCCACACACAGCTAGAAGCCCAATATTTTTTCAGAGCTAGATGCAGAAAAAAATTATATTCAATTTGCAACCTGATGGAGGTCAGTATAGATGGAGTAATAGAACAAGTCCCACACACAGCTAGAAGCCCAAATATTTTTTCAGAGCTAGATGCAGATAAAAATTATATTCAGTTTGCAACCTGATGGAGGTCAGTATAGATGGACTAATAGAGAAAGTCCCACACACTGCTAGAAGGCCAAATATTTTTTCAGAGCTAGATGCAGAAAAAAATTATATTCAGTTTGCAACCTGATGGAGGTCAGTATAGATGGACTAATAGAGAAAGTCCCACACACTGCTAGAAGGCCAAAGATTTTTTCAGAGCTAGATGCAGAAAAAAATTATATTCAGTTTGCAACCTGATGGAGGTCAGTATAGATGGACTAATAGAGAAAGTCCCACACACTCCTAGAAGGTCAAATATTTTTTCAGAGCTAGATGCAGAAAAAAATTATATTCAGTTTGCAACCTGATGGAGGTCTGTATAGATGGATTAATAGAACAAGTCCCACACACAGCTAGAAGCCCAATATTTTTTCAGAGGTAGATGCAGAAAAAAATATATTCAGTTTGCAACCTGATGGAGGTCAGTATAGATGGACTAATATAACAAGTCCCACACACAGCTAGAAGCCCAATATTTTTTCAGAGCTAGATGCAGAAAAAAATTATATTCAATTGGCAACCTGATGGAGGTCAGTATAGATGGAGTAATAGAACAAGTCCCACACACATCTAGAAGCCCAAATATTTTTTCAGAGCTAGATGCAGATAAAAATTATTTTTAATTTGCAACCTGATGGAGGTCAATATAGATGGACTAATAGAGAAAGTCCCACACACTGCTAGAAGGCCAAATATTTTTTCAGAGCTAGATGCAGAAAAAAATTATATTCAGTTTGCAACCTGATGGAGGTCAGTATAGATGGACTAATAGAGAAAGTCCCACACACTGCTAGAAGGCCAAATATTTTTTCAAAGCTAGATGCAGAAAAAAATTATATTCAGTTTGCAACCTGATGGAGGTCAGTATAGATGGACTAATAGAGAAAGTCCCACACACTGCTAGAAGGCCAAATATTTTTTCAGAGCTAGATGCAGAAAAAAATTATATTCAGTTTGCAACCTGATGGAGGTCTGTATAGATGGACTAATACAACAAGTCCCACACACAGCTAGAAGCCCAATATTTTTTCAGAGGTAGATGCAGAAAAAAATATATTCAGTTTGCAACCTGATGGAGGTCAGTATAGATGGACTAATACAACAAGTCCCACACACAGCTAGAAGCCCAATATTTTTTCAGAGCTAGATGCAGAAAAAAATTATATTCAATTTGCAACCTGATGGAGGTCAGTATAGATGGACTAATAGAACAAGTCCCACACACAGCTAGAAGCCCAAATATTTTTTCAGAGGTAGATGCAGAAAAAAATTATTTTCAGTTTGCAACCTGATGGAGGTCTGTATAGATGGATTAATAGAACAAGTCCCACACACAGCTAGAAGCCCAATATTTTTTCAGAGGTAGATGCAGAAAAAAGTATATTCAGTTTGCAACCTGATGGAGGTCAGTATAGATGGACTAATACAACAAGTCCCACACACAGCTAGAAGCCCAATATTTTTTCAGAGCTAGATGCAGAAAAAAATTATATTCAATTTGCAACCTGATGGAGGTCAGTATAGATGGAGTAATAGAACAAGTCCCACACACAGCTAGAAGCCCAAATATTTTTTCAGAGCTAGATGCAGATAAAAATTATTTTTAATTTGCAACCTAATGGAGGTCAGTATAGATGGACTAATAGAGAAAGTCTCACACACTGCTAGAAGGCCAAATATTTTTTCAGAACTAGATGCAGAAAAAAATTATATTCAGTTTGCAACCTGATGGAGGTCAGTATAGATGGACTAATAGAGAAAGTCCCACACACTGCTAGAAGGCCAAATATTTTTTCAGAGCTAGATGCAGAAAAAAATTATATTCAGTTTGCAACCTGATGGAGGTCTGTATAGATGGATTAATAGAACAAGTCCCACACACAGCTAGAAGCCCAATATTTTTTCAGAGGTAGATGCAGAAAAAAATATATTCAGTTTGCAACCTGATGGAGGTCAGTATAGATGGACTAATACAACAAGTCCCACACACAGCTAGAAGCCCAATATTTTTTCAGAGCTAGATGCAGAAAAAAATTATATTCAATTTGCAACCTGATGGAGGTCAGTTTAGATGGACTAATAGAACAAGTCCCACACACAGCTAGAAGCCCAAATATTTTTTCAGAGGTAGATGCAGAAAAAAATTATTTTCAGTTTGCAACCTGATGGAGGTCTGTATAAATGGATTAATAGAACAAGTCCCACACACAGCTAGAAGCCAAATATTTTTTCAGAGGTAGATGCAGAAAAAAATATATTCAGTTTGCAACCTGATGGAGGTCAGTATAGATGGACTAATACAACAAGTCCCACACACAGCTAGAAGCCCAATATTTTTTCAGAGCTAGATGCAGAAAAAAATTATATTCAATTTGCAACCTGATGGAGGTCAGTATAGATGGAGTAATAGAACAAGTCCCACACACAGCTAGAAGCCCAAATATTTTTTCAGAGCTAGATGCAGATAAAAATTATTTTTAATTTGCAACCTGATGGAGGTCAGTATAGATGGACTAATAGAGAAAGTCTCACACACTGCTAGAAGGCCAAATATTTTTTCAGAACTAGATGCAGAAAAAAATTATATTCAGTTTGCAACCTGATGGAGGTCAGTATAGATGGACTAATAGAGAAAGTCCCACACACTGCTAGAAGGCCAAATATTTTTTCAGAGCTAGATGCAGAAAAAAATTATATTCAGTTTGCAACCTGATGGAGGTCAGTATAGATGGACTAATAGAGAAAGTCCCACACACTGCTAGAAGGCCAAATATTTTTTCAGAGCTAGATGCAGAAAAAAATTATATTCAGTTTGCAACCTGATGGAGGTCTGTATAGATGGATTAATAGAACAAGTCCCACACACAGCTAGAAGCCCAATATTTTTTCAGAGGTAGATGCAGAAAAAAATATATTCAGTTTGCAACCTGATGGAGGTCAGTATAAATGGACTAATACAACAAGTCCCACACACAGCTAGAAGCCCAATATTTTTTCAGAGCTAGATGCAGAAAAAAATTATATTCAATTTGCAACCTGATGGAGGTCAGTATAGATGGAGTAATAGAACAAGTCACACACACAGCTAGAAGCCCAAATATTTTTACAGAGCTAGATGCAGATAAAAATTATTTTTAATTTGCAACCTGATGGAGGTCAGTATAGATGGACTAATAGAGAAAGTCCCACACACTGCTAGAAGGCCAAATATTTTTTCAGAGCTAGATGCAGAAAAAAATTATATTCAGTTTGCAACCTGATGGAGGTCTGTATAGATGGATTAATAGAACAAGTCCCACACACAGCTAGAAGCCCAATATTTTTTCAGAGGTAGATGCAGAAAAAAACATATTCAGTTTGCAACCTGATGGAGGTCAGTATAGATGGACTAATACAACAAGTCCCACACACAGCTAGAAGCCCAATATTTTTTCAGAGCTAGATGCAGAAAAAATTATATTCAATTTGCAACCTGATGGAGGTCAGTATAGATGGACTAATAGAACAAGTCCCACACACAGCTAGAAGCCCAAATATTTTTTCAGAGGTAGATGCAGAAAAAAATTATTTTCAGTTTGCAACCTGATGGAAGTCTGTATAGATGGATTAATAGAACAAGTCCCACACACAGCTACAAGCCCAATATTTTTTCAGAGGTAGATGCAGAAAAAAATATATTCAGTTTGCAACCTGATGGAGGTCAGTATAGATGGACTAATAGAGAAAGTCCCACACACTGCTAGAAGGCCAAATATTTTTTCAGAGCTAGATGCAGAAAAAAATTATATTCAATTTGCAACCTGATGGAGGTCAGTATAGATGGACTAATAGAATGATGCTATGCCCAAAAGATTTTACTTCACTAGGTGCAGTAAAAAAATTGGTATTCTATACACAGGTGGTATGTCTTGCAACACAGATAGGCTACTCCACTGACTAACACACTCTGCAATAGGCCAAAAAGGATTAGCTTTGCTAGATTCAGCCAAATGCTGTGAAAAAAACTTGCACAGCACTGGCACAGACCTGCCTGGCAAAAACTGATAGGAACTGATGTAACCTAGTCCTGAAAAGGACTCCAATTACAATTAGTCTTTACTCCCACAACCTATCTATTTAAGAGCACAGACCTGCCTGATAAAGTCGTAGGAAATGCTGTAACCTAGTCCTTAAAAGGACTGCAATCACAACTATTCCCTACTCCCAAGCTATCTGTATATTTGTGCGAAAATTGGCTTGAAATTAACAAGGTATAGCGCACACAGCAACAGCGGTGCCGTCTAACACGCAGCTGCAGCAGTGAGAAAATGGTGGCGACGGGGAAAATGGCTTGGTCTTATAGGGCAAGGACATGTGACATACACTGCCAATGACACATGCCCTTGCTTGTGTGAAAAAAAGCACTTCGCTCCGTGTGTGCGCTGCTGATAGGCTGACAGATTGCACCTCCCCACTGTAAATGCGGGAAAGAGAAAAAAAAATGGAGATCTTCATTATTCCTGCAGAGATCCATCCCCTGCCCCTCCCCCCACCCCGCTGTACACTCAAACTGTGTATTAACATTAATTTTCATCATTACTGAGAAAAAATCCAGTTATGATTTTGATGCACGAACAGTTATCGAACATAACCTCGAACAGCCGAATTTTTCTCAAATCGTTCGTGTTCGCCGAACGGCTCGAACACCGCCCAAAACAGCTCGAATTTGAGATTGGCGAACAGTTCGAGTAGAACAGCGCTCATCTCTACTCTCAAGTAGCAGCATCAGGAAGCACATCCACATCCTTGTTCCAGCGCAGCATTCAGTTCTCTCTACACCAGTCCATGGAACGCAAGCGCAAATACGCAGCCAACGCCCCACAGACCACAGTACTAAATTCCTACATTTCAAGACTGCATGCGCTCGAAATGTTGCCTTTTAGGTTCATGGAGACGGAAGCATTCTGCAACCTGATGGCGGCGGCCGTCCCTCGGTACTCGGTCCCCATCCGTCACTATTTCTTCCCGTGTGCCGTCCCCACATTACACGAGCATGTGTCCCAAAACATTAGCCATGCCCTCAACAACGCAGTTACCGGGAAAGTCCACCTAACCACGGACACGTGGACAAGTGCTTGTGGGCATTGAAGGTACATCTCGCTGACGGCACACTGGGTTAACATAGTGGAAGCCGGGCCCCAGTCGGACCTTTGGATGGAATACGTCTTCCCAACGCCAAGGATTGCGGGCCCCAGGTCAGTCAGGGTTGCCGCCACAGTCTACAGCTCCTGCACCTCATCCTCCTCAGCCTCCTCCTCCTCTTCAGACTCCATCTCTGAAATAACCACATCAGTCAAAAGCAGGAAGCACCGCAGCACTGCCTTGGCCAAGCGGCAACAGGCTGTGCTGAAGCTAATATGCTTAGGTGACAAACCGAACAATGATGAAGAGTTGTGGACAGCTCTTAAAGAGCAGGCAGATCTGTGGCTCACACCGCGGTACCTACAGGTGGTGGGTGACAATGGCCGGAACCTGGTGCCGGCGGCTCTGAAGCGAGTCGAGCTCACACATGTACCATGCCTGGCCCATGTGCTTAACCTCATTGTTCAGCAGTTTCTCAAATAATACCCGGAGCTGCCAGATCTGCTTGTAAAAGTACGCCACCTGCGTACCCATTTTAAAAAGTCACCTACTGCTTCCGCCGCCCTTGCCGTGTTTCAGCAGCGTTTGCTGCTTCTGGCTCAGAGACAGATATGTGGTGTGCCCATGAGTTGGAACTCTACACTGCAGATGTTGGGAAGGATTTGTGAGCAGAAGAGGGCAGTTGTTGAGTACCAGCATCAACAAGATCATCCCTATTAGTTCAGACTCAACACATAAGACCTCAGGAGTGGACATGGATGTCAGACATATGTACCATCCTCCAAAACTTTGAGGATTCCACCAAGATGGTGAGCTGTGATGATGCCATAATTAGCGTCACCATCCCGCTTATCTGTCTTCTGAAACGCTCTCTGCTCACAATCAAAGAGGATGCATTGCAGGCAGAGCACGAAGAGATGGAGCAAGGAACCATACAGGGTGATTACACACAGCCCAGCCTCATCTCATCCCAATGTCAATTGGGTGACAATGAGAAAGAGGAGGAGGAGGAGGCAGAACAGGAGCTAGTTTCATGCGCTAGAGATGGTACTACCTGCACTGTCAACTGTCATACCATCTGTTCAGCGTGGATGGCCAGAGGACAGATAGGGGGAGGAGGAGGAGAGAATGGTCAGTCATCCTCTTGGTGATTGCATGGAAGTCTTGCCTGTTAGAAGTCTGGCACGCATGGCTGAGTTTATGTTACGCTGCCTTTCCCATGATCCTCACGTTCTCAAAATTTTGGGAGACAGTCATTACTGGTTGGTGACACTTGTAGACCCACGCTTCAAGGAGAACTTTATATCTCTTATTCCTAAGGCGGACAGGTCTACAAAAATGGGGCAGTACCAGAAGGCCCTTGTTGCGGAACTATTTCAGAAATCTGAAAACGCTGGCGGCAGAGGTCATAATTCGTTGGACAACCAAGAAGTTCAGGCGAGAGAGACAAAAGAAATCCAGCAGAGGCAGGGAGACACTGTCAAAGTTCTGGGACAGTTTTCTCAGATGCTCCCATCGCACAGGCCCTGAGGTGCAGGGTACTCTCACAAGGAGTGCAAAGTTTTGGAAGGTGCTGAGAGAGTACCTTGACGACCGTACCAACATACTCCGTGATACCTTTGTGCCTTTTTATTATTGGGTATCCAAGCTGGATACATGGAATGAACTGGCTCTCTACGCCTTGGAGGTCCTGGACAGCCCTGCCACTTGCGTTTTATCAGAGCGGGTTTTTAGTGCCGCTGGTGGAACTGATAAGCACATCCGCCTGTCAACTGAAAATGCTGACAGGCTGACTCTTATAAAAATGAAAAATGGCTGGTTTGGGCCAGAATTCTCAACACCACTGAATGATAGCAGCGTAACATAAAATCAAATCCAGTGTCTTTTTTTGGGAGGTGTATTCCCATGCACCTCTTCACACCCACACCGGGGTATACACTTCCTGATTTTGGCTAATTGCTCTTGTCCTCCTCCATCTCCTCATCCTCATCCTCCACCATTATATCACCAGGGTGACCGTGGTTCGTGATGCAACATCCACATAATTTTTTTAAAGGGTGTTTATGATGCTCGTAAAAAAATGCTTTTATACAGTATGTTCATGTATACCCCCCAGGGGTAAATGTTTGTCAGCCCATACACTTAGTGCATGGGCATTACAAGTATAGGAGACCCACTCCTTTCTAATGGGAACATTTTTTTATGAGGCCCTCTAAGTGTCTTCCAAGGGGCATTGGAGTGCCTCCCAATTTTTGGCTGCCCTTTCATTCACTGCATAGGTCAACATTATGGGAGACTCTCTGCTTTCTAATGGGAATTTGTCGTTAATGTGGCCCTAGTCTATGTGTCTTTAAATTCTTAGTGGGGTTTTTCCTAAAATTGGTCACCTGTTGGACTCACTGCATACCCTATAAATGTATAGCAGACGCTCTCCTTTCTAATGGGAACATGTCGTACTTGTTACTGTGGCCCTGCTCAATGTGTCTTTAAATTCTTAGTGGGGTTTTTCCTAAAATTGGTGAGCCGTTGGACTCACTGCATACCCTATAACTGTATAGCAGACCCTCTCCTTTCTAATGGGAACATGTCATACTTGTTACTGTGGCCTTGCTCTATGTTTCTTTAAATTCTAAGTGGGGTTTTTCCTAAAATTGGTGAGCCGTTGGACTCACTGCATACCCTATAACTGTATAGTAGACCCTCTCCTTTCTAATGGGAACATGTCATACTTGTTACTGTGGCCCTGCTCTATGTGTCTTTAAATTCTTAGTGGGGCTTTTCCTAAAATTGGTTAGCCGTTGGACTCATTGCATACCCTATAACTGTATAACAGTCTTTAAATTCTTAGGGGGGTTTTTCCCAAATTTTGGCAGCCCTTGTAGTCACAGCATGAGCATTACCACTAAAGGAGACCTGCAACTTTATAATGGGAACTTATTTTTACTGAGACTCTCCTCTATGTCTCTTCAAAGGGGTATTGGGTTGCGTCCAAATTTTTGGCAGCCCTTGCAGTCACTTCATACGCAATAACAGTATAGGAGACCCACTGGTTAATAATGGGAACAACAAAGCATAACCGGCTGATGGCTCTCTAACAATAGCGAGGGCCGAGTGCTGGCCTTTTAAGAATAGTAAGGACCGTCTGATGGCCCTATAAAAATAGTCTTTATGACTTTCAGAGTCCCTCCATCATAAATGAAACAGGATTTGTCTAATGATGTGTCACACACCACATTGCCAGGTAAGGTTGTAAAATGTTAAAATTACATTTCACGGTGAATGCATTTGTCTTAGAAAATAACGTAAAAAAAAAAAACATTAGGATTAGTGTTGAGCGAGTATGTTCTGTTCCGAGTATGCTCGGACCGAACTCCGAGTATATATAGCTGCTCGGTGATAAGGTTAAATCGCTACCATGTGCATGATTTGCAACTGTTTGACAGCTTTATTACATGTGAGGAATGTGTAAGAAATAGACATTCCTAACATGTAATAAAACTGTCAAACAGTCGCAAATCATGCACAAGGGAGCGATTCAACCATATCACCGAGCAGCTATATGTTACGCTTGCGCCCGGACTGACTGGCATGAGCATGATTAGTGATCCCACTGTACCATGAACCGAGGAGTGCCTGGAGGGTCGTAACTAAGTATCAACCCGATCCGACCAAGGTCGCACGGCGGATAGTCGACTCCGTGGACCAAGGAGGAAGCGAGCAGAGGGACCAGGTGCGACTCCAGGTCAGACCCCGGTCACAGTTGTTGACCTACACCGGGGAATGCAGGAACAGGCAGGTTAGACTGGCATACAGGCAGGTGGGTATTGGCAAGTACGGCTGGTATGCAGACAGGTGGGTACTGGCAAGTACGGCTGGTATGCATACAGGTGGGCACTGGCAAGCACGGCTTGTATGCAGACAGGTGGGCACTGGCAAGAACGGCTGGTATGCACACAGGGAGATACTGGCAAGCACTGCTGGAGTGCAGACCGGGAGGTACTAGCAGGTTGGAGCGCAGGATGGATAGGGTCCAGTACAGACTGGGAGACAGGTACAGAGCCGCAGATGCGGTAGACAAGCAGAGTAAAGCGAAACCGCCGGAGCGGAGGACAAGGCAAAGCAGAGAGGAACCGCTGGAGCGGTGGGCAAGTCAGAGCAGAGAGAAGCCACCGGAGCGGTGGGCAAGGCAGAGCAGAGGGAAGCCGCCGGAGCGGTCGGCAAGGCAGAGCAGAGAGAAACCGCCGGAGCGGTAGGTATGGCAGAGCAGAGGGAAGCCGCCGCAGCGGTGGGCAAGTCAGAGCAGAGAGAAACCGCCGGAGCGGTGAGCAAGACAGAGCGGAGCGAAACTGCAGATGCGGTGGACAAGGTAGAGAGGACAGGGCTCTGTTCACATGGAACAGACTGGAAAATACAAGAAGATACGGAGGAAGGGAAAAGGTACAAGCAGAACCAGATACACACAAGGTACTTGTAGCGAATGGACACAAAACTCACAAACAGAAGTACAGAGACAACGAGTTGGAGTTAGGTGCAGGTTCAGATACTGCAGGAAAAGGGAAGGTACAGACATAGAGACAAACAGGTAACAAGCTAGGGTACAGTTCAGACAGGTACTGCTACTGCAATTAGATACAAGAACGAGCCTGGGTATACAGCCCCCAGAGATGGTGGAAACGGACAAGAAGTCACAGATAACAGGTCTGGGTATGCAGCCCCCAGAGATGGCGGAAACAGACAAGAAGCAGAACTGGACCTGGCAACTTCAGAGTCAAGGAGCACACTGAATGTTAGTGTTGCTCAGGTACCTCCTACTGGGTGAAGGGGGTTTAAATATCCAGTGACTCACAGCAATAGGCTGGAGACGCATTAGGGGTACGCCCACAGCAGCTATAAGAATCAGGAAGTTACCGGGCCGCTGTCCTAAGCAGTCATTCAAGAGACATGCACACAGCATGAACTGGAGCAAGATTTGCAAGCTGGCCAGACAGGTAAGATTGCGGTCTAGCATAGTGGGAGGAGGTGCACTATGCAAGCACGCCGCCAGAAATGTTACACTATAAATACTCGGAGCTCGGCCCGAGCATACTCCGCAAAAGGGTTAATAGAACATACTCTCTCAACACTAATTAGGATCTTTCTTTAGTATAAAAAAGAGCGTCGCCAATTTAACCTCAATGTAATCACATTGTTCAGCTCCTGCATCTCCTCCTCCATCTCCGAAATGACCATGTTAGTCTCAAGCTGACAGCACTGCATCACTGCCTTGTCCAAGTGGCAACAGGCTGTGCTGAAGATAACATGCTTAATGCTTAGGTGACAAACCGCGAAGCGCTGCAGAGTTGTTGAAAGCTGTAACACAGCAGCCTGATCTGTGGCTCTCACCGCTGAACATAATGCCAGTCATGGTCATGTGTGACAATGGGCGGAACCTGGTGACTGAGAAATGACAGCCGGAGTAGATACGGTTTCCCTCTATGCCAGTCCTTTCACTGAGCTAAAGACTATGGCTGTGGTGAAATACAACTCCTACTGAGAAGCTGTTTCAGATTGAAAAACATTGTGCCCACCAGAGAATTTGATTCTGAGGGCTCACCTTTCTCCCCCGCTCAAGAGCCCCATAGCAGCTCCAAAGTAAGTGCTATCATTAACTCTCCTGAGGTAGAAGCCAGGGCACACCAGAGGATTCTCTGGTGGGACCATCCAACCCTGCCAAGAAGCAGTCTTGGCTAAGAAAAGTGTTTTGGAAGGTTCCCGGACACTCTATGGCTGCTTTTTTACTGAGGAGGAAACACATGCAAACACGGGGAGAACATATAAAGTCCTTGCAGATGTTGTCCTTGCTGGGATTTGAACCCAGTGCTTCAAGGCTTCAGTGCTAACCACTGATCTAATGTGCTGTCGTTCACTCTCTAATATCTAACAGGCTGGAGAAACTTGCACCTACTGCCACTCTATCTTCAGCTCCTTTATGAGAAACTAATGTATTTGGGAAGCTATTTAGTCTACCAAATAAAATTCCTGAGAAAGAAATTGGGGATGGCTTCGCTACTGGTACTGGGGGCAGTGCTAATACCATGGCGTCGTACCATAGTTTACTGGAAATATTCCAGGATGGTAGGAGGCAAGCAAATTCCCACAGAAATGTACCAGCAGTAATGTTCAGGGACCCGCTCTTGTAGAAGGTGGAGACAACACCGGAAGAAATAGTGACGGCTGGGGACCGAGCATGGATACTAGGCATGAGGCATGAGGTTGTGAAAAGCTTCCTCCTCCACGAGCCTAAAAGGGCACATTTCAAGTGCACGCAGCTGCCCAGAAATCTTGCAGCTTGGTATTGAGGCCTGTGGGTAGCTGCATACTTGCACTTGCATTCCAAGTAACAGAAAACTAAAAGGATGGTGGTCTCTATTATCATCATGGCCTCACCTCGGCACTATGAACTCTCCTGAAGGAGAAGCCAAGGCCCACCGGATGTGTCTCCGGTTCTCTGGTGCGTCCGTCCAACCGTGCCGAGAAGTAGCCATGGCTAAGAAAAGTGTGGTGGAAGGTTCCCGGACACTCTATGGCTGCTTTTTTAATGTGGATCGGATGTGCTTATGCATGTTATTTCTCAAACCAGGCCATAGATCAGGCCATTGCCCAACTCTGTAGTCATGAAATTAAATGCGCAAAGAAAAATGTTTGTGTTTCAAATCACCACCGACAAGTGCGAGTTGATGTTGGACGGGCTGCCATTGATCAGCAGCAAGCTGCATTAGAGGACTTTCTAGGAGAAATGGAGAAATGACACCCAGAGTAGATACGGTTTCCCTCTATGCCAGTCCTTTCACCGAGCTAAATACAACTCTCAGCAAAAAAAGCTGTGGACTGGCTCCGTACCATGCCTAGCCACATTCACCTGTCCACATGTTTGTGGTTAGTGGTGGCTATAGTATGGATACCCTGTCCCCGCCACCATAAAATTGTGGACAGCTTCCGCCTACACGAGCCTAAAAGGCCACTTTTCAAGTGCAAACAGCTGTCAAAAATTTGGCAGTATAGGATTGCAGCCTGTGGGTGGGTGGGTGGCTGGCTGAATACTTGCGATTGCATTCCAAGGAATGGGGTAGGGACAACTGATCGCTGCACTGGGACAAGGATGTGGACGGTGATTGTTGCAAGTCTGCAATGACAGGTGCATGGCGGGAGGCATCTTCGCATGCGCCAAGTATCACTTATGATGGGCACACTTTTAGGCAGTGACCTAGGAGTCAGAAATGCTTCCAGAGGTCTTCCTCATGCTGTTCCCATGTCTTTTCAGCACTGTATGCATGTGTCTGATGATATCTCACACACCACATGGACAGATAAGGTTGTAAAATGTTAAAATTACATTTCTCAGTGAATGCATTTGTCTTGGTTGAAAGCAATGCAAAATTGCAAAAACGCATCAAAAACGCTACGTGTGAACACAGCCCAAGGTGTGGAGGAGTATTTTTGATTTAGGTTATTTATTTTGCCTTATATACAAGTCATTACCCTGGAAAGGATGTTCCTTAATATATTCCCCAGTAAAATCCATTTTGGTTTTGTTTTTGTATGTTTTATTGTGAGTCCGTAAAAGTGGTGTAATACTCTGACAACTTTGTTGACAGCAGTGACCTGGGAGTCAGAAATGCTTCCAGGGGTCTTCTCCATGCTGTTCCCATGTCATTTGAACACTATTCCCATCAATTTGGGCAATTTTTAGCAGGGGGGAACCGCCTGAAAAATACTCAAGTTTCCCATAGACTTACATTGGGCTCGTTGCTTGGATCGAGCACCCGAGTATTCCAATTTGCTTGACGCGAGCAACGAGTAGCCGAGCATTTTATTGCTCGCTCATCACTAATCATGACATGCCTAAATTTATTATACTGAAGGCTAAATAATAGGAACAGTATAATTTGCTGCTTTTCATAAATTGCATAAAAATAAGTAAATTATATGGTTTTCTTTAGCTGATGACTGGTAAGAATACATATAAAGATAAACCTTATCATAACATGTATTGGCAGTAGCAGTTTATAAATGTACTTCATTCTTATTAGGCTCACCTGGTGTTCACAAATTCGCTTTAAGTGTGGAAAACTGAAACCTTGGACAATAGGCTTCACTGGATTGCAGACAAACAAATTAAGTAGCACATACCAAAAGCCACTGAACCAGGAGGACCACTGCTGAGAAAAATGGCTGTCCTGAAGCAGCACACAGATTTAGATAGAAAGTCCAAAGCAAGTAGCATTGTAAAGTGAAAGGACTCTGATAAGAGTTCATAATGCTTATAGCAAATGATGTGTTAATCAGACCAGATGCAAGTTATAGAATCCACAGCAGATTGTAACTTTGTGAATACAGTCTCTAATAACTGTTTTTGATGCTAGCAGTAGACAATAGGTTAACCAGTAGCCAATGCAAGTGCAAGTAATGTAAACTAACTCTATTTATAGTTCATAATGCTTATAGCAAATGATAGGTTAACAAGATGCAAGTTATAGAATACACAGCAGAAATTACAGAAATTCAAGGAGCTAATAGCAACAGAAGCAGCTTAACGTTGGGAGAGATCAAACATAGCAGCTAAACAGAGAATTGTTTTAACACTCAGACACAGGGGTGTGTCCAACTAGACCTTAAAAGGCCTAGGTAGATGATATCACCGAGATACACCCAGCAACTTGTAAAACCCAACATAGAGCACAGCAAAGGGCAAGGGTGAGAGTGGTGCATGGCCGACCCGAGACAGATGAATAATAATTCTGCTCAATATTAGGAGATAAAATTATTACTGAGCAGAATTAAGTTCAGCTTCTAGATTTTCCCCTTAACAACAGTCACAGTATTGTATGTGGCCCCTTGGGAAAATTATTTCCCCCCTGCATTAGAACAAATTTGACCAAACTTTCTCATTTCAGTGAGATCAGCCTTTGATCAAATGTGCACAGTGGGAAGGGTTATTCAAGAAAAAATGTATGAGAAAAAAATGATATGACATTTTGGAACATACTGTACCATGCATATTCCTATCTTCCAATTGAAACAATCATTCGCACTTGGCCATGTAAAACACTTGTGTTTATGTTGGGGTATTGTTTTATAATGGGGTTCAATAGTGTATTAATGTGGCACCCCAGGGGTCTGGTTGCCACAGTAATAGAAATATTATGTCTGAGAGCAAGTGGGAGGTTTCTCTGGTCTGGAGCCCTAAGCATGCAACACTGCCCGCCCAGGCCTTGGAGGGGAAGAATCTGCCCTTATAAACTGGGTCTGGGGCGGGATTAAGTGAGTCAGAGCTTGGAGAGGGAAAGATACAGCAGGAGCTCTGCAGGAGCAGGAGTGAGAGCCAGAGGCTGGAAGCTAGATAGCTCGCCTTGGCTGAAGACACTAAACCCGGACACGGAGTCCGAGGCTGTGGGGACATCCAGGTCCAGCAGCAGAATCCAACCGGCAGGGGATTCCAGGTCCTCTGGCCTTAGAAGCCTGGAGGCACGGTCACAAGCAAGGGACCAGCACCGCCGTCGTGAAGCGGAGGCTAACAGCGTGGGCTACTTCTACCCGCTTACAGCAAGGTAGCCAGGAAAGAGTGCAGATAGACGGGGAGGCCAACAACTTCACCTGGCCAGGGGGAGATCCTGCTTGCTCACAGACTGACCAGGCCTCTCCTGCTAACCAGTACTCCCGGGAGGGTCTGCTTTATACCATCAGTAAAGACCCTGAACTGCACCACACGTCTCTGTGTTTCATCGCCGCACCAGCACCATTAGTACTGGGACGCTCACACCATCACTCCCATCATCCACACTAGCTGCCCTGAGGCAATACTCCCGTGGGGAGTTATCCCATACTTGGCTGCGCTTACATCAGCCTCAGCGGCCTGCAGCGCAGCGGCGGTCCCCACTGACCGCAATCCACGGGTGGCGTAGTCGGACATTTGTTATTACACTAAGACTGCCACTGGTTTGACCACCCTGAGCCACGGACCGGATCGCCGCCACACTGAGACTACCACCCCCAGAATCCCACCAGAGGCCCGGTTCCGGGTTCCCCACGCGGCCCAGGGGGTGAGTCAATTTTGGCGTAGTCGGCAGGATCTCGTGCCCGCACCCACCGTGTACTGCGTGGCTGAAAAAGACTTTTGTACTTACCTGTGGCGAAGTTTCCCGCCATCCGGAGTCGTTTTCCGCCATCGGACGCCATCTTGGGTCATTTCCCGCCATCTTCTGCCGTCTTCCCGCCATCCGCAGGCACTTCCCGCCATCGGACGCCATCTTCGGGACGCCACACGGAAAGAAGAGGGGCGTGGACGCCGAAAACGCGCGAGAGCCGAAGCTCCACCCCACGCACTGACGCTGCGCAAGGTCCTGGAAGGAGGAAGAGTGACGCTGACGTCATCGGAGCGCGACGCCAGGTCCTCTACCCCGACGAATGACTGCGGAGCCGCGGCCTACGGAAGAAGAGCATCGCAAGGTAGGCCACGGTCCACTAGGGGGTTAGAAGGATGTCGGATACCGAGGGGAGCTCCACCGCCACAACGGCTGCCAGCGCAACCGCTGCAGCGATCATGCCATTCACCATGCCCTATATCCCGGGGGCAACCTGGCTACCCCAGTACTCAGGGGAGTCACATACCCTAAGTGACTTTAGGGAAAGATTGGATAGCCTCTTCCAAGTTCACCGTGTACACGGATAACAACCCGTTGACACACCTGGACACTCGGTGCCCTGGAGCAGAGATGGATGGCCCGCCTGTCCAACTATGAATTCACCATCAAATACCAGGCGGGACGCTCAAATGCCAACTCGGATGCCCTGTCTAGAATGCCAAACTTACCGGACGTAGGGGAAGATCCAGAAGATCTGGAAGAAGTCGAGCTCCCTGCGTTCCACCGTCATGGGATTACCCTGTATTCCCACCGTGTGAAGGACAGGCGTTCTGTGACGTTCAATCCCTTGCCCCACTACAGCTGGGCGGAAACACAAGACAGTGATCCCGCAGTCTGTCTGGTGAAGGAAATGCTGACACAGGCCGATGCCAGTCTTGACCCAGACGCATCGGAGGAGACCAAGCAACTGTGGAAGGAGAAAAGTAAGCTGTTCCTCTACAGGGAGAAGCTGTGCCGAAGAATGGTTAACTCTCGAACACATGAGTTGACCTGGCAAGTAGTGGTCCCAAGACAAGACGCGGCTATGGTTCTGGAGGCATACCACAACGGAGCAGGACATTTTGGATGGAAGAAGCTGGAGTACTTGTTGCGTGAACGGTTCTACTGGGTAGGCATGAGAGGAGCCATCGAGAGGTGGTGCAGAGACTGTGGCCCGTGCAACCTAAGAAGAAAGGACCGTGCCAGCCAGAAGACTCCCCTGCAGCCCATCATCACCAGACAGCCACTGGAACTAGTAGCCCTGGACCATGTGTGGCGTAGTCGGACATTTGTTATTACACTAAGACTGCCACTGGTTTGACCACCCTGAGCCACGGACCGGGTCGCCGCCACACTGAGACTACCACCCCCAGCATCCCACCAGAGGCCTGGTTCCTGGTTCCCCACGCTGCCCAGGGGGTGAGTCATTAACAATAATGAACATTTTCAGAAATGGAATGAAATCTATTACTTTTTTTCTTTTAGAGACAAATTTGATTTCATCATAACTATAAAATGAAGTTCCTAAGTGTAGGTAAATCCTAGGTTTGAAGCAAGGTCAGCATATAAGCTCTTCTATTCTTAAAGAAAAATAAGATTAGGAAATTCATTTATATTATTGACACCTCTTCTATTAAAATCCCTGCAGATTTAGCTCCTAAAATAGAGCAGGTTGGATATATTTGTAATGAGCTAACACTTATATAGAATTGTATCTTAGGTGAAATGTTAATATATTCTTTGAAGCAGACCTGGATATAGTATTTTAAAATATTGTAACAGTAGAGGAAAATATTTATTATCATATTTTATAAGCTTACTTTAAGCGAGAGTTAAGACTTTTAAAGGAAAATCCTCCAACATCTTAAGGGTATAGAGCATTATATTATAGGTTATAAGATTATATGCCAAAGAGACGGTTTTCTTAATAAAGGAAATATTTAAAAGTACAGATAAACTGAATTGCAGATTTATGAAACTAAAAGTAACCAGCGAAGCATGCTATGCCAATATTATACCCTTCCTCCATTTCTTGAAAGGTGGTTTCCAGAATAACAATAACCAAATGCTGTAAGTTTGTATTAAAACATTGCTAGAAGTAATGATATATTACCTAAAATAATCACATAGCGCAAAACAAAAAGGCTTATTACAAGTGGCAACTGCATGTGCTTCATCTATTTGTGCACAGATGCCTGTGTGATGTAGTCGTGGGCGAGCTGCTGCTTCTGCTCGCTCTGGCACCCTACAGACAAAACGTGTCCCGTCCCAGTGTACTGCTGTGTGTTGGGTGCATCACACTTACTTTTGGCCCACAGATCTCCACTGGCTCCAGGCTGTCCTCTTCCAGAATTTTTGCAGCAGGGTACATGGAATTTATAAAAGTAATCAAACTTTTACTTGACAGCTTGCAGTCTTTGCAATCAGGGGTAAAGGATAGGGCCCAATGGGTAACAGTCTTTCACACAGGTACCGGACATAACTTCAGCCCTGGTTCTCGGTATGGGTAGAGCATCCCTCTTGCTAATTTCCCTAGCACTAGGAATTATTCTCCACCAATAGCAGTGAACCTGCATTCCATTAGCCTCCGCCTCTGAGAGTTTGAGTTCATCTTTTCCTGCAATTTCAACAAGCACAGTGCGCCCAAGGGCCCCGACATCCACCTCTAGGTTCCCAGGTCGACAGACTGATTCACTATGGCAATCCACAGCCACGAGTAACGGGCTCATGTTGTCCCTAGCCGCCAACTGCTTAAGACCACTGCTGTCACTTCTCTGTATGTCTAACTGAACTTGATACTTTCTGAACTGGGCACTAACTCTCAGTTCCCCCCCTCCTTTATCTGGGCCGAACATTACAGTTAACCCTGTCTAGGCAAAACTGCAGAGTTTTACTTTCAAAAACACACATTAATATACAATACATTTAACCCCTTGGAGTGTCAGAGAATACAACACCACCTCCACCACTCCTCCACCATTCCTACATGTGGGTGTACAAGTGGGGGACATTACTTAATAAGGACCAAGAGCATTTTAATATTATATCAGGGGCCAAAAACAACATTATAATTACTCTGTGGAGGCATGGAGAGGGCACTCTTACCATGTGGGGATACAGCAGTGCACTATAACCTAGTGAACGCACAGAGGGAGCACTATTACCATATGGAGGCACAGCAGAGGCATTATTACCATAGGGTGGCACAGAGGGGGCACTTTTACTATGTGTGGTCATATGGGCATTATTACTGTCTAGAGACACAAAGGGAATACTATTCCTGTGTGTAGGCACAGAAAAGCACTTTTATCATGTGAATGCACAAAAAGTGCATAATCACAGCTGGTACAACAAAAGGGGGATATTATAATTGTGTATGGTACCAGGGTGGCTAAAATTGTCTGTGCATTACATTCTATATTGAAAAGATGTGCATATAAAAAGTAATCACGGCAGAAGAAAAAGGAAAATAATTGACTACAATTAGAGAGAACATTACCTGTGTGCCACTACACTTACTTTACAGTATATGCACTGTATAGACTTATATGGTACATAGAGCACATGTGGAGAACATAATAATAATAATAATATTTTTATTTCTATAGCACCAACATATTTCGCAGCACTTTACATTTTAGAGGGGACTTTTACATACTGTACAATAAGACATTAAAGAATATCATTTAAATCAAAAGACATCGAATAACACGTAAATCAACAGATATCAAAAGGAGTGAGGGCCCTGTTTGCAAGCTTACAATCTATGAAGAAATGAGACACAAAAGGCAAATTGTAAAAAGTGCTTGTATTGTATGGTCCATTCATCAAAATAATAAATAAGGTATTCACATAACGCTGCATGAACCGGTCACCAGCCAGTATGTGTAGAAGTACAACACAGAGGGCTATTAAGTGAATGGAGGGTATGTGAACAGATGCTACAAGGGTCCTGATTTGTAAGAAAATTTTGTGAGGGCAAAATGGGAATAGTTAGATAAGTGAGGTGATGCAATAGGCTATTCTAAAGAAATGCATTTTTAAGCCACGCTTAAAACTGTGGGTTTTGCAAATTAATCAAATTATCCTGGGTTGTGCATTATAGAAAATTGGGGCAGCACACAAGAAGTCTTGGAGACGGGAGTGGTAGGTTCAAATTATTGAGTATATTATTCTTAGGTCATTAGCAGAATGGCGGGCATGGGTAGGGTGGCAGACTGAGACGAGGGAGGAGATGAAGGGTGGTGCTGAACCGTGGAGTGCTTTGTGGGTGAGAGTGATAAGTTTATATTGGACTCTGTAGCGGATGGGCATCTAGTGCAATGACTGGCACAGGGTAGAGGCATCAGTGTAGCGGTTGGAAAGGAATATGATTCTGTCTGCTGCATTTAGAATGGATTGGAGAGGAAGGAGTTTAGTAAGAGGTAGACCGATAAGTAGAGAGTTTCAACTCTCTACTAATCTCTACTCAGAACTGATATTTACCACTATATGATCACAGTATGGTGGTAATATCAGCCTTAGTACACTGGTTTATAGCATTATTGTATATAATGGTAATATATGCGAACATGGTCTGGAGGTATTATTTAGCTAAGGTGAAACAAAGCACAATGTCGCACGCAGCATTGTGCTATGTTTGATCTTCTTCATTCTCACTGTTTTGCTATTACACAGAGCTGGTCGCCCTGCCGGCAGATAGCTGAATCTATTATTATTAGTGATGAGTAAGTGTAGCACCCTGGGGGTTTGGTTGCTACAGAGGTATTGCATCTCTCCCAGACATGCGATATCTCACTCTCAGGTAAGGATGGAGTGTGGACCAGAACCCCGACACCTGCATGCATTACACCACATGTCCTGGGGGCAGGGTCACCGATATGCTCCAAATAGAGCATGACAGTCCCTGTCCCTGGCTGGAGTGGGGGGAGGGAACACCTAGTAAAGGGGGAACCCGGTAGTGCAGGAACAGGGAGGAAGCAGTTCCTGGGCACACCTAGAGAGAGTTACAAAAGGTGGGCACCATCTTAGTTCAGGGTCGAAGTCGGTTCAGTGGAGTCAAAGAGAAGATGTGACAGAGCAGGACTCTGTGGAGCTCTGCTCCAGACGCGGGTCTAGCCTGTGAGGCCCAGTCAGCACTGAAAGGAGAGAGAGAGAGTAGGGGAGAAGAGATGAAGAAGAGCGGAGGAGGCTCCAGGAACACAGAGGAGAGAAGGGACCCCAGGGGTGTGGACCGGCTGATAGCCACCATACGCCCGCATCTACCTGAGTAGTGGGGTCAGGCCAAGGGGGAGACCGGTCCCCGAAACTAGTGGAGGTGGGGAACTACCCTCAACTAGAAACCGGAGGCTGTGACATTTTATATGGTGCAACCCCCTTCTACACCCGCTAGAAAGGCACCACATAGGGTCAGGGAAACTGGCGCCGAAGTTTACCCAGAGAAGGTATGACAGGCCAGAGGAAGGACACGAGAAGGGGGTCCTGCGAAGCGCTCCAAAATTATCCGAGAGTTGGCTGAGCCCCCTCACCTCGTGAACATGGTGTGACGCGGGAAGTTACTGCCGGCCGGAGTAACGCGGAGTGACGAACTGTGAGTAAAGATCCTGGACTGCATTACAGACACTCTGAGTTATTATTTCCGCGCACCATCACCCCTATCATTCACCTACACTGTCCTGGGGCTACACTCTTCCCATGGGGAGTTATACCATCCCTGTGCTGCTCACCAACATCAGCCCCAGCGGTCTGCCCTGCAGCGGTGGTTCATCCTGACCGCAATCCACGGGTGGCGTAGTCGGACATTTGAGAATAATGAAAACTATATCAATAGACTGCCACTGGTTTGACCACCCTGAGCCACGGGACATGGTCATCGCCTCGGTGACTACAACCCCCAGCATCCCACCAAAGGCCCGGTTCTGGGTTCCCCACACGGCCCAGGGGGCGAGTCATAAACACTAAAATTCTTGGGTACTCGTTGCTCGGGTCGAGCAAATTGGAATGCTCGAGTGCTCGGTCCGAGTAATGAGTCCAACATAAGTCTGTGGCAAACTCGAGCATTTTTCCAGTGGCTCCCCACCCCCCCCGGCGGTCTGCAGAGGGCCCAAAAATTACCCAAATCGATGGGAAAAGTGCTCAATTGGCATGGGAACAGCATGGGGAAGACCCTTGGAAGCATTTCTGATGCCCAGGTCACTGCTGTCAACAACATTATCAGAGATATTGCGCCACTTTTACGGACTCACAATAAAAGATACAAAAATTAAACCAAAATAGATTTTCCAGGGAAATATGTTAAGGAACATCCTTTTCAGTGTAATGACTTGTATAAAAGGCAAAATAAATAACCAAAAATAAAAATGCTCCTCCACACCTTGGGCTATGTTCACACGTAGCGTTTTTGATGCATTTTTGCACTTTTGCATTGCTTTCAACATTTTACAAACTTATCTGGCCATGTGGTGTGTGACACATCATCAGACACATGCATACAGTGCTGAAAAGACATGGGAACAGCATGGTGAAGACCCCTGGAAGCATCTCCGACTCCCAGGGCACTGCCTAAAACTGTGGTCATCTCATCAGACGTGATCCTATATTACTGCGGTAATAATACAGACATTTTTGGCCACGTTACAATTCTTAAACTCTATTTAAAGTGTAAAACCTACAAAAGACAAAAATATATCTCATACCCTACCATCATTATATATAAATGTAAAGCAAAGTTGCATAATAAATATAGGGTACTTAGTGAACTATTTTTGATCAAAAAAAGTATACAAGCCGTCCCACCAGCGGCAAGGTGACCCTAAATTGGGACGGTACCTATACTGCCTATATTAAAAACCTTACTGTATATCAAAGTTGAAGTAATGCATATAAAAGGGTAGACAAATAGGACCGGGTCCCAACTCCAGACCACCTAGGCCCGTGGTAAGCTACATATATACTAATCAGCTCAACAAAGGGGATGCCACACCCTTAAATTGCACAGAATGCAAACAAGACAAAAAACCAAGCAATGTGAACTGAGGTCTAAGATGGTAGACATGCAAGAAATAGGAGCATGTTCACACTAGGAAAAAGAAGCAAAACCTACAAAAGACAAAAATATATCTCATACCCTACCATCATTATATATAAATGTAAAGCAAAGTTGCATAATAAATATAGGGTACTTAGTGAACTATTTTTTTTCAAAAAAAGTATACAAGCCGTCCCACCAGCGGCAAGGTGACCCTAAATTGGGACGGCACCTATACTGCCTATATTAAAAACCTTACTGTATATCAAAGTTGAAGTAATGCATATAAAAGGGTAGACAAATAGGACCGGGTCCCAACTCCAGACCACCTAGGCCCGTGGTAAGCTACATATATACTAATCAGCTCAACAAAGGGGATGCCACACCCTTAAATTGCACAGAATGCAAACAAGACAAAAAAACAAGCAATGTGAACTGAGGTCTAAGATGGTAGACATGCAAGAAATAGGAGCATGTTCACACTAGCAAAAAGAAGCAAAACCTAAAAAAGACAAAAATATATCTCATACCCTACCATCATTATATATAAATGTAAAGCAAAGTTGCATAATAAATATAGGGTACTTAATGAACTATTTTTGATCAAAAAAAGTATACAAGCCGTCCCATCAGCGGCAAGGTGACCCTAAATTGGGACGGTACCTATACTGCCTATATTAAAAACCTTACTGTATATCAAAGTTGAAGTAATGCATATAAAAGGGTAGACAAATAGGACCGGGTCCCAGCTCCAGACCACCTAGGCCCATGGTAAGCTACATATATACTAATCAGCTCAACAAAGGGGATGCCACACCCTTAAATTGCACAGAATGCAAACAAGACAAAAAACCAAGCAATGTGAACTGAGGTCTAAGATGGTAGACATGCAAGAAATAGGAGCATGTTCACACTAGCAAAAAGAAGCAAAACCTACAAAAGACAAAAATATATCTCATACCCTACCATCATTATATATAAATGTAAAGCAAAGTTGCATAATAAATATACGGTACTTAGTGAACTATTTTTGATCAAAAAAAGTATACAAGCCGTCCCACCAACTTTGCTTTACATTTATATATAATGATGGTAGGGTATTAGAGATGAGCGTTGTTCTACTCGAACTGTTCGCCAATCTCAAATTCGAGCTGTTTTGGGCGGTGTTCGAGCCGTTCGGCGAACACGAACAATTTGAGAAAAATTCGGCTGTTCGAGGTTATGTTCGATAACTGTTCGTGCACCAAAATCATAACTGGATTTTTTCTCAGTAATGATGAAAATTAATGTTAATACGCAGTTTGAGTGTACAGCGGGGTGGGGGGAGGGGCAGGGGATGGATCTCTGCAGGAACAATGAAGATCTCCATTTTTTTTTCTCTTTCCCGCATTTGCAGTGGGGAGGTGCAATCTGTCAGCCTATCAGCAGCGCACACACGGAGCGAAGTGCTTTTTTTCACACAAGCAAGGGCATGTGTCATTGGCAGTGTATGTCACATGTCCTTGCCCTATAAGACCAAGCCATTTTCCCCGTCGCCACCATTTTCTCACTGCTGCAGCTGCGTGTTAGACGGCACCGCTGTTGCTGTGTGCGCTATACCTTGTTAATTTCAAGCCAATTTTCGCACAAATATACAGATAGCTTGGGAGTAGGGAATAGTTGTGATTCCAGTCCTTTTAAGGACTAGGTTACAGCATTTCCTACGACTTTTATCAGGGAGGTCTGTGCTCTTAAATAGATAGGTTGTGGGAGTAAAGACTAATTGTAATTGGAGTCCTTTTCAGGACTAGGTTACATGAGTTCCTATCAGTTTTTGCCAGGCAGGTCTGTGCCAGTGCTGTGCAAGTTTTTTTCACAGCATTTGGCTGAATCTAGCAAAGCTAATAGTTTTAGGCCTATTGCAGAGTGTGTTAGTCAGTGGAGTAGCCTATCTGTGTTGCAAGATATAACACCTGTGTATAGAATACCAATTTTTTTACTGCACCTAGTGAAGTAAAATCTTTTGGGCATAGCATCTATTAGTCCATCTATACTGACCTCCATCAGGTTGCAAACTGAATATAATTTTTTTCTGCATCTAGCTCTGAAAAAATATTTGGGCTTCTAGCAGTGTGTGGGACTTGGTCTATTAGTCCATCTATACTGACCTCCATCAGGTTGCAAATTAAAAATAATTTTTTTCTTCATTTAGCTCTGAAAAAATATTTGGGCTTCTAGCAGTGTGTGGGACTTGTTCTATTAGTCCTTCTATACTGACCTCCAGCAGGTTGCAAATTGAATATAATTTTTTTCTGCATCTAGCTCTGAAAAAATAGTTGGGCTTCTAGCGGTGTGTGGGACTTGGTCTATTAGTCCATCTATACTGACCTCCATCAGGTTGCAAATTAAAAATAATTTTTTTCTGCATCTAGCTCTGAAAAAATATTTGGGCTTCTAGCAGTGTGTGGGACTTGGTCTATTAGTCCATCTATACTGACCTCCATCAGGTTGCAAATTAAAAATAATTTTTTTCTTCATTTAGCTCTGAAAAAATATTTGGGCTTCTAGCAGTGTGTGGGACTTGTTCTATTAGTCCTTCTATACTGACCTCCAGCAGGTTGCAAATTGAATATAATTTTTTTCTGCATCTAGCTCTGAAAAAATAGTTTTGCTTCTAGCGGTGTGTGGGACTTGGTCTATTAGTCCATCTATACTGACCTCCATCAGGTTGCAAATTAAAAATAATTTTTTTCTGCATCTAGCTCTGAAAAAATATTTGGGCTTCTAGCAGTGTGTGGGACTTGGTCTATTAGTCCATCTATACTGACCTACATCAGGTTGCAAATTAAAAATAATTTTTATCTGCATCTACAGTACCTCTGAAAAAATATTTGGGCTTCTAGCAGTGTGTGGGACTATTTGTATTAGTCCATCTATACTGACCTCCATCAGGTTGCAAATTCAAAATAATTTTTTTCTGCATCTAACCCAGCCAATAGTTTTGGCCTAATACCACAGTTTGGCCACTCAGCTCTGCTCGGTTACCATCCATTGTTTTTTTGTGCAAACAACTCCAGAGTTGTGAATTAGTTAACCACCAAAATGAGTGGAAAAAGGCCTGCTGCTGGTGGAAAGGGGAATAGGCGTGTTGGGAAGGGGAAAAAAGGTTGTGTCCGTGGGGTAGGTGTTAAAGCAACAGTAACATCTGCAGAAGAAAGACCATCTTCCAGCCAAACTAAAATGTCTACTTCTTTTAGCGGACAATGTGATAAGATCCCTTTCTTACGGCCACGCCAATCGCTACAAATTCCTGATGAGGCACAAAAACAGCAGGTGCTTCAACGGATATCAAGTGCTCCTTTAAGTGGGCTCTCCTCCACATCAACTTCAACATCACAAATACTCCAGTCCTCAAAGGTGTCACCCAAATCGCACTTGCTTCCTCACAGCTCCCAAATCTCCAGCTGCCCGTCTGAGTATGAGGTAGAACAGATGGTTGAGTCTGCAGAGCTGTTTACTCATACTATAGCCTGGGAATCAGAGGTCGACTCCAGCGCTTCTGTGAATCCAGACGAGGAAATGATCTGCACTGATGCCCAGAATCTTTATGAGTCGGATCCAGGACCAGACGCAGAAGGTTCTGACCATAATGTAGACCCTCATTCCCAAACTGTAACTCCTGTTGGTGGAGACAATGAGGAAGACGATGATAAGACTCAAATACCTGATTGGAGCGACAACTTTAGTTTTTTGTCAGGGCAGGAACAGGTTGGCTCTGAGGACGACGGGTGTGGTAACGCACAGGGTGATGATGATGAGGTCGGAGATCCCACTTACTGTCAACCCACAGTCAGCCAAGAGATGAGGTCAGCAGAGGAGGTGGAGGAAGATGCTAGTGACGACGAGGTCAGGTTGCGCCTTCCTGGACAGAGACGTAGTACTGGAAGCACGTCAACAACTGCATCCTCAAACACAACTCTGCCTCTCACCACAAGTCGTGGTGGCTCTTCAGGTCGCATGGGTGCTAAGCCTTGCATAGCCTGGGCATTTTTTCAGATCGATAAAGATGACCCAACTCGTGTTATCTGTAACATTTGTCAGCAAAAGCTAAGTAGAGGCCAAAAAATACATAGTTTGAGTACTTCATGCATGAACCGGCACATGGACATGAAGCATAAGTTGCAGTGGGAAGCTCAGTGTGCTACAATGCGGCCTAGCCGGCCGGGCCAATCACCGTCTGCCATATCTTGTGCATCCGCGGCCTCTTCATCCTCTGTGACTGGGGGGACAGCAGTCACACCTGTTTTGGGGCGCAGACCTGCCACCTCTTTACCCGCAACAGCCAGCGTGATTGGCAGGTCATCATTTTCTTTGGAGGTGGTAACACCAGCTGGTGTTGAGCGCTGTCCGACATCGATAGCACCACCTTTGGATCAAGGCAACCTAACATGTCCGCCTGCATCTTCCTCACAGACCGGCAGTTTGCCGGGGACACCCTTATCAACCCCGTCTAAGCACAATAGCCAGCCCTCGGTCCCTCAGATGTGGACAAGTAAAAGACCATTTCCTCCTAGCCATGAGAAAGCTAAGAGGTTGAATTTCACCATCTGCAAGCTCTTGGCTACAGAAATGCTGCCTTTCCGCCTGGTGGACACAGAGGATTTTGGAGACCTTATGTCCGTCGCAGTGCCCCAGTACCAGATGCCCAGTCGGCACTACTTCTCAAAGAAAGGTGTGCCTGCGCTCCACCAGCATGTCACACACAACATCACCGCTTCTTTGAGAAACTCTGTGTGTGACAGGGTGCATTTCACCACAGACACTTGGACGAGTAGGCATGGACAGGGGCGTTACATGTCGCTGACTGGGCACTGGGTAACTATGATGACAGCAGGACAAGGGGCTGCTGTCCAAGTCTTGCCGTCCCCACGAGTTGTGCGTCAATCCTCTTTATGTCAAAGTTCCTCCACTGCTTCTGCCTCCTCAACCTCCTCTCGGTCTTCCACCTGCACCCAAAGCCTGTCTGGTCATGCCACAAGCTTTCTAACTGCGCAGAAGGGATCCTGCACACCTCCTTACTATGCTGGCAGTAGGGCTCAACGTCATCAGGCGGTTTTTACATTGAAATGTCTGGGAAATGTGAGTCACACAGCTGAGGAGTTGTGGTCAGCTCTGGAGAACCAATTTCATGAATGGTTGTCTCCACTGGACCTGAAACCAGGGAAGGCCGTGTGCGACAATTCTGCAAACCTGGGTGCGGCCCTTCGCCGGGGCAATGTCACACACGTGCCTTGTATGGCTCACGTGTTGAACCTGGTTGTCCAGCAATTTTTAGCCCACTATCCCAGACTAGATGGCCTTCTGCAGAGGGCACGGTCGCTGTGTGCTCACTTCCGCCGTTCGCATCCCGCAGCTCAGCGACTTACATCTCTACAGAAGTCGTTGGGCCTGCCACTTCACCGGCTAAAATGCGATGTGCCTACCAGGTGGAATTCAACTCTGCACATGTTGCAGCGACTGTGGCAGCACCGACAAGCCCTGGTGCAATTCGTTCTGACGTATAGCCTGGGCCAACGAGATTCAGAGGTGGGGCAAATCACGCTGGAGGAGTGGTCTCAGATCAGGGACCTATGCACCCTTCTGCACAGTTTTGAAATGGCGACGAAGATGTTTAGTGCTGATGATGCCATTATCAGCATGACTATTCCGGTGATTTACATGCTGGAGCACATGTTAAACAGAATTCGGAGTCAGGTGGTGGCACAAGAGGAGGTGGAGGAAGTAGAGGAGGAGGAGTTGTATGCGGAAGGGCTAACATCTGCAAGGTCCAGACGGTCGGCAGCACCAAGGCGGCAGGCATGTGAGGGTGGGGGAGATGGTTTTACCAGGGCGCATGGTAGCAGCCAAACTAGTGAGGAAGGTGCAGGAGCCCAGGAAGAAGTGGAGGACGAACTGATGGAAGACTCATCAGATGAGGGAGACCTTGATCACATTTCTGTTGTGCGAGGTTGGGGGGAGAGGACAGAGGAAGGAAGCATGATTGTTACCTCGCCACCAACACAACAGGGACTTGGTGCTCCTGGATGCGCAACACACATGAGTGCCTTCTTGCTGCACTACCTGCAACATGACCCTCGAATTGTGAGAATTAGAAATAATCCTGACTACTGGGTTGCCACACTGTTAGATCCCCGGTACAAAAGTAAATTTGCAGAAATTATTCCTGCCATAGAAAGGGATGCACGCATGCACGAGTATCAGCAGAGACTGTTGCAGAATCTTACATGTGCTTTTCCACAAAATACCAGTGGTGCACGTAGTGAATCTCACAGTTCCAACTTGCCAACCGTGGGACCGTCAAGTGTTCAGCACTCAAACCGTAACAGAACCACAGTATCTGCTGGTAACATCAATTTTGCGGAATCATTTCACCACTTTTTTAGCCCATCCTTTGCAAGGCCACAGGAGACAAGAAGTCTGACACATAGTCAATGCCTAGAGATGATGGTACAGGAGTATCTCCAAGTAAACATTGAAGCCACGACTGTGTCACTGGACCCTTGCTCTTTTTGGGCTTCCAATCTGGATAAATGGCCGGAGCTAGCCACTTACGCCTTGGAGATCTTGTCATGCCCCGCAGCCAGCGTTCTGTCTGAACGTGTGTTCAGCGCTGCTGGTGGTGTGCTGACAGATAAGCGCACGCGGCTCTCCACTGATAATGTAGACAGACTCACGTTCATAAAGATGAACAAATCATGGATCCGAAACGACTTTTCTACCCCTGTGTCATCCTGGGAAGAGTAAAAGCTTGATGATTGGTTAAAATCACCCTACCAACCGTTTTAAGCTTTCAAATTACTAATCACGTTTATCTGTATCTTGACTGGAAAATAATTTGGGCTTTGTAGCAGTGTGCAGCACTGATCCTATTAGGCCATCTATACTAAAGCTTCAGCAGATTTAAAATTAAAAATAATTTTTAGCTGCATCTAGCCCAGAAAATAATTTTGGGGCTCCGAGATGCGCAAGGCACATAAGTGCCTTCTTGCTGCACTACCTGCAGCATGACCCTCATATTGTCAGAATTCGAAGTAATCATGACTACTGGGTTGCCACACTCTTAGATCCCCCAAACTTTTCGATCAACCTTTTCATTTTAATAAAGACCAAAAAAATGGTCTTTTTTGAAATTATAAGCATTAGCAGGTTGTTAGAAACTGAAATCAAACAGTTTTCAACTCAAAACTTTATTCTAGGTGATGTTACATTTTCACATAGGACCCCTTGTTCGAAAGGAGCTTCTGAACTCTCTCGTCCATTGAATTTGTCAGGTTTTGGATGGTTTCTGCTTCAATTGTTTTGCATGAGGACAGAATACCCTCCCAGAGCTGTTGCTTAGATGTGAACTGCCTCCCGCCATCATAGACACTCCTTTTAATGATGCTCCAAAGGTTCTGAATGGGGTAGAGGTCAGGGGAGCATGGGGGTCACACCATAAGTTTGTCCCCTTTTATGCCTATATCAGCCAGAGATACAGATGTTTTATGTGCAGCATGAGATGGTGCATTATCATGCAGAAAAATGATCTTGCTGTGAAATACACGGTTCTTCTTCTTGAACAATGGCAGGAAGTGCTGTTTGAGAAAATCCACGTACATTATGGAGTTCATCTTTAGCGCCTTCAGGGATCCTAAAGGGGCCGACAATCTCTCTCCCCATGATTCCAGCCCAAAACATTACTCCACCTCCTCCTTGTTGGCGCTGTAGCCGTGTTTGCGTGGGGTGTCCATCAACCAGCCATCCTCCACTCCATCCATCTGGACCATCGAGCGCTGCACGGCACTCATCCGTGAACAAAACAGTTTTGAAATCAGTCTTCATGTAATGTTTGGCCCACTGGAGCCGTTTCTGCTTGTGTGAAGTGGATAGAGGAGGTCGACAGGATGGCGCATGCACAGCTGCAAACCTCTGAAGGACCCTGCATCTTGTTGTTCGGGGGACGTTGGAGGCACAAGCAGCTTCAAAAACTTGTCTGCTGCTATGACCACGCTTTTTTGCCGCTGCTCTTTCAACCTGACGTAATTGCCTCTAGGAAAGAGTCCTCAATTTGCCCTTATCAGCACGCACACGTGTGTACTGTGAATCAGCTACATACTTCTTGATTGCCAAGACACTTCATCCTGATCATCGCACAATGTTGATTGTAGTCATGCCTTGACCTAAACACTCCACAATTTGTTGCTTCTCAGCAGCCGACACATCCTTTTTCTTTCCCATTTTGGCAGAAAATGTAGGCTGCTTAATAATGTGAGAGAGCCTTCTTAAGTAGTCTTGCCTTTCATTGGACACACCTGCCAAACTAATTAGCACAGGTGTCTGCAATTGCTTACAGTGATATAAAGAGCCCTGACACACATCAGCATCAATGAGTTTAACTGACAAACAAACAAATTCTTCCCTTATCACTCCTAAACACTTTTTGTATAATAATTTGGAACGCAGTGTACATGTGCTTTTCCACAAAACACCAGTGGCTCACGTAGTAAATCTTACAGTTCTAACTTGCCAACCGTGGTCTGTATGGAGTTGTTCAATAAAGGGCCCAAAATTAAGATAACATAGATGGGAGAGGTCTCTATGAATAGGAATTCCTAAGTATTTGATACACTGTGAGGGCCAGGCAAAGGGAAAGTTGGACTGGATGGAATCCTATATGGATTTGGGGAGGGAGACATCGAGGGCCTCAGACTTCGCTGCATTGATTTTAAAATTTTACCATGTAACAAAGTGATCTATTTCAGCCATAACAGCATGGATGGATATATGTGATTGAGTGATATATACTAGGACATCATCAGCAAATAGAGAGCACTTGTACTCGGTGCCTCCCACCTCAATCCACCTAATATTGGGGTTATGGCGAATTGATGAGAGCAGGTGCTCCGTCACTAGGATGTATAAGAGAGGGGACAGAGGACATCACTGCCTTGTCCCATTGGTGATTGTGAAAGGTGATGAAAATGTTCTGACGCAACCCCTGGGCCTTGGGACACCCGGAGCCGGACCCTTTTTGGTGGATGCTAGTGGTTGTAGTCTTCGTGGCGGCGACCCAGTTCCGTGGCTCAGGGCGGTCAAACCAGTGGCGGAACTATTTATGTGGTTTTCATGTTTAAATGTCCGACTGCGCCACCCGTGGATTGCGGTCAGAGTGAACCGCCGCTACAGGGCAGACCACTGAGGCTGGTGTTGTGGGTAGAGATGAGCGGTGTTCGACTAGAACTGTTCGCCAATCTCAAATTCGAGCTGTTTTGGGCGGTGTTCGAGTTGTTCGACGAACCCGAACGATTTGCAAAAAATTCGGCTGTTCGAGGTTATGTTCGATAACTGTTCGTGCACCAAAAGCGTGTCCTGCATGTCTGGCGCTATTTAGAGCACCAATCATGCAGGGATTGTCTGCCACTCACTGTAATGCCACAGCCATGGTGGTTGTGGCATTACAGTGATTGCCCAAATCGATGGGAACAGTGCCAACAGTGAAACATGAAAAGCCGGCAATTCAGCAGCGGCATACACCTGTACCCGACAATTTAGAACCGAAAGAATAGAGCTTCACACATAGATTAGATAGATATAAACATGTCAGCCACATATATACGAAGTACAGTGAAAGTGCTGCTTACTGTACTTGTCATTTAGCGTAAAGGATTTATCAAAAAAAATAATAGTGTTTTCATGCACCGTCTCTTTAAAAAAGCCAGCCGGCAATTCAGCAGCTGTACCCGACAATTTATAACAGACAGAATAGAGCTTCACACATAGATTAGATAGATAGAAACATGTCAGCCACATATATACGAAGTACAGTGACAGTGTTACTTACTGTACTTGTCATTTAGCGTAAAGGATTTATCAAAAAAAAATAATAGTGTTTTCATGCACCGTCTCTTTAAAAAAGCCGGCCGGCAATTCAGCAGCGGTACCCGACAATTTATAACAGACAGAATAGAGCTTCACACATAGATTAGATAGATAGAAACATGTCAGTCACATATATATGAAGTACAGTGATAGTGTTGGTTACTGTACTTGTCATTTAGTATTAAAATAAAGGATTTATTATTAAAAAAATTGGCGTGGGGTTCCCCTTAATTTTAGGCTCTAGCGGAGGTTAAGCAGACGGCTGGGGCAGATGTTTGAAGCCTGGGAAGGGGGTAATACCCACGGAGCTTCCCAGGCTACTAATATCAGCCCCCAGCTGAATATATAGCCTTTACTAGCTATTAAAATGGGGGACCCCCCCAAAAAAATGACGTGGGGTCCCCCCTAATTTAATAGCTAGCAAAGGCTAGGCAGACAGCTGGGGGCTGATATTAATAGCCCAGGAAGGGAGCCATGAATATTGGCCCCCTCCCAGGCTAGAAACACCAGCCGTCAGCCGCCCCAGAAATGGCGCATTCATAGGATGCGCCAATTCTGGCACTTAGCCTCGCTCTTCCACGCTGCCCTGTAGCGGTGGCAGGGGGTAATAGGGTTGGGGTTGATGTCAGCTTATAATGCCAGCTGACATCAAGCCCAGGTTAGTAATGGAGAGGCGTCTATAAGACACCCCCATTACTAACCCCATAGTCAAAGTTAAAAAAAACACAAACACCCAGAATAAAGTCCTTTAATTGAAATAAAGACACAATCCTTTATTGTTCTAAATTAAACCATACTTACCGTCACGCCCATTCCAGCTGAAGCCAACGATCTCCTGCAATAAAAGAAAAATAATAAAGCAACCTCATCCTTACCTTTCCATGGTTCCCACGACAGCTTCAGCTCTGCTACATCGAGATGACAGGCTGGACCGCAGCAGAACGCTGCCATCCAGCCTCTCATCCCGCAGACACTGAGAAGCGCAGGCTTGCTTGCGCTGCTCAGCGTCTCTCTGTGACGACATCCAGATGAGCCGAGTTCATGTCCAATGAACTCGGCTCACCTCATGCACGTCACTGACAGCGTGGGAAAATTCTCACGCTGAAGCGGTGAGTGCAGGAGAATTCTCCCACGCTGTCAGTGACGTGCATAAGGTGAGCTCATGTCCAATGAACTCAGCTCACCTCCTGCACGTCACTGACAGCGTGGGAGAATTCTCCTGCACTCAGCGCTTCAGCGTGAGAATTCTCCCACGCTGAAGCGCTGAGTGCAGGAGAATTTTACCACGCTGTCAGTGACGTGCATAAGGTGAGCTCATGTCCAATGAACTCAGCTCACCTCCTGCATGGCACTGACAGCGTGGGAGAATTCTCCTGCACTCAGCGCTTCAGTGTGAGAATTCTCCCACGCTGAAGCGCTGAGTGCAGGAGAATTTTCCCACGCTGTCAGTGACGTGCATGAGGTGAGCCGAGTTCATTGGACATTAACTCGGCTCATCTGGATGCCCTCACAGAGAGACACTGTGGAGCGCAAGCAAGCCTGCGCTTCTCAGTGTCTGCGGGATGACAGGCTGGATGGCAGCGTTCTGCTGCGGTCCAGCCTGTCATCTCGATGTAGCAGAGCTGAAGCTGTCATGGGAACCATGGAAAGGTAAGGATGAGGTTGCTTTATTATTTTTCTTTTATTTCAGGAGATCGTTGGCTTCAGCTGGAATGGGCGTGATGGTAAGTATGGTTTAATTTAGAACAATAAAGAATTGTGTGTTTATTTCAATTAAAGGACTTTTTTCTGGGTGTTGTGTTTTTTTTAAATACTTTACTAGAAATTCATGGTGGTCATGTCTAATATTGGCGTGACCCCATGAATTTCGGGCTTAGGGCCAGCTGATAATGCCAAGCTGGCCCTAACCCCTTTATTACCCAGTGAGCCACCGCATCAGGGCCCTGGATGAGTTGGGTACAGCGCCAGAAGATGGCGCTTCTATGAACGCGTCATTTTCCGGGGTGGCTGCGGACTGCAATTTGCAGCGGGGGTGGCCCAGAAAGCTTGGGCCTCCCTGCGCTGCGGATTCCAGCCCCCAGCTGCCTAGTTGTACCTGGCTGGACACAAAAACAGGGCGAAGCCCCACGTCAATTTTCTTTAAATTATTTCATGAAATAATTAAGAAAAAAAGGGCTTCCCTATATTGTTGTGTCCGGCCAGGTACAAATAGGCAGCTGGTGGTTGGGGGCAGCCCGTTCCTGCCTGCTGTACCTGGCTGGACACAAATATAGTGCGAAGCCCCACGTCAAATTTTTTTAAATTATTTCATGAATTTCCTGAAATAATTTAAAAAAATTGAAGTGGGGCTTCGCACTATATTTGTGTCCAGCCAGGTACAGCAGGCAGGAACGGGCTGCCCCCATCCACCAGCTGCCTATTTGTACCTGGCCGGACACAACAATATAGGGAAGGCCTTTTTTTCTTAATTATTTCATGAATTTCATGAAATAATTAAAAAAAATTGAAGTGGGGCTTCGCACTATATTTGTGTCCAGCCAGGTACAGCAGGCAGGAACGGGCTGCCCCCATCCACCAGCTGCCTATTTGTACCTGGCCGGACACAACAATATAGGGAAGCCCTTTTTTTCTTAATTATTTCATGAATTTCATGAAATAATTAAAAAAAATTGAAGTGGGGCTTCGCACTATATTTGTGTCCAGCCAGGTACAGCAGGCATGAACGGGCTGCCCCCATCCACCAGCTGCCTATTTGTACCTGGCCGGACACAACAATATAGGGAAGCCCTTTTTTTCTTAATTATTTCATGAATTTCATGAAATAATTAAAAAAAATTGAAGTGGGGCTTCGCACTATATTTGTGTCCAGCCAGGTACAGCAGGCAGGAACGGGCTGCCCCCAACCACCAGCTGCCTATTTGTACCTGGCCGGACACAACAATATAGGGAAGCCCTTTTTTTCTTAATTATTTCATGAATTTCATGAAATAATTAAAAAAAAAGTACGTGGGGCTTCGCCCTATTTTTGTGTCCAGCCAGGTACAACTAGGCAGCTGGGGGCTGGAATCTGCAGCGCAGGGAGGCCCAAGCTTTCTGGGCCCCCCCCCGCTACAAATTGCAGTCCGCAGCCACCCCGGAAAATGGCGCGTTCATAGAAGCGCCATCTTCTGGCGCTGTACCCAACTCATCCAGGGCCCTGGTGCGGTGGCTCACTGGGTAATAAAGGGGTTAGGGCCAGCTTGGTATTATCAGCTGGCCCCAAGCCCAAAATTCATGGGGTCACGCCAGTATTAGACATGACCGCCATGAATTTCTAGTAAAGTATTTAAAAAAAACACAACACCCAGAATAAAGTCCTTTAATTGAAATAAAGACACAATTCTTTATTGTTCTAAATTAAACCATACTTACCATCACACCCATTCCAGCTGAAGCCAACGATCTCCTGCAATAAAAGAAAAATAATAAACCAACCTCATCCTTACCTTTCCATGGTTCCCACGACAGCTTCAGCTCTGCTACATCGAGATGACTGGCTGGACCGCAGCAGAACGCTGCCATCCAGTCTGTCATCCCGCAGACACTGAGAAGCGCAGGCATGCTTGCGCTCCTCACTGTCTCGCTGTGACGGCATCCAGATGAGCCGAGGTCATGTCCAATGAACTCGGCTCACCTCATTCACGTCACTGACAGCGTGGGAAAATTCTTACGCTGAAGTGCTGAGTGCAGGAGAATTCTCCCACGCTGTCAGTGATGTGCATGAGGTGAGCTCATGTCCAATGAACTCAGCTCACCTCCTGCACGTCACTGACAGCGTGGGAAAATTCTCCTGCAATCAGCGCTTCAGCGTGAGAATTTTCCCACGCTGTCAGTGACGTGCATGAGGTGAGCCGAGTTCATTGGACATGAACTCGGCTCATCTGGATGTCGTCACAGAGAGACTCTGAGCAGCGCAAGCAAGCCTGCGCTTCTCAGTGTCTGCGGGATGACAGGCTGGATGGCAGCGTTCTGCTGCGGTCCAGCCTGTCATCTCGATGTAGCAGAGCTGAAGCTGTCGTGGGAACCATGGAAAGGTAAGGATGAGGTTGCTTTATTATTTTTCTTTTATTGCAGGAGATCGTTGGCTTCAGCTGGAATGGGCGTGATGGTAAGTATGGTTTAATTTAGAACAATAAAGGATTGTGTCTTTATTTCAATTAAAGGACTTTATTCTGGGTGTTTGTGTTTTTTTTAACTTTGACTATGGGGTTAGTAATGGGGGTGTCTTATAGACGCCTCTCCATTACTAACCTGGGCTTGATGTCAGCTGGCATTATAAGCTGACATCAACCCCAACCCTATTACCCCCTGCCACCGCACCAGGGCAGCGTGGAAGAGCGAGGCTAAGTGCCAGAATTGGCGCATCCTATGAATGCGCCATTTCTGGGGCGGCTGACGGCTGGTGTTTCTAGCCTGGGAGGGGGCCAATATTCATGGCTCCCTTCCTGGGCTATTAATATCAGCCCCCAGCTGTCTGCCTAGCCTTTGCTAGCTATTAAATTAGGGGGGACCCCACGTCATTTTTTTTGGGGGGTCCCCCATTTTAATAGCTAGTAAAGGCTATGTATTCAGCTGGGGGCTGATATTAGTAGCCTGGGAAGCTCCGTGGGTATTACCCCCTTCCCAGGCTTCAAACATCTGCCCCAGCCGTCTGCTTAACCTCCGCTAGAGCCTAAAATTAAGGGGAACCCCACGCCAATTTTTTTAATAATAAATCCTTTATTTTAATACTAAATGACAAGTACAGTAACCAACACTATCACTGTACTTCATATATATGTGACTGACATGTTTCTATCTATCTAATCTATGTGTGATGCTCTATCTTTCTGTTCTAAATTGTCGGGTACCGCTGCTGAATTGCCGGCCGGCTTTTTTAAAGAGACAGTGCATGAAAACACTATTATTTTTTTAAATAAATCCTTTACACTAAATGACAAGTACAGTAAGCAACACTATCACTGTACTTATTATATATGTGACTGACATGTTTCTATCTATCTAATCTATGTGTGAAGCTCTATTCTTTCTGTTCTAAATTGTCGGGTACAGATGCTGAATTGCCGGCCGGCTTTTTTAAAGAGACGGTGCATGAAAACACTAATATTTTTTTTAATAAATCCTTTACACTAAATGACAAGTGCAGTAACCAACATTGTCACTGTGCTTCTTATATGTGTGACTGACATGTTTCTATCTATCTAATCTATGTGTGATGCTCTATTCCTTCTTGTCTAAATTGTCGGGTACCGGTGTATGCCGCTGCTGAATTTGACGGCCGGCTTTTTTAAAGAGAGTGTCTTCTGAGCAGTTTGTCAGCTTTTGGACACCTTTGCAGGTGTTTTCTATGTGTTTCTATGTGTTTTTGTTTGCCTGCCATTGGTTTTAACGGTGTTCGACGGTGTTCTAAGGTGTTCGACGAACAGTTCGACGAACAGTTCCTCGAACATCCCGGTGTTCGACGAACCGAACCGAACCCGAACACTACGGGGGTGGCTCAATACTAGTTGTGGGTGCAGCAGAGCGTAGCATAACTCCCCACGGGAGGAGTATAGCCTCAGGGCAGTGTATGCGGAGGATGGGGGTGATGGTGCAGGGCAGCTGCAGTAACGACACGGAGTCAGTGATGCAGTTCAGGGCCTTTACTCACAGTTCTTATTATCCAGACCACGTCTGCAGGTAACGGCTGCCCACGTCGTACTGTGCTCACCAGGTGAGGGGCTCAGACAACTCCCAGATAACTTTGGAGCACTTCACAGGACCCCCTTTGTGTGTCCTTTGTCTGGCCTTTCTTACCAACACTTCTGTCCGGCTGCCTCGGGCCTCCTCTTGGTAAACTTGGCGCCAGTTTCCCTGACCCTATGTGGTGCCTTCCTAGCGGGTGTAGCGAGGGGCTGCGCCACATAAAATGTCAGAGCCTCCGGTTTCTAGCTGAGGGTCGTTTCCTGCCTCCACTAGTTCGGGGACCGGTCTCCCCCTTTGGCCTGACCCCTCCACGCAGGTGGATTCGGGCGTGCGGTGGCGACTCGCCCGTCCGCACCCCTGGGATCCCTTCATTCCTCGTTCCTGGAGCCTTCTCCGCTCGTCTTCCTTCCTTCTCCCTCTTCCAGGCCTGGGCCTCTGTTACTAGGCCCGCCTCCGGAGCAGAGCTCATGCAGAGCCCCTGCTCCCTGCCACTTCTGCTCAGACTTCTCTGCACTGAACTAAGATGGTGCCCACCTTTTATACTCCCTTCTCAATGCACCCAGGAACTGCTTCCTCCCTGCTCCTGCACTACAGGGTTCCCCTTCCTCAGTGTTCCCTCCCCCCACTCCAGCCAGGGACAGGGACTGTCGTGCCCATCTCAGGGGCATATTGGTCGCCCTGCCCCACGGCAATGTGGTGTAATGCATGCAGGTGTCGGGTCCTGATCCACACTCCATCCTTACCTGAGAGTGAGATATCACACCTCTGGGTGAGGTGCAATACGTCTGTAGCAACCGAGCCCTCAGGGTGCTACAGTTCCATTTATCTTCAGCCTAGGTGACGTATTGCGATACAGGGCCGTGATTTTGGCTATAAAAGGGTCCCCTAGACCCCTACCCCAAGCTTTTTAAGAGAATCATATATGGCGTGCCAGGAGACTCTATGGAATGCTTTCTCAGCATCCAACGAGAGTATCTAATTACAAATTTTTAACTGCATCTAGCCCAGGAAAAACTTTGTGCCTAGTAGCAGTGTCTGCTAGTGAGCGGATTATCCCGGCTGTTAAGCAAGCTGCACCACCTGTAGTTTAGACACTTAATTTTTTCAAAGGAAATGCTTCGGGACCATGGGATACTTAGTGAAGAGCATCAGGAGGCACCCCAAGGCATAGGGGCTGGGACTGGCAGTAGGATGCCTTGCGGTGGACAGCCGAGCTCGATCCTTATAAAAGCTTTTTAACTGCAGCAGCTTTAGTGGACGCTACTGGAGCTGGAATTACCGCGGCTGCTGGCATGAGACTTGCCCTCCAATAGATCCTTGTAAATGGATTTAAAGTGTATTCATTCAAATTAGAGAGACAATTTAAATTAAAAAGCTTAGAGCTGCCTCCACCACAGGGGGGCTCGCTCGACCCACCAGCGGACAGGCACCAGTATTGGGAGAGGGGGGCTGGCCGTCAGGGTTCACCGCGGCTCTGGCACAAACCCGGCGACACGGAGGTGGCACGGGCAGGATCGGACTGGCCGTGTCGGCTTCTCACTTTTTGCATTTTAGAAGGGCATGACATGCCTATATCTGTGTCTCCCCCTCCTTTTACTCCTCCACCTCTTTTATTTTCGCATGACTATATGTACTTGTCACTTTTCCATGTGTTAGTTATGTCTTCTGAGCAGTTTGTCAGCTTTTGGACACCTTTGAAGGTGTTTTCTATGTGTTTCTATGTGTTTTTGTTTGCCTGCCACTGGTTTTAACGGTGTTCGAAGGTGTTCGACGAACAGTTCGACGAACAGTTTGGCGAACACACGGGTGTTCGACGAACCGAACCGAACTCGAACACTACGGGGGTGGCTCAACACTATAGGGTATGAGATATATTTTTGTCTTTTGTAGGTTTTGCTTCTTTTTGCTAGTGTGAACATGCTCCTATTTCTTGCATGTCTACCATCTTAGACCTCAGTTCACATTGCTTGGTTTTTTGTCTTGTTTGCATTCTGTGCAATTTAAGGGTGTGGCATCCCCTTTGTTGAGCTGATTAGTATATATGTAGCTTACCACGGGCCTAGGTGGTCTGGAGTTGGGATCCGGTCCTATTTGTCTACCCTTTTATATGCATTACTTCAACTTTGATATACAGTAAGGTTTTTAATATAGGCAGTATAGGTACCGTCCCAATTTAGGGTCACCTTGCCGCTGGTGGGACGGCTTGTATACTTTTTTTGATCAAAAATAGTTCACTAAGTACCCTATATTTATTATGCAACTTTGCTTTACATTTATATATAATGATGGTAGGGTATGAGATATATTTTTGTCTTTTGTAGGTTTTGCTTCTTTTTGCTAGTGTGAACATGCTCCTATTTCTTGCATGTCTACCATCTTAGACCTCAGTTCACATTGCTTGTTTTTTTGTCTTGTTTGCATTCTGTGCAATTTAAGGGTGTGGCATCCCATTTGTTGAGCTGATTAGTATATATGTAGCTTACCACGGGCCTAGGTGGTCTGGAGTTGGGACCCGGTCCTATTTGTCTACCCTTTTATATGCATTACTTCAACTTTGATATACAGTAAGGTTTTTAATATAGGCAGTATAAGTACCTTCCCAATTTAGGGTCACCTTGCCTCTGGTGGGACGGCTTGCATACTTTTTTTGATCAAAAATAGTTCACTAAGTACCCTATATTTATTATGCAACTTTGCTTTACATTTATATATAATGATGGTAGGGTATGAGATATATTTTTGTCTCTTGTAGGTTTTGCTTCTTTTTGCTAGTGTGAACATGCTCCTATTTCTTGCATGTCTACCATCTTAGACCTCAGTTCACATTGCTTGTTTTTTTGTCTTGCTTGCATTCTGTGCAATTTAAGGGTGTGGCATCCCCTTTGTTGAGCTGATTAGTATATATGTAGCTTACCACGGGCCTAGGTGGTCTGGAGTTGGGACCCGGTCCTATTTGTCTACCGTTTTATATGCATTACTTCAACTTTGATATACAGTAAGGTTTTTAATATAGGCAGTATAGGTACCGTCCCAATTTAGGGTCACCTTGCCGCTGGTGGGACGGCTTGTATACTTTTTTTGATCAAAAATAGTTCACTAAGTACCCTATATTTATTATGCAACTTTGCTTTACATTTATATATAATGATGGTAGGGTATGAGATATATTTTTGTCTTTTGTAGGTTTTGCTTCTTTTTGCTAGTGTGAACATGCTCCTATTTCTTGCATGTCTACCATCTTAGACCTCAGTTCACATTGCTTGGTTTTTTGTCTTGTTTGCATTCTGTGCAATTTAAGGGTGTGGCATCCCCTTTGTTGAGCTGATTAGTATATATGTAGCTTACCACGGGCCTAGGTGGACTGGAGTTGGGACCCGGTCCTATTTGTCTACCCTTTTATATGCATTACTTCAACTTTGATATACAGTAAGGTTTTTAATATAGGCAGTATAGGTACCGTCCCAATTTAGGGTCACCTTGCCGCTGGTGGGACGGCTTGTATACTTTTTTTGATCAAAAATAGTTCACTAAGTACCCTATATTTATTATGCAACTTTGCTTTACATTTATATATAATGATGGTAGGGTATGAGATATATTTTTGTCTTTTGTAGGTTTTGCTTCTTTTTGCTAGTGTGAACATGCTCCTATTTCTTGCATGTCTACCATCTTAGACCTCAGTTCACATTGCTTGGTTTTTTGTTTTCGATTTAAAATGTGCAAGGTCTGTGTCAAGAGAAGGGGAAGTGGACTTGATGGTGATGGTGATAGTGCACGCAGAGGCCGTGGGCAAGATGAAACTGTGCCAGCTGAGGGAGCACAACAAACACCCACATCATGTCGAACTACCTTCCTGTCCCAATTTCTAGGGGGCAACAAAACACCACTATTGAAGCCAGAGTAGTGTGAAAAGGTTGTTGGTTGGATAGCAGATAAAGTTTCCAGTCAGTTTGCCACCACCACCCTGTGTTCCACATGGTCCAGTCTCAGTAGATGTGAGTCTGGATCACATTATTATTATTACTCTATTGCCATTTATTCCATGGTGCTTACCATGTGAAAAAGGGGTATACATCACAAAAACAATTACAATAATCTTGAACAAAAATGTGACAGCGACTAGTAGAGGAGAGGAGAGGACCCTGCCCGTGAGGGCTCACAGTCTACGAGGCATGGGTGAGGATACAGTAGGTGAGGATAGAGCTGGTATTACAGCGGTATGGTGGAGCGAGAGTTAATGCAGGTTGTACACATGTCGCAAGAGGTGGGTCTTCAGGTGCTTTTGAAGGTTTCAACAGTAGACTAGAGTCAGAAATGGTGGGGTAAAGAGTTCCAGAGAGGGGGGGATGCACGGGAGAAATCTTGTATGCGATTGTGGGAAGAGGAGATAAGAAAGGAATAGAGAAGGAGATCTTGTGAGGATCGGAGGTTGCGTGCAGGTAAGTATCAGCAGACTAGGTCTCAGATGTATGGAAGAGACAGGTTGTGGGTAGCTTTGCATTCCAAGGTTAGGGTTTTGAACTGAAGTCTCTGGGTAATGGGGAGCCAGTGAAGGGATTGACAGAGAGGAGAGGCCAGGGAATAGCGAGGGGACAGGTGGATTAGTCGGGCAACAAAGTTTCGGGTAGATTGGAGGAATGTGAGAGTATTAGAAGGGAGGCCACAGAGCAGGAGGTTGCAGTCATCGAGAAGGGAGATGATGAATACATGCACTAGTATTTTTGTAGATTCGTGGTTGAGGAATGTGCGGATCCAGGAGATTTTTTTTACTTGGAGTTGGCATCTTCTTCACCTTGATCCTCCTTCCTCCCATCATTTGGAGTGCTCTGAAACAACTGATCCCACACTTGAACACTCTGAAGAGCTGTTTTGTTCATCTTTCCATTTATAGTTTCTGGCCTCTCGCTCGGACCTCTGGGAAGTGGAAAGAGCTTGGATATATGGTTTGAAGGAGAAATTAGAGTCCAAGGTTACCCCAAGAGCTGTTCACTTTTCCATTGATATATTCGGGCCTCTCGACCGCCAGGTTGGAACAGGGCAACAGAAGATCGCATGTAGCGATTTGAGAAGCCATGGTTACCCAGAGGTGACAGTGGGAAAGTGCAATTACTGTTGCAAGAGGTGGATAATGATGAGACACAATGGATAGAAAGTCAGGAGGAGGACCAGGGTGCGGAAGTGGAAGACGAAGCGAAGGATGATGAAGTCACTGACCCAACCTGGCAAAGGAACATGCAGAGCAAGGACAGCAGCACACAGGGGGAGGGTGGCATAGCACCACAACAGGCAGGAACAAGCAGTGTGGTGGCCACAGACACCAGGCAGGCAACTGCTCCCCGGAACACCAACACGACGGAAATTGCCAGTACAACTGTTAGGTCTTCCCTAGTCCGGTTCTTTATTAAAGACTGTTTAGATAACCCCAAAAAGGCTATTTGCAACATCTGCCAGGCCAACATCAGCAAGAGCACCAAAACTACCAGCCTGATCACCACCAGCATGCTCAGTCACATGACAGCAAAGCACCTGACTAGCTGGGCCGAACATCAAGGTCCAGAGAACGTGTCTGCGGGTGACACCACTGTGTCTTCCGCTGTTGTGCGTGCACGCCAATCCCCTGTCCATGGCGCATGCAAAGATGCCTTCCGCCCTGCACCTGTCATTGCAGACTTGCAGCCATCACCGTCCACGTCCTTGTTCCTTTTCATTGTTCAGTTGTCCCTACCACAGTCCTTGGAATGCAAGCGCATGTATGCAGCCAGCCAGCCACTCACCCAATTACAGGCCGCAATACTAAACTGCCACATTTCTGGACTGCTTGCTTGCACTTGAAATGTTGTCTTTTAGGCTTGTGGAGGCAGAAGCTTTTCACGAACTCATGCCGGTGGCAGATGGGTGTCCATACTCGGTCCCCAGCCACCACTATTTCTCCCAGTATCATCTCCGCCTTCCACAAGCGCGGTTCCCAGAAAATTACCCGTGCCCTCCCCAGTGCACTTACTGGAAAGAACTGCATAACCACAAACAAGTGGACAGGTGAATGTGGCCAGGGTTGGTACAGAGCCAGTCCACAGTAAAAAACAACATCCATAAAGTGTCTGGGAAACTTCTTAGCAAGGGCTGCTTCTCGGCAGGGTTGGACGGGCCCACCAGAGAATCCTCGGGTGGGTCCTGGCTTTTCCATCAGGAGAGATCATGATAGCGCAAACTTTGCAGCTGCCATGGGGCTCTTGGGCGGGGGAGAAAGGTGGGCCCTCAGAATCAAATCCTCTGGTTGGCCCAATGTTTTTCACTCTGACATTGCTTCTCGGTGAGATTTGTATTTCACCACAGCCATATTCTTTAGCTCAGTGAAAGGGCTGGCATAGGGGAAAATATATCTACTCTGGCTGTCATTTCTCTGCCACCTGGTTCCGCCCATTGTCACACATGACCATGCCTGGCTGTAAGTTCAGTGGTGAAAGCAACAGATCAGGCTGCTGTGTTACTGCTTTCAACAACTCCGCAGCTGTGGGCGGTTTGTCACCTAAGCATTAAGCATATTATCTTCAGAACAGCCTGTTGCCTCTTGGCCAAGGCAGTGCTGCAGTGCTTCCAGCTTGTGACTAATGTGGTCATTTTGGAGATGGAGGCCGAACTGAAGGAGGATGTACAGGAACTAAACAATGTGATTACATTGAGGTTACATTGGCAAGTCTGGTTTTTATACTAAAGAATGATCCTACTGTGTTTTTATTTCTTTTTGTTTAAGTCTCTTCAAATGTGTATTGGAGTACGTCCTAACTTTTGGCAGCCCTTGAAATTGTGGCATATGCAATAACAGTATAGGAAACAGTTTCTTTAAGCCCTTAACCCCCGAGGGTGGTTTGCACGTTAATGACCAGGCTAATTTTTACAATTCTGACCACTGTCAATTTATGAGGTAATTACTCTGGAACGCTTCAACGGATCCCCCTGATTCTGAGAATGTTTTTTCGTGACATATTGTACTTCATGATTTTGGTAAAATTTCTTCGATATCACTTGCGTTTATTTGTGAAAAAAACAGAAATTTGGCGAAAATTGTGAAAATTTTGCAATTTTCAAAATTTGAATTTTTATTCCCCTAAATCAGAGAAATATGTCACACAAAAGAGTTAATAAATAACATTTCCCACATGTCTATTTTACATCAGCACAATTTTGGAACCAAAATTTTTTTTTGTTAGGGAGCTATAAGGGTTAAAAATTGACCAGCGATTTCTCATTTTTCCAACAAAATTTATAAAACCATTTTTTAAGGGACCACATCACATTTGAAGTCACTTTGAGAGGTCTTTATGACAGAAAATACCCAAAAGTGACACCATTCTAAAAACTTCACCCCTCAAGGTGCTCAAAACCACATTCAAGAACTTTATTAACCCTTCAGGTGCTTCACAGGAACTTTTGGAATGTGGAAGAAAAAAATGAACATTTAACTTTTTTCACAAAAATGTTACTTTAGACCCAATTTTTTTTATTTTCACAGGGGTAACAGGAAAAAATGGACCCCAAAATTTGTTGTGCGATTTCCCCTTGGCACGCAGATACCCCATATGTGGGAAAAAAACACTGTTTGGGTGCACGGCAGGGCTTGGAAGGGAAGGTGCGCCATTTGACTTTTTGATTGAAAAATGTGCTTGAATAATTAGCGGACGCCATGTTGCGTTTGGAGAGCCCTTGTGTGCCCAAACATTTGAGCTCCCCCACAAGTGACCCCATTTTGGAAACTAGACCCCCCAAGGCACCTATCTAGATGCATAGTGAGCACTTGGAACCCGCAAGTGCTTCACAAATTGATTCATAAAAATGAAAAAGTGTTTTTTTTTTCATTTTTACGAATCAATTTGTGAAGCACCTGGGGGGTCCAAGTGCTCCCTATGCATCTAGATAGGTGCCTTGGGGGGTCTAGTTTCCAAAATGGGGTCAATTGTGGGGGAGCTCGAATGTTTAGGCACGCAGGGGCTCTCCAAACGCAACATGGCGTCCACTAACAATTTGAGCCGATTTTCCATTCAATTTGTTAGCGGACACCATGTCGCGTTTGGAGAGCCCCTGATGTGCATAAACAGTGGAGCTCCCCCACAAGTGACCCCATTTTGGAAACTATACCCCTCAAGGATTTTATTAAGGTGCATAGTGAACATTTTGAACCCAGAGGTACGACACAGAATTTGAATAAGTTGTCATTAGTCTTGAGCGCAAGTGCTCGCTACTTGAGTTTGCATCGGGTACTCAGGTATGCACCATGTACAGCGTGTGCTTGAGTGACATGCTCGAGTCCCTGCTCCACATGTTTCACGGTTATTAGACACCCAAAAAAACCATGCGGGGATCGCTCGTGCATGGCAGGCAATCCCCGCTAAGTTTTTTTGGCCGCGAAGCATATGGGGCGGAGACTCGAGCATGTCACTCAAATACCCACGATACTCAATGCATACCCGAGCACCCGATGCAAACTCAAGTAGCGAGCACTTGCTCTCAACACTAGTCGCCATATCGTCATCTTTTTTTCTTACTTTTGAAAAAAATCCCAACCCCATCACAACCCTAACTGCAAACCCAGCCCTAACCCTACCCCCACCCTGACCCGAGAGTTTATTTTTTACGCCGTTCCTCGGGCGGTATAAGTGATTAGATGACTTTATTATTCGGGTCGGTGTGATTACAGCGATACCAGAATCATATGGGTTTTTTATGACTGACAGCTGTCACACACTAAAAGACGCATTTTTTGTAAAATCTAGTTTTTGCATTGCCATATTTTGAGAGCTATAATTTTTCCAGATTTTGGCAGACAGTCATGTGATGGCTCATTTTTTGCGGGATGAGTTGACATTGTTATTGGTGCCATTTTCAGGCACGTGACATTTTTTGATCGCTTTCTATTCCGATTTTTGGGAGGCAGAATAAACAAAAACCAACAATTCAGGAATTTTTTTTTTTTTTTATTCTGTTCCACGTGTGGTAGAATTGATAAGGCAGCTTTATTCTTCGGGTCAGTACGTTTACAGCGGTACCACATTTATATTGTTTTTCTATGTTTTGCACTTTTACATAATAAAAGCAATTTTATAGAAAAAATTATTTTTTAGCATAGCTTTATTCTGAGAGCTATAACTTTTTTATTTTTCAGCTGATGGAGCTATATGGCAGCTTGTTTTTTGCGGGACGAGATGAAGTTTTCAGCGGTATCATTTTTATTTATATTCGTCTTTTTGATCGCGTGTTATTCCATTTTTTGTTTGGCGGTATGGTGATAAAGCATTGGTTTTTGCTTCGTTTTTTTTTTTTTTTTATACCGTGTTCACTGAAGGGGTTAACTAGTGGGACAGTTTTATAGGTCAGGTTGTTCCAGACGCGGCGATACCAAATATGTGTACTTTTATTGTTTTCTTTGTTTTTTTTTAATAATAATATTTATTGATGGGTACATTATACTTTTATTTTTGGTGGATTATTTTTTTAGTTTTTTTTTATATTTTTACAATTTTTTTTTTTTTTTTTTCACTTTCTGATAGTTTTTATACTTTATTACTTTGTTCCACTATGGGACTTTCACTTTTTTTCTCTGATCGCCTGCATGGCACAGGAATTCAGCACCATCCCTGTGCCATGTCAGCGTTGGACAGCGAGAAGATTGTTTGGAGATGCACTGCGCATGTCCAAAAAATCTTCCTGCTGTCTGGTGACCCAGATGTTGTCATAACGACATCGGGTCGTCATGGCAACATCCTGCAAGCCACGGCAGACAGCGCTGGAAGCCGGAAGAGGAGGTGAGTATCTGCGATCACCTCCCCTTGCCACCGCAATGCTGCGATCGACTTCGATCGCAGCATCGCGGGGGTTAATGTGCTGGGAGCGGTGCATGACCGCTCCCTGCACATAGTACCGGGTTGCAGCTGTGACATTCAGCTGACACCCGGCGGCGATCGCGCCCGCACAGCCTGTGTGCGCGCGCGATCGCCATGACGTACTGATACGGGTCTGGCTCTTAAGTCCCAGGGCTCAGACGCGTATTAGTATGTCCAATGTTGTTAAGGGGTTAATGATGGGAAGGACAATTCAAATAGATTCTATGTTCTAGAATATTAACTGTCTTATCTGAAATTCTTTACGGGTGAGGTATCGCAGTATGGATAGCGTATTACACCGATCCAGCCAGGTATTATTGCATTATACTGTGTGCTGCTGGTGCTGCCCAAAAAAAAATTTAATCTATTCTATTCCCTATCAATAACACTGTCAGATGCATTTACAATAGGAAACGGTGCTGCTGTTAGGTGGTATTGTCAAGGTAAAATATATATATTATAGAAAATCAATTACTTTCTTTTAATAAATTAATTAATCAGTGTGAATTAATATAGAGATGATGGAATAATCTATGTGTATGTATGAATGCAAATGTGTATATGCACATGGATTATGTTAATAGTTAATGAATATATAACTAACAGTTTCTGTTCTTATTGTAGGCATGAACAACTAAATTATTTCCTGGGAATGACGTATGCATGTGCATGGCTGATAACAGAGAGATTCATGTCGAGTTGGCAAAGATGGCGCTGAGAGACGACTTCACCCCTCCCATCAGAATTCCTAAGGCGTTACTGAGGCCAAGAGATACATGGATGAGCAAATTGCAGTGTGCCAAGTTATCAGAAAGAGCAATGAATTTTACCAATCCCACCTAGGAGTAGAATTCTATATAACCTCATGTCTATCTAATAAAGTATGCCATTTTGAGTGGTTCAGTCTCTGAGTGAATTTTTTTGACCAGATAAGCAAATTTGGTTGATTAGCTTCTTTGCATGCACTCACACATCTTTAATTTGGAGGACAGCAGTTACCTAGTGTATCTTAAATTGGTGAAACCTCCACAAATGGTGCAGTGACTCGGATCACACTCAAGGGGACTCTAGGTGCCCATCACCGGACCACCTACGGATGAGCCGGAACTGCTCAAAGCGAGAGCCTGACCGACTCTCATCACTGAATACGGTAAGTCTGCAGATTTAATGAATCCGTAGTGATTATTCGTATTTTGAGTGGTCTCTAGTGAGTTTGTGGTGTCTAGATTGGCCCTTAGGGACAGCCTCGTGTGGCTGGGCGGGTCCCCACTGTGTGATTCCAAGAACTCTGGTGTGTAGTCGCTCCTGGCTATCTGCTGCTCTGTGGTTTCTGAGGTGTTCCGTCCCATTAGAACAATCTTTGTACGCAGGGGCGTACAAGTATACACTTGAGAATTTAGGAAAATTTCTTTGCTTATAACGCGGGCACGCGGGGAGTGACGTTGCTGATAATTCGTGTATTAAGATGCCATTAGGGCGCGGGCACGTGGGGTCAACCAATCCTCTATTAAGACGTGCAATACGCGGGGAGCCAACTGCATCGTTAAGCAGCATATTAATACGTCACTAGGACGCAGGTGCGAGGGGTGTTCAGTGCTTCATTAAGTCGTAAAAGAATCAATTCAGTGCTTGGTAGGGAGTGTAGGGACCTGTTACAATTCTACTTGTGTATCAGCTGCCTGATCTGATCATAAGTCTAAAGGGACGGAACGCCTGGAGCCAAAATCATGGAAAAACTAAAGACATTGCTTGTGTCGCAGGGGTCGCTCGATCAGGAGCGACAGGACCCCAAAGATATAGTTGCTAGAAGAGAAGGAAGGAAATATGTAGAGAAAACCAAAAAAGTAATGTCATTGTGTGGGTTGTATCTGGGGGATAGATTACAGTATGAGATGTTGAATGCAGCAATTTGTGAAAACAGGGGAAAACTGGAACATAATGGGATGTTGCAAAGTGCATACATGTGGAAAAAGGTTGCACTGAGTTTATCGAAAGAAGGGTTTGTGGAAATTGAGGATAGGGATAACAAAGGAAACATAACTGGTTATTTCTATGTTAGAGAGATGCTTCCGCCACCGCCCTATAATGGAGGAACAATGAATTGTTGGGTGTGTTCTAATTGTGGCCAGCAAAATCCATTGTCAGCAGATTATTGTGTTGCATGTCACGCGCCCCGTCCAGGAGTCCCACTCCTTGCTACTACCCAAGCCACTCCTAGTGCCCCATCCTCATCCTTTATACCTTTGTCCGCCCAATGTTTCAACCCTTCCTGCAGCAACCATGTTACCACACCCATTGCATCACCTCCTGCCTCTGCCAAAACATCAGTGGGTGTGGTCTTTCCCAGTGGCGCACACCCTCCCAGTAGTGTGCTTCCTTCTGGTGGCGGCCATTTTGGCGCACCCAGAATACAGGCCATAATACACACTACACCCGGAACATCAACCGCAACATTTACTCTTATACCAGTGTGTCCGGTTGTCACTCCGGATGGTGTGTACTATGTCCCAAAAAACTATGGCACTATCCTCATTTGCCTAGTGCCGAAGCTCTATTTAATAGTCCGGAGTTCCAGCAGGCCCTTAACCGAAGGAGAAATACTATTGAACCGGAGGAGCCATGGGATGAAGAGGCAGCAGCAAAACCACCACCATCAGTGTCCACACCAATAAATGATTCAGAAGGTAAACCGGCTCGTCTGACATTTTGTACACCAATTTCAGAATTCTCTCCAGATCGGGAGGATTCCCGTGCCACCATTTCAGATGAGGAATACCCACAGGTGTGGAAACCATGCACAGAAAGAATCATTTGGAAGTCATCAATGGTACTAACAGCAGGTCTGGGGTATCTGGTAACACAGCGGGTGGATGCTATAGTTAATGCAGCATACCCTAGATTACAACATAGGGGAGGAGTGGTTAAGAATATTGTGCAAGCCGGAGGTAATTCTATTCAGGAAGACTGTACCAGCATTGTACATTCTTCAGGACCGGTCGAGGCAACAGATCTGGTAGCCACCAGACCAGGGAGATTACCATGCAGGCTTATCATTCATGCAGTAGGTCCAGTGTATGATGAAGATCATAATGATCAGTGTGTGTCACAACTCAGAGCTACAATCAACAATATTCTGAACTATGCTGGAACAAGGAACCTTTCTTCTATTGCTCTTCCTGCTATAAGTTCTGGAAAGTATGGATTTCCTATGCAAGCCTGTGCCCAAGCAATAGTCCAAGCTATACTGGAGTATAGAGGACTAACTATGTTGGAGGAGATAAGACTAATCAGCAATGACTATCATAAATCTCAAATTCTCACCCGAGCTGTGGAAAGTGCCACAGCTAGATCAGACCCACTCAGCCACCAGATGATCTCAGAAGATAACCCAAATGAACTATTTCCTAGACAAACAAACCCACCTCCTGTTGCTGTGTTGCCAGTATCTCCCTCAACATCTTCTCAGTCAGATCTCCAGTGCCAGATCACCATAATAAATATGTGGCATTCACACCCTCACAAGTTAATCAAGTGATTAGTCAACTACCTGACCCAGACAGACACCCTATGGCGTTCTACAGAAGAATCAGACAAATTCAACAAACTTATTCAACCACTTGGAAAGATCTTCATGAAATCACTAGCATTAGAACGGGGGATGCCTTCTGGCCAATAATTCAAGTAGCTCTGAATGACAGCCAAGTGACAGACAAGGAGCTTTTTGTCAACAACTTCAGCAATAGGCCAAGGAGCGTCTCACAGACTCATCTACCAATGTAATGAACTGTCCTCAAGAATCAGGGGAGAATGTTGAAAAATTTTACAACAGAATCCATACTCTGTTCAAGGATCAAGGGTTCAATGAAGGTCAGAGGATCCAACAGAATCTGCCAGTCACTTCATTTGTTAGCGGACTCAGAGAGGAAATCTCAGCGAAGCTTACAGACTCCAGACCAGAATATGTGGACATGACCCTGCAAAAGGTACTCCTCATTGCTAAAGCTATAGAGAAACAATTGAATGCTGTACCAAGGCCTGCTCCAAGGCCTGTTCCAGAGCCTACTCCAGCACCTACATCGACTCCTGCTCCTGCTTCAGCTGCTCTAGCAGTCTATCAACCTGCAGATAATCAACAAGAACAGTTGCCATATTGCCCAGGATACCCACAACAACTATACCGCTCACCCCCACAATGGAAGGGTCCTCCACAAATGTACAGTTGACCGAGTTTAAGACTAAGGGAATCAATCTGTCACCGTTGTACCTTTAGGTAGTTCTGGTGGTCAGCATTCCTGTCGTTGCTGCCCTGTAGCTGAGGACAGTGGTGGTCAGTTATGTGGGCATCTCGCCGCACATGGAGTCCCGGCAGGAAGCTCCAGTGAAGCGGGCGCTCTGTGTAGCGGTACCTGTATCCTTTCGCGAGGACCAGCGGGATGTCCGATCACGTGGTATGCGTGACGTAGGTATTCGCGTGTCTCGCGATGGTTCGGGTACGGGTGGCACTGAGGACCTTTCCTACGCATTTCGGATTGGCTCGAAATCCTTCATCAGGGAACGCTGACCACCAGAACTACCTAAAGGTACGTGGTAGCAACGACGAAAGTACACCCACTATAAGGACTCTAACTACACCAACGCAGAGTCCTTACACCCAAAAAGCCACCAAACACCGGCACTCAACTTTACCTGGCATCATCTTTGTCTACTGAGCATACAGGAGCAATCCCTCTCCGGCTCCTCCTGGTAACTGTTTCAACCAACAAGGAGCACGAGTGAGACATCCTCTGCTCCTTTCTCTGCAATCACACAGTGCCTCCCCTACTCCAGACACCACTGAAAGGTGCCCATGTGAAACCATAGACTGCCAACACTGTCTACGGAGCATATAGGAACTAACCCTCTACGGCTCCTCCTGGCATCTATCTCAACCACCAAGGAAATCGAGTGAGAGAGTCTCCACTCTTTCCTCTGGAGTTACTTAGTGGTACATCCACCCCGGACACCACAAGAGGTGCCCCTGTTAGACCAAGCGTCGCACCATGCAGGGTAAATTCAACTTATTCAGGTAAACTAATTTATTGAACTTTGTCACACCTTGCTTCTACTGCCCTAAGAAATATTTACTTCCTATATAACAGGAAAACGATAGCCACACAACCTTCCAGAAAACAACATTGGTAATCCTGCCAGTATTCCCACCATCTCACTAAATCAGGTATGAACTAAAGTAATAGAGAACATTATCCTTAAAACACATACCAATCTCCCTAAAAATCCCATTGTTTTTCCAGAATCCCCTAGTGCACTCCTACGGACTAGAATACATCTATCAAAAACATCTAGACCGCCAAGAAGGTAACCACCTCTGACACCCATCAGTGCTCCTGAAACTAGTCACAGTACCAGGTAATAACCCCACATCCTTTCTCCCTCTAGGTTGATCCTTTGAAACACGCTCCAAGCAAGCTCTATACCCACAAAGCAAAAAAAACACCATCCCCTGTATTTTTAAAACACATTTATTTTTAAAACAATATATTTTTAAGAATTATCAATAAAATAAACATAATTTCGTTCACCGATTTGCCTACAATGAATTTTTCCAGTACCTAAGCCAAGACCAGCGCAGATACTCCACTTCCTATAATACTATCCCTGCAGCCTTCTTTGGTTCACTGCCTGTATCAGCTGCAGGTCTAGGCTACTAGTCGATTAGCGCCTTCTAACATTTTGTAGCGCCGGCGTCCCTGCCCTCTGCTAGGCAGGGACGCTGTTCCCCTCACCCCTCTGCTCCGAGCCCGGCGTCCTCCTCCCGCTCTGCTGGCAGCGCACGCTCCTTCCCGGCCACTGTGCTTAGGGCGCGCGCGCCCGCGCTCCCTCCCTCTTAAAGGGGCCGCGCGCGCCGTCCTAAGGAGTCCCCGGCCAATGGCCGGAGGACTTCACCATATATAAGGCACCTCCTCCAAAATGGAGGTGCCCGAGCAATATTGTTGCACTGTTCACTACTCTGCTTCAGCCCTCAGGTCCCGTTGCCAGTTACCTGCCAGATTCCTGCCAGTTTGCTGTCTGATTCCTGCCTGATATTCTACTTACCTGCCTGCTAGCCTGAGGTCCGACGGTCTGCCTACCGACTCCTGTCAGTCTGTCTAAGGACCAGCTTGCCCGCTCACCTGGGAGCGCTCCTCTGCTACCTGCCTGCTAGCCTGAAGTCCGACGGTCTGCCCTCCAACTCCTGTCAGTCTGTCTATGGACCAGCTTGCCCGCTCACCTGGGAGCGCACATCTGCTACCTGCCTGCTAGCCTACCTGGAGGCTCCGCCGTCACGTGCTGTGACCACCTGCCATTCCAGAGACTCCTGCCCGCTCACCTGGGAGCGCACACCTGCTACCTGCCTGCTAGCCTACCTGGAGGCTCCGCCGTCACGTGCTGTGACCACCTGCCATTCCAGAGACTCCTGCCCGCTCACCTGGGAGCGCACACCTGTTACCTGCCTGCTAGCCTACCTGGAGGCTCCGCCGTCACGTGCTGTGACCACCTGCCATTCCAGAGACTCTCGCTTGCTCACCTGGGAGCACACATCTACCATGTGCCTGCTAGCCTACCTGGAGGCTCTGCCATCACAGGTCATACCTACCCTTTACCCAGAGACTGCCCCGGTCACTTGCCGTGACCTCCTGCCCGTTCATCCAGAGACTGTCCTGGTCACTTGCCGTGACCTCCTGCCCGTTCATCCAGAGACTGCCCCGGTCACTTGCCGTGACCTCCTGCCCATTCTTCCAGAGACTGCCCCGGTCACTTGCCGTGACCTCCTGCCCGTTCATCCAGAGACTGCCCCGGTCACTTGCCGTGACCTCCAGCCCGTTCACTCAGAGACTGTCCCGGTCACCTGCTGTGACTGCCTGCCCGTCTTCCCTGGTCGCCACCCGCTCCCTTACAAGGATCACCCCCTTGTATAGTAGCTCAGAGGTTCCGCCTCCCAGACCCGTTACAGTTTGCTCGGGCCATGGAACCCGGTGGCACCCAAGCTCCCTCACTCTCGGACCTGTGTCATGAACTATCCCGTCAGGGGTCCCAACAGAAGTCCATCCTGGGTCAACTGCGGAATGTCTATACTCGCCTGGACACTCTGACTGCTCCACCAGCAACCACCGCCAGAGCCATGACTCGCAATCCGGCAGCTCCGCTGCCCACCAATACTATGGTATCCTACCCCGGACCCCGGCTTTCTGCACCTCCTCGCTTCGGAGGCGACTCCGCTCAGGCTCGGGGCTTTATAAATCAGTGCACCCTGCACTTTGAACTCCTGTCCCACCAGTTTAACTCCGACCGGGCCAAAATTGCCTTCATCATGTCCCATCTCACCGGGGAGGCCCTGGCCTGGCTAAATCCTCTATGGGAGAGAGGAAACCCCCTGGTGTCCAACTTGCCTGCCTTTCTCACGGCTTTCCGGAAAGTATTCGACGAACCTGGACGGAAGACCTCATCCGCATCATCTCTGCTACGCCTCCGTCAGGGAATTCTCACCGTGGGCCAATATGCCATACGGTTCCGTACCCTTGCCTCGGAGCTGGTCTGGGATAACGACGCTCTGGTATCTGTCTTCTGGGAGGGTCTGTCCGGCCGTATCAAAGATGAACTTGCCGGTTGAGACATTCCTACCACTCTCGATGACCTAATAACTCTTGCCACCCGGATTGACCTACGGTTCCAGGAGCGTGCCAAAGAAGTCACCCGTGAGAGGAGGTTTCCTCGTCTAGCTCCTACTTTTCAGAAATCCGTCACTCCCTCCGTTTCTCCCCAGGTACACTCTCCTGAGCCTATGCAGGTCGACCAGACCAAGATGGTCAAAACCCGTCAGGACTTACGCCGTGCTGAGGGGAGCTGCTTCTACTGTGGCAGTAAGGAGCACCGGATCCGTACCTGCCCGGAGAGGTCGGGAAACGCCTGTGTCTAGGTTCGCTCAGAGAGGTCGACCTAGACAAGAATAAATCCTCTCCATCTCTGCTGCTGTCAGTCTCAATTATCTGTGGGGAGAATCGTTATTTCGAACTAGCCCAACTTGACTCTGGAGCGGCCAGGAATCTTATTTCACAGGCCCTGGTAGAAAAATACCGCATTCCCACCAAACCTCTGGCTATACCATTATCTGTCGCTGCTGTGGATGGGGGCCTCTTACCACGTCCCATCCAACTCATCACCGAATCCGTAACTCTGCAGGTGGGAATGCTGCATTCTGAGAGCATCTCTTTTCATATTCTGCCTGGACTCTCTCACGTCCTCTTACTAGGTCTACCTTGGCTCCAGAGACATGCACCCGTGCTTGACTGGCAGACCGGAGAGGTCCTTCGCTGGGGACAGGACTGTCATAAGACTTGTTTGGTTCCTGTTCATCCCGTCCGTCCTTCTCCTACCCCAACTAATCTACCTGGACTTCCGATTCCCTATTGGTCATTTGCTGATGTCTTTAATAAAAAGGAGGCAGAGACATTACCCCCTCATAGACCATACGACTGTCCTATCGACCTGTTACCCGGTACTACGCCTCCCCGTGGGCGTATTTACCCATTGTCCGCTGCTGAGACCCGGTCGATGTCCGAATATATTGAGGAGAATTTGGCCAGGGGATTCATCCGGAAATCTACCTCCCCGGCGGGAGCAGGCTTCTTTTTCGTAAAAAAGAAGGACGGCTCTCTCCGTCCCTGTATAGACTATAGAGGCCTTAACCAGATCACGGTGAAGAATAAGTACCCCCTTCCGCTCATTCCAGAATTATTTGATCGTCTGAGGGGGGCTAGAATCTTCACCAAACTGGACCTCCGTGGGGCGTACAACCTGGTCCGTATCCGTCAAGGGGATGAATGGAAGACTGCATTCAACACCCGGGACGACCACTATGAATATCTGGTAATACCCTTTGGTCTCTGTAACGCTCCTGCCGTCTTTCAAGAGTTGGTCAATGACATCTTCCGGGACCTTCTCTACTCCTGCGTAGTGGTGTACCTGGACGACATCTTGGTCTTCTCTCCGGATCTCCAGACTCACCGGAGAGACGTTCGTCAAGTCCTGCTCAGACTCAGGCAGAATCACCTCTTCGCTAAATATGAGAAGTGCCTCTTTGAGCAGACCTCGCTTCCGTTTTTGGGCTACATTATTTCTCAGACCGGCCTTCGAATGGATCCAGAGAAACTGTCTGCCATCGAGAAATGGCCCTGACCGGAGGGGTTGAAGGCCATTCAGCGGTTCCTGGGCTTCGCCAACTACTACCGCCTCTTCATACCGCACTTCTCTTCCCGGACTGCCCCAATTTCCGCGCTCACCCGTAAGGGCACTAATCCCAGAGAGTGGCCGCCCGAAGCAGAGGAGGCCTTTCTTTCCTTAAAACAGGCCTTCTCTTCCGCCCCGGTGCTGCATCGCCCAGATGGCAACAAGCAGTTCTTCCTGGAGGTTGACGCCTCCTCCTCTGGAGCCGGAGCGGTACTTACCCAAAAATTATCTTCCGGGAGAATGATAACTTGCGGCTTCTTCTCCAAACTCTTCTCCTCTTCTGAGCGCAACTATTCCATAGGAGATCGAGAGTTATTGGCCATCAAGCTGGCATTGGAGGAGTGGCGTTACCTGCTCGAAGGGGCTCTTCACCCGGTAATAATTTACACTGACAACAAGAACTTGGCTTACCTCCAGCATGCCCAGAGACTTAACCCGCGCCAAGCTCGGTGGTCCTTGTTTTTTGCTCGCTTTGATTTTATTCTTCATTTTCGCCCGGCTGACAAAAACATCAAGGCGGACGCCTTGTCCCGATCCTTTCTGGTGTCTGATCTCGAGGAGGAACCGAAACACATCATCGATCCCGCCAGAGTAATGCAGGTGGCTCCCGTGAGTCTAAATCATCTCCCTCCCGGTAAGACGTTCGTATCAGTACCTGATCGGGAGAGGATCCTACACTGGGGTCACTCGTCTAAACTAGCTGGCCACGCCGGTCAGAAAAAGACCCTCCAGCTTATTACCCGGCACTACTGGTGGCCTACCCTGCACAAGGACGTAATAGACTTTGTTTCTGCCTGTGTGTCCTGCGCCCGCAACAAGGTTCCGAGACATCTGCCAGCCGGTCGCCTCCTTCCGCTCCCAGTACCTGCTGCCCCCTGGCAGCATATAGCAATGGACTTTATAACTGATCTCCCCGTCTCTGCCGGTTGTACGGTCATTTGGGTGGTCGCTGACCGCTTTTCCAAGATGGCTCATTTCGTTCCCCTGCCAGGCCTCCCATCTGCACCCGAGCTGGCTAAAGACTTTATCCGCCACATCTTCCGTCTTCATGGCCTGCCCCTCCACATCGTGTCGGATCGTGGGGTACAGTTCACCTCACGCTTCTGGAGAGCCACTTGTAAACTGCTAGACGTCACCCTGTACTTCTCCTCCGCTTACCACCCACAGTCTAAAGGTCAAGTGGAGCGGATCAATCAGAACCTGACCAGTTACCTCCGGCACTTCGTTAATGCCCACCATTCAGACTGGGTGGATCTCCTGCCATGGGCCGAATTTTCTTACAACAATCACGAGAGCGAATCTTCCTCCAAATCCCCTTTTTTTGTTGTCTTCGGTCAGCATCCTCGGATCCCATTTCCCGACTCCACCTCGGTGGACAATCCGGCTGCGGAATCTCTTGTTAACAAATTTTCCTCCATATGGGAGAGTACCCGATCCCCACTCCTTCTGTCATCCGATCGTATGAAAAGACATGCTGACAAAAAACGTCTGGATCCTCCTCAATTCCATCCAGGGGATAAGGTCTGGCTCTCGTCCAAGTATGTCCGGCTCAAGATTCCTTCCTATAAGTTAGGGCCTCGGTTCATCGGTCCTCTGGAGGTCATCAGTCAGATCAACCCGGTGGCCTATAAATTGAAACTCCCGGCCAACTTGCGGATCCCTAACTCCTTCCATGTATCTCTCCTCAAACCTGTGGTACTTAACTCTTTTTCCAAGTCTACAGGTACGCCTCCTGCTCCGGTTTCCGCTGAAAACGAGTTTGAGGTAGAGAACATTCTGGCCACCAAAAGGGTAAGAGAGAAGACCTTTTTTCTAGTAGATTGGAAGGGGTTTGGTCCTGAGGAGAGAACGTGAGAGCCCCGGGAGAACATCCATGCCCCTCTCATCCTAGCTAAATTTCTCTCTGGCCTAAAAAAGGGGGGGCCTAAAGGGGGGGGTACTGTAGCGCCGGCGTCCCTGCCCTCTGCATGGCAGGGACGCTGTTCCCCTCACCCCTCTGCTCCGAGCCCGGCGTCCTCCTCCCGCTCTGCTGGCAGCGCGCGCTCCTTCCCGGCCACTGTGGTTAGGGCGCACGCGCGCGCGCTCCCTCCCTCTTAAAGGGGCCGCGTGCGCCGTCCTAAGGAGTCCCCGGCCAATGGCCGGAGGACTTCACCATATATAAGGCACAAAATGGAGGTGCCCGAGCAATGTTGTTGCACTGTTCACTACTCTGCTTCAGCCCTCAGGTCCCGTTGCCAGTTACCTGCCAGATTCCTGCCAGTTTGCTGTCTGATTCCTGCCTGATATTCTACTTACCTGCCTGCTAGCCTGAGGTCCGACGGTCTGCCTACCGACTCCTGTCAGTCTGTCTAAGGACCAGCTTGCCCGCTCACCTGGGAGCGCTCCTCTGCTACCTGCCTGCGAGCCTGAAGTCCGACGGTCTGCCCTCCAACTCCTGTCAGTCTGTCTATGGACCAGCTTGCCCGCTCACCTGGGAGCGCACATCTGCTACCTGCCTGCTAGCCTACCTGGAGGCTCTGCCGTCACGTGCTGTGACCACCTGCCATTCCAGAGACTCCTGCCCGCTCACCTGGGAGCGCACACCTGCTACCTGCCTGCTAGCCTACCTGGAGGCTCCGCCGTCACGTGCTGTGACCACCTGCCATTCCAGAGACTCCTGCCCGCTCACCTGGGAGCGCACACCTGTTACCTGCCTGCTAGCCTACCTGGAGGCTCCGCCGTCACGTGCTGTGACCACCTGCCATTCCAGAGACTCTCGCTTGCTCACCTGGGAGCACACATCTACCATCTGCCTGCTAGCCTACCTGGAGGCTCTGCCATCACAGGTCGTACCTACCCTTTACCCAGAGACTGCCCCGGTCACTTGCCGTGACCTCCTGCCCGTTCATCCAGAAACTGTCCCGGTCACTTGCCATGACCTCCTGCCCGTTCATCCAGAGACTGCCCCGGTCACTTGCCGTGACCTCCTGCCCGTTCTTCCAGAGACTGCCCCGGTCACTTGCCGTGACCTCCTGCCCATTCATCCAGAGACTGCCCCGGTCACTTGCCGTGACCTCCAGCCCGTTCACTCAGAGACTGTCCCGGTCACCTGCTGTGACTGCCTGCCCGTCTTCCCTGGTCGCCACCCGCTCCCTTACAAGGATCGCCCCCTTGTATAGTAGCTCAGAGGTTCCGCCTCCCAGACCCGTTACACATTTTCTATTGCATGTCTGAAATACCCTGTGTTTTACTCTGTTCCAGCCCGTGGACATGCTGTGCTTTATCAGGGGGTGGTGTGGCACCCCTGAGGGTTCGGTCGCCACAGAGGTACTGCATATCAACCAGGTAAGGAAGGAGTACAGCTCAGGACCCTAACACCTGCATCCAACACACCACTACAGGCCAGCAGGAGGGGCAAGATGCCTCTGGTTCTTGCTGAGCCTCTTTCCTGGCTGGAGTGGGGGGAACCCAGAGAGGGGGAACCATGTAGTGGGTGTGGGTGGAGGAAGTAGCTTAGAGGAGCACATGAGAGGAAGGTATAAAAAGGGAAGCCATCTTAGAAAGGTAGTTCAGTTCAGCCAGTTCAGTCCGAGGAGAGAGAGAGAACAGTTTACAATGAGTGGAGCAGGGCTCTGCATGAGCTCTGCTCAGGCAGAGGACCTGAGGAGAGGCCCAGGACTGAAGAAAGAGGAGCAAGAAGGGCTCCAGGAACGAGGAAGGGATCCCAGGGGTACGTGCAGTGCTGGAGGCCACCCGTATGCCCGAATCTACCAGAAGGTGGAGGGGTCAGGCCACACAAAAGGGGACCGGTCCCTCAACTAGCAGAGAACTTTATGGCTCAACTAGAAACCGGAGGCTGCAGTATTTCAAGTCCTGCAGCCAACAGTCCATATGAGTCTCACCAAGAAGGTAGCTATATAGGACCTAGGGGACGGAACAGACGTCGCCCGACAAGGTCCGCAGGTACCGGATTGGGACACTAGGTATGAGGTGCAGGGAGACGGCCAGAGAGGGGACACAGAAGGGGGTCCTGCTAAGTACTCCAGAGATTCCTGAGGGTGGACCGAGCCCCTCCCTGAGTAAGCGCAACACGATGAGGGAAGTTACGTTGGCGCCTGTAACTTGGACTGCAATAACCGTGAGTAAAGACCCTGAGGACTGCACTTCCTTGTCTCTGTGTTTCTTGCTGCGCCATCAGCCCCTGCACTACAACGCCCAGCATAACCCTATTACATCTACACTGCCCTGGAGCTAAGCTCTACCTGTGGAGGGCCACACCATCCCTGCTGCAGTAACATCAGCTCCAGAGGACCTGCTCCGCAGCGGCGGCTCCCTTTAGCTGTATACCACAGGTGGCGTCACAAACTTTATAAACTATAATCCCTGTAAATATACCCCTTTTTATTGACCAGCCTGGGTCACGGACTGGGTCACCGCCACTGTGACATCCCCCAGCATTTACCGGCCCGGCACCGGGTACCCCACGGCCCAGGGGGCGCGTCATAAATACATGATGTAATTACACAGGAAACCAGGCTAGAATATAACTGTAATGCACACGCCCGGGCTGAGCGGCGTGTGCGTGTGATTCCACTGGACCGTGCTGGAGAGTGAATGCCTGGAGGGGCGTAACTAGGTATTCACCCGATCCGACCAGGGTCGCACAACGGCATACGACGCCAGTGCACCAAGGAGGAACCGAGCAGAGGGACCAGGTGCTACTCGAGGACACACCCCGGACACGGCTGTTGACCCACACAGGGGAATACAGGAACAGACAGGTTAGGCTGGCACACAGACTGGTGGGTATAAGCAGGTACGACTGGTATGCAGGCAGGGGGGTACAGGCAAGCACGGCTAGAGTGCAGACAGGGAGGTGCTAGCAGGTAGGAACACAGGCGGGATAGGACCCAGTACACACTGGGACTCAGGAACAGAACCACAGATGTGGCGGACAAACACAGCCGAGTGAGGCCGCCCAGAGAGGTGAGCGAGAGCAGGGCAGGACGAGACCGCCTAGACCGGTGAGCAAGAGTAGAGCAGGACGAGACCGCCTGGAGCGGTGAGCAAGAGTAGAGCAGGATGAGACCGCCTGGAGCGGTGAGCAAGAGTAGAGCAGGACGAGACCGCCTGGAGCGGTGAGCAAGAGTAGAGCAGGACGAGACCACCTGGAGCGGTGAGCAAGAGTAGAGCAGGATGAGACCGCCTGGAGCAGTGAGCAAGAGTAGAGCAGGACGAGACCGCCTGGAGCGGTGAGCAAGAGTAGAGCAGGACAAGGCCGCCTGGAGCGGTGAGCAAGAGTAGAGCAGGACAAGGCCGCCAGGAGCGGTGAGCAAAGGCAGAGCAGGCTAGAACCGCCGGAGCGGTGAGCAAAGGCAGAGCAGGCTAAAACCGCCAGAGCGGTGAGCAAAGGCAGAGCAGGCTAGAACCGCCAGAGCGGTGAGCAAAGGCAGAGCAGACTAGAACCGCCGGAGCGGTGAGCAAAGGAAGAGCAGGCTAGAACTGCCAGAGCGGTGAGCAAAGGCAGAGCAGGCTAGAACCGCCGGAGCGGTGAGCAAAGGCAGAGCAGGCGAACCGCCGGAGCGGTGAGCAAAGGCAGAGCAGGCTAGAACCGCCAGAGCGGTGAGCAAAGGCAGAGCAGGCTAGAACCGCCGGAGCGGTGAGCAAAGGCAGAGCAGGCTAGAACCGCCGGAGCGGTGAGCAAAGGCAGAGCAGGCCAGAACCGCCGGAGCGGTGAGCAAAGGAAGAGCAGGCTAGAACTGCCAGAGCGGTGAGCAAAGGCAGAGCAGGCTAGAACCGCCGGAGCGGTGAGCAAAGGCAGAGCAGGCGAACCGCCGGAGCGGTGAGCAAAGGCAGTGCAGGCTAGAACCGCCAGAGCGGTGAGCAAAGGCAGAGCAGGCTAGAACCGCTGGAGCGGTGAGCAAAGGCAGAGCAGGCTAGAACCGCCGGAGCGGTGAGCAAAGGCAGAGCAGGCCAGAACCGCCGGAGCGGTGAGCAAAGGCAGAGCAGGCTAGAACTGCCAGAGCGGTGAGCAAAGGCAAAGCGGGCTAGAACCGCCGGAGCGGTGAGCAAAGGCAGAGCAGGGGGGACAGGGCTCTGTTCACACGGAACAGACAGGAAGGGAAAGGCAGAACCAGATACCCACAGGGTACTTGCAGTGAAGTAGCGAGTGGACCACAAAGCGGTGAGCAAGAGTAGAGCAGGACGAGACAACCTGGAGCGGTGAGCAAGAGTAGAGCAGGATGAGACCGCCTGGAGCAGTGAGCAAGAGTAGAGCAGAACGAGACCTCCTGGAGCGGTGAGCAAGAGTAGAGCAGGACAAGGCCGCCTGGAGCGGTGAGCAAAAGTAGAGCAGGACAAGGCCACCTGGAGCGGTGAGCAAAGGCAGAGCAGGCTAAAACCGCCGGAGCGGTGAGCAAAGGCAGAGCAGGCTAGAACCGCCAGAGCGGTGAGCAAAGGCAGAGCAGACTAGAACCGCCGGAGCGGTGAGCAAAGGAAGAGCAGGCTAGAACTGCCAGAGCGGTGAGCAAAGGCAGAGCAGGCTAGAACCGCCGGAGCGGTGAGCAAAGGCAGAGCAGGCAAACCGCCGGAGCGGTGAGCAAAGGCAGAGCAGGCTAGAACCACCAGAGCGGTGAGCAAAGGCAGAGCAGGCTAGAACCGCCGGAGCGGTGAGCAAAGGCAGAGCAGGCTAGAACCGCCGGAGCGGTGAGCAAAGGCAGAGAACCGCCGGAGCGGTGAGCAAAGGCAGAGCAGGCCAGAACCGCCGGAGCGGTGAGCAAAGGCAGAGCAGGCTAGAACTGCCAGAGCGGTGAGCAAAGGCAAAGCGGGCTAGAACCGCCGGAGCGGTGAGCAAAGGCAGAGCAGGGGGGACAGGGCTCTGTTCACACGGAACAGACAGGAAGGGAAAGGCAGAACCAGATACCCACAGGGTACTTGCAGTGAAGTAGCGAGTGGACCACAAACTCACAAACGGAAGTACAGCAACAACGAGCAGGAGTTTGGTACGAGTTCAGACTCTGCAGAAAAAGGAAAGGTACGGACATAGAGAAACACGGGAAAACAGGCTAGAAGAGTATACAGACAAGAACAGACACAGTAGCAAGATACAGGAGCGGGTCTAGGTAATCGGCCCCTAGAAGGCGGGAGGAACAGGCTAGGAGCGTGTTCAGACAGGCCTGGAAATACAGCCTCCAGGATAGGCAGACAAGAGAACACAGAAGGGGACCTGGAACATTCAGAGTGAAAGACCACACTGAATGAAACACAATGCTCAGGCATGGGTTAATTGGAGCAGCTGGTTTAAATACCAGGTGACAGACAGCAATAGGCTGAGGACGCACAAGGGGTGTGCCTGCAGCAGGTACAAAAAGCAGGAAGTGATCGGGCGCCGCCCTTAAGCAGCACACAGAAGCAAACAGACAGCATGGAGGGAAGCCAGAGAGACATTCTGGATTGGAGATCAAGTGCGCGCTCTTGCACAGTGGGAGATGGACCATTATGCAAGGACGCCGCCAGGTATGTTACAATAACAATCTGTCCTATCATAAAATGCCCAATCACCCATCCACTAATCTATTAGTGAATAGGTAAATACATAGTGATAGAGATAGATGTTCATCCAGTGACATTATCTGGTGTTTTTTTCCTTCCCCTTCTCCTTCCCCATATAGGGCATGCTGATTTTTAGCACAGACAGATTCAGGGCTACATGGTTGTGCACACACTAATGAGTTATTTTGACAATGTGATATGTATACATACAGTACAGACCAAAAGTTTGGACACACCTTCTCATTTAAAGATTTTTCTGTATTTTCATGACTATGAAAATTGTACATTCACACTGAAGCATCAAAACTATGAATTAACACATGTGGAATTATATATGAAACAAAAAAAGTGTGAAACTACTGAAAATATGTCTTATATTCTAGGTTCTTCAAAGTAGCCACCTTTTGCTTTGATGACTGCTTTGCACATTCTTGGCATTCTCTTGTTGAGCTTCAAGAGGTAGTCACCAGAAATGGTCTTCCAACAATCTTGAAGGAGTTCCCAGAGATGCTTAGCACTTGTTTGCTCTTTTGCCTTCACTCTGCGCTCACCCCAAACCATCTCGATTGGGTTCAGGTCTGGTGACTGTGGAGGCCAGGACATCTGGTGTAGCACCCCATCACTCTCCCTCTTGGTCAAATAGCCCTTACACAGCCTGGAGGTGTGTTTGGGGTCATTGTCCTGTTGAAAAATAAATGATGGTCCAACTAAACGCAAACCGGATGGAATAGCATGCCGCTGCAATATGCTGTGGTAGCCATGCTGGTTCAGTATGCCTTCAATTTTGAATAAATCCCTAACAGTGTCACCAGCAAAGCACCCCCACACCATCACACCTCCTCCTCCATGCTTCACGGTGGGAACCAGGCATGTAGAGTCCCTCCGTTCACCTTTTCTGCATCGCACAAAGACACAGTGGTTGGAACCAAATTTGGACTCATCAGACCAAAGCACAGATTTCCACTGGTCTAATGTCCATTCCTTGTGTTCTTTAGTCCAAACAAGTCTCTTCTGCTTGTTGCCTGTCCTTAGCAGTGGTTTCCTAGCAGCTATTTTACCATGAAGGCCTGCTGCACAAAGTCTCTTCTTAACAGTTGTTGAAGAGATGTGTCTGCTGCTTGAACTCTGTGTGGCATTGACCTTGTCTCTAATCTGAGCTGCTGTTAACCTGCGATTTCTGAGGCTGGTGACTCGGATAAACTTATCCTCAGAAGCAGAGGTGACTCTTGGTCTTCCTTTCCTGGGGCGGTCCTCATCTGAGCCCGTTTCTTTGGAGCGCTTGATGTTTTTTGCAACTGCACTTGGGGACACTTTCAAAGTTTGCCCAATTTTTCGCTCTGACTGACCTTCATTTCTTAAAGTAATGATGGCCACTTGTTTTTCTTTACTTAGAATTTGTATTATAGCAAGAAAAAAGCAGCTAACAGTCTATTCAGTAGGACTATCAGCTGTGTATCCACCAGACTTCTGCACAACACAACTGATGGTCCCAACCCCATTTATAAGGCAAGAAATCCCACTTATTAAACCTGACAGGGCACACCTGTGAAGTGAAAACCATTTCCGGTGACTACCACTTGAAGCTCATTAAGAGAATGCCAAGAGTGTGCAAAGCAGTCATCAATGCAAAAGGTGGCTACTTTGAAGAACCTAGAACATAAGACATTTTCAGTTATTTCACACTTTTTTGTTAAGTATATAATTCCACATGTGTTAATTCATAGTTTTGATTCCTTCAGTGTGAATGTACAATTTTCATAGTCATGAAAGTACAGAAAAATCTTTAAATGAGGTGTGTCCAAACTTTTGGTCTGTACTGTATATAGGATTAACGAGCCAGATGCTTTACTAAGGGGTTACATCCAATCCCCTATAAATGTGTTGTGCATTAACCTGTTCCTTCTCTTTCTCGTGTCTGGTGATATGGGTCTGAACCCATTTAGTGTATGAACATCTATCTCTATCACTATGTATTTACCTATACACTAATGGATTAGTGGATGGGTGATAGGCCATTTTATGAATGGACAGATTGTTATATTCTAGCCTGGTTTCCTGTGTAATTACATCATGAATTATCAACAAATTTAGTATCAATTAGTGTTGAGCCACCCCTGTAGTGTTCGAGTTCGGTTCGTCGAACACCCGTATGTTCGCCGAACTGTTTGTCGAACTGTTCGTCGAACACCTTCGAACACCGTTAAAACCAATGGCAGGCAAACAAAAACACATAGAAACACATAGAAAACACATAGAAAACACTTCAAATGTGTCCAAAAGAAGACAAATTGCTCAGAAGACTCAACTAACACATGGAAAAGTGACAAGTACATATAGTCATGCGAAAAGAAAAGAGGTGGCGGAGTAAAAGGAGGGGGAGACACAGATATAGGCATGTCATGCCCTTTTGAAATCAAGAAAGGCTGGAATAAAAATCTAAAATCAGCCTACCAACACCCAGACATCGTGACAAGAAAATTAAAAAAAGAAATATATTTAGGTAGAATGGCGGTTCCATTCAGAACACTTTCCTTACAAGACGTAGTGGTATCCCCGTTGTGAGTTGTGCCAAAAACAGAACCCAATACATTCGGACTAATCCACCATTTGTCATATCCAAGGGGCAGGTCAGTAAACGACAACATCGACGCGGAACCAAGTACAATAGTATATACTGTACATCCTTTGACAAGGCAATCAGGCGGATCAAGAAGTTGGGAAGGGTCACCCTAATGGCCAAAACAGACATTGATGCGGCTTTCCGGTTACTTACTACCTGTGCCTCCGAATAGTGTCCACTTATTGGGCTGCTTCTGGGAAGGAGCATACTATATAGATCGCTGTTTGCCCATGGGGTGCTCCAGATTCTGCTCACTATTTGAGGCGTTTAGTTGCTTCCTCGAATGGGTTGTAATGGACTTTTCTAAGGGGGCACATATTATCCATTACCTCAACAACTTCTTATGCCTGGGCCCAAAAGATTCGCCACAGTGTGAATACACGCTGTAGTCCTCCTGTGGAGGGAGAGCGGACACCACAGAGCCGAGGGGTTAGATGGAGAACAGAAGAAGGAAAGAGGGCGAGGGTGGTAAGGGAGTACAGTGGAAGGCCGACCTGAGCTCCCCCACATTCCTGCTGGGCGGGGAACAGCCCTGGGAAGAAAAGCCGCTTGCGCATCCCTTTGAGGTTACGGGCGCGAGCGGGCAGAAGGACTACGCTGGAGTGCGAAGCCGACACGGCCAGTCCGTTCCTGCCCGTGCGACCTCCATGTCGCCGGGTTTGTGCCAGAGCCGCGGTAGACCCTGACAGCCAGCTACCCCCTCCCAATACTGGTGCCTGTCTGCTGGTGGGTCGAGCCCCCCCGCGGTGGGGGGGAGTAACATCTACAGAAGAAAGACCATCTTCCAGCCAAACTAAGATGTCTACTTCTTTTCGTGGACATTGTGATACGATCCCTTTCTTACGGACACGCCTATCGCTTCAAATTCCAGATGAGGCACAGAAACAGCAGGTGCTTCAACGGATATCAAGTGCTCCTTCAAGTGGGCTCTCCTCCACCTCAACTTCAACATCACAAATACTACAGTCCTCAGAGGTGTCACCCCAATCGCACTTGCTTCCTCACAGCTCCCAAGTCTCCAGCTGCCCGTCTGAGTATGGGGTAACACAGATGGTTGTGTCTACACAGCTGTTTACTCATACTATAGCCTGGGAAACGGAGGTCTGCTTCAGAGCTTCTGTTAATCCAGACGAGGAAATGATCTGCACTGATGCCCAGAATCTTTATGAGTCGGATCCAAGACCAGATGAAGAAGGTTCTGAGCTTAATGTAGACCCTCGTTCCCAAACTGTAACTCCTGTTGGTGGAGACAATGATGAAGACGATGATGAGACTCAACTACCTGATTGCAGCGACAACTTGACTTTTCAGTCAGGGCAGGAAGAGGTTGGCTCTGAGGACGACGGGTGTGAGAACACACCGGGTGATGAAGACGAGGTTGGAGATTCCACTTACTGTCAACTCACAGTCAGCTTGTCGATGAGGTCAGCAGAGGAGGTGGAGTAGGATGTGACTAGCCCAGGGGATGGGGATGACTCGGTACCCGGGCCTTTGCCTGGCGTTTGGGATGTCGCGGTTGTCGGCTCCCGGGCCCGTATCCTGGGGTCACTCTTTAAAAGGGTGGATAATTGTTAATTTTATAAGAATTCGTGACGCCACCTGTGGTATCTGGTGAGAAGCACCAGCGCTGCAGCAGTCCACTATGGTGATAAGGCAGCTCGATGGTATAGCTCCCCACAGGTGGAGCTATGCCTCAGAAAAGCATATGCAGGGGGAATGCAGGACAGGCGAGACCCAGCTGGGTCAGAGCAAGAACGGGAACGGACATGGTAGTCACTTCAGTACCTTTTACTGGTGGAAATTCAGACACATCCCAGAGCACTGTAAGGTGAAGGGTGCATATCAGGATCCTCCCAAATGAGCGGGTGTAGGGCCTCCTGCTTCTTGCCTCTGCGTAGTAAGTTTCTGACCTGCTAGGAGCTAGGCCTAACTTTGTCTCTGTCCTGGGCTGGCTGACCTTGTGGTAGGGCCTTGTCTTGGAGTTCACGCTCCCAGTATGCGGGGCCTAAGTGTCTCCTGGCTCTGTTACGTATCAGCACCTTAGCGATCCTGGGACTTGTAGTTCTCCAGGGATTCCGGTTATGCCTTACTGGGTCATAGAGATCCTGGTAAGCTCAGATCCGGTGTCCGGTAAATGCTTCGGGGTGAGCTGGTTAAGCTCCTCTGCCCCCTATGTACTAACTCTCCGCTCGCCTTCGGCCTACTCGGGCCCTCACTAGGCTGTACACACTAATGGCAGCTTGCCGCGCTTCACCGATCTTATGGCGCCGGCACACCTTAAGCTCTAACTGGGCTCCCTGAATCTAGCTAGCAGGAGGCTCGTGCTCCACTGCTGAACTATTAACTGAATTCTCTAGACTAGACTGAGCTCCACTGCAGACTGACCTCTCTTAGGCTTCTCTACTGCAGGAACTCTTCAGAGGAACTGAACTGCCTAGCTCCACCTTCCCTATTTATATCCCTAACGTGCTCCATCTGCTGGTCTGAGGTGGAAGGTGGAGATGTGTGAATGTTTATGGGGGCCTCTTGTGGAGGATTCCATCAATGCACTCTTCTAGGATCTGTGATACCAAGCGCAGCTGGGCGTCACAGATGCTATTGACGACAAGGTTGGGTTGCGCCTTCCTGGACAGAGACGGAGTACTGGAAGCATGTCAACAACTGCATCCTCAACCACAACTCTGCCTCTGATCACAAGTCGTGGTGGCTTTTCAGTTCGCATGGACTCTAAGACTTGCATAGCCTGGGCATTTTTTCAGATCGATAAAGATGACCCAACTCGTGTTATCTGTAATATTTGTAACCAAAAGCTAAGTAGAGGCCAAAAAATCCATAGTTTGAATACTTCATGCATGAACCGTCACATGGATATGAAGCATAAGTTGCAGTGGGAAGCTCACTGTGCTACAATGCGGCCTAGCGGGCCGGGCCAACCACCATCTGCCCCATCTTGTGCATCCGCGGCCTCTTCATCCTCTGTGACTGGGGGGACAGCAGTCACACATGTTTTTGGACGCAGACCTGCCACCTCTTTACCCGCATCAGCCAGTGTGATTGGCAGGTCATCATTTCATTTGGAAGTGGATACACCAGCTGGTGTTGAGCGCTCTCCGACATCGAGAGCACCACCTTTGGATCAAGGCAATCTAACTTTTCCGCCTGCATCTTCCTCACAGACCGGCAGTTTGCCGGGGACACCCTACTCAACCCCGTCTAAGCACAACAGCCAGCCCTCGGTCCCTCAGATGTGGACAAGTAAAAGACCATTTCCTCCTAGCCATGAGAAAGCTAAGAGGTTGAATTTCACCATCTGCAAGCTGTTGGCTACAGAAATGCTGCCTTTCCGCCTGGTGGACACAGAGGATTTTCGAGACCTTATGTCCGTCGCAGTAACCCAGGACCAAATGCCCAGTCGGCACTACTTCTCAAAGAAAGGTGTGCCTGCGCTACACCAGAATGTCGCACACAACATCACCGCTTCTTTGAGAAACTCTGTGTGTGACAGGTTGCATTTCACCACACACACTTGGATGAGTAGGCATGGACAGGGGCGTTACATGTCGCTGACTGGGCACTGGGTAACTATGGTGACAGCTGGAGAAGGGGCTGCTGTCCAAGTCTTGCCGTCCCCACGAGTTGTGCGTCAATCCTCTTTATCTCGAAGTTCTTCCACTGCTTCTGCCTCCTCAACTTCCTCTCGGTCCTCCACCTGCACCCAAAGCCTGTCTGGTAATGCCACCCGCTTTCTAACTGTGCAGAAGGAATCCTGCACACCTCCTTACTATGCTGGCAGCAGGGCTCAACGGCATCAGGCGGTGTTTACTTTGAAATGTCTGAGAAATGTGAGTCACACAGCTGAGGAGTTGTGGTCAGCTCTGGAGACCCAGTTTCATGAATGGTTGTCTCCACTGGACCTGCAACCAGGGAAGGCCGTGTGCGACATTGCTGCAAACCTGGGTGCAGCCCTTCGCCGGGGCAATGTCACACACGTGCTTTGTATGGCTTAAGTGTTGAACCTGGTTGTCCAGCAATTTTAATCCCACTATCCCAGACTAGATGGCCTTCTGCAGAGGGCACGGTCGCTGTGTGCTCACTTCCGCCGTTCGCATCCCGCAGCTCAATGACTTACATCTCTACAGAAGTCGTTGGGCCTGCCACTTCACCGGCTGAAATGCGATGTGCCGACACGGTGGAATTCAACTCTGCACATGTTGCATCGACTGTGGCAGCACCCACAAGCCCTGGTGCAATACGTTCTGACGTATAGCCTGGGCCAACGAGATCCAGAGGTGGGGCAAATCACGCTGCAGGAGTGGTCTCAGATCAGGGACCTATGAAGTTGACGCGCCCCCTGGGCCGTGGGGTACCCGGAGCTGGGCCGGTAGACGCTGGGGGTTGTAGTTACTGTGGCAGTGACCCGGTCCGTGACCCAGGGCGGTCAATCCAAGGGTAATTTGTATATATTTGTATTATAATGTCCGACTACGCCACCTGTGGAGTGCGGCCAAAGGGGCCGCCGCTGCGGAACAGTCCTCTGAAGCTGGTGGTTTTGCAGCAATGGTATTATTACTCCCCACAGGAAGAGTGTAGCTTCAGGGCAGTGTGGGTGGATGATGGTGGCTGTAGTGCAGGGAGTCAGTAATGAACACAGAGTCCGTGTGATGCAGTCCCAAGATCTTTACTCACAGTTGTTGCAGTCCAGATTATGGGTACTAGAGCAATCTCCCCCGTCGTGCTGTGTGAACTTAGTGAGGGGCTCAGTCCACCCCCAGATAGCTCCGGAGTACTTAGCAGGACCCCCTTCTGTGTGTCCTTTCTCTGGCCTTCTCCCTGCACCTCACACCCAGTGACACTTCTATCCGGTATCCTCGGGCCTTGGCGGGCGACGTGTGTTCCGTCCCCTGGGTCCTATGTGGCTACCTTCTTTGTAAGACTGGTGTGGACTTTGGCCGCAGTACATGAAATGCTGCAGCCTCTGGTTTCTAGTTGAGCCTTGCTGTTTTTCCGCTAGTTGAAGGACCGGTTCCCCTTATCTGGCCTGACCCCTCTACTTCCTGGTAGCAGCGGGCGTACGGGTGGCCTTCTGCACGGCCCGTACCCCTAGGGTCCCTTCGGCTCCTAGAGCCTTCCTGCTCCCACTCCTCTCTTCTCTCCTTCAGTCCTGGGCCTCCCAGGCTAGGCCCGCCTCCGGAGCAAAGCTCATGCAGAGCCTCTGCTCCTGTCACTTCTCCTCCTCTGACTGGCTTGCTCTTTCTAAGATGGCTTCCTATTTATACTCTCCCTGTCATGTGCTCCCCTAAGCTGCTTTCTCCACCCACACCCACTACATAGGACCCTCCCGCCAGCTAGGGACCTGGGACTGTGCTCTCCCTTAGGAGCAATCTCGCCCTACCCCCACTGCGGGTATGTGTTGGATGCAGGTGTTAGGGTCCCGAGTCATACTCCTTCCTTACCTGAGGGTGAGATACCACACATCTGGGTGAGATGCAGTACCTCTGTGGCGACTGAACCCTCAGGAGCACCACACACCCTTCTGCACAGATTTGAAATGGCGACGAAGATGTTAAGTGCTGACGACGATGCCATTATCAGCATGACTATTCCGGTGATTTACATGCTGGAGCACACGTTAAACAGAATTCAGTCAGGTGGTGGAACAAGAGGAGGTGGAGGAAGTAGAGGAGGAGTCGTATGCGGAAGGGATAACATCTCCAAGGTCCAGACGGTCAGCAGCACCAAGGCGGCAGGCATGGGAGGGTGGGGGAGAGGGATTAACCAGGGCGCATGGTAGCAGCCAAAACTATTGAGGAAGGTGCAGGAGCCGAGGAAGAAGTGGAGGACGAACTGGCGATGGGCATGTAAGACTTATCAGATGAGGGAGACCTTGATCACATTTCTGTTGTGCGAGGTTGGGGGGAGAGGGCAGAGGAAGGAAGCATGATTCTTACCTCACTACCAACACAACAAGGACTTGGTCCTCCTTGATGCGCAAGACACATGAGTGCCTTCTTGCTGCACTACCTGCAACATGACCCTCGGATTGTCAGAATTCGAAGTAATCCCGACTACTGGGTTGCCACACTCTTAGATCCCCGGTACAAAAGTAAATTTGCCGAAATAATTCCTGCCATAGAAAGGGATTCACGCATGCAGGAGTATCAGCAGAGGCTGTTACAGAATCTTACATGTGCTTTTCCACAAAACACCAGTGGTGCATGTAATGAATCTCACAGTTCTAACTTGCCAACCGTAGGACTGTCGAGTCTTCATCACTCAAACCGTAACAGTAACACAGTATCTGCTGGTAACAGCAATTTTGTGGAATCGTTTCACCACTTTTTTAGACCATCCTTTGCAAGGCCACAGGAGACAAGAAGTCTGACACATAGTCAACGCCTAGAGAGGATGGTACAGGAGTATCTCCAAGTGAACATCGAAGCCATGACTGTGCCACTGGACCCTTGCTCATTTTGGGATTCCAATCTGGAAAAATGTCCGGATCTCACCACTCACGCCTTGGAGATCTTGTCATGCCCTGCAGTCAGCGTTCTCTCTGAACGTGTGTTCAGCGCTGCTGGTGGTGTGCTGACAGATAAGCGCACGCGGCTGTCCACTGAGAATGTAGACAGACTCACGTTCATAAAGATGAACAAATCATGGATCCGCAAGGACTTTTCTACCCCTGTGCCATCCTGGGGAGACTAAAAGCTTGAGGATTTGGTAAAATCACCTCACCAACCATTTTAAGCAACTCTGGGGCAATTGATGCCTCTTAAGTGGTGTCTGTGCCACAATTTTTGGAAAGAATGGAGACTTTTTTTTGGAGTCCCCTTTCTGTGTTTTACGTGACATTGGCATCATGAATTCCAGGTGGGTTGGCTCTTTCCCCCGCCTTTTAACTGTAAGAAACTACATACACTACGGCTTGGGGTAACACAGATGGTTGAGTCTGAAAAGCTGTTTACTCAGAGGTCTGCTCCAAAGCTTCAGTGTCTGCTAGTCAGCGTAGAATTTTTAACTGCATCTAGCCTAGGCAATACTTTGGGCGTAGTAGCCCAGCTGCGAAGCAAGCTGCACCGCCTGTGTATCTAATAAGAATTTTTAAATGCATCTAGCCTAGGCAGACTGTGGGGACCCCCAACCAAACTCAGACGCTCAGCCCCCCTACCGGCCCCCCTTTCCTTGACAATACAACATTGTAACTCTTACAACTGGATGGGTGAGGATCGGTCATAGCTTTATTAACTCTTTATACTCATTCCATTAGAAAGGCATTTTATTTCTAAAATAATTCAGCTTGTTGCAGCATGCCCTGGGTCTCCACACCGGCAAGTTGGCCAACAAGTGTAACTCTCCAACATGTCCTTTCTATTTCCAGGCCACGGAGGATCTTGCGTACTCATATACAGGACTCTGACCCCCATCCATCACTCTTAACGCTTGTTCCACTCCGTCCTGGAGTCCTGACTGGAATATGTCCAGTCCAATATCCATTAAGTGAACACTGTCGGGCCACATGAGGCCTGCTTTATCTCCTTCCAGTTGTCGGTGTTGCATCACTACACCGCCTCTGTCTCTTCTAAATTTTGCCATCCGAATATTTATTACCCGCCTTGTCCGTTCGATGGCCGTGATGTCTCGCGCACCTTGCCATACCGCTATTGGCACAATCTCTGACCATACTATAGTTAGTTTGGTGAAAAATTCTCTGAATCGCTCAGTGTCTAGTTTCATTATTGCCATTAGTTATGTGCTCTTGTGATGACCTAGGTCGTTTCCCCCGGCCTGTATAACTAAGATGACCGGACCTCTTGCCACTCTCCCTACCTTGATTACCTTCATTAGTACCTGTGGCCATAGCAGGCCTCTAATACCTCTCCAGTTGAAATATGTGTTATGAAACTCTAATTTCCTCCCGCCTGGGCGGACTTTCGCCCTTTTTTCTGCCCAATATATATACGAGTGGCCTATAAGTCCGGTCTTATGTATCTCGCCAAACACGTGGATCGCCATCTCCCTATCCTCTGAACTTCCGATTCTGACAGTCCTGCTCTTGCTGCTTCCGTGGCCGCGCCTATGCGAAATGAGTGTGTCCCGTAATCTTTGGAGTGGTTCCCTGCCGATGTTATGCATTTCTTAAATATAGCTTGGAACTGGTATCTTGATAATGGCGTTCCATCAATGTGTGATAGAAAGAAATTACTTTGTCATCTGATGGTTATATATGTTTTTACTATTGTTACCCGACTCAGTGTACCGTTTGTGGGTTGTAGAAGTACCCAAGTGCCCCTGCCCGCTGGAACCGTTTTCGATTGGCGTATGCGTAGACGTATTGCATTATTGGCTATGACTACATCCGGGTGTAATAAGCCTACACTGATGGTAATTTTGGATTGAGGGACTAATTCGCTTATGCATAGCGCCCCGAAGTAGGCGATCGCAAATGCAGTAGACAGTAGTGTTGCTTCCAATTGTGAGTGTCATGTTAATGGTGTTAGGGATATGATGTGAGAAATCAGTTTTAGTGACACGGGACGGGACGTCTACACTCCTGACTTGGCTGACCTCTTTTCCACCCTTTTATGGATTGTCTGATGATGAATCTCTTTGTCACATCTCCCCAATTCAGTAGTAGGAAGTGATATGCTACTCCGGTCAGACACCGCGGCGCTGACGCCCCTGATATGCCCCTCATCATTAGCTGGTGGAGAAATTCTATGGTGACTTGTAATCTGGCTTGTTCACATTGGTCAACCCGTCTGCCTTCTACTAGTCATGTCCACTCTTCCCATGCCTTACCGTATGCTTGCCACGTCAACGGGGCAACTGACGCTCTGATTAATGGCATCAACTATTCACCACTAGATCCCATAGGGAGGATGGGCAACTGTTGCCCTATGGGAGAGCGTTGGGGAGGAGCTCTGTGAAAATCTGCCAATTGAATTGTGATAAAGCGTTAGCAGCAGCTTTAAACCCCTCAGCATCGTGGCTAGCGCGGACCCATACATTGTTTTTTAGGCACAGGAATGCTAGCCCGTGTAGTAGGCCTAGCCCTGGGAGAGATGATGAAGCCATCTTATTAATGCAGTGTGCTAGGCTGGTGTTTTTTGTTATGAAGCGTATATTTTTGTTAGCCAGGCGCGTGCCCCATATTTCTATTGCTACCACTATTGGGAAGAAAAATTATTTTCCGGGCTAGATGCAGCAAAAAATTATTATTAATTTCAAAACTGGTGGAGCTTGGTATAGATGGCCTAATACAATAAGTACCACACACTACTACTATGCCCAAAATTATTTTCCAGGCAAGATGCAGCTAAAAATTATTAGTAATTTGAAAGCTGGTGGAGCTTAGTATAGATGGCCTAATAGAATGAGTACCACACACTGCTAATATGCCCAAAATTATTTTACAGGCAAGATGCAGCTAAAAATTATTATTAATTTCAAAGCTGGTGGAGCTTGGTATAGATGGCCTAATACAATGAGTACCACACACTGCTACTATGCCCAAAATTATTTTCCAGGCAAGATGCAGCTAAAAATTATTAGTAATTTGAAAGCTGGTGGAGCTTAGTATAGATGGCCTAATAGAATGAGTACCGCACACTTCTAATATGCCCAAAATTATTTTACAGGCAAGATGCAGCTAAAAATTATAAATAATTTCAAAGCTGGGGGAGCTTGGTATAGATGGCCTAATACAATGAGTACCACACACTGCTACTATGCCCAAAATTATTTTCCAGGCAAGATGCAGCTAAAAATTATTAGTAATTTGAAAGCTGGTGGAGCTTACTATAGATGACCTAATAGAATGAGTACCACACACTGCTACTATGCACAAAATTATTTTCCAGGCAAGATGCATCTAAAAATTATTAGTAATTTCAAAGCTGGTGGAGCTTGGTATAGATGGCCTAATACAATGAGTACCACAAACTGCTACTAAGCCCAAAATTATTTTCCGGGCTAGATGCAGCTAAAAATTATTATTAATTTCAAAGCTTGTGGAGCTTGGTATAGATGGCCTAATAGATTGAGTGCCACACACTGCAACAGCCCCAAAAGGTTTTACTTGGCTAGGTGCAGTAAAAAATTAGTATTACATACACAGGTGGTGTAGCTTGCAACACAGATAGGCTACTCCACTGACTAACACACACTTCAAGAGGCCCAAAAGTATTTGCTTAGCTAGATTTAGCCAAATGCTGTGAAAAACACTTGCACAGCACTAAAACAGACCTGCCTGGCAAAAAGTGATAGGAACTGATGTAACCTAGCCCTCAAAAGGGCTGGAATTACAACTAGTCACTACTCCCAACCTATCTGTCGATTTAAGAGCACAGACCTGCCTGATAAAAGTTGTAGGAACTGCTGTAACCTAGCCCTCAAAATGGCTGCAATTACAAACTAGTCCCTACTCCCTAAACCTTTCTGTCTATTTAAGAGAAAATTCACTTGCAATTCAGTTACACAATATAGCGCTAACAGCAGCAGCAATGCTGTCTAACACTCAGCTGCAGCAGTGAGAAAATGGTGGCGACGGGAAAAATGGCTGGGTCTTATAGGGCAAGGACATGTGACATACACAACCAATAACACATGCCCTTGCTTGTGTGAAAAAAAGCACTTTGCTCCGTGTGTGCGCTGCTGATAGGCTGACAGACTGCACCTCCCCACTGTAAATGCAGGAAAGAGAAAAAAAAATGGAGATCTTCATTATTTCTGCAGAGATACATCCCATGCCCCTCCCCCCGCCCCTCTGTACACTCAAACTGTGTATTAACATTGATTATCAACATTACTGTGAAAAAATCCAGTTACGATTTAGGTGCACGAACAGTTATCGAACATATCGTCGAACAGACGGATTTTTTTCAAATCGTTCGGGTTCGTCGAACGGCTCGAACACCACCCAAAACAGCTCGAATTTGAGATTGGCGAACAGTTCGATTCGAACACCGCTCATCTCTCATATCAAGTACATGTCACGTGCTGGGCACGTACTTCTCTTCTTTTATGGAGTACCATATTTTCAATGTTTATAAAGGTATTTTAACTATTACTATCTTTAGTTATTATATTTTGTTGCTTTCTACTGTCTTATGGACCGTATGTTCGGGTTGTTCTTTTTTTAAATTTAGGATGGTGCAAGATCTGAGAACTTTGAATATAGTTACAATCCTGGAGACCCCAGTGGTGCCAAATCCACATACATTACCCAGTGAAATTCCCCCTGAGGCAAAACATTTTACAGTTATCGACTTGGCAAGCGCCTTCTTCAGTGTGCCTCTGTATCCTGACTGCCAGTATCTTTTTGCTTTTACACACAGAGGAGTACAGTACACCTGGACCGTTATGCCTCAAAGAGCTCAGAACTCTCCTCATCACTTCACACTGGCCTTAACTACCTGTCTCTAACCCTGGAAGAGTGAGAACCCTGAAGTCACATTGATACAATATGTCAATGATCTACTCCTCTGTTGTCCCGATGACCAAACTTGCCACAGGTTCAGCTATTCTTTGCCACCATCTCTGGCCGCCATCGGATGCAAAGTTATTCTGTGAAAGCTACAATGGTGTTGTACCAAAGTTGTGTTTTTGGGTCATTGCATATCCCAAGGTACCAAGCATCTCACTGAAAAGCGGAAAACTGCCATCCATGACATCCCGTACCCAAGAACTGTCAAACAACTCCAAGCTTTCCTGGGAATGGTCTCATACTGCAGGCAGTGGATCGCTAACGCGTCAGTTCTCATACAACCTTTATTATCGGGTCCACTCTTCTGAGCTTGACCTGCATTTTGATCAAGAAACTGAGGATGCAATGGACGAGTTGAAAGCACTCATCATTTCAGCCCCTGCACTGGGGATTCCCAACTATGAATTTCCATTCTTTCTATTTGTCTCTGAAGCGTGTAGCCATGCCGCAGGAGTTCTGGCACAAAAACATGGAGGCCACATGAGACCCATCGGATATTATTCCAGTAAATTGGATTCAGTGGTGCAAACAGCTCCAACATGTCTCAAAGCAGTGCTGGCAGCTACAGAACTCCTCCACAGAACAGCAGATGTTGTACTTGGCCATCCTACAACTATACTGGCCCCTCATGATTAGAAAGCTATCCTTGCTCAAACCCAGCAAAACCATTTATCTATGCAACGTTGTGTCAGAATCCAATGTGAGCTCCTTTTACCAGAATATATAGCTTTTCGGCGATGTACTGTCTTGAACCCCTCCACTCTGCTTCCTCTGTCAAGGGGGGACTGCTCTGAAGACATAGGGGGGACCTCAGAAGACCATGAATACCCTGATTTGAGTGACCATGATTGCCTTGAGGTAATGAAGGCAGAAACCTCTCACCTACCTACTGTCTCTGAACAGCCACTGCCTGAAGCGGATCTGATACTGTATACTGACGGGTCCAGATACGCAGATGAATATGGAACTTACCATACCGGATATGTGGTGGTGTCCCCACCAACAGTTATTTCTGCTGGACCACTGCCATCTTATATGTCAGCTCAAGAGGCCGAACTGTATGCTCTGACTGAAGCCTGCAAGTGCGCAGAGAGTCGAGTGGCCAATATCTACACGGACTCGAGGTATGGATTCGGGATTGCCCATGACTTTGGCCTGATATGGGCCCTGAGGGGCTACAAAACAGCCAGTGGAACTCCAATTCGGAATGCAGCGGCAGTGAAAAGTCTGCTAGAAGATCTGAATCTGAAATTACCTAGGCAAGTGGCTGTGATCAAAATTAAGGCTCATGTGAAACTGAATTCGGAGGAAGCCAAGGTGAATCATCTGGCTGACATTACAGCAAAATCAGCAGCTATGGAACCAATATTTCCAGAGGAAGTAGAGGTGTCAGGGGGTACGGAGGTGTTTGTGCTCACCAGAAGTCAAGGACAACGAGGGGATGAGGAAGAAACGGGAATGAGAAATTTCGGGTTGGAAGAAGAGGAAGAAGATGAAGAGGAGCAAAGACTGGAAGAGAATCCAGCACACAGGACTATAGTGGACTGGCAGAATGCGGTAACAGAAGAAGAAAAACAAGGATGGATCGGACGGGGAGGAACGTTTTGTAATGTCGGAATCTGGAGAGTGGGAAGAAGAATATGACTGCCAAGAGCACTGTATCCTGCAGTGGTTCAGTGGGCTCATGGAAAGGTACATAGAGGGAAGAATCAGATGATTTCAGCTATCAATAAACTCTATATTGCACCCGAGATCTCAGTTCTTGCTACAAACTATACTAGGAGCTGTGAGATTTGTAGCACTTGTAATCCCGGAAGAACAGAACATGTGCCAAAGAAGAAACTGGCAAAGTCACAGTATCCTTTCCAGAGAATCCAAATTGATCATATGCAATTACCCAAGAGTGGAAGATATGAATATGTTCTGGTGGTGGTGGATATGTTTTCGACAGAAGCATACCCAGTAGCCCACATGACTGCTAGAACTACAGTGGAAAGGCTTCTGGCAGAACTTATCTGCAGATTCGGGATTCCAGAAGTGATTGAAAGTGATCAAGGACCCGCCTTCACTGCAGAAGTTACCAAATCAATCTGGGAGATGATTGGGGTGGATTTGGGCCTGCATACTCCTTATCATCCTCAAAGTAGCGGCAAAGTTGAAAGGATGAATGGCACTTTGAAAAACAAAATTCTTAAAGCCAGTAAAGAATTGTCACTTCCATGGCCGGAGGTGCTGGCTATTGCCCTATATTCAGTCCGAAATACCCCGAGACAACCCACAGGACTCATACCATATGAGATCTTGTTTGGGGGGCCACCTAGAATGGATTGATATTACCCACAGCAGCTTAGTTCATGGAATGATAAGCTTGTGAATTTTGCTTTCGGACTTGCTAAAGAGTTAAAACTAACACATGCTACAGTGTACTCTTCTATTCCAGACTCAGATCTTTAACCAGATACTCACAGCATCCAACCTTGAGATTTTGTCTGGATAAAGAATCACGTGCGAGGCACACTGGATGCCAGATTTGAAGGTCCCTACCAAGTGTTGCTTACATCACCTACGGCTGTGAAGGTCGAATGCCGAACATCAAAGGTCCATGCATCCCACAACCCTGATGTTCCTTTTTCTGATGACGGTAGCTATGGGGGGAAGCCTTTACTATGGTAACACATGCATTCCAAGCAATTATTACTAAAGAGAATGATATTCCAGTTTTCTGGTACAACACTTCCTTGAATGTGGTGACTTTCCAATTTGATTAATGTGGGATAGTATCTTGTAGGGGGTATGAAAGATTGAGTAGGGACTGGTTAAGAGCTTTGTGGGTGGACGCTGACCAATATATCTGCGTCGCTGACAATTACTGGGGACAAAAATGTGATTACTGGGGTGCTGTTGGGTGGAACACAGGTGACTACGACTGGGGAAACAAACCACAATCTGCTAAGGACAAAAAGGATGATAACGGGAAATCTTTGCTTGACCGTTTCAAACTACTAAAAAGACCATTTAAACCAGGGTGTAGGGTTATAGGTACATGTAATGGGTTGACTATCACCATAGAGAACCCTACAGAACAAGATGGGGGAATATATATATTAGGATCATGGAGTGAAGGAAGGATGGGAGGTATGGGAAAGTTCAAATTGGCCAGCATTTCAAATAAAATGGGTCTGAACATAAACCTATTAGCCCCTCAGCAACACAGGATGGAAGATATGGTAGCCATAGCCAATCCCACTTATGAGGATACCCTAACCATAGAAATGGGATTTTCAGATCATAACTGGTGGTTAGAATGGATGAAGTATACTGCAACCCAACATAACTTTAGTGATTGTTATGTATGTTCAAAGGCCAGGCCACATTTGGGTACAGTCCCTCTAATTTTCCCAGAGGAGGTGCAAAGGAGTCTCTTGGATATGTATATCAACAGGACTTCAAATTCCAGTGTCTCCATCCCCTGGATAACAAAATATTTCATTACCGCCGGAATATCAAGCTCCGGACAGGGAATAATCATCTACCCAGGAAATTACACTTGTTTCCAAAATACCCGGGGGAGTGGGAATTTCTTAGGGAATTTTACACAAGGTTACTGAGGGAATTACAGTACTATAGAGGGTACAGAGGCCCAGGACCAGAAATAATCTCTGAGTGACGTGTACTGGTTTGTGGTGACATGAAGATTGGAACTAAACTGGAGGGCAAATGGACTGGGGAATGTGCCTTAACTAAAGCAATAATGTCTGTATACCTTATATCTGAGTCCCAGGAATCCAAAGAGGAAATAAAGACTGTGTTTGCAGGTACATACAGGGCCAAGAGAGAAGTGAACCTCAAAGGCAGTTTTGACCCACATATATACACTGCTCAAAAAAATAAAGGGAACACTCAAATAACACATCCTAGATCTGAATGAATGAAATATTCTCATTGAATACTTTGTTCTGTACAAAGTTGAATGTGCTGACAACAAAATCACACAAAAATCATCAATGGAAATCAAATTTATTAACCAATGGAGGTCTGGATTTGGAGTCACCCCCAAAATTAGTGGAAAAACACACTACAGGCTGATCCAACTTTGGTGTAATGTCCTTAAAACAAGTCAAAATGAGGCTCAATATTGTGTGTGGCCTACACGTGCCTCTATGACCTCCCTACTATGCCTGGGCATGCTCCTGATGAGGTTGCGGATGGTCTCCTGTGGGATCTCCTCCCAGACCTGGACTAAAGCATCCGCCAACTCCTGGACAGTCTGTGGTGCAACGTGACGTTGGCGGATGGAGCGAGACATGATGTCCCAGATGTGCTCAATCGTATTCAGGTCTGGGGAACGGGCGGGCCGGTCCATAGCTTCAATGCCTTCATCTTGCAGGAACTGCTGACACTCTCCAGCCACATGAGGTCTGGCATTGTCCTGCATTAGGAGAAACCCAGGGCCAACCGCAACAGCATATGTTCTCACAATGGGTCTGAGGATCTCATCTCGTTACCTAATGGCAGTCAGGCTACCTCTGGCGAGCACATGGAGGGCTGTGCGGCCCTCCAAATAAATGCCACCCCACACCATTACTGACCCACTGCCAAACCGGTCATGCTGAAGGATGTTGCAGGCAGCAGATCACTCTCCACGGCGTCTCCATGTCATGTCTGTCACATGTGCTCAGTGTGAACCTACTTTTATCTCTGAAGAGCACAGGGCGCCAGTGGTAACTTTGCCAATCCTGGTGTTCTGTGGCAAATGCAAAGCGTCCTGCATGGTGTTGGGCTGTGAGCACAACCCCCATCTATGGACGTCGGGCCCTCTTACCACCCTCATGGAGTCGATTTCTAACAGTTTGTGCATACACATGCACATTTGTGGCCTGCTGGAGGTCATTTTGCAGGGCTCTGGCAGTGCTCTTCCTGTTCCTCCTTGCACAAAGGCAGAGGTAGCGGTCCTGCTGCTGGGTTGTTGCCCTCCTACGGCCCCCTCCACGTCTCCTGGTGTACTGGCCTGTCTCCTGGTAGCGCCTCCAGCCTCTGGACACTATGCTGACAGACACAGCAAACCTTCTTGCCAAAAATTGCATTGATGTGCCATCCTGGATGAGCTGCACTTCCTGAGCAACTTCTGTGGGTTGTAGAGTCCGTCTCATGCTACCAGGAGTGTGAAAGCACAACCAACATTCAAAAGTGACCAAAACATCAGCCAGAAAGCATTGGTACTAAGAAGTGGTCTTTGGTCCCCACCTGCAGAACCACTCCTTTATTGAGGGAGTCTTGATTATTGCCAATAATTTCCATCTATTGTTTATTCCATTTGCACAACAGCATGTGAAATTTATTGTCAATCAGTGTTGCTTCCTAAGTGGACAGTTTGATTTCACAGAAGTTTGATTTACTTGGAGTTATATTCTGTTGTTTAAGTGTTCCCTTTATTTTTTTGAGCAGTGTATATTGATGTTCTCGGAGTGCCTAGGGGGGGTGCCAGACGAATTCAAGGCCCGAGACCAAGTGAAGGCGGCATTTGAGTCCATAATACCCATAATAACCGTTAACAAGAATGTAGATTGGATAAATTACATATATTATAACCAACAAAGATTTGTCAATTACACCAAAAATGCCTTACAAGAGATAGCTGACCCAGTAGCACCCACATCTACCATGGCCTTCCAAAACAGAATAGATCTGGATATGTTACTTGCAGAAAAAGGAGGGGTATGCAAAATGATAGGTGAGCATTGTTGTACTTATATCTCAGACAATACCAGCCCCACAGGGAAAGTTACTAAGGCTCTCAAACAATTGACAGATTTAAGTGAAGAACTGGAAAGGAATTGAGGTGAGACTGATCAATGGGATAAATATTTTTCTTGGATGAGAGATTGGTAGAGTTGGTTAATCCAAGGGGGAATTATTTTACTAAGTGTGATAATTCTAATTAGTGTATTGCTAATCTGTGTGATTCGCTCTGTCAAGAGGTTAATTGCCAAAACAGTAGATGCAGCAGTACCTGTCAGCGTCTTGTCCGAAGAATCTAATGAAGAGGCCTATGAACAAACAGTTCCCCTTAGAACAAAGGTGTTGTACCAGAGAGATTACCGGAAGTAAATGGGTTTGTAAAGTTAATATCCATATTTCTGTGTTTGGGGTGGCCCTCGATTACCCAGTTGCTAGATATTTTAGGGTCTCCATCCCTTTCTTGTAGGTCTCCGTTTGAGTAAGATTTAGGAAACGTCGGTGGGTCCGTCTAAAAGGGATGGGGCGGCGGCCACATCGTAAGGTTCCAGAATAGTCTTAACATATGGTCAATTCCTTCTCCCCCTCTGATTTTTAGCATATTGATATTAAAAGCAAATAATTGATTTTAGGGGGGTCTGTCAAGATAAAATATATATATTATAGAAAATCAATTAGTTTCTTTTAATAGATTAATTAATCAGTCTGAATTAATATAGAGATGATGGAATAATCTATGTGTATGTATGTATGTATGCAAATGTGTATATGCACATGGATTGTGTTAACGTGGTACCCCTGAGGGTTCAGTCGCCACAGGGGTACTGCACCTCAGATTGAGGTGTGGTATCTCCTCTTCCAGGTAATGATGGAGCATCTCACAGGACCCCACTTCACCACTCAACACTACACCACTCCTGTCCTGTAGGGGGTCTAAATGCACCAGGGTGCTGCCCCGGCCCGGGATAGAGGAGATGAGGGGAACCAAAGATAGGGGGAACCAGGTAGTGGGTGAGGGTGGAGGAACAACTTACAGGGAGCACATACAGTATCATATATAATTTACGGCCATCTTAAGTTCAAGGTCTTTTGATTGTGGTCTTCTGTCAGGGTCCAGCAAGAGTCTGTAACTGGCTGAAGATTCACGGTCCTCGTTCTCTGGCCTTGAGATGAGGAGCGGGACAGAGTTAACCAGTGTCTCTACCCAGTCAGGGTCCTGTTCTAGGAAGGCCTTGGAGGGGAGCAGAGGAGATAGGCTCCACAGGCAAAAGGATCTCAGGGGATACGGACGGAGCGCAGTCGCCACCTGTATTCTTCACTCTGGCTTAGCCAGAGGGATTCCTGCTGCAAGAGGGGTAACCGGCCCCCGATATCTGACTTTGTCACTTCACATCTCAGTCACAAAAGCCCGGAGGCTTAGTGGATCCCAGGGGGATACGGACGGTGCGGAGTTGCCACCTGTATCTCTCAAACCTGCGTTTATCCAGTGGGACCCGGCCTTACACCACGTTCATACCACACACAGTCAGGAGAAGACTCAGTGGGAGAACTTACAGAGGAGAGGAACACACTAACGGGGTCTTGACAGGTGCTCCTGATCTACCTGGGAAGTGCCGAACCCCTTCCTGGTGGCCGCAGTACGCCGTGTGTAGCAGAGATAAGCTTTGCGGCTGAAAGTTCATCTAAAGTGAGTAAAGACCCGGATGACTTCATTCACCGCCTCCGCTTGTTTATTCCTGCACGGCACTGCACCCACCATTCCTCCACACAGTTCAACATTCACTGCCCTGAGGCCTACTCTGCCTGTGGGGAGTAGTACCAACCAAGCTGCCAGAACACCAGCCTCAGAGGACTGTCGCAGCGCTGGTGGCCTTCACCAGAAACCACAGGTGGCGTAGTCGAACAGCCACTCATCCAGAAGCCCAATTTTTATGTGACAGCCCTGGGCACGGAATGGGTCTAGGCCACGACTGCATCCCCCCCACAACATCTGCAAGGCCCGGCTCCGAGTATCCCCCATTTGCTCAGGGAGGGCGTCACATTAATAGATAATGAATATATAACTAACAGTTTCTGTTCTTATTGTAGGCATGAACAACTAAATGATTTCCTGGGAATGACGTATGCATGTGCATGGCTGATAACAGAGAAATTCATGTCGAGTTGGCAAAGAAGGCGCTGAGAGATGACTTCACCCCTCACATCAGAATTCCTAAGGCGTTACTGAGGCCAAGAGATACATGGATGAGCAAATTGCAGTGTGCCAAGTTATCAGAAAGAGCAATGAATTTTACTAATCCCACCTAGGAGTAGAATACTATATAACCCCATGTCTACGTAACAAAGTATGCCATTTTGAGTGGTTCAGTCTCTGAATTAAGTTTTTTGACCAGATAAGCAAATTTGGTTGATTAGCTTCTTGGGTGCACTCGGACATTTTTAATTTGGAGGAGAGCAGTTACCTAGTATATCTTAAATTGGTGAAGCCTCCACAGTATCATCACCAGCTACACATTAGTGTTCATTCTGGTCGCATAAATGTCTTCTACAGTCCATAACTTTATTTTTTTTATTTCTTTGGCCTTATATACAAGTCATTACCTTGCAACAAAAGTTTCTTAACATTTTTTCCATTTTAGTTTGTTTTTTGTATGTTTTTTTTGTCAGTCAGCAAAAGTGGCGTAATACTCTGACAACATTGTTCATAGATATGCTACAGTATTTGTCAGCGGCCAACTGAGAATAGGTTTGAACCCTCAACTCCAGTACTTTAAATGGAGTGTAATATTTGACACGCTCATAATAATTGCTGGATTATTAGGGCAGTTATATGGAATAAAGTCTGATGGCCACGGTTTCAGGTAGTCGCCTAATAGTATGGTATTTGTCAGCGACCAAGTGTCAATTGGTTCAACAAAACACAGGTGGCTGACTTTAAAAGGAGTGGAATATTTGGCACGCTCCACAAAATTTCTGTTTTATTACGGCAGTCATATGGATCACGTTCATCTGATCATTGAAAACCGTTCCTCTGCTTCCACAATACAGTAATATGAATAAAACTAAAAAAATCTGTCTGTATTCTGCAAATAAGCAACTGGAGCTGTAAAATGGTGTACACTGACACACTGATACAATCTATAAATGGAGGACAATATTTTCCACTTTCACCACAAATGGCTGGATTTGAACCATAGGTATATGTCTGACAGAGAACCACAGTTTTAAATAGCAGGCATGTACTTTACTGATATTATTCTAAACAGAGACCTAGTGTTAATAGCTTGACCGACACACTGCAACAAAATGAAAATGGAAGAAATGGCTGATTTTGGAACACTCTTAGAGGTGATATGTCTGACAGAGAACCACAGTTTTAAATAGCAGGCCTGTAATTTACTAATATTATTCTACACAGAGACCCAGTGTGAATAGCTTGACCAACACACTGCAACAGAATGAAAAAGGAGGCCAATATTTCTCACGTTTAGTTCAAATTTCTGGATTTTTATCCCTGAAATATGGAACAGATCTGGCTGTATTCTGCAGTGCTAACAAGCAAAGGAGCAGAAAAATTGTGTACTCTGGATTGCTTTTTAAGCAAATAACAAGAATTAATATAAAAAAAAATTGGCCTGGCCCCTGATATCTGGGGCTCTGTCTACAAATATCTGTAATTATTACAGCAGCAGCAGACAGGACGTTCAATGGACCCTCTTGTGCTATATGCACTTAAGTGTGCCACATACACTGCCTGCCTGCCTCCTGCTTAACACTGATTATATGCAGCTGGATTAGTCCTCAGAAGGGCTCTTAGTTCAGATGGATATATATTTATATGTATATATATACACATATATATACAGTACAGACCAAAAGTTTGGACACACCTCATTTAAAGATTTTTCCTTATTTTCATGACTATGAAAATTGTACATTCACACTGAAGGCATCAAAACTATGAATTAACACATGTGGAATTATATACTTAACAAAAAAGTGTGAAAAAACTGAAAATGTCTTATATTCTAGGTTCTTTAAAGTAGCCACCTTTTGCTTTGATGACTGCTTTGCACACTCTGGGCATTCTCTTGATGAGCTTCAAGAGGTAGTCACCGGAAATGGTCTTCCAACAATCTTGAAGGAGTTCCCAGAGATGCTTAGCACTTGTTGGCCCTTTTGCCTTCACTCTGCGGTCCAGCTCACCCCAAACCATCTCGATTGGGTTCAGGTCTGCTGACTGTGGAGGCCAGATCATCTGGCGTAGCACCCCATCACTCTCCCTATTGGTCAAATAGCCCTTACACAGCCTGGAGGGGGTGTTTGGGGTCATTGTCCTGTTGAAAAATAAATGATGGTCCAATTAAACGCAAACCTGATGGAATAGCATGCCGCTGCAAGATGCTGTGGTAGCCATGCTGGTTCAGTATGCCTTCAATTTTGAATAAATCCCCAACAGTGTCACCAGCAAAGCACCGCCACACCATCACACCTCCTCCTCCATGCTTCACGGTGGGAACCAGGCATGTAGAGTCCATCCGTTCACCTTTTCTGCATCGCACAAAGACACGGTGGTTGGAACCAAAGATCTTAAATTTGGACTCATCAGACCAAAGCACATATTTCCACTGGTCTAATGTCCATTCCTTGTGTTCTTTAGCCCAAACAAGTCTCTTCTGCTTGTTGCCTGTCCTTAGCAGTGGTTTCCTAGCAGTTATTTTACCATGAAGGCCTGCTGCACAAAGTCTCCTCTTAACAGTTGTTGTAGAGATGTGTCTGCTGCTAGAACTCTGTGTGGCATTGACCTTGTCTCTAATCTGAGCTGCTATTAACCTGCGATTTCTGAGACTGGTGACTCGGATAAACTTATCCGCAGAAGCAGAAGTGACTCTTTGTCTTCCTTTCCTGGGGCGGTCCTCATGTGAGCCAGTTTCTTTGTAGCGCTTGATGGTTTTTGCAACTGCACTTGGGGACACTTTCAAAGTTTGCCCAATTTTTGGGACTGACTGACCTTCATTTCTTAAAGTAATGATGGCCACTCATTTTTCTTTACTTAGCTGCTTTGTTCTTGCCATAATACAAGTTCTAACAGTCTATTCAGTAGGACTATCAGCTGTGTATCCACCTGACTTCTGCACAACACAACTGATGGTCCCAACCCCATTTATAAGGCAAGAAATCCCACTTATTAAACCTGACAGGGCACATCTGTGAAGTGAAAACCATTTCCGGTGACTACCTCTTGAAGCTCATCAAGAGAATGTCAAGAGTGTGCAAAGCAGTCATCAAAGCAAAAGGTGGTGTAAGGCAGCGCTAGTCATCATAATGGGGGATACTCGCTGCATCGGGTCAATTAAGGCACATAAGCAATATCCTTCTGATAATTCACAATGCAGTTTATTATTTCGTTATAAACCGCTAATCACACAGTCCATCTTAGTATACGCCCGGCATGTTTACACCTATCACCTCCGGGAGCTTCTCAAGTGGCAGACCGGCATATTACACACATCACAATTCGGGAGCCTTTCCAGCGACAGATACGTCCACTTGGCTCCCGTTATAGCCCTTGGCTAGGCAACAACATAAATGTTTTACCTTTAGCGGGTTTTGGCTGCTACAGTCCGTTTATTCCGCCACCACTGTGGCTTTGCGGCTTTCCCAGGTGGGGGTCTCTAGCTGTCGTCCCCTCGTAGGCTACTGGTATGTCTTCCACACTTGACATCCAGCCTGCGCCTTTCAGGGTTCTGCACCAAGCCGGCTCTCCCTCAAAGGCCACTGACATCCACGCACCGGATCCAGGCTCGGCCTTTCAGGCTGCTAGGCTTCACTCTCTGCCTCCCTAGGCCTCTCACAAACGGTGTCCCACACACACGGAGCACAGGCCTCACGCCTCACACCGAACACACCTGTCTCAAATTACCAGGGTTTATATATCCTGTGCACACACACACACATACTGACAGGACCTTGCTGATGTCACAGTCATGTGATCAGTCAGCTGTGTGTATAGGTCCTGTGTGCTGTCCCAGTCATGTGTACAGACCTTTACTGTGCATACAGGACCTGTGTGATGTCACAGTCATGTGACCAGTCACCTGAGGGGAAAGGTATATGGTCAGGTAAAACTCCTCCTAGACCATTACCGTAATGCAAGCAGGTCGCTGCATTACAGTGGCTACTTTGAAGAACCTAGAATATAAGACATATTTTCAGTTGTTTCACACTTTTTTGTGGGGAGCACGTTCGCTCATCACTAATTATTAACCTTTTTGGAAGCTCTAGTGTGTCTTATTCATTTTTAGGTATTATTTGTCCTCTACTTAGGTCTATTATTAGAAATATTAAGATTATATACTGGGTTTTGTTTAATAATAGTATGGTGATATTGGTCACTTCAATGTATTGCAATACATAGAAAATTGATGTAGCCACATATTAGCCACATGAGGACCTTCTTGGAACTTCTTGGATTTACAGAATAGCCAAACGTGACAACTTTCTATATGTACATATATTATCTCACCCACTACCAAGGCAGACAATACTTAAGGCCCAATTCTATTGTCATTAATGAGCACCAATCAACTATCGACAGGTGGTTGCATATACTGCATACAAAGACAGGAGGCAGCATTATACTTACTAGAAATACAATAGCTGTTAAGTCTTCATTTCACAAAAATGTATCATTCTGAGGATGATGTTACCCATCTATGAGGTATTAAAACAGAGTATGCAATAACACAAGTCTGCAATCTCATCCTTATTTTGATAGACAATATAATATCTGGACAAAAAACAGAAACCAGATGGCAGTCTTTCTCTCCAACAGCTCAGGGGATAGAGTGCACTGTAGCGTGGTCCTGTCAGTGTATAAGAAGCTAGAACAGAGAAGGAGCAGCAAATAAATTGAGGACAGGTCGGAGTGATCTAAGCATGCAGCTCCACCTTACAACTGGTGGATGGAACTTAGGATGGACTCTGTATATGATGAAACAATTGCTTTAATCATTGTCACAAGTATCATCAGCAAATATCCTTTTCAGAGAAGAAGAAGACTAGAACTTTAGTGTCATCTATTGGAGGAAGCAATGCTAGAAGTCAATATGGATCCTCTAAAGCAGGGGTGGAGAACCTCTGGTCCACAAGCCATATACAGTCATATGAAAAAGTTTGGGCACCCCTATTAATCTTAAGCTTAATGTTTTATAAAAATTGGTGTTTTTGCAACAGCTATTTCAGTTTGATATATGTAATAACTGTTGGATACAGTAATGTTTCTGCCTTGAAATGAGGTTTATTGTACTAACAGAAAATGTGCAATCTGCATTCAAACAAAATTTGACAGGTGCATAAGTATGGGCACCTCAACAGAAAAGTGACATTAATATTTAGTAGATCCTCCTTTTGCAAAAATAACAGCCTCTAGTCGCTTCTTGTAGCTTTTAATGAGTTCCTGGATCCTGGATGAAGGTATTTTTGACCATTCCTCTTTACAAAACAATTCCAGTTCAGTTAAGTTTGATGGTCGCCGAGCATGGACAGCTTCTTCAAATGATCCCACAGATGTTCAATGATATTCAGGTCTGGGGACTGGGATGGCCATTCCAGAACATTGTAATTGTTCCTCTGCATGAATGCCTGAGTAGATTTGGAGCGGTGTTTTGGATCATTGTCTTGCTGAAAGATCCATCCACTGCGTAACTTCAACTTTATCACTGATTCTTGAACACTATTGCCAAGAATCTGCTGATACTGAGTGGAATCCATGCGTCCCTCAACTTTAACAAGATTCCCAGTGCCGGCATTGACCACACAGCCCCAAAGCATGATGGAACCTCCACCAAATTTTACTGTGGGTAGCAAGTGTTTTTCTTGGAATGCTGTGTTTTTTTGCCACCATGCATAATGCCTTTTTGTATGACCAAACAACTCAATCTTGGTTTCATCAGTCCACAGGACCTTCTTCCAAAAAGAAATAGGCTTCTTCAAATGTGCTTTTGCATACCTCAGCCGACTCTGTTTGTGCGTACTTGCAGAAACGGCTTCTTTCGCATCACTCTCCCATACAGCTTCTCCTTGTGCAAAGTGCGTTGTATAGTTGACCTATGCACAGTGACACCATCTGCAGCAAGTTGATGCTGCAGCTCTCTGGAGGTGGTCTGAGGATTGTCCTTGACTGATCTCACCATTCTTCTTCTCTGCCTTTCTGATGTTTTTCTTGTCCTGACACTTCTGGCCTTAACAAGAACTGTCCCTATGTTCTTCCATTTCCTTACTATGTTCCTCACAGTGGAAACTGACAGGTTAAATCTCTGAGACAGCTTTTTGTATCCTTCCCCTGAACAACTATGTTGAATAATCTTTGTTTTCAGATCATTTGACAGTTGTTTTGAGGAGCCCATGATGCCACTCTTCAGAGGAGATTCAAACAGGAGAACAACTTGCAAGTGGCCACTTTAAGTAGCTTTTCTCATGATTGCATACACCTGGCTATAAAGTTCAAAGCTCAATGAGGTTACAAAACCAAAAAAAGTGCTTTAGTAAGTCAGTAAAAAGTAGGCAGGAGTATTTAAAACAAGAAAATGATAAGGGTGCCCATACTTATGCACCGGTCAAATTTTGTTTGAATGCAGATTGCACATTTTCTGTTAGCACAATAAACCTCATTTCAAGGCAGAAACATTACTGTGTCCAACAGTTATTACATATATCAAACTGAAATAGCTGTTGCAAAAACACCAATTTTTATAAAACATTAAGCTTAAGATTAATAGGGGTGCCCAAACTTTTTCATATGACTGTACTACCTGCAGCATAACTTCCTCCAGCCCGCAGGCAGGTTCCTGGGGACTGTAGTGCTTTGTCGGTCACTAGACACTTAATTCTTCCTAAGACTGTGAGCATATGTACTCAGCATTCACTACTGAAAGCTGTGGCACATGCAACTCTGGATTATGTCCTGACGATGGTCAGTGCCAATGGCAGGGAATACTTTGTGGGCGAAGATAGTGCACTTTGTGCTTCTCTTCCGCTCCTATGATAAATGCAGCAGTCACACTGTTTCCTATGTGAAATACTATGTGAAATATCTGCAGCAGTCTCATTGTATTCTATGCAATATACACCTTTCTGAGTGTCTCCTATATGAAGTATATACCCTTTTCTCAGTGTCTCCCATGTGATGTATCTGAAAAAGTCTCACTCTATTGCATGTAATGTACAGGTGCTTCTCACAAAGTTAGAATATCATCAAAAAGTTAATTTATTTCAGTTCTTCAATACAAAAAGTGAAACTATATTATATGGAGTCATTACAAACAGAGTGATCTATTTCAAGTGTTTATTTCTGTTAATGTTGATGATTATGGCTTACAGCCAATGAAAACACAAAAGTCATTATCTCAGTAAATTAGAATAATTTAAAAAAAAACACCTGCAAAGGCTTCCTACGCGTTTAAAAAGGTCCCTTAGTCTGTTTCAGTAGGCTCCACAATCATGGGGAAGACTGCTGACTTGACAGATGTCCAGAAGGCAGTCATTGACACACTCCAAAAAGAGGGTAAGCCACAAAAGGTCATTGCTAAATAAGCTGGCTGTTCACAGAGTACTGTATCCAAGCATATTATTGTAAAGTTGAGTGGAAGAAAAAAGTATGGTAGAAAAAGGTGCACAAGCAACCAGGATAACCGCAGCCTTGAAAGGATTGTTAAGAAAAGGCTATTCAAAAATATGGGGGGAGATTCACAAGGAGTGGACTGCTGCTGGAGTCATTGCTTCAAGAGCCACCACACATAGACGTATGCAGGACATGGGCTACAAGATTTGCATTCCTTGTGTCAAGCCACTCATGATCAATAGACGACACCAGAAGGGTCTTACCTGGGCCAAGGAGAAAAAGAACTGGACTGTTGCTCAGTGGTCCAAGGTGTTGTTTTCAGATGAAAGTAAATTTTGCATTTCATTTGGAAATCAAGGTCCCAGAGTCTGGAGGAAGAGTGGAGAGGCACACAATCCAAGCTGCTTGAGGTCTAGTGTGAAGTTTCCACAATCAGTGATGGTTTGGGGAGCCATGTCGTCTGCTGGTGTAGGTCCACTGTGATTTATCAAGACCAAAGTCAGCGCAGCCATCTACCCGGAAATTTTAGAGCACTTCATGCTTCCCTCTGCCGACAAGCTTTTTGGAGATGGAAATTTCATTCTCCAGCAGGACTTGGCACCTGTCCACACTGCCAAAAGTACCAATACCTGGTTTAAAAACAACAGTATCACTGTGTGTGATTGGCCACAAAACTCGCCTGACCTTACCCCATAGAGAATCTATTGGGTATTGTCAAGAGGAAGATGAGAGACACCAGACCCAATAATGCAGACGAGCTGAGGGCTGCTATCAAAGCAACCTGAGCTTCCATAACACCTCAGCAGTGCCACAGGCTGATCACCTCCATGCCACGCCGCATTGATGCAGTAATTGATGCCAAAGGAGCCCTGACCAAGTATTGCGTGCATTTACAGAACATACATTTCAGTAGGCCAACATTTTGGATTTTAAAAACATTTTTCAAGCTGTTGTTATAAAGTATTCTAATTTACTGAGATAATGACTTTTGTTTGTTTTTTCATTGGCTGCAAGCCATAGTCATCAACATTAACAGAAATAAACACTTGAAATAGACCACTCTGTTTGTAATGACTCTATATAATATATGAGTTTCACTTTTTTTACTGAAGAACTGAAATAAATTAACTTTTTGATGATATTCTAATTTTGTGAGAAGAACCTGTATATACAGCAGTCCCAGTTTCTCCTATGTGATGCAGTCCCAGTTCATATTAATCAATGTACATACAGCAGTCTTAGTGAATTATACAGTACAGACCAAAAGTTCGGACACACCTCATTTAAAGATTTTTCTGTATTTTCATGACTTTGAAAATTGTACATTCACACTGAAGGCATCAAAACTATGAATTAACACATGTGGAATTATATACTTAACAAAAAAGTGTGAAACAACTAAAAATATGTCTTATATTCTTGGTTCTTCAAAGTAGCCACCTTTTGCTTTGATGACTGCTTTGCACACTCTTGGCATTCTCTTGATGAGCTTCAAGAGGTAGTCACCGGAAATGGTCTTCCAACAATCTTGATGGAGTTCCCAGAGATGCTTAGCACTTGTTGGCCCTTTTGCCTTCACTCTGCGGTCCAGCTCACCCCAAACCATCTCGAAAAGAAAAATCTTTAAATGAGAAGGTGTGTCCAAACTTTTGTTCTGTACTGTATGTGATGTATACACCAATCTCAGTGTATTCTATATAACGTACATAGAGCAGTCTCAGTGTCTCCTATGTGATATATATACTAGTCCTAATGTAGCCTACATGATATATACAGCAGTTTGAGCAGTCTCCGTATCTCTCATGTGATGTATATAACAGTCTTGGAGTATCATATGTGATGTATATACAGCAGTCTCAGTGTCTCCTATGTGATATATATATGGGAGTCTCTGTGTTTCCTATGTGATGTATGTAGCAGGTCTCCCACTGGTTGAGTTCAGTAAATGTTTTATGAGCAATGATGAATTTCCTATATTTAGGAGATCTGTATTGAAATATGTATCTGTGTTCTGTACAATGCACTGCGGTGAACCGATCTTTACAAAACTTACCATCGCAAAGAATCAACTATGTTCCAGACTAATTTAAACCTGGAAAAGCAGTTTTGAGTAGCATCATCAATACCATGTAACATCACACACCTCACCAATGAAAAGCAGTTCCAGACAACATATTAGGGAGAAGTTAAAGGGGTGGTCTGGAGGTCAAAGAAATTTTAATCTAAATCCCTATCTATTTGATGTTGCAATCTAAACTAATTTCTAATATGCTTGCGTTAAACATTCCCTATTGTTCCCTAAATACAATATCTAACAGCTATTATACTTTTTTTCCCTACTTCCTGTGGGATGATGCTTCATTTGAGAATCCCAGTGCATGCTGGGATACTCAAACAAAGCATCATCAGAGAAGGAGGCAAAGGCCTGAAACGAAGCATCATCAGTGACATTTGTTTCAGGGGTGGGGCTAGTCCCTTCTCTGTGTCTCCGTGCTGTCATTGTGCAATGTACACAATCACAGTGTGCTATGTGTTGCTGGCTCAGGTCAGCAGTAACGAGTCGGCAACAAAGAGGAGAACGCACTGTCAAAAGGCGGTGCCGGGGTACCAAGAGTTCAGAGGCAAGCACCACCCCTGTAAATTTAAAATCATTTCACCTGATAAACATACATTTTGCTTGTGCATTTGAGTGACTGACAGCCTGTTTAGATAATTGAGATCCAAATATCAGCCTATCAGCCAGAGTAAATGCACAATAATTAAAATTTTGGGAGAATTTTTATATGTTTTAAGCTCTTTAATTCTTTGTAGATCAGTGGGGGACCTTATCATGAGACCCATACCAATTGCTCACAAGACCTCTTAGAAGTGTGCAGCTCAGGATACATGAGAGCACACAGAGCAGATGGCATGCAGTAGAATGTCAAAAACTTTCTATGTGCTTCTTTCTCCTGAGCTATGCACTTTTAAGAGGTTTTTTTTTATCACTTGTGGAGGTCTCAGGTCTCAGATCCACACCAATCTTCTCAGAATTAAAGGGTCTAAAACATATAAAATATATCCCAATGGTTAAGCCACTTTTTAAATGTTTAATAGTGCTACGTGTGTCTAATTGATACTATGGTTCCCGTTTAGTCTACAGTCTGATGATGGCTGGTAAAAACAACATCTCAATTCATCTCCTTACCATTGATAAGGATGTACTGGGAATTCCAGTTTCATGCAACAATTATATATGGAGGAGACTGGCCTGATATTGTAATTGATCAATATACTTAGCTTGGTGCTGTATTCATATAATTAATGATAATAGTTTTGTTGCTGTACTCATATACAGATGATGGTTTTGGTGTAGCAAAGCACTGATATGCATCCATGTAGTGATGGTGATTTTGATGTTGTTTGCATGCACTGTTGGAAGTTATGATAATGTAATCATGAAATGATGATGGTTCTTGTGATGTATTGCTGTACTAATGGTGGTTCTGGTGATGTATTTGTGCACATATAGACAAAACAAAGATACAGTCATCTGAATGAGGCCAGAAATATCAGCTGAGCAAGTGTTTGACTAAAGTCCACATATACTTTAGATACAGTTACAACTAATTTGCCAGACTCTTCCGTACGTAGGAGCACTTGTTCTGCAATGAGAAAACCACTGACAGAAAGCTCTGGTGGTGGCTAATCTCAAAAAGATCTGAATTAGCATTAGCATTTCTCTTTCAGATTTTCTGGATAGTTATAGAGCGCACCACTTGAAAAAGTTGTGTGAACATACCCTTAGTCTGACTTACTAGTAGGGAATGTGACTATTTTATATGCTTAGGGCAACATATGGGTAACAAAAGCCAAATACGCCCTGTGTGCAATGAGTCTAAAAAGTCTTGCTGTTTTTGACAAAATATTAACATTCTTGCTAAATTAAATATTAGTATTTGAAACAAAATGGTTTCTTACTCATCTGCAATTGGACCTTAAAATACAAAACTTAACAGTTTACTCTTCATGCTGACAGCCAACTTCACTTGTCCTCTGATCTTACATTTAAAATGTTAGCGTCTTCATGGAAGCACTAAACTTTAGATACATTTAGATATGGATACACTGCAAAATGGGGAAAAATTCCAAGTGCGATGAAATAGCAAAAAAAGTGAATTCCACACTTTTTCTATTTACCATATGGTAAAATTGACTTGCCAATATGATTTCCTAGGTTAGTACAAGTGCGCAGATATCAAACATGTATAGTTTATTTTTTATTTAAGTGGTGAAAAGAAAATCCAAAATTTGCATGGAAAAAAGTTGTTGCGCCATTTTCAGAGACCCGTAGTGTTTTCACTTTTTGGGACCTGGGGCTGGGTGATGGCTTATTTTTTGCAGCATGAGCTGATGTTTTTATTGATAACCTTTTGGGGTAGATACAATGTTTTAGTCACCTCTTATTGCAGGTCATTGCAATGTTGCAACAGCCAAAAAAACTAAATTCTTTAGTTTAAATTTTTTTCTCATTATGTCATTTACTGATCTGATTAATTTACTTTATATTTTGATATATTGGATATTTCTGAACACAGATATACCAAATATGTGTATTTTTTTAATTGTATTTTCAATGGGGTAGAAGAGAGTGATTTGAACTTTAATGTTTTTTTTAATTTTTTTCATATTTTTAAAAACTTTTTTTCTCATTTTACTTTATTTAATAGTCCCCTTAGAGACTTGAAGCTGTGATTGTCCGATCGCCTAAGCTATACATAGCAGTGCTTCAGCAGAAATAGCGATCTCCTATGAACACCAGCCACAAGCCACGAGTCTTCTGCAGATCTCTGGCTGTCATGACAACCCATTCGCACTTCCACCGATCACGTGACAGAAGTGCCGATGGGCGGCATTTGTGATGCACTTCCGGCTTTGACTGGTTAACAGCTGCGAGAGGAGCTCACATGCACCTGGCGCTATTAAAGGCTCATGACAGCTGATTAAATCAGCTGTCATGTGCGGGAAAGTCAGGGACACGACATATGATGTAAATATAGTGGTTAAAGAGGACCTTTTACCACTTTTTGCATGCTAAACTGGCTATTTTCCTCTCCTCTCCATTGTGGAGATATTGGCCTCTAACGTTTAGGGTGCCTAAAAAACAATATCTCTGCAACAGAGAGGAAAGGTGACGGGTAGACGGGGAAATTAGCATATTGGACGCCCTGAACTTTAGAAGCCAATATCTCCAAGACTGAGAGGATAGAAAAAAAGGAAAAAATACTTTTTATTCTGTTCTTCAGACTCTTAATCATAAGGTAGTCAGTTTAACATGTAAAATGCAGAGAAAGGTCCTCTGCAATATTGTAATATAACTATAAGACCATAACAAAAAAAATGACATGAATTACAGAATAGACAGTGGTGTCTACACTGAAGTTGTGACTGTTATTAAGATCCAATTAAGGAGTATTCTATAGTCTTTGTCCATTTACACTTATATGAATGGAGAAATTTGTTCTTCATCGTACTTTAACCTTATTATCCTATTCTCCTTTGTAATAACTACTCCTCTATTTCTTCTGTTATTGTGTCCTTGATTACAACTTCTCTGTTTTAATCAATTGAAGCATTTAAGGTGATTTGAGCATCTAAGCTTGACAAGATGAAACTGTACATTTCCTTCAATCTTTGCTGTATAGAAGGATCCATATTACCTTCCATTACCTACTATTTTATCAAATATAAATATTAAATATATATATATATATATATATATATATATATATAAATATATACAGTACAGACCAAAAGTTTGGACACACCTTCTCATTTAAAGATTTTTCTGTATTTTCATGACTTTGAAAATTGTACATTCACACTGAAGGCATCGAAACTATGAATTAACACATGTGGAATTATATACTTAACAAAAAAGTGTGAGACAACTGAAAATATGTCTTAGATTCTAGATTCTTCAAAGTAGCCACCTTTTGCTTTGATGACTGCTTTGCACACTCTTGGCATTCTCTTAATGAGCTTCAAGAGGTAGTCACCGGAAAAGGTTTTCACGTCACAAGTGTGCCCTGTCAGGTTTAATAAGTGGGATTTCTTGACTTATAAATGGGGTTGGGACCATCAGTTGTGTTGTGCAGAAATCAGGTGGATACACAGCTGATAGTCTTACTGAATAGACTGTTAGAATTTGTATTATGGCAAGAAAAATGCAGCTAAGTAAAGAAAAATGAGTGGCCATCATTACTTTAAGAAATAAAGGTCAGTCAGTCCGAAAAATTGGGCAAACTTTGAAAGTGTCCCCAAGTACAGTTGCAAAAACCATCAAGCGCTACAAAGAAACTGGCTCACATGAGGACCACCCCAGGAAAGGATGACCAAGAGTAACCTCTGCTTCTGAGGAAAAGTTTATCCGAGTCACCAGCCTCACAAATCACAGGCTAACAGCAGCTCAGATTAGAGACCAGGTCAATGCCACACAGAGTTCAAGCAGCAGACACATCTATACAACAACTGTTAAGAGGAGACTTTGTGCAGCAGGCCTTCATGGTAAAATAGCTGCTAGGAAACCACTGCTAAGGACAGGCAACAAGCAGAAGAGACTTGTTTGGGCTAAAGAACACAAGGAATGGACATTAGACCAGTGGAAATCTGTGCTTTGGTCTGATGAGTCCAAATTTGAGATCTTTGGTTCCAACCACCGTGTCTTTGTGCGACGCAGAAAAGGTGAACGGATGGACTCTACATGCCTGGTTCCCACCGTGAAGCATGGAGGAGGACGTGTGAAGGTGTGGGGGTGCTTTGCTGGTGACACTGTTGGGGATTTATTCAAAATTGAAGGCATACTGAACCATAATGACTACCACAGCATCTTGCAGCGGCATGCTATTCCATCCGGTTTGAGTTTAGTACGACCATCATTTATTTTTCAACAGGACAATGACCCCAAACACACCTCCAGGCTGTGTAAGGGCTATTTGACCAAGTAGGAGAGTTGATGGGGTGCTACGCCAGATGACCTGGCCTCCACAGTCAGCAGACCTGAACCCAATCGAGATGGTTTGGGGTGAGCTGGACCGCAGAGTGAAGGCAAAAGGGCCAACAAGTGCTAAGCTCTGGGAAATCCATCAAGATTGTTGGAAGACCATTTCAGGTGACTACCTCTTGAAGCTCATCAAGAGAATGCCAAAGTGTGCAAAGCAGTCATCAAAGCAAAAGGTGGCTACTTTGAAGAACCTACAATATAAGACATATTTTCAGTTGTTTCACACGTTTTTGTTAAGTATATAATTCCACATATGTTAATTCATAGTTTTGATGCCTTCAGTATGAATGTCCAATTTTCATAGTCATGAAAATACAGAAAAATCTTTAAATGAGAAGGTGTGTCCAAACTTTTGGTCTCTACTGTATATATATACAGATAGATAGATCATAAAACCAGATAAATTGGTCTACACGTCACAGAAAGCAATGACATATCTCTAAAGCTGCTTTGTCACCTCTCCTGGGCTGAAAGCCTACAATTTATGGGTCAGGAGTAGTGATGAGCGAGCATGTTCGCTACTGCTCAGTGCTCGCCCGAGCATCTCACTGCTCGACATGCTCGGCGCTCGCCGAGTATTTCCGGGGTTTCTCGGCGGGAGCTCGGGTCTCCTCCCTGCATGTTTTTCTCTGTTTAGAGCGCCAATGAACATGCAGGAATTGCCTGCCACTCACTGTAATGCTGTAGCCATGTTGGTTGTGGCATCACAGTGATTGGCTGGCTGCACAGTGTCATGAGGTCTAAATCAGACCTGGCGCCGCCATGCTCGTCACAGTCACTCCAGAATCAGACAGTTTAGGGAGAGCTGCTGCTGAGCTAGGGAGAGATTTGCTCGTTTCTAGTTAGTGTAGATGTACCAAACTATATTAGAGACACATATCCATCTCAACAAGCAGTCCTTCTGAGGACTAATAAACCTGCAGATATATAAGTCAGGCAATGTATATAGGCAGGCAGGCAGTGTATATAGCAGACTGCAGTGCATATAGCACATAAGGCTCTATTCTAGTTCTGTCTGCTGCTGCTGTTATATTTCTAGAAAATAGGCCCAGGTCTCAGTGGCCAGGAATAATTTTTTTTGGATCTTAATCCTCATTATTTCCTTACAAAAGCAATCCAGAGAACTAGAGAACACAGTTTTTATGTGCCATTTGCTTGTTGGCACTGCAGAATACAGCCAGGTCCTTTCCATATTACAGCGCTAAAAATCCAGCTATTTAAAACTGTGTTTTCTCCATCACACGGATCACATATACGTTTTCAGAAAATACTACCATTTCTGGCCTCCATTAAATTTTTTTTTCAGTGTGTCAGCAAAGTTTTTGACACCAGTTTGCTGTTCAAAATAGTTACCTACAGGCCAGGTATTCAAAACTGCGTTTTCTCCTTCACACGGATCACATATGCATTTTCAGAAAATACTGCCATTTTTGGCCTCCATTAAAAATTTGTTTCAGAGTGTCAGTGAAGCAATTGACACGAGATTGCTGTTCAAAATAGATACCTACAGGCCAGCTATTTAAAACTGTGTTTTCTCTGTCACACAGATCACATATACATTTTCAGAAAATACTGCCATTTCTAGCCTCCATTACATTTTTTTTTCAGTGTGTCAGCAAAGTTTTTGTCACCGGTTTGCTGTTCAAAATAGTTACCTACAGGCCAGGTATTTAAAACTCTGTTTTCTCCGTCACACGGATCACATATACGTTTTCTGAAAATACTGCCATTTCTGGCCTCCATTAAAAATTTGTTTCAGTGTGTCAGTGAGGCAATTGACACCAGATTGCTGTTCAAAATAGTTACCTACAGGTCAGGTATTTAAAACTGTGGTTTGTCGGTCACACTTATCACATATAAGTTAGATCCAAATTCAGTCATTTGTTGTGAATGTGGAAGATATTGTCCTCCATTTAAAATGGGCAAGGCGCGTTGCAAGGGACGGGGTACTGGACGTGATGGTGATGATGGTGCATGCAGAGGCCAAGGCCGTGGGCAAGCTACAATTGTGCCACAACAAATACCCACATCTTCTCGCTCGACCATCCTGTCCCAATTAATAGGGGACTGCAGAACACCCTATTGAACACAGAACAGTGTGAAAAGGTTATTGGTTGGATAGAAGATAATGCTACCAGTCACTTAGCCACCACCACCACCTTGTCTTCCAAACGGTCATGTCTCAGTAGCTGTGAGCCTGGACTGCATATTCCTCACCCTGAACCTCCTTCCTTCCACCATGCCGAGTGCAACTGATCCCACACTTGGACACTCCGAAGAGCTGTTCACTTTCCCATTTAAAGATTCGGGCCTCTCGTCCGGTCCACTTGAAGTGGGGCAAGAGGAGATCGCATGTAGTGATGCCCAAATATTTGAGCAACCACGGTCACACGAAGGCGACGGTGGGAATGTGTCACAAGAGGTGGAAGATGATGAGACACAATTGCCAGAAAGTCAGGAGGAGGACCAGAGTGTGGAAGTGGAAGACGAGGTGGTGGATGATATAATAACTGACCCAACCTGGCAGGAGGACATGCCTGACCACCACCAGCATGATCAGGCACATGGCAGCAAAGCACCCGACTTTGTGGGCTGAACCCCAGGGTCCAGGAACAGTATCTGTGGGTGGCACCATTGCTTCTTCCGCTGTTGTGCATGCAAGCCAATCCCCTGTCCATGGTGCATGAGAAGATGCCTCCTGCCCTGCACCTGTCGTTGCACACTCTCAAGTAGCAGTATCAGGAAGCACGTCCACGTCGTTGTCCCAGCGCAGCGTTCAGTTGTCCATACCCCAGTCCTTGCAACGCAAGCGCAAATGTGCAGCCAACGCCCCACAGGCAACAGTACTAAATTCCCACATTTCACGAATGGTTGTGCTCGAATCAACGCAGTTACCGGGAAAGTCCACCTAACCACGGACACGTGGACAAGTGCTTGTGGGCAGGGAAGGTGCATCTCGCTGACGGCAAGCCGGGACCCAGACAGACCTTGGGACGGGACACGTCCTCCTGACTCCGAGGATTACCGGCCCTAGGTCAATCACGGTTGCCCCCACAGTCTACAGCTCCTGCACCTCATCCTCCTCAGCCCCCTCCTCCTCTTCAGCCTCCATCTCCGAAATGACCACATCAGTCACAAGCTGGAAGCACTGCAGCACTGCCTCGGCCAAGCGGCAACAGGCTGTGCTGAAGCTAATATGCTTAGGAGACAAACAGCACAATGCTGAATAGTTTTGGACAGCTCTGAAAGAGCAGGCAGATCTATGGCTCACACCGCTGAATCTACAGCCAGGCATGGTCGTGTTTGACAATGGCCGGAACCTGGTGGAGGCTCTGAGGCGAGGTGAGCTCACATACGTACCATGCCTGGCCCATGAGCTTAACCTCGTGGTTCAGCGGTTTCTCAAATCCTACCCGGAGCTGCCTATTCTGCTTGTTAAAGTACGCCGCCTGTGTGCCCATTTCAGAAAGTCACCTACATTTTCCGCCGCCCTTGCCGTGTTTAAGGAACGTTTGCAGCTTCCAGCTCACAGACTGGTGTGTGATGTCCCCACACGTTGGAACTCTACATTGCAGATGTTTGGAAGGATTTGTGAGCAGAAGAGGGCAGTTGTTGAGTACCAGCATCAACAAGGCCATCGGTATTCAGTTCAGACTCCACACATAAGACCTCAGGAGTGGACATGGATGTCAGACATATCTACCATCCTCCAAAACTTTGAGGACTCTACCAAAATGGTGAGCGGCGATGACGTCATAATTAGCATCACCATCCCGCTTCTCTGTCTTCTGAAATGCTCTCTGCTTACAAAGAGGATGCATTGCAGGCAGAGCACGATGAGATGGAGCAAGGAACCATAAAGCGTGATTACATACAGCCCAGCCTCATCTCATCCCAATGTGGATTGGGTGACAATGAGGAAGAGGAGGAGGAGAAGGAAGAACAGGAGCTAGTTTCATGCGCTATAGATGGTACCACCTGCACAACTGTCATACCGTCGATTCAGTGTGGATGGCCAGAGGAGAGAGAGGAGAATGAGGAGGAGTGCATAATCAGGCATCTTCTTGGTGAGGACACGCAAGTCTTGCCTGTTAGCAGTGTGGCACGCATGGCTGAGTTTATGTTACGCTGCCTTTCCCATGACCCTCGCGTTCACAAAATTTTGGGTGACAATCATTACCGGCTGTTGACACTTCTAGACCCACGCTACAAGGAGAACTTTATATTTCTTATTCCTGAGGCGAACAGATCTACAAAAATGGGGCAGTACCAGAAGGCCCTTGTTGCGGAACTATTAAAAAAATTCCCATCTGAAACACTGGTGGCAGAGGTCACAGTTCGTTGGACAACCAAGGAGTACAGGCTAGAGAGACTCAAATGCAATCCAGCAGTGAAACACTGTCAAAGTTCTGGGACAGTTTTCTCACACCCTCTTATCGCACAGGCCCTGAGGTGCAGGGTACTCTCACAAGGAGTGCAAAGTTTGGGAAGATGCTGAGAGAGTACCTTGCCGACCGTACCAACGTCCTCCGTGATTCCTCTGTGCCTTTTAATTATTGGGTATCCAAGCTGGATACGTGGAATGAACAGGCTCTCTACGCCTTGGAGGTCCTGGGCTGCCCTGCCACTAACGATTTATCACAGCGGGTTTTTAGTGCCGCTGGTGAAATTATAACTGATAAGCGCATCCGCCTGTCAACTGAAAATGCTGACAGGCTGACTCTTATAAAAATGAACAAGGGCTGGATTGGGCCAGACTTCTCAACACCACCGAATGATAGCAGTGTAACATAAACTCAAATCCAGTGTCTTTTTTTGGGAGGTGTATTTCCATGCACCTCTTCACACCCACAGATCGGTATACTCTTCCTGATTTTGGGTATTTGCTCTTTCCTCCTCCTTCTTCTCATCCTCATCCTCCACCACTATATCACCAGGGTGACCATGGTCCATGTTGCAACACCCACATAATTTTTTTAAAGGGTGTTTATGATGCCCGTAAAAAAAAAAAAATATATATATATATATATATATATATATATATATAGTATGTTCATGTATACCCCCCCAGTGGTAAATGTTTGTCAGCCCATACACTTAGTGCATGGACTTTACAAGTATAGGAGACCCGCTCCTTTCTAATGGGAACATTTCTTTCTGAGGCCCTCTATGTCTCTTCCAAGGGGCATTGGAATGCATCCCAATTTTTGGTAGCCCTTGCATTCACTGCATAGGCCAACACTATGGGAGACTCTCTCCTTTCTAATAGGAATTTGTCGTTACTGTGGCCCTGCTCTATGTGTCTTTAAATTCTTAGTATGGTTTTTCCTAAAATTGATCAGCCTTTGGACTCACTGCATACCCTATAACAGTATTGCAGACCCTCTCCTTTCTAATGGGAACATGTTGTACTTGTTACTATGACCCTGTTCTATGTGTCTTTAAATTCTTAGTGGGGTTTTTCCTAAATTTGGTCAGCCATTGGACTCAATGCATCTCCTATAACTGTATTGCAGACTCTCTCCTTTCTAATGGGAATTTATCATTACTGTGGCCCTGCTCTATGTGTCTTTGTCTTTAAATTCTTAGTGGGGTTTTTCCTAAATTTGGTCAGCCGTTGGACTCTGCATACCCTATATCTGTATAGCAGACCCTCTCCTTTCTAATGGGAACATGTCGTACTTGTTATTGTGGCCCTGCTCTATGTGTCTTTAAATTCTTAGTGGGGTTTTTCCTAAAATTGGTCAGCCGTTGGACTCACTCCATACCCTATAACTGTATTGCAGACTTTCTCCTTTCTAATGGGAATTAGTTGTTACTGTGGCCCTGCTCTATGTGTCTTTAACTTCTTAGTGGAGTTTTCCTAAAATTGGTCAGCCGTTGGATTCACTGCATACCCTATAACTGTATAGCAGACCCTCTCCTTTCTAATGGGAACATGTAGTACTCATTACTGTGGCCCTGCTCTATGTGTCTTTAAATTGTTAGTTGTTTTTTTCCCAAATTTTGGCAGCCCTTGCAGTCACAGCATGGGCATTACCACTATAGTAGACCTGCTCCTTTATAATGGGAATTTTTTTTTTTTTTTACTGAGACCCTCCTCTATGTCTCTTCAAAGGGGTATTGGGTTGCGTCCAAATTTTTGGCAGATGATGTTTCACACACCACATTGCCAGATAAGGTTGTAAAATGTTAAAATAACATTTCCCAATGAATGCATTTGTCTTATAAAATAGCTAAAAAAAAACAAAACAATAGGATCTTTCTTTAGTATAAAAAACAGCGTCACCAATTTAACCTCAATGTAATCACATTGTTCAGCTCCTGCACCTCCTCCTCCATCTCCGAAATGACCACATCAGTCACAAGCTGACAGCACTGCCGCACTGCCTTGGCCAACGGGCAATAGGCTGTGCTGAAGATAACATGCTTAATGCTTAGGTGACAAACCGCCCAGCACTGCAGAGTTGTTGAAAGCTGTGACACAGCAGCCTGATCCTTGTCTCTCACCACTGAACATAATGCCAGGCATGGTCGTGTGTGACAATGGGCAGAACCTGGTGACGGAGAAATGACAGCTGGAGTAGATACGGTTTACAGTCCTTTCACCGAGCTAAAGAATATGACTGTGGTGAAATACAACTCCCATTGAGAAGCTGTTTCAGATTGAAAAACATTGTGCCCACTAGAGGATTTGATTCTGAGGGCTCACCTTTCTCCCCCGCTCAAGAGCCCCATAGCAGCTGCAAAGTTAGCGCTATTATGTACTCTCCTTAGGTAAAAGCCAGGGCACTCCAGAGGATTCTCTGGTTGGACCGTCCAACCCTGCCGAGAAGCAGTCCTGGCTAAGAAAAGTGTGGTGGAAGTTTCCCGGACACTCTATGGCTGCTTTTTTAATGTGGATCGGGCGTGCTTATGCATGTTATTTCTCAAACCGCATTGCAGATCAGGCCAGTGCCCAACTCTGTAGTCATGAAAATAAATGCGCAAAGAAAGATTTTTGTGTGTAAAAGCACCACCAAGTGCGAGTTGATGTTGGACGGGCTGCCATTGCTTCTGCAACAAGCTGCATTAGAGGACTTCCTGGGAGAAATGACACCCAGAGTGGTTTCCCTCTATGCCAGTCCTTTCACTGAGCTAAATACAACTCTGTGGAGCTGTGGACTGGCTCCGTACCATCTCTGGCCACATTCACCTGTTCACGTGTTTGTGGTTAGGTGGTCCTTCCCAGTAAGTGCACTGGGGAGGGCACGGGTAATGTTGTGGGACCCGTGCTTGTGGAAGGTGGAGACGATACCGGGAAAAGTAGTGGAGGCTGGGGACTGAGAATGGATACCCGGTCGCCGCCACCATAAGATTGTGGACAGCTTCTGCCTCCATGAGCCTAAAAGGCCACATTTCAAGTGCAGGCGGCTGTCAAAAATTTGGCTGTATAGTATTGCAGCCTATGGGAGGGTGGGTGGCTGGCTGCATACTTGCGCTTGCATTCCAATAAATGGGGTAGGCACAACTGAACGCTGCACTGGGACAAGGACGTGGATGGTGATTGTTGCAAGTCTGCAATGACAGGTGCATGGCGGGAGGCATCTTCGCATGCGCCAAGGATCACTTATGATGGGCACACTTTTAGGCAGTGACCTGGGAGTCAGAAATGCTTCCAGAGGTCTTCCTCAGCAGCCACATGGAGAATGAATGGAGCGGCAGTCAAGCATTTGAACTCCTAGTGATCGGTCCCACGCTGATCAAAAAGTTATCACTTATTGTGTGAATAGATGATAACTTTATTTTACCAGACAACCCATTTAAATTCACTTTTTGTTAGGTTAATGACCAGCACAACAATCTAATTGGAATTGGATATCAAAAGCTGCATATGCTTTTCTGTTTCATCCCCATGGAAAAGCTGATTGTATTCAATATTTTCAGTTAAATGTTGGACTTAAATTGCATTTAACAAACCTTATACTGGTTTTCTCCAAAAGAGAAATTTATAGTTTCATCTTATTTGGGTTTTAGTCCAAGTATTCTTGGAAGAAACATATTACCATATAGTCCCAGCAGAGACATGAACACTTAGGAGACTTGGAATGTATATGAACACTATCACTATTTGATTCTAGCAGCATTTGTTCAATTAGAAGAATGGAAAATGTTTCCAGTGGGGTATTTTATATTACAAGCAGCAGCTGTTAAAAACCTTTATGCCCTCAGTTTAAATCTAATAGGCTTGAAACTCTAAAGGACGGCCAAAAAAGCTTTGGATTTAGGACACATTTTTCAACTGAAAATATTACAAATAAAGCCACTCATTTGTCTACTTGAAATTTACTTAAAGTAACAAATGTTGAGTTTATTTAAAAAAAAATCATAAATAGTGTTAGGCTAAAATGAATATTATTACATTTCACCGAATTTGAATATTATATTTAGAGATGAGCTGATCGATAATGAGAGGATCAAGTCTCTCTCCTGTACAATTTCAGCTCTTAGGATCAATGGGGTCCTCTCTCTCACCTGTAAAGTGTAAACACGTGCAGCCAGCACCATTCTCTCTTTCTCTCTCCTGTAAAGTGCAAGCTCTTAAGTTAGGGTCACATGATCGTTTTTTTCCATCAAAGAAAGTCGATCCGATTATGCTAATCATACTCTGATCAGACTGTTCAGAGAGTGATGTGATTTTCTCGGATGTGGAGAATAAAAAAAATATTCTCCATTCAGTCTGTCTGTTAAAATCGGAACGCACACAGATGTCATTCAAATGCAGTCCTATTTTTTCCACGCACCCACAGACATAAATGACTGAGTGTGATTCGATAATCAGATGCAACCGGTGCATGCTGCAATTTTTTCCTTGGACTAACTCCGTCTGAGGAAAAAATCAGACATGTGCTTGGCCCCATAGATGGGGATCAATGCTATTGGTCAAAGTGACAGATAGCACTCGTCCAATTTTTATAGTCATGTGCACGAGCCTTTATAGCCAGGTCCTCTATCGCCTGTAAAATGTAAGCTCTTATGATCAGTGAGATCAGTGAGGTCCTCTTTCCCTTTTGCATGTAAAGTGTAAGCTCTTTTGGTCAGTGGAGTTCTCCCTTTCTCCCTCTCTCTGTCCTCTTTCCCATGTCTATTTTCTGAGCAATTATAAGCATTCCTGTACTGAGATTCATGACAATTTATTTGCCTCAAATAACATTTCTGGGGAAAATTCACTGAAGTCAGCAAATTCGAATTTCAAAAAATTCACTTATCTCTAATTATAACACATCTTAGGCTAGGCTCACACATATAAAATAATCTTTGACGAAAACTACGTCATAGCTTACACAGTGCCACATTTGCTATAACAAGTAGAGCATTTTATGTACAGTGTTTATTACATAGCAAAAAACTATCTGGCAGAGGGTTTTTTTGGCATTTTTTAACATCAATAAATACTATATTCACTATTTTTCTGAGTCTGTACCACTACAGTGATACCAAATTTGTTTTAATGTTTTAATACTCTTGCTTCGCATTTTAAATTGAAAACATTTTTTTCTGTTAATGAATCTGTTTGAGAGCTTGTTTTTTTGCTAATGTAAAGACAAACTTAGATGAGTTTCTCAATATACTTTCTAATGCTGAACATTACAACATATAGGAATGGAGATGTGGTCCAACAAATGTCTGGTATTGCTCAACAAATTCATCAGCAAAATTCAAGCCTCCTTTATCAATAGAAAACAGTCTTTGTTTAGTGTCAGACACAGAATTAACTGTTCCACTAAGATGCGGCTTAGGAGAAAATGTATATATATGCACATCTTTAGGAAATGTTGTTCATATAGATTCCAAATGCATAAATTCGGCCTTGTCTCTCATACAGAAGCAGTTCTACATCATATAACATCTTGTTTTGCAAAAGCTCTCTTGGATTAGAAGATAGTCAGAAGAAGGATGAGGTCTTTAGTGGTGTAACAAGGGTCCTATTGTCCCCAGAGCAACATTTTGATTTGCGCCCTGCCCCCACTTGCATGTTGTGCAGGGCCTCAGTGACATTGCCAGAGCCTATAAATAAATGTGTTATTAAAAGAAAAGATAACATATAAATCTCATAGAAATCACAACAATAAGATCATTAATGCTAATAGTTCTTTATAATAGCCACAGTTAAAAAATAACATATATTATCACCACTGTACTGTTACTGAGCAAAGTTCACTATAACTAGACCAATATCACTATACAAGACTAAAACATTGCCACCATACCATTACCGTATATTAGCACTATATAATTTCTGAATATAGCCACCTTCCTGGAACTAAAAAAACCCCACTATACCAAGATCATTTTACCAATGATACCACATACAAGGGACAAATGTCACCAATAACACCATGACTACAATTTACCAGCACATACAGTGATGTCTAAATAAAACCACCATACTGATCATTACGAAAAACCACAGTACTAACAGTAGTATTACCACCAGTAAGATTATGCACAGGTGTTCTGTCGAGAGTATATTGTGTAAGTGTACAAGTAATAGAGTGATCACCAGTGACATGATACACAGCAGCACTGTATATAGCATATAGTGTATCTTAGATGTAATTGTAAAATCTTTGGGCCATTTCATAGTTGATAGTGAATATTGAAGAAAGGCTATGACCTCCATATGACCCTGGGTCAAGGTGACCACCCTGATGTGAACAGGCAATTAAAGAAAATTATCTGATGGATTGCAGACCAGGCAGGGCTGACAGAGGAATTTTGAAATACAACAGATTTATGACCGGTGGAGATAACTTATCATCTCTAGCCTCAGCTTGAATGGAAAGGCAAGCAGATTACTTTCAAATACTTTGTTCTGCTTTGCAAATTATGAATTTTGGATTATTATGGACAGCATAGATATGACAGATAAGAGAGACATATTTTTGGAGTCGAAAGTGGCGAACGTAACTGTCATGCATCTCAGATCAAACCTTTGAGCCTGTGCTTTGTGGTTGGCTTCTCTATCAGTCGAGCCACAGCAGATGCACCTTTCTCTAGTTTCTGATATCCTCTGTTATCATGTAATGATTCAGTGTTTCAGATACAATAATAATTTCCTAATGGTAAAGAGAAAGAAAAAAAATCATTAATATGTTAGGACAATTGTTCTAAAAGTTTGAAGTTATCTCTCATGCTTATTGCGGGTTGTTTTTTACAAGGGTCTTTGGTTACCAGATCTGGAGATATAGTTACCTCTGCATGTGTTGACTTTGGTTCTGCATTAGATATCATTGACAGTGATTTTGCTATCGAGTGTGGATACACAGTGTCAACTTGTGGTCATCCTATTCAAGTATCCACAATTGAGAATTCTCCCCTTACCCAAAGCCATGTTACTTCTAAGGTTGAGAATGTGTACATGAGAGGGGGAGTGTTACACACAGAATGTATTTCATTCATAGTGTTTCCTTTCTTACCAGCTAAGTTTGTCTTGGGTATGCCCTGGTTGGTGAAACATAATCCTACAATCAATTGGATGACTTGCACGATTAAGTCTTAGAGGAATTTTTGTTTTTCCAGTTGTTTATCTTTGGCATCTATGAGATCTCTTCTTCCAGATTTTATTCACGATTTTGAGGATGTTTTTTCTGAGACTGAATGTGAAGCTCTTCCCCCGCATAGATCATATGATTGTGCAATCAAATTTATCTCTGGTACTAAGAATGTTAAGGCAGATGGTTATCACGTAGTTTTGTTCCGGAGTTGATGCCTGAAAATCTAGTCATAATTCTTAGTGAAGGGGTGGTGTTGGGTGCTCTGGGGATTGATCTTAGACAATGCATTGTGGAAACTCAGGTTGGTGCACCATAGTGCTTGCCACTCGGGAAGCTTTTTGTTCCATCCTCGCTTCGTAATGATCTTCTCAATGAAGTGCATGATTCTGTTGGCTGAGCATCCTGGTTCCTCTCCTACCTGGAGAGCTGTATCCAGACCATTTTTGTGGCTGATTGATCGAAAGGATGTTGATGAGTATGTCTGTAAGTGCAAAGTTTGCACCAGGTCTAAAGCCTCTTGCCAGGCCTCTGCAGGGTTCCTTTTGCCTAACAAGGTTCCGTCTCAACCCAACCTTGGACTCATTTGTCCATGTATTTCATCATGTATTTGCCTAATTCTGGTGTTAATGCTGTAGTATGGGTGGTGGTGGACCGTTTCAACAAGATGGTTCAGTTGGTCCTCTACTAAAATTGCATATGGCTAAGAGTTTAGCTACATTGTTTATCTCTCACATCATTAAGTTACAAGGTATTCCTAAAAACATTTTTTCCGATAGAGGGGTTCAGTTTATGGTTAGCTTTAGGCATAGCTTTTGCTCTAGATTAGTAATTAAGCTTTTGTTCTCCACAGGTTATTATCCTGAGACTAATGGCCAAACGGAGAGACTGAATCAAGGATCAGAACAATATTTAAGATGTTTTGTTTCATCTAATCAAGAGGACTGAGTGGCTTTTTTTCCTCTGGCTGAGTTCGCTCTCAATAACAGCACCTCTTTATCCAGCTTTTGAAAATTTTTCTGGTTTGCAGTCTGCGGTCCCAGAGGAGGAAAGATATTCTTCTCGATTGATTAAGGTCCTGAGAGAAGTTGAAAAATGCCTTTTGATAACTTGTGATCGGACCAAGAGAACTGCGAACTGCAGACTTAAGGAGGGCCCCTGTCTTTAAGGAGGCAGATTTTGTTTAGCTATCCTCAAAAAATCTTCATCTTACAGTTCCACCAGGGAAATTTGCTCCTAATTTTGTTGGCCCATATAAGGTCATTAACATCATTAGAAAAAAACAAAATTTGAGCTTGGTTTAAAATGGTATACATGCAGCACATAAGTGCATGTTTCACAATGGCCATGAATCAGAAAAACCTACAAGAAGCAAAATTAAAATAAAACCTGCTGTAAATAAATAAAAAGCAAGTGCATTTAAATAAGATAGGGTTCTTAGTAACACTGTTTTTGATCAAAAATAGTATGAAAGCTATCCCACCAGCAAGAAGGTGAACCCGTTCGGGATAGAACCAACTATGTCTAATATTAAAAACGTTATCATGTGTCAAAGTTGACCTGAATAAGGGCAGACTGAGGCTCAAGTCCCGAACTGGGAACACCAGCCAAGGGAAGCTTTTAAATGTGTTATCCAGCTCTAGGAAGGGAGGCCACACCCAGGTTTGCACAGAATGCAAAATATACAAAGAAAAAAACAAAAAATTTGAGCTTGGTTTAAAATGGTATACATGCAGAACATAAGTGCATGTTTCAAAATGGCCATAAAATCAGAAAAACCTACAAGAAGAAAAATGAAAATAAACCCTGCTGTAAATAAATAAAAAGCAAGTGCATTTAAATAAAATAATTAATCCTATGATGGTCAAGCTCCAACTCTCGTTTGCATGGAGGATTAATAATTCCTTCCATTCCTCTCTTCTTACAAAGTTTCAAGGGACGCCAGGTCCTCAGGACATCATTGAGCTTTTGAGCCTGGCTTGAAAGAGGACAAGGAGTATGAGGTGGAATGAGTTTTGGGTTCCAGATGTGTCAGACGTCGACAGTAATATGTCGTTAAATGGAAGGGTTTCGGTCCTGGGTTGATTCAGGAGATTTCCACACGGAACGCCAAGTAAGGGGGTTCTGACAGCGGCTTCAGTGGTTGAGGATCTCAGTGGGTCTAGTGGCCCCTCATAGAAGTTGGGTACTATCATGAGTCTGGATTCAAACCATTGAGCCTGTGACTTGTGGTCGGCTTCTCTGTCTGCCGAGCCACAGCAGATACACCTTCAATTTGCAACCTGGTGGAGGTTAGTATAGATGGACAAATAGAAAAAGTCCCACACACTGCTACAAGCCCAAGCCCAAATATTTATTCATAGCTAGATGCAGAAAAAATTATTTTGAATTTGCAACCTGGTGGAGGTTAGTATAGATGGACTAATAGAACAAGTCCCACACACTGCTACAAGCCGAAGCCCAAATATTTTTTCAGAGCTAGGTGCAGATACAATTTATTTTGAATTTGCAACCTGGTGGAGGTTAGTATAGATGGACTAATAGAACAAGTCCCACACACTGCTACAAGCCGGAGCCCAAATATTTTTTCAGAGCTAGATGCAGATAAAAATTATTTTGAATTTGCAACCTGGTGGAGGTTAGTATAGATGGACTAATAGAACAAGTCCCACACACTGCTTCAAGCCCAAGCCCAAATATTTTTTCAGAGCTAGATGCAGATAAAAATTATTTTGAATTTGCAACCTGGTGGAGGTTAGTATAGATGGACTAATAGAACAAGTCCCACACACTGCTTCAAGCCCAAGCCCAAATATTTTTTCAGAGCTAGATGCAGATAAAAATTATTTTGAATTTGCAACCTTGTGGAGGTTAGTATAGATGGACTAATAGAACAAGTCCCACACACTGCTACAAGCCCAAGCCCAAATATTTTTTCAGAGCTAGATGCAGATAAAAATTATTTTGAATTTGCAACCTTGTGGACGTTAGTATAGATGGACTAATAGAACAAGTCCCACACACTGCTTCAAGCCCAAGCTCAAATATTTATTCATAACTAGATGCAGATAAAAATTATTTTGAATTTGCAACCTGGTGGAGGTTAGTATAGATGGACTAATAGAACAAGACCCACACACTGCTACAAGCCGAAGCCCAAATATTTTTTCAGAGCTAGATGCAGATAAAAATTATTTTGAATTTGCAATCTGGTGGAGATTAGTATAGATGGACTAAAAGAACAAGTCCCACACACTGCTACAAGCCGAAGCCCAAATATTTTTTCAGAGCTAGGTGCAGATAAAAATTATTTTGTATTTGCAACCTGGTGGAGGTTAGTATAGATGGACTAATAGAACAAGACCCACACACTGCTACAAGCCGAAGCCCAAATATTTTTTCAGAGCTAGATGCAGATAAAAATTATTTTGTATTTGCAACCTGGTGGAGGTTAGTATAGATGGACTAATAGAACAAGTCCCACACACTGCTACAAGCCGAAATATTTTTTCAGAGCTAGATGCAGATAAAAATTATTTTGAATTTGCAACCTGGTGGATGTTAGTATAGATGGACTAATAGGATGATGCTTTGCCCAAAAGGTTTTACTTCACTAGGTGCAGTAAAAAAAATTGGTATTCTATACACAGGTGGTGCAGCTTGCAACACAGATAGGCTACTCCACTGACTAACACACACTGCAAGAGGCCAAAAAGGATTTGCTTTGCTAGATTTAGCCAAATGCTGTGAAAAAAACTTGCACAGCACTAAAACAGACCTGCCTGGCAAAAAGTGATAGGAACTGATGTAACCTAGCCCTCAAAAGGACTGCAATTACAATTAGTCTTTACTCTCAACCTATCTATTTAAGAGCACAGACCTGCCTGATAAAAGTGATAGGAACTGATGTAACCTAGCCCTGAAAAGTACTGCAATTACAATTAGTCTTTACTCCCAACCTATCTATTTAAGAGCACAGACCTGCCTGATAAAAGTCATAGGAAATGATGTAACCTAGTCCTTAAAAGGACTGCAATCACAACTTTTCCCTACTCCCAAGCTATCTGTAGATTTGTGCGAAAATTGGCTTGAAATTAACAAAGTATAGCACACACAGCAACAGCAGTGCCGTCTAACACGCAGCTGCAGAAGTGAGAAAATGGTGGCGACGGGGAAAATGGCTGTGTCTTATAGGGCAAGGACATGTGAAATACACTGCTAATGACACATGCCCTTGCTTGTGTGAAAAAAAGCACTTCGCTCTGTGTGTGCGCTGCTGATAGGCTGACAGATTGCACCTCCCTACTGTAAATGCAGGAAAGAAAAAAAAAATGGAGATCTTCATTATTTATGCAGAGATCCATCCCCTGCCCCTCCTCCCGCCCCGCTGTACACTCAAACTGCGTGTTAACATTAATTTTCAGCATTACTGAAAAAAATCCAGGTATGATTTTGGTGCACGAACAGTTATCAAACATAACCTCGAGCAGCCGAATTTTTTTCAAATTGTTCGTGTTCGCCGAACGGCTCGAACACCGCCCAAAACAGCTCGAATTTGAGATTTGCTTACAGTTCGAGTCAAACACCGCTCATCTCTACTAGCCATACTGCTGTAGTTTAAGCCAGTCTTTGAAAGACCAGCTATGGTCAAACCAGTGGAAGTCTATTGGTATTGTAATTGTCCGACTACGCCACCCGTGGATTGCAGTCAGTGGAGACCGCTGCTGCGCTGCCGACCGCTGAGGCAGATGTTGTTTGCGCAGCCGAGTATGGGATAACTCCCCACGGGAGAAGTATTGCCTCAGGGCAGCTAATGTGGATGATGGGAGTGATGGTGTGAGTGTCCCAGTACTGATGGTGCTGGTGCGGCGATGAAACACAGAGACTTGTAATTGCAGTTTCCAAAGCTTTACTCACGGTTGTTATTCTGGTCACTTGTGCACATGAGGGACCGCCTGAGCCGTGCTGCATTCACCAGGCAAGGGACTCGACCAACTCCCAGGCAATTCCAGAGCGTGGCACAGGGCTCCCTTCCTTTCCTTTCTCTGGCCGTCCCCACCAGTGACCCACCTTTGTCCAGCTCCCTCGGGCCTTCTCTGGGCACGCTGATCTCTGCGTCCCTGACCCTATATGGTATGCCTTCCTGGTGGATGTAGTGAGGGGTCGCACCAAGATGTGGTAACAACCTCCGGTCTTTGGCTGAGGAATCTGTTGCCTCCACCAATTTGGGTTCCGGTACCCTGTTCTGCCAACCCTTCACCCGCAATCTCCTGGGCCTTTGGGGTTCCCTCTGTCCTCGTGTCTCTGGGCCTTTCTCTGTGTTCCTGTTCCTTGTTTCTTTCTTTCTTTCCTTTCTGTTCCTTCTCCTCTCTCTTTCTGCTGTTTCTGGCCTCCACTCCAGGCCTGCCTCTGGAGCTGGGCCCAGACTGAGCCACAGCTCCCTGTCAGCCCTCTCTGGCTGAGCTCCTCCTGACTGAACTGACTCCTGTCCTAAGATGGTGCCCACCTTATATACCTCCCTCTATGTGTGAGCCCAGGTGACTAGCAACCAATGGGCTCCTATCTATGCCCAGAGACCCACCCCTATCTGCTCCTACACCACTGGGTGTACTTTCCCCTCCCCACTCCAGTCAGGGACAGATGCTGTCGTGCCTGCACTTCTATCTTGTGGGAGCACCGTTGAGCTGTCCCTCGGAAATGGGGTGTGTGTGGTGCATGCAGCTACTGAGTCCTGGTCCAGACTCCATCCTTACCCGGGAGTGAAATATCACACCTCTGGTTTGAGGTGCAATACCCCTGTAGCAGCCGAGCCCTCGGGGTGCTACATTCCCCCTGGTAAATCACAGCATGTCCTCGGGCTGGAAAAGAGCAAAACAATTTAAAACATACAAAAATTTTAGAATGCATTCGTATATAAGACATTAACCAAAAACTCATCCCTTTATGGGAGGTAGTCTTTTCTTTCCAACGTTACTGGTATAAACCTTATAAAACATTGTAAGACTTTCTTCACACACACATAAAATGCCATAAACTCTTTTAGCAGCAAATTAAACTTTTCAATATAAAACTTTTTCAAGTAAAACATTCTTGAGTTCTGGCCGCTGTGCAACTTGCGACCAGGAAAAGGTGCAACAGTCCATTTAATCCGCCTTGAGGTAGACGTTGCGGTTCTTGTATAAAACCAGTAGGGGGCGCTTTAAGAAGCGCAACTATTTACAAAGGGTTGGCCGCTCTCAGTCCTCGGCCATTGGGGATAGGGGAATGGCTGCTCACAGTCCTCAGCCTGGTTAGGGATTAGGGGCACACAGGTAACAGTCCCTTTAATAGCTTCACACTAGTCCCAACGGGGACCACACTTCAATCATTTAACAGTTTCAGCAAGTTCTCATACCCCGACGGGTAACTATATACAGTTCCACTTTACCGTTCACTGGTAACGGTGTCCTCCTGATGCTCCTTGCTCTTCCGGGTAATCTTCTGGTCAGTCCGGACCCTCAGTGTACTCAGTGTTTGGGCGGTACTGCAGTTCCTCCACCATGAGCCGGTGAACGTGGAGGGCGTAGGGTCCCTTTGCACCCTTGTGCCGGGTGAAGGTGACCACATCACCCGGGTAGAGATCGCGTCCGTGGTGTCCCTCCGGCAGGTGGCTCTCTACGTCCCTGCGGGTGACAAAGACGTCGCCGGGAGTTCTATGGTCTCGGATAAAGCCCCAGCCATGCTCCAGCTGGAACTTTATTACGGTCCCGTTGACTCGGGGACCGCGGGCGGCTCGGGGGTCTTGTCGGGCCCTGCGCTTCTGCTCCGCGCTCCGGGCCTGCAGCTGTTCCTCTCGGATCCGCCTCTCCCGCCGTTCCCTCTCAAATACCTCCAGCTGTTGACGGCAGCTCTCCTCATGCCGGGCTGCGTCCGCCCGGGTCTCCTGGGTGAACCCCATGAGATTCTCACCGGTGGGATCCCATGCAAATTGAGTGTCCTCCAGCGGGAGCGGAGCGATTTTGGCGGGCTCCGGAGCCGGGATCAGAGGCTCACGCAGGGGTTGTTCTCTCCGGAAACGGGGGTTGACGTACTCCGGTGGCCACACGAAGGGCAGCCCGTCTGGGCTGGTATGTTGCGCAAAGAGGTCAGCGCCCAGGGGTGGCGCCACAGGCCTCAGTCGGGGAGCAGCGCCCGGGGGCACTCGGCCTTGCGACCTGGCCGGGGAATTTCCGGTTGGGCCTGGGGGTGGCACTGTTGAGGAAGAGGGCGCTGGAGGGGCAGCGGCGCCCGGGTTCACCAGGCCTTGCGACCAGGCCGGTGGTACTTCCTCTTTTGCCGCGCCCGGGGTCGAGGGTCGTGGCGCGGAACGGGGCGTGACCACGGCTCCTGCTGCTTGAGGCCTAGTTGAGAGCAGTGGCGGCGCGGCAACGGGTGTGGTGAGTAGGGCTTCGGGCTCTGCGACCGGAGGTTGGGGCAGGCTTACAGCTGCTGGGCTCGGGGTGGTGACGTCCCCATTACCTGCCTCAGTCCTCGCAGCTCCCTCCGCGGCGTCGTCTCCGGCCTTCGTCCCTCCTGCACCATCCTCAGAGGCAGGCGTGCTCCAGGTTGCGGGTGGCGCCTCCTGCTGGCGGGTTCCAGCCTGCCAGGCCATCTCTCTTCTCCACTCGGCCAGCGCATTCTGCTGCGCCCGGGCCATCCTCCGGTCCAAGTCCACCAGCGCAGCCTGTGCACGCTCCGGGTCTCTGGGGAGCTGCGCCAGGATCTCCACCAGGCTGTATGGCGGTGCGGCCTGCAGCAGGCTCCGGACCAAGGTGTTGGCACTGCTAGACGCTTCCTCCGTTTCCGGGTGCGGTCTGTCCAGACTGATCCAGACCGCGCCCTGCCCCACAGTTTTCTTCACTTCCCACCCCCATTGGGGGTGGTCCTGGGGCAACTTGGTGACAGTCAGTTTCAGGGGCAGCCCTCCCACGCTGATGGACATCTCCACTGCTGCATTCATGGCTGGTTGGGGCGGGCTCCTTCTTTGGCGCCACTCTGGGACCTGGCCCATGATGGGAGGTGGCCTCCTGCTGTCCTTTGGTGCGCACATAATGGCGTCTGCTCTGCCAGGGCGGGAAAAACTGATGAAGACGGCGGTAAACGGTTGAAGATGGCTGCCGATGGCGGGAATCGGCTCCGGATGGCGGGAAACGACTCCGGACAGCAGGAAACTTCTGGAAATGGCGGGAGACTCCTTTTCAAGGTACATGTACAAAAGTCTTTTTCAGGCACGCAGTACCCGGTGGTTGCGGGCACGAAATCCTGCTGACTACGCCAAAGTTGACGTGCCCCCTGGGCCTGTGCTGTGCAGAGGGATACCCGGAGCCGGATCGCTGGGGGTTGTAGTTAGTGTTGAGCCACCCCCGTAGTGTTCGAGTTCGGTTCGGTTCGTCGAACACCCGTGTGTTCGCCGAACTGTTCTTCGAACTGTTCGTCGAACACCTTCGGACACCGTTAAAACCAATGGCAGGCAAACAAAAACACATAGAAACACATAGAAAACACCTTCAAAGGTGTCCAAAAGCTGACAAACTGCTCAGAAGACACAACTAACACATGGAAAAGTGACAAGTACATATAGTCATGTGAAAAGAAAAGAGGTGGAGGAGTAAAAGGAGGGGGAGACACAGATATAGGCATGTCATGCCCTTCTAAAATCCAAAAAGTGAGAAGCCGACACGTTCAGTCCGCTCCTGCCCGTGCCACCTCCGTGTCGCCGGGTTTGTGCCAGAGCCGCGGTGAACCCTGACGGCCAGCCCCCCTCTCCCAATACTGGTGCCTGTCCGCTGATGGGTCGAGCGAGCCCCCCTGTGGTGGAGGCAGCTCTAAGCTTTTTAATTTAAATTGTCTCTCTAATTTGAATGAATACACTTTAAATCCATTTACAAGGATCTATTGGAGGGCAAGTCTCATGCCAGCAGCCGCGTAATTCCAGCTCCAGTAGCGTCCACTAAAGCTGCTGCAGTTAAAAAGCTTTTATAAGGATCGAGCTCGGCTGTCCACCGCAAGGCATCCTACTGCCAGTCCCAGCCCCTATGCCTTGGGGTGCCTCCTGATGCTCTTCACTGAGTATCCCGTGGTCCCGAAGCATTTCCTTTGAAAAAATTAAGTGTCCAAACTACAGGTGGTGTAGCTTGCTTAACAGCCGGGATAATCCGCTGACTAGCAGACACTGCTACTAGGCACAAAGTATTTCCTGGGCTAGATGCAGTTAAAAATTTGTAATTAGATACTCTCGTTGGATGCTGAGAAAGCATTCCATAGAGTCTCCTGGCACGCCATATATGATTCTCTTAAAAAGCTTGGGGTAGGGGTCTAGGGGACCCTTTTATAGCCAAAATCACGGCCCTGTATCACAATACGTCACCTAGGCTGAAGATAAGTGGAACTGTAGCACCCTGAGGGCTCGGTTGCTACAGAGGTATTGCACCTCACCCAGAGGTGTGATATCTCACTCTCAGGTAAGGATGGAGTGTGGATCAGGACCCGACACCTGCATGCATTACACCACATTGCCGTGGGGCAGGGCGACCAATATGCCTCTGAGATGGGCACGACAGTCCCTGTCCCTGGCTGGAGTGGGGGGAGGGAACACTGAGGAAGGGGAACCCAGTAGTGCAGGAGCAGGGAGGAAGCAGTTCCTGGGTGCATTGAGAAGGGAGTATAAAAGGTGGGCACCATCTTAGTTCAGTGCAGAGAAGTCTGAGCAGAAGTGGCAGGGAGCAGGGGCTCTGCATGAGCTCTGCTCCGGAGGCGGGCCTAGTAACAGAGGCCCAGGCCTGGAAGAGGGAGAAGGAAGGAAGAGGAGCGGAGAAGGCTCCAGGAACGAGGAATGAAGGGATCCCAGGGGTGCGGATGGGCGAGTCGCCACCGCACGCCCGAATCCACCTGCGTGGAGGGGTCAGGCCAAAGGGGGAGACCGGTCCCCGAAACTAGTGGAGGCAGGAAACGACCATCAGCTAGAAACCAGAGGCTGTGACATTTTATGTGGCGCAACCCCTTGCTACACCCTCTAGGAAGGCACCACATAGGGTCAGGGAAACTGGCGCCAAGTTTACCAAGAGGAGGCCCGAGGCAGCCGGACAGAAGGGTTGGTAAGAAAGGCCAGACAAAGGACACACAAAGGGGGTCCTGTGAAGCGCTCCAAAGTTATCTGGGAGTTGTCTGAGCCCCTCACCTGGTGAGCACAGTACGACGTGGGCAGCCGTTACCTGCAGACGTGGTCTGGATAATAAGAACTGTGAGTAAAGGCCCTGGACTGCATCACTGACTCCGTGTCGTTACTGCTGCTGCCCTGCACCATCACCCCCATCCTCCGCATACACTGCCCTGAGGCTATACTCCTCCCGTGGGGAGTTATGCTATGCTCTGCTGCACCCACAACACCAGCCTCAGCGGTCTGCCCTGCAGCGGCGGTTCACTCTGACCGCAATCCACGGGTGGCGTAGTCGGACATTTAAACATCAAAACCACATAAATAGTTCCGCCACTGGTTTGACCACCCTGAGCCACGGAACCGGGTCGCCGCCACGAAGACTACAACCACCAGCATCCACCAAAAAGGGTCCGGCTCCGGGTGTCCCAAGGCCCAGGGGGTGCATCAGAACATTTTCATCACCTTTCACAATCACCAATGGGACAAGGCAGGGATGTCCTCTGTCCCCTCTCTTATACATCCTAGTGACGGAGCACCTGCTCTCATCAATTCGCCATAACCCCAATATTAGGTGGATTGAGGTGGGAGGCACCGAGTACAAGTGCTCTCTATTTGCTGATTATGTCCTAGTATATATCACTCAATCACATATATCCATCCATGCTGTTATGGCTGAAATAGATCACTTTGTTACATGGTCAAATTTTAAAATCAATGCAGCGAAGTCTGAGGCCCTCGATGTCTCCCTCCCCAAATCCATATAGGATTCCATCCAGTCCAACTTTCCCTTTGCCTGGCCCTCACAGGGTATCAAATACTTAGGAATTCCTATTCATAGAGACCTCTCCCATCTATGTTATCTTAATTTTGGGCCCTTTATTGAACAACTCCATACAGACCACGGTTGGCAAGTTAGAACTGTAAGATTCACTAAGTGAACCACTGGTGTTTTGTGGAAAAGCACATGTACACTGTGTTCCAAATTATTATGCAAAAAGTGTTTAGGAGTGATAAGGGAAGTATTTGTTTGTTTGTCAGTTAAACTCATTGATGGTGATGTGTGTCAGGGCTCTTTATATCACTGTAAGCAATTGCAGACACCTGTGCTAATTAGTTTGGCAGGTGTGTCCAATGAAAGGCAAGACTACTTAAGAAGGCTGTCTCACATTATTAAGCAGCCTACATTTTCTGCCAAAATGGGAAAGAAAAAGGATGTGTCGGCTGCTGAGAAGCAACAAATTGTGGAGTGTTTAGGTCAAGGCATGACTACAATCAACATTGTGCGATGATCAGGATGAAGTGTCTTGGCAATCAAGAAGTATGTAGCTGATTCACAGTACACACGTGTGCGTGCTGATAAGGGCAAATTGAGGACTCTTTCCTACAGGCAATTACGTCAGGTTAAAAGAGCAGCGGCAAAAAAGCCTTGTCATAGCAGCAGACAAGTTTTTGAAGCTGCTGGTGCCTCCAACGTCCCCCAGACAACAAGATGCAGGGTCCTTCAGAGGTTTGCAGCTGTGCATACGCCATCCTGTCGACCTCCTCTATCCACTTCACACAAGCAGAAACGGCTCCAGTGGGCGGACAGCGCTCAACACCAGCTGGTGTTACCACCTCCAAAGAAAATGATGACCTGCCAATCACGCTGGCTGTTGCGGGTAAAGAGGTGGCAAGTCTGCGCCCCAAAACAGGTGTGACTGCTGTCCCCCCAGTCACAGAGGATGAAGAGGCCACAGATGCACAAGATATGGCAGACGGTGGTTGGCCCGGCCGGCTAGGCCGCATTGTAGCACACTGAGCTTCCCACTGCAACTTATGCTTCATGTCCATGTGCCGGTTCATGCATGAAGTACTCAAACTATGTATTTTTTGGCCTCTACTTAGCTTTTGCTGACAAATGTTACAGATAACACGAATTGGGTCATCTTTATCGATCTGAAAAAATGCCCAGGCTATGCAAGGCTTAGCACCCATGCGACCTGAAGAGCCACCACGACTTGTGGTGAGATGCAGAGTTGTGTTTGAGGATGCAGTTGTTGACGTGCTTCCAGTACTACGTCTCTGTCCAGGAAGGCGCAACCTGACCTCGTCGTCACTAGCATCTTCCTCCACCTCCTCTGCTGACCTCATCTCTTGGCTGACTGTGGGTTGACAGTAAGTGGGATCTCCAACCTCATCATCATCACCCTGTGTGTTATCACACCCGTCGTCCTCAGAGCCAACCTTTTCATGCCCTGACAAAAAACTAAAGTTGTCGCTCCAATCAGGCATTTGAGTCTCATCATCATCTCATTGTCTCCACCAACAGGAGTTACAGTTTGGGAATGAGGGTCTACATTATGGTCAGAACCTTCTGCGTCTAGTCCTGGATCCGACTCATAAAGATTCTGGGCATCAGTGCAGATTATTTCCTCGTCTGGATTCACAGAAGCGCTGGAGTCGACCTCTGATTCCCAGGCTATAGTATGAGTAAACAGCTCTGCAGACTCAACCATCTGTTCTACCTCATACTCAGACGGGCAGCTGGAGATTTGGGAGCTGTGAGGAAGAAAGTGCGATTGGGGTGACACCTTTGAGGACTGGAGTATTTGTGATGTTGAAGTTGATGTGGAGGAGATGGTCTTTCTTCTGCAGATGTTACTGTTGCTTTAACACCTACCCCATGGACACAACCTTTTTTCCCCTTCCCAACACGCCTATTCCCCCTTTCCACCGGCAGCAGGCCTTTTTCCACTCATTTTGGTGGTTAACTAATTCACAACTCTGGAGTTGTTTGCACAAAAAAACAATGGATGGAGCTAAGTGGCCAAACTGTGGTATTAGGCCAAAACTATTGGCTGGGTTAGATGCAGAAAAAAATTGTATTCAGTTTGCAACCTGATGGAGGTCAGTATAGATGGACTAATAGAACAAGTCCTACACACAGCTAGAAGCCCAAATATTTTTTCAGAGGTAGATGCAGAAAAAAAATATATTCAGTTTGCAACCTTGATGGAGGTCAGTATAGATGGACTAATAGAGAAAGTCCCACACACTGCTAGAAGACCAAATATTTTTTCAGATCTAGATGCAGACAAAAAATTATTTTTAATTTGCAACCTGATGGAGGTCAGTATAGATGGACTAATAGAGAAAGTCCCACACACTGCTAGAAGGCCAAATATTTTTTTAGAGCTAGATGCAGAAAAAAATTATATTCAGTTTGCAACCTGATGGAGGTCAGTATAGATGGACTAATAGAACAAGTCCCACACACAGCTAGAAGGCCAAATATTTTTTCAGAGGTAGATGCAGATAAAATTTTTTTTTAATTTGCAGCCTGATGGAGGTCAGTATAGTTGGACTAATAGAGAAAGTCCCACACACTGCTAGAAGGCCAAATATTTTTTCAGAGCTAGATGTAGACAAAAAATTATTTTGAATTTGCAACCTGATGGAGGTCAGTATAGATGGACTAATAGAGAAAGTTCCACACACTGCTAGAAGGCCAAATAGTTTTCCAGAGCTAGATGCAGACAAAAAATTATTTTTAATTTGCAACCTGATGGAGGTCAGTATAGATGGACTAATAGAGAAAGTCCCACACACTGCTAGAAGGCCAAATATTTTTTCAGAGCTAGTTGCAGATAAAAATTATTTTTAATTTGCAACCTGATGGAGGTCAGCATAGATGGACTAATAGAGAAAGTCCCACACACTGCTAGAAGGTCAAATATTTTTTCAGAGCTAGATGCAGAAAAAAATTATATTCAGTTTGCAACCTGATGGAGGTCAGTATAGATGGACTAATAGAACAAGTCCCACACACAGCTAGAAGCCCAAATATTTTTTCAGAGGTAGATGCAGAAAAAAATTATATTCAGTTTGCAACCTGATGGAGGTCTGTATAGATGGATTAATAGAACAAGTCCCAGACACAGCTAGAAGCCCAAATATTTTTTCAGAGGTAGATGCAGAAAAAAATTATATTCAGTTTGCAACCTGATGGAGGTCTGTATAGATGGATTAATAGAACAAGTCCCACACACAGCTAGAAGCCCAATATTTTTTCAGAGGTAGATGCAGAAAAAAAATATATTCAGTTTGCAACCTGATGGAGGTCAGTATAGATGGACTAATAGAGAAAGTCCCACACACTGCTAGAAGGCCAAATATTTTTTCAGAGCTAGATGCAGATATAAATTATTTTTAATTTGCAACCTGATGGAGGTCAGTATAGATGGGCCAATAGAGAAAGTCCCACACACTGCTAGAAGGCCAAATATTTTTTCAGAGCTAGATGCAGAAAAAAATTATATTCAGTTTGCAACCTGATGGAGGTCAGTATAGATGGACTAATAGAACAAGTCCCACACACAGCTAGAAGGCCAAATATTTTTTCAGAGCTAGATGCAGACAAAAAATTAATTTTAATTTGCAACCTGATGGAGGTCAGTATAGATGGACTAATAGAGAAAGTCCCACACACTGCTAGAAGGCCAAATATTTTTTCAGAGCTAGATGCAGATAAAAATTATTTTTAATTTGCAACCTGATGGAGGTCAGTATAGATGGACTAATAGAGAAAGTCCCACACACAGCTAGAATCCCAAATATTTTTTCAGAGGTAGATGCAGAAAAAAATTATATTCAGTTTGCAACCTGATGGAGGTCTGTATAGATGGATTAATAGAACAAGTCCCACACACAGCTAGAAGCCCAATATTTTTTCAGAGGTAGATGCAGAAAAAAAATATATTCAGTTTGCAACCTGATGGAGGTCAGTATAGATGGACTAATAGAGAAAGTCCCACACACTGCTAGAAGGCCAAATATTTTTTCAGAGCTAGATGCAGACAAAAAATTATTTTTAATTTGCAACCTGATGGAGGTCAGTATAGATGGACTAATAGAGAAAGTCCCACACACTGCTAGAAGGCCAAATATTTTTTCAGAGCTAGATGCAGATATAAATTATTTTTCATTTGCAACCTGATGGAGGTCAGTATAGATGGGCTAATAGAGAAAGTCCCACACACTGCTAGAAGGCCAAATATTTTTTCAGAGCTAGATGCAGAAAAAAATTATATTCAGTTTGCAACCTGATGGAGGTCAGTATAGATGGACTAATAGAACAAGTCCCACACACAGCTAGAAGGCCAAATATTTTTTCAGAGGTAGATGCAGATAAAAATTATTTTTAATTTGCAGCCTGATGGAGGTCAGTATAGATGGACTAATAGAGAAAGTCCCACACACTGCTAGAAGGCCAAATATTTTTTCAGAGGTAGATGCAGAAAAAAATTATATTCAGTTTGCAACCTGATGGAGGTCTGTATAGATGGATTAATAGAACAAGTCCCACACACAGCTAGAAGCCCAAATATTTTTTCAGAGGTAGATGCAGAAAAAAATTATATTCAGTTTGCAACCTGATGGAGGTCTGTATAGATGGATTAATAGAACAAGTCCCACACACAGCTAGAAGCCCAATATTTTTTCAGAGGTAGATGCAGAAAAAAAATATATTCAGTTTGCAACCTGATGGAGGTCAGTATAGATGGACTAATAGAACAAGTCCCACACACAGCTAGAAGCCCAAATATTTTTTCAGAGGTAGATGCAGAAAAAAATTATATTCAGTTTGCAACCTGATGGAGGTCTGTATAGATGGATTAATAGAACAAGTCCCACACACAGCTAGAAGCCCAAATATTTTTTCAGAGGTAGATGCAGAAAAAAATTATATTCAGTTTGCAACCTGATGGAGGTCTGTATAGATGTATTAATAGAACAAGTCCCACACACAGCTAGAAGCCCAATATTTTTTCAGAGGTAGATGCAGAAAAAAAATATATTCAGTTTGCAACCTGATGGAGGTCAGTATAGATGGACTAATAGAGAAAGTCCCACACACTGCTAGAAGGCCAAATATTTTTTCAGAGCTAGATGCCGACAAAAAATTATTTTTAATTTGCAACCTGATGGAGGTCAGTATAGATGGACTAATAGAGAAAGTCCAACACACTGATAGAAGGCCAAATATTTTTTCAGAGGTAGATGCAGATATAAATTATTTTTAATTTGCAACCTGATGGAGGTCAGTATAGATGGGCTAATAGAGAAAGTCCCACACACTGCTAGAAGGCCAAATATTTTTTCAGAGCTAGATGCAGAAAAAAATTATATTCAGTTTGCAACCTGATGGAGGTCAGTATAGATAGACTAATAGAACAAGTCCCACACACAGCTAGAAGGCCAAATATTTTTTCAGAGGTAGATGCAGATAAAAATTATTTTGAATTTGCAGCCTGATGGAGGTCAGTATAGATGGACTAATAGAGAAAGTCACACACACTGCTAGAAGGCCAAATATTTTTTCAGAGCTAGATGCAGACAAAAAATTATTTTGAATTTGCAACCTGATGGAGGTCAGTATAGATGGACTAATAGAGAAAGTCCCACACACTGCTAGAAGGCCAAATATTTTTTCAGAGCTAGATGCAGATATAAATTATTTTTCATTTGCAACCTGATGGAGGTCAGTATAGATGGGCTAATAGAGAAAGTCCCACACACTGCTAGAAGGCCAAATATTTTTTCAGAGCTAGATGCAGAAAAAAATTATATTCAGTTTGCAACCTGATGGAGGTCAGTATAGATGGACTAATAGAACAAGTCCCACACACAGCTAGAAGGCCAAATATTTTTTCAGAGGTAGATGCAGATAAAAATTATTTTTAATTTGCAGCCTGATGGAGGTCAGTATAGATGGACTAATAGAGAAAGTCCCACACACTGCTAGAAGGCCAAATATTTTTTCAGAGGTAGATGCAGAAAAAAATTATATTCAGTTTGCAACCTGATGGAGGTCTGTATAGATGGATTAATAGAACAAGTCCCACACACAGCTAGAAGCCCAAATATTTTTTCAGAGGTAGATGCAGAAAAAAATTATATTCAGTTTGCAACCTGATGGAGGTCTGTATAGATGGATTAATAGAACAAGTCCCACACACAGCTAGAAGCCCAATATTTTTTCAGAGGTAGATGCAGAAAAAAAATATATTCAGTTTGCAACCTGATGGAGGTCAGTATAGATGGACTAATAGAACAAGTCCCACACACAGCTAGAAGCCCAAATATTTTTTCAGAGGTAGATGCAGAAAAAAATTATATTCAGTTTGCAACCTGATGGAGGTCTGTATAGATGGATTAATAGAACAAGTCCCACACACAGCTAGAAGCCCAAATATTTTTTCAGAGGTAGATGCAGAAAAAAATTATATTCAGTTTGCAACCTGATGGAGGTCTGTATAGATGTATTAATAGAACAAGTCCCACACACAGCTAGAAGCCCAATATTTTTTCAGAGGTAGATGCAGAAAAAAAATATATTCAGTTTGCAACCTGATGGAGGTCAGTATAGATGGACTAATAGAGAAAGTCCCACACACTGCTAGAAGGCCAAATATTTTTTCAGAGCTAGATGCCGACAAAAAATTATTTTTAATTTGCAACCTGATGGAGGTCAGTATAGATGGACTAATAGAGAAAGTCCAACACACTGATAGAAGGCCAAATATTTTTTCAGAGGTAGATGCAGATATAAATTATTTTTAATTTGCAACCTGATGGAGGTCAGTATAGATGGGCTAATAGAGAAAGTCCCACACACTGCTAGAAGGCCAAATATTTTTTCAGAGCTAGATGCAGAAAAAAATTATATTCAGTTTGCAACCTGATGGAGGTCAGTATAGATAGACTAATAGAACAAGTCCCACACACAGCTAGAAGGCCAAATATTTTTTCAGAGGTAGATGCAGATAAAAATTATTTTGAATTTGCAGCCTGATGGAGGTCAGTATAGATGGACTAATAGAGAAAGTCACACACACTGCTAGAAGGCCAAATATTTTTTCAGAGCTAGATGCAGACAAAAAATTATTTTGAATTTGCAACCTGATGGAGGTCAGTATAGATGGACTAATAGAGAAATTCCCACACACTGCTAGAAGGCCAAATATTTTTTCAGAGCTAGATGCAGATAAAAATTATTTTTAATTTGCAACCTGATGGAGGTCAGTATAGATGGACTAATAGAGAAAGTCCCACACACTGCTAGAAGGCCAAATATTTTTTCAGAGCTAGATGCAGAAAAAAATTATATTCAGTTTGCAACCTGATGGAGGTCAGTATAGATGGACTAATAGAACAAGTCCCACACACAGCTAGAAGCCCAAATATTTTTTCAGAGGTAGATGCAGAACAAAATTATATTCAGTTTGCAACCTGATGGAGGTCTGTATAGATGGATTAATAGAACAAGTCCCACACACAGCTAGAAGCCCAAATATTTTTTCAGAGGTAGATGCAGAAAAAAATTATATTCAGTTTGCAACCTGATGGAGGTCTGTATAGATGGATTATTAGAACAAGTCCCACACACAGCTAGTGTTATGTTCTGCTACCAGAGCTAAGGAAAGAGAGGAGATCTGTCCCTACGATAGAACTCAGCTTGATCCCTACGATGTAACAGGGAACCTGATCCTGCGATCAGACCTGCTAAAGTCCTCAGCTAGTCTGTACGGAGACCTATAGATGTGGGGAAGGAATCCCTACAAGTACTAGGGACTGGCAGCAAAATGGACACCTCCTAACAGAAATAGTAGCAGACAGACGAACAAACAAAATATATAGAACACAGAGGTCCGAAGAACAAGCAAACTAACAGAGTTAGATACTGAGCACAGGCTAGCTAAAGAGTAGTAATACAATGAAGTCCAGCAAAGCCAGAAGGGCGGAGCAGGACTAAATAGGCCAACAAGGTCATGTGACCAGCAATAGAAAAAACCTAAGAGCAAGGTTCTAACAGTACCCCCCCTTCTAAGAGGATCCTCCGAATCCCCTAGGACCAGGCTTATCAGGAAATCTCCTGTGAAACGCTCTGATAAGTCTGGACGCGGAAACATCATCCGACCTCACCCATGAGTTATCCTCGGGTCCGAAACCTTTCCAGGCCACGAGATACTGCAAACTACCTCTATACCATCTAGAATTAAGGATGTGAGAAATTTCATATTCCCCGTCCTCCACCACCGGAGGAACAGAGGCAGAGGCGTCACAATCCGACATAACAGCTTTTTTCAACAGAGAGACAAGAAACACCGGATTAATTCTCCAGGAGGTAGGAACCTCCAACCTAACAGCAGATTGGTTGACAACCTGAAGCACCTTAAAGGGCCCTACAAACTTGGGACCCAATTTCTTAGAAGGAATCCTCAACCGCAGATTCCTAGAGGACAACCAAACCATGTCACCAACAGCGAACAAAACCTCCTGTCGTTTCCTATCAAAGTAGTCTTTAGATTTTCTGTTAGCCTCCTGAAGATTACCACGCACATCCGTCCAAACTCTCTCCAAATCGCCGGAAAAATTCTCCTCCTCAGGCACGGCAGATACCAACTTGGAGAACGACCCAAACGACGGATGTCTCCCAGAACAACAAAAAAAAGGCGAACAACCAGCAGAAGAAGATGTATGATTGTTCAGAGCAAATTCAGCAAGTGGCAGAAACTCAGACCACCCCTCTTGATTGTCTGCCACAAAACAACGCAAGAACTGCTCAACATCCTGGTTTTTCCTTTCTGTCTGGCCATTAGATTCAGGATGATATCCGGATGAGAACGACAAATGAACTCCCAACCTGTCACAAAAGGCACGCCAAAAACGAGCCACGAACTGAGGTCCCCTATCAGAAACAATGTCAGTAGGAACGCCATGAAGTCTGACAATTTCCTTGACAAATGCCTTAGCGAGAGTCTTAGCGCAGGGCAGTTTGACGAAGGGAACCAAGTGACACATCTTGCTAAAACGGTCCACGACCACCCAGATGACAGTAAAACCCTCAGAGGGGGGAAGGTCAGTTATAAAGTCCATAGCCAAATGTGTCCAAGGAGCACTGGGAACCTCCAGAGGGCAAAGTAACCCCGCAGCAGGAGTATGTGAGGACTTAGATCTAGCACATATAGTACATTGACGCACCCACTTAATGACTTCCTTCTGCCATCCAGGCCACCAAAAACTGCGACCCACCAGTCTCTTGGTCTCAGAGATTCCGGGATGACCTGCCAACCGAGATTCGTGACACTCAACAAACAAATCTCTCCTAAAGGTCCCAGGCACAAACAACCTCCCATGGGGAGTGTTAGATGGGGCATTCTCCTGTGCTTTAAGAATCTCATCTTCCAAAACGGAGTCCAAAGCAGCTATCACAACACCTTCTTGTAAAATGTTCTCCTCTTTCTCAGCACCGACTATGGGAGAAAAACTGCGAGACAAGGCATCCGTCTTAACATTCTTAGTACCTGGGATGTAAGTAACGGAAAAATTGAACCGTGAGAAAAACAGTGCCCACCTAGCTTGACGGGCATTCAGGCGCTTGGCAGCATCAAGATATATCAGATTTTTATGATCCGTAAAAACCTGAACGGGAAATTCAGCACCTTCCAAGAGGTGGTGCCAGTGTTCAAATGCGAGTTTAATAGCCAATAATTCCCGATTACCAATATCGTAATTCAGTTCAGTCTCCGAAAAATTTTTTGAAAAAAAGGCACAGGGATGTACTCCATCCCTGTTATCCTAAGACAATACTGCGCCAACCCCCACAGAGGAAGCATCAACCTCAGCCAAAAACGGCTTAGTCACATCAGGCTGCATAAGGATGGGAGCAGAGGTGAACCTCTCCTTGAGATAAACAAAAGCTTCAATGGCCTCAGCAGTCCACTGAACCGCATCAGCACCTTTCCTGGTGAGATCGGTCAGAGGTTTGACAATAATAGAAAAATTTTTAATGAATTTTCTATAATAATTGGCGAAACCCAAAAACCTCTGTATCGATTTCAAACCAATAGGCCTAGGCCATTCCTGCACAGCTTGAACTTTCACCGGGTCCATCTCAAAACCTTCGCTGGAGATAATGTAGCCCAAAAAACTAATTCTCTGTACAGCGAACTCACATTTCTCCAGCTTAGCAAAAAGCGAATTGTCAATTAATAACTGTAATACTTCACGTACGCTCCGCCAATGAGATTCCAGATCCGGCAAATAAATCAAAATGTCATCCAAATACACCACCACATTTTTGCCGATCAAAGGTCTAAGGATGTCATTAATAAGATTCTGAAAAAATGCAGGAGCATTAGTAAGACCAAAAGGCATAACCAAATTCTCAAAATGACCCACAGGAGTGTTAAAAGCAGTCTTCCATTCGTCACCCTCCTTCATGCGCAACAGATTGTATGCCCCCCGAAGGTCAATTTTAGAGAACCACTTGGCCCCCACTAACTGGTTAAACAGATCAGGAATCAATGGCAGTGGGTAAGGATTGCGTACAGTAATTTTGTTAATCTCACGAAAATCCAGACAAGGACGTAAACCGCCGTCCTTTTTTTTTACAAAAAAAAATCCAACCGCCACAGGAGACTTAGAGGGCCTAATGTGACCGGCGGCCAAACTTGTCTGTATGTATTCCTCCAAAGCCTTTCTCTCAGGAATAGTAAGGTTAAATAAACGACTTTTAGGAAGTGTCGTTCCAGGGACAAATTCAATAGTACAATCATAGTCTCTATGGGGAGGCAAAACCTGCGATTCCTTCTCAGAAAAAACTCCCCAAAAATCCTGAATAGGAACAGGCAATTCCCCCCTATCCACAGCTGCAATACGCCCGTTACAACACTTGTCATAACATTTATGGCTCTAGGATTTAATTTCATTGGTAGACCAATCCAGTACAGGATTGTGAAATTTTAACCAGGGTAACCCCAATATTACTGGAGAAGGCAAGTTATTCAAAACTACCAAATCCAATTTCTCATGGTGAACACCATTAATAGTGAGAGGAAATTCACAGACCTTGAGAGTAACATTCTTCAAAGGGGAGCCATCCACAGAAACCACAGCAATGGGGGATGACAAAGGTTCGGGTTTTAAATTGAGTTTTTCCAAGAATCCCCCATCAATTACAATCAGAGTAGACCCACAATCGACAAACACCCGAAATTCCATTAATTTATCCTGAGCAATAGTGGAAGCAGCTAAAAATACACCCTTGGAATTTAAACAGGCAATACGGGCATGACTGACCATTTTTTTTTCTTTCTTCATACGAAGCACACAGCTTTTAATGAAATGACCAGAATTTCCGCAATAGAAACACAAACCTTCAGAAAATCTGCGGTCCTTTTCTTGAGAGCGAGGTGCCATCGCTCCAATCTCCATCGGCTCTCCACTGTCAATACACACATTCTCATGACCAGAAACTGACATAGCAGAGGATTTGCTCTCATTAACCCTTGCACGCAGTCTCCTATCCACCCGTATAGCTAATTGCATAGCCTGTTGCAAATCTTCAGGTGTGGGATAAGCAATTAGCAGGTCTTTAACCCTTTCACTAAGCCCAGCAAGAAACAGACTCTTCAGAGCAGAATCGTTCCACCCTATTTGAGTTGACCACCGACGGAAATGAGTACAATATTTTTCCACATTACCTGATCCCTGTCTCAAACGTCTGAACTCAGTCTCAGCAGATGAGACACGGTCAGGATCATCATATAATAGCCCCAAAGCAGAAAAAAAACTATCCACTGATCTAAAGCATGTATCACTAGGTTGCAAAGAAAAGGCCCACTCCTGAGGCTCTTTGCGCAAAAGTGACATTATGAACCCTATGCGCTGGGATTCATCCCCAGAGGACCTGGGTCTCAAACGAAAATACAATAAGCAAGCATTTTTAAATGAAAAAAATTCTTGGTGTTCACCAAAAAATAAATCAGGCAAACGTACCTTAGGCTCCAAGAAATGTGCTCCAGGACAGTTACTCACGTGCTGATGGAGCTCGGCCACCTCCAGAGAGAGTTCCTGCAGGCGTTTAGCCAAATCCAGAACCGACACCATGATGGAACAGAAAAATCTTTCCTTAGAGAATTTGCAGGCTGGACTTACTGTTATGTTCTGCTACCAGAGCTAAGGAAAGAGAGTTCTGTCCCTACGATAGAACTCAGCTTGATCCCTACGATGTAACAGGGAACCTGATCCTGCGATCAGACCTGCTAAAGTCCTCAGCTAGTCTGTACGGAGACCTATAGATGTGGGGAAGGAATCCCTACAAGTACTAGGGACTGGGAGCAAAATGGACACCTCCTAACAGAAATAGTAGCAGACAGACGAACAAACAAAATATATAGAACACAGAGGTCCGAAGACCAAGCAAACTAACAGAGATAGATACTGAGCACAGGCTAGCTAAAGAGTAGTAATACAATGAAGCCAAGCAAAGCCAGAAGGGCGGAGCAGGACTAAATAGGCCAACAAGGTCATGTGACCAGCAATAGAAAAAACCTAAGAGCAAGGTTCTAACAGCTAGAAGCCCAATATTTTTTCAGAGGTAGATGCAGAAAAAAAATATATTCAGTTTGCAACCTGATGGAGGTCAGTATAGATGGACTAATAGAGAAAGTCCTACACACAGCTAGAAGGCCAAATATTTTTTCAGAGCTAGATGCAGACAAAAAATTATTTTTAATTTGCAACCTGATGGAGGTCAGTATAGATGGACTAATAGAGAAAGTCCCACACACTGCTAGAAGGCCAAATATTTTTTCAGAGCTAGATGCAGATATAAATTATTTTTAATTTGCAACCTGATGGAGGTCAGTATAGATGGGCTAATAGAGAAAGTCCCACACACTGCTAGAAGGCCAAATATTTTTTCAGAGCTAGATGCAGAAAAAAATTATATTCAGTTTGCAACCTGATGGAGGTCAGTATAGATGGACTAATAGAACAAGTCCCACAAACAGCTAGAAGCCCAAATATTTTTTCAGAGGTAGATGCAGAAAAAAATTATATTCAGTTTGCAACCTGATGGAGGTCTGTATAGATGGATTAATAGAACAAGTCCCACACACAGCTAGAAGCCAAATATTTTTTCAGAGCTAGATGCAGAAGAAAATTATATTCAGTTTGCAACCTGATGGAGGTCAGTATAGATGGACTAATAGAACAAGTCCCACACACAGCTAGAAGCCAAATATTTTTTCAGAGGTAGATGCAGATAAAAATTATTTTTAATTTGCAGCCTGATGGAGGTCAGTATAGATGGACTAATAGAGAAAGTCCCACACACTGCGAGAAGGCCAAATATTTTTTCAGAGCTAGATGCAGACAAAAAATTATTTTGAATTTGCAACCTGATGGAGGTCAGTATAGATGGACTAATAGAGAAAGTCCCACACACTGCTAGAAGGTCAAATATTTTTCAGAGCTAGATGCAGACAAAAAATGATTTTTAATTTGCAACCTGATGGAGGTCACTATAGATGGACTAATAGAGAATGTCCCACACACTGCTAGAAGGCCAAATATTTTTTCAGAGCTAGATGCAGATAAAAATTATTTTTAATTTGCAACCTGATGGAGGTCAGTATAGATGGACTAATAGAGAAAGTCCCACACACTGCTAGAAGGCCAAATATTTTTTCAGAGCTAGATGCAGACAAAAAATTATTTTGAATTTGCAGCGTGATGGAGGTCAGTATAGATGGACTAATAGAGAAAGTACCACACACTGCTAGAAGCCCAATATTTTTTCAGAGGTAGATGCAGAAAAAAAATATATTCAGTTTGCAACCTGATGGAGGTCAGTATAAATGGACTAATAGAGAAAGTCCCACACACTGCTAGAAGGCCAAATATTTTTTCAGAGCTTGATGCAGAAAAAAATTATATTCAGTTTGCAACCTGATGGAGGTCAGTATAGATGGACTAATAGAACAAGTCCCACACACAGCTAGAAGCCCAAATATTTTTTCAGAGGTAGATGCAGAAAAAAATTATATTCAGTTTGCAACCTGATGGAGGTCAGTATGGATGGACTAATAGAACAAGTCCCACACACAGCTAGAAGCCCAAATATTTTTTCAGAGGTAGATGCAGAAAAAAATTATATTCAGTTTGCAACCTGATGGAGGTCTGTATAGATGGATTAATAGAACAAGTCCCTCACACAGCTAGAAGCCCAATATTTTTTCAGAGGTAGATGCAGAAAAAAAATATATTCAGTTTGCAACCTGATGGAGGTCAGTATAGATGGACTAATAGAGAAAGTCCCACACACTGCTAGAAGGCCAAATATTTTTTCAGAGCTAGATGCAGACAAAAAATTATTTTGAATTTGCAGCGTGATGGAGGTCAGTATAGATGGACTAATAGAGAAAGTCCCACACACTGCTAGAAGCCCAATATTTTTTCAGAGGTAGATGCAGAAAAAAAATATATTCAGTTTGCAACCTGATGGAGGTCAGTATAAATGGACTAATAGAGAAAGTCCCACACACTGCTAGAAGGCCAAATATTTTTTCAGAGCTAGATGCAGAAAAAAATTATATTCAGTTTGCAACCTGATGGAGGTCAGTATAGATGGACTAATAGAACAAGTCCCACACACAGCTAGAAGCCCAAATATTTTTTCAGAGGTAGATGCAGAAAAAAATTATATTCAGTTTGCAACCTGATGGAGGTCAGTATAGATCGACTAATAGAACAAGTCCCACACACAGCTAGAAGCCCAAATATTTTTTCAGAGGTAGATGCAGAAAAAAATTATATTCAGTTTGCAACCTGATGGAGGTCTGTATAGATGGATTAATAGAACAAGTCCCACACACAGCTAGAAGCCCAATATTTTTTCAGAGGTAGATGCAGAAAAAATATATATTCAGTTTGCAAACTGATGGAGGTCAGTATAGATGGACTAATAGAGAAAGTCCCACACACTGCTAGAAGGCCAAATATTTTTTCAGAGCTAGATGCAGACAAAAAATATTTTTAATTTGCAACCTGATGGAGATCAGTATAGATGGACTAATAGAGAAAGTCCCACACACTGCTAGAAGGCCAAATATTTTTTCAGAGCTAGATGCAGATATAAATTATTTTTAATTTGCAACCTGATGGAGGTCAGTATAGATGGACTAAAAGAGAGAGTCCCACACACTGCTAGAAGGCCAAATATTTTTTCAGAGCTAGATGCAGAAAAAAATTATATTCAGTTTGCAACCTGATGGTGGTCAGTATAGATGGACTAATAGAACAAGTCCCACACACAGCTAGAAGGCCAAATATTTTTTCAGAGGTAGTTGCAGATAAAAATTATTTTTAATTTGCAGCCTGATGGAGGTCAGTATAGATGGACTAATAGAGAAAGTCCCACACACTGCTAGAAGGCCAAATATTTTTTCAGAGCTAGATGCAGACAAAAAATTATTTTGAATTTGCAACTTGATGGAGGTCAGTATAGATGGACTAATAGAGAAAGTCCCACACACTGCTAGAAGGCCAAATATTATTTCAGAGCTAGATGCAGACAAAAAATTATTTTTAATTTGCAACCTGATGGAGGTCAGTATAGATGGACTAATAGAGAAAGTCCCACACACTGCTAGAAGGCCAAATATTTTTTCAGAGCTAGATGCAGATAAAAATTATTTTTAATTTGCAACCTGATGGAGGTCAGTATAGATGGACTAATAGAGAAAGTCCCACACACTGCTAGAAGGCCAAATATTTTTTCAGAGCTAGATGCAGAAAAAAATTATATTCAGTTTGCAACCTGATGGAGGTCAGTATAGATGGACTAATAGAACAAGTCCCACACACAGCTAGAAGCCCAAATATTTTTTCAGAGGTAGATGCAGATAAAAATTATTTTTAATTTGCAAACTGATGGAGGTCAGTATAGATGGACTAATAGAGAAAGTCCCACACACTGCTAGAAGGCCAAATATTTTTTCAGAGCTAGATGCAGACAAAAAATTATTTTGAATTTGCAGCGTGATGGAGGTCAGTATAGATGGACTAATAGAACATGTCCCACACACTGCTAGAAGGCCAAATATTTTTTCAGAGCTAGATGCAGAAAAAAATTATATTCAGTTTGCAACCTGATGGAGGTCAGTATAGATGGACTAATAGAACAAGTCCCACACACTGCTAGAAGCCCAAATATTTTTTCAGAGCTAGATGCAGAAAAAAAATATTTTCAATTTGCAACCTGATGGAGGTCAGTATAGATGGACTAATAGAATGATGCTATGCCCAAAAGATTTTACTTCACTAGGTGCAGTAAAAAAATTGGTATTCTATACACAGGTGGTATATCTTGCAACACAGATAGGCTACTCCACTGACTAACACACTCTGCAATAGGCCAAAAAGGATTAACTTTGCTAGATTCAGCCAAATGCTGTGAAAAAAACTTGCACAGCACTGGCACAGGCCTGCCTGGCTAAAACTGATAGGAACTGATGTAACCTAGTCCTGAAAAGGACTGCAATTACAATTAGTCTTTACTCCCACTATCTATCTATTTAAGAGCACAGACCTGCCTGATAAAAGTCGTAGGAAATGCTGTAACCTAGTCCTTAAAAGGACTGCAATCACAACTATTCCCTACTCCCAAGCTATCTGTAGATTTGTGCGAAAATTGGCTTGAAATTAACAAGGTATAGCGCACACAGCAACAGCGGTGCCGTCTAACACGCAGCTGCAGCAGTGAGAAAATGGTGGCGACGGGGAAAATGGCTTGGTCTTATAGGGCAAGGACATGTGACATACACTGCCAATGACACATGCCCTTGCTTGTGTGAAAAAAAGCACTTCGCTCCGTGTGTGCGCTGCTGATAGGCTGACAGATTGCACCTCCCCACTGTAAATGCGGGAAAGAGAAAAAAAAATGGAGATCTTCATTATTCCTGCAGAGATCCATCCCCTGCCCCTCCCCCCACCCCGCTGTACACTGAAACTGCGTATTAACATTAATTTTCATCATTACTGAGAAAAAATCCAGTTATGATTTTGGTGCACGAACAGTTATCGAACATAACCTCGAACAGCCGAATTTTTCTCAAATCGTTCGTGTTCGCCGAACGGCTCGAACACCGCCCAAAACAGCTTGAATTTGAGATTGGCGAACAGTTTGAGTCGAACAACGCTCATCTCTAGTTGTAGTCTCAATGTGGCGGTGACCCGGTCCGTGCCCAGGGCGGTCAAACCAGTGGCAGTCTATTGGTATTGTAATTGTCCGACTACGCCACCCGTGGATTGCGGTCAGTGGGGACCGCCGCTGCGCTGCCGACCGCTGAGGCATATGTTGTTTGCGCAGCCGAGCATGGGATAACTCCCCACGGGAGAAGTATTGCCTCAGGGCAGCTAATGTGGATGATGGGAGTGATGGTGTGAGTGTCCCAGTACTGATGGTGCTGGTGCGGCGATGAAACACAGAGACTGGTAATTGCAGTTTCCAAAGCTTTACTCACGGTTGTTATTCTGGTCACTTGTGCACATGAGGGACCGCCTGAGCCGTGCTGCGTTCACCAGGCAAGGGACTCAACCAACTCCCAGGCAATTCCAGAGCGTGGTACAGGGCTCCCTTCCTTTCCTTTCTCTGGCCATCCCCACCAGTGACCCACCTTTGTCCAGCTCCCTCGGGCCTTCTCTGGGCATGCTGATCTCTGCGTCCCTGACCCTATATGGTATGCCTTCCTGGTGGATGTAGTGAGGGGTCTCTCCAAGATGTGGTAACAACCTCCGGTCTTTGGCTGAGGAATCTGTTGCCTCCACCAATTTGGGTTCCGGTACCCTGTTCTGCCAACCCTTCACCCGCAATCTCCTGGGCCTTTGGGGTTCCCTCTGTCCTCGTGTCTCTGGGCCTTTCTCTGTGTTCCTGTTCCTTGTTTCCTTTCTTTCTTTCCTTTCTGTTCCTTCTCCTCTCTCTTTCTGCTGTTTCTGGCCTCCACTCCAGGCCTGCCTCTGGAGCTGGGCCCAGACTGAGCCACAGCTCCCTGTCAGCCCTCTCTGGCTGAGATCCTCCTGACTGAACTGACTCCTGTCCTAAGATGGTGCCCACCTTATATACCTCCCTCTATGTGTGAGCCCAGGTGACTAGCAACCAATGGGCTCCTATCTATGCCCAAAGACCCACCCCTATCTGCTCCTACACCACTGGGTGTACTTTCCCCTCCCCACTCCAGTCAGGGACAGATGCTGTCGTGCCTGCACTTCTATCTTGTGGGAGCACCGTTGAGCTGTCCCTCGGAAATGGGGTGTGTGTGGTGCATGCAGCTACTGAGTCCTGGTCCAGACTCCATCCTTACCCGGGAGTGGAATATCACACCTCTGGTTTGAGGTGCAATACCCCTGTTGCAGCCGAGCCCTCGGGGTGCTACATTTATCTCTCTGATGTTTATGTTTTTTACCCTGCAACTATCTTCTGTTTCTTTTTAGGAAGTAGGCGGCATATTCTCTAACAGTATGTACTTAATCCTTTATTTTATATTTCTTGGCTTGTATTACTCACTTTGGAATCTCTATCTATTTCAGCACTCATTTCCTTCTGCAGGTAATTTGCACTCTGCTCTGCCCTCTGGTTCTTTAGGAGAAGCGTGAAGCATTTGATGACCTTTCAGGCAGCATAGGTCCAATTTGCCATCTCGGCTCATACTGGAACCACTAGGGACAGCGGAGTCAGGATCTTTAGTCTGTACAGGAACGAGCAGGGTAAGTTGCAGTTTTCAGTGTGTTACCTATTTTCCTGAGTGAATTGCTATGCTATCATAAAAGTAACGCATTGTCTTACGTCACTGCATAGTTGCGGCAAAACCTGCAAATTAATACCGGTCAGATGGATGACAATATCCATGCCATGTTTCCTATCTATAGAAAGATAACATTTTGATCGTAAATATAACAATGATATCTCACAACTGGGACTTCCAGGGCCCAAGACATCATGGAAGTTGAGGATTCCATAATTTTCTGAAGACCAGCACCATCCCATGACCAGCTTTATTATTATTATCCAAAGAAGAAGGAACCGACAGCACTCAGCAAAATGGATGCCAGTTTACTCCAAGGAACCAAATTGGAAAAATTGCAGTATATAAGAGAAAAACAGCGTCCAATCCAGGGATTTGAAGGTATCAAAATTGTAGTTTATACCCCAGATTACAACGTTTCGACCGTTCTTCGGTCTTTATCAAGTATTATACTTGATAAAGACCGGAGAACTGTTGAAACATTTTAATCTGGTGGAATAAACTACAATTTTGATAACTTGAACACCCTGGATTGGATGCTGTTTTTCCTTTTATATGCAGCTTTAATATTAGTCTGTGGAAGGGAGGCATGTAGGCGTGACTTGTGTTAATAAAACCAAATAACAAACTATAATTATTGTTAGTCCTATGAGACTCAGTGCGCTGCGGTTCTGTACCGTTACCCCCCAAAAACGAGGAGCTTCCCTTCATAAGAGATAGAGCCAACCCTGTGACATCAGGTTTAGTATTTTTCTTCTTTTTATCCTTTTTATTTTATGTTATTGTTTATGCTGTATTGTTTTGTCCATTTTGTAACATCATTGTTTGTTATAAACACTGCCTACTTTTTAGATTAAGTGTAAAAAAATGTAATAACTTTGCTCCTCTTTCTTTATAATCCAAACCCCTGAAGCAAAACACTATTTGTAACTGGTGTCCAATCGGCCTGTATAAACGATTGGTGGTGGAAGCTAGTTCCTTTTGTTATTGTGGAGTTGGGCAATGACCAAACCGGGGTATGTATATATCTATTACTTGTGCTGGAAACGGATGTGTATATACTATACACTCACTGGGAGTTTCCTAATAATTGGCCTAGTAGTGAAACAGCCACGGCCTCGTCGATCACTCGTCAGCTATTTGCATAATTGTCCAGATGATTGGAGGTAGAGGAGTGTTGTTATCCTTGACAATTTGGTGGCAGCGGTGGGATCTGCACGCTCTCTTCAGTTTTCTCCTTGACATAGTGTAAGTGTACAGATCATACAATGATCACTAGTGACAATATACAAATGAGCTCTTTTTATAGTGTAAGTGTACAGGTAATACAGTGATCTCCAGTAACAATATTCATGTGAGCTCTTTGTAAAGTGTAAGTGGAACTGTACAGGTAATACAGTGATCACCAGGAACAATATACACAAGAAATTGTAGATAGTATATAGTATATGTGCACAGGTTATACATTGTTACCTAATTACATTTCAAACAGTAGCTCTGTAAATATTATATAGTTTAAGTGTACAGGTAACTACCAGTGAAGTTTCCAATTGAAATAATTTTTTTTCTTGTTCATCCGGCATAGACTGAAATGATTTTCCAGTCACAACTTGTCTCTGCAAAAATGAAGCACACAATCATTGATGGCTGATCACTTCTAGAGCACGCTCCCCACTTTATCCCCACTTCTACACTGCCTCGGATGAAGATGAAAAATGACATAGCACAGTAACAGTACCCCTCTTTCATCCCACCCCCAACACTAACAGTATCCCCTATGTAACCCCCTCAAAGTATAAATGTCCTCCTCTATGGCCCTCATACAGTATTAATGCTCATGTTCCCTTTTGTGGCCCCCAAAACTATAGTAAAATTCCTTGTTGTGACCCCATATAGTAGTAATGTCTGTCTGCGTACCCAAACAGTGCAGTAATGCCCTTTTTACAGTGGCACACATATGGTAGTAACATAGACCTTTAAGTCAGAAACAGTAATAGCATCCACTTTTTATGCCCCTTTACAGTTTTGGCCACATAGGGGACAATATTAATGTATAGGGACTAGTGTTCAGCATTCCGATACTGAAATATCGGGTATCGGCCGATATTCGCGGTATCGGAATTCCGATACTTAATTCCGATACTTTTGCAATATCGTATACCGGAATCGGAAGTTCCCATAATGCAATGAGCCATTTTCATTTTATTCAGCCAATGAGGATCCTAAGAAGTGTGGGCACATCCTGTTAGGCATGTAGGCATCTTAACTAATGGCATGGCTGTGATTGGCTGCTGAAATGATGTCATGATGCACTATAAAAGCCGCCGCCGCCATTTTGAGCTCACTCTGCTGTGAATTCAGTTAGGGATAGGACGCTATTGTTATGAGGGACAGTTTTTGCTACCTATTTGGTCTATTCTGCTTTACCCAAGCTACTTTATAAATCGCTGTGCCTTGCAGTGCTAGTGCACAGTTCTCTGTGCTGTTTACCGCTTTCTTCAAGGACTCTGTGTGTGAGTGCAGCTCACCCTGTAGTGTGTGCTTCAGCCACGTCTGGTTATAGTGCACTCAGTGTGTGTCACTGCCTCATACATTGTCCTTCTTTGCCAATTCATAATTTTTCCTGATATCTCCTATTAGTGTGGTGGTTCCATCCGTATTCAGCTAAATTGGTTCCAAACACACTATATAGGAGTAGATAGAGAAATTTTTTTGGTCTTGCAGCGCTAGTGCACAGTGCTCTGCATCTGTACTGTTCACCGCTGTCTGCAAGGTCTGTGTGTGTGAGTGCAGCTCACCCTGTAGTGTGTACTTCAGCCACGTCTGGTTGTAGTGCACTCAGTGTGTGTCACTGCCTCATACATTGTCCTTTTTTGCCAATTCATAATTTTTCCTGATTTCTCCTATTAGTGTGGTGGTTCCATCCGTATTCAGCTAAATTGGTTCCAAACACACTATATAGGAGTAGTTGGAGGAGCCTTTCTGCAGCATTGCGCCCTGCAGCCCCAGCCAGATTAGTATTAGCCTATTTTTTGTAGCCTCATCTATTGCACTGTAGGTTACCTTCCTACATTGTAATAGCTACAAAAAGTTTGTGATACTATCGTTATTACATCTTTAGGCACATCCAGTGTCTTTTTGTGACAAAAAAAAACTAAATAAAGTTCACCAAACACTCCACTTTACAGTTGTGTAGGCCACATTAGCTCATATTAAAGTCTAGTCCACACTTTATAAAATTAGTGTTTCTTATACCTGTTAGCAGCTGTTCAGGAATAAGCACATCCTGCCTATCTTTATCAGTCTACCAAGATGAAGAAGGCAGGGAGTAAGGCATGTGGTCGTGGGCGTGGGCGTGGAGTTTCTGCAGGGAGAGGACGTGAGGATTCTGTGCCTGCAGGGAGAGGACGTGGGGATTCTGTGCCTGCTGCGGGCACCAGTGACTCAGCATCCCCCAGTTTTACCAGGGAACAGTCCTTTATGCGCAGCTTTGTAGGAGCTAGCCGTACCCCACTGCTGCGGGAGGACCAAATTGAAGCCGTTGTCGGATGGATGGCAGCAAACGCATCGACTTCAATTAGTTCCAGATCCTCTCAGCTCCTGAGCACTGAAGAGCACCCATCTGTCTCTTCACCACCTGCCAAATTGCCCAGGCAGTCAGAGAGCCCTGGACAGGAGCCATCTCTACTTCTGTTCTCTGAATCTCTTGGCTTGAAAGAGGGGGACAGCCAAGCAGAATTCGCAAATTTGAAGAAGAGGTAGTATGCAGTGATGCGCAACTGTTTTGTCTCTCTGAATCTGAAGAGGCGGGTGGGCCAGTGCCTATGGTCAGCAGCACACCTCAGTACGCATCTGATGATGAGACTCAGGTGCCACTTTCTGGTGCTTACTGTGCTGTCGAGACTACCCAGGAGAAGCAGTTGTTTTAAGAGGGTGGTGTAGATGATGAGGTCCTTGACCAATCATGGCATGAGGGACAGGAAGGTGGTGGGAGCAACTTTGAGGAAGAGATTCCCCGAACAGCCCAAAAAGGAGGGAGAGGGAGGGGGCAGACTTGGTTGCCTGTAGCCTCCACTTCGGCACCTATTAGGAGCATGGCTCTTCCAAAATCCAAAGCGGGCGCTCCCAAGACTTGCAGTGCCTGGTCCTTTTTTGACACAGTTGCAGATGACATTTGCTTTGTCAAATGCAAGATGTGTAATCAGAAGGTGAAAAGAGGGAAAAGTGTCAGCAACCTCAATAACACAAATATGTGGAAACATGTGCGGACCAAGCACGTGGTGGAGTTACAAAAACACACTGAAGACCTAGGCCAACCTAAAGCGCCACCTACCACCTCTTCAGCTCGTGTTGTAGCCTCTTCCTCCAGCTCACACACAGCTGGTTCGGCTTCCTCACAGAATCGCCATGGAAGAATCTCTGGCACTGTTGTACAGAGACACAGTGTAATTCCACCCACAGCACCACTTTCCCAGTCATCCTCACACTCCCAGGCCAGTCTACAGCCATCGTTAGCACAGGCATGGGAGAAAAGGCGCCCATACTCGGCAAACCACCCCTGAGCACAGGCTCTGAATGCTGGCATTGCTAAACTACTGGCCCTTGAAATGCTATCATTCAGGCTGGTGGAGACTGACACATTCCGTAACTTTATGGCATTGGCAGTCCCACAATACAACGTGCCCAGCCGCTTTTATTTCAGCAGGCAAGCCGTCCCTGCCCTGCAACATCATGTGGAGGGAAAAATTAAACATGCACTACAAAACGCCGTCAGTAGCAAGGTCCACCTGACCACCGATGCATGGACCAGTAAGCATGGACAGGGACGATACCTTTCCCTCACTGCCCATTGGGTAAATGTTGTGGAGCCGGGTACAGATCTTGAGAGTGGCGCTGTACGTGTTCTGCCAACTCCAAGGATTGCAGGAATCCAGTCTGTACACATTGACTCCTCCTCATACTCCAGTTCCTCTGAATCAGCGCTGCAGGAGCCGTCATGGTCTACCTCCACATCGACCCGTGAACGGTTGGTTACCTGTTATGGTGACCAATATGAGCACAGCCGTGGCCAAACGTCAACAGGCCGTATTAAAATTAATTTCTTTGGGGAATCGAAGCCACACAGCGCAGGAGCTCTGGAATGCCATCAAGCAGCAGAGCGACGTGTGGTTTGTGCCAGCGAATCTCCAGCCAGGCATGGTAGTGTGTGACAATGGCCGAAATCTGGTGGCAGCTCTGGGCCTAGGCAACCTCACTCACATCCCATGTCTGGCACATGTGCTCAACTTGGTCGTGCAGAGTTTTTTGAGGGACTATCCAGATCTTGATGCACTGCTTCACAAGGTCCGCATAGAGTGCGCTCACTTGCGGCGTTCCAGCAATGCAAGATCACGCATTGCAGCTTTGCAGCGCCGATTACGTCTTCCGGAACATCGCATCATATGTGACCTACCCACCAGGTGGAATTCAACGTTACATATGTTGGAGAGGTTGTGTGAGCAGCAGGCAGCAGTAATGGAGTACCAGCTGCAGCAGGCGCAAACAAGTCGCAGTGCGCGCCGTTCACACTTCACCACCATTGAGTGGGCCTCTATGAAGGACATTTGCCATGTTTTGCGTGCCTTTGATTATTCCACGCGGATGGCGAGTGCAGATGATGCACTAGTCAGCATGACTATCCCCCTTATCTGCCTGCTTGAAAAAACACTGCAAGCACTAAGGGACGAGGTTTTGGAAGAGGTGGAGGATGAGGAGTCACAAATGCCATCTGCTTCTCTACAGTCTGCACAACGTGGTTCCTCACAAAGGCCTAGGCAGGGGACACTTTGTGAGGAGGATGAGGAAGACATCTGTCCAGAGGAGGGAGGTACACAATGCTCTAGTAGTCAGTATCTAGAGCGAGGGTGGGGTGATGCAGAGCAGGCAGAGATCACGCCTCAAGCAGGGGACAGCGTTTCTTGGCCAGTTGGCAGTCTGCAACACATGGTTGATTTCATGCTGCAGTGCCTGAGAAACGACAGCCACATCGCCCACATTCTCAACACGGCTGATTATTGGGTGTCCACCCTCCTAGATCCTCGCTACCGGGACAACTTACAAAGCCTCATAACACCGTTGAACCGGGAGCGTAAAATGCAGGAGTACCAAGACGCACTGGTGAATTCCATCATGCTCTCCATTCCAACCGAGAGCAGTGCTGCTAGTGCTTTACAAAGCAGCTCAGTGCGTCGAGGCAGTGGAGGAAGCTCTGCACAAAGAGGGAGCAGAAGCAGCGCCTCAGCACAAGGCAAGACCAGTATGGCCGAAATGTGGCAAAGTTTTGTGTCCCCGCTGCCACAAATGTCTACACCATCACAGACGGCTCCAGTCAGCAGGAGGCAACGTTTCCGTTAGATGGTGATAGACTACATGTCTTGCCATCTTAGTGTACTCCCAGACTGCTCTTCTCCCTTCAAGTTTTGGGTCTGTAAGCTGGATACATGGCCAGAGCTTAGTCAGTATGCATTGGAGGTGCTAGCTTGCCCTGCTGCTAGTGTATTATCGGAACGCGTCTTTAGTACCGCAGATGGTGTACTAACAGACCGTCGCATGCGACTATCCTCCGATAACGTTGACCGGCTTACTTTTCTCAAAATGAACAAGGCCTGGATCTCTCATGAATTTGCCAGTCCTCTTCCAGAATAAATAATTGGTTGGCAACAGTATACAGGTCTCCTGTTCTGTTCATGTTTCTACCACCTGAACTGAAATCCCTGAACTCCAACACCGCCAGTTGGCGCTCGGAAGTGCCGTCTGCACAGTCAACACTTGCTGCCGTGTTATTGCGGTTCAGTAACGTCAGCTGTTCCCCTGCTGTGCGGACGGCAATTTCTCCTGCTCTGTCCACATTCTCGCTAATACAGATTTTAAAGTTGCTCCAATTACACCTCTGGCTCCTCTGTTTTCAGTATTATCCCTGAGCTCCAACACCACCAGTTGGCGCTCGGAAGTGCCGTCTGCACAGTCAACACTTGCTGCCGTGTTATTGGGGTTCAGTAATGTCAGCTGTTCCCCTGCTGTGCGGACGGCAATTTCTCCTGCTCTGTCCACATCCACTGTACTACTGATTTAAAACCTCCTCCAAATACACCTCTGGCTCCTCTGTTTTCAGTATTATCCCTGAGCGCCAACACCGCCAGTTGGCGCTCGAAAGTGCCGTCTGCACAGTCAACACTTGCTGCCGTGTTATTGGGGTTCAGTAACGTCAGCTGTTCCCCTGCTGTGCGGACGGCAATTTCTCCTGCTCTGTCCACATTCTCACTACTACAGATTTTAAAGTTGCTCCAATTACACCTCTGGCTCCTCTGTTTTCAGTATTATCCCTGAGCTCCAACACCGCCAGTTGGCGCTCGGAAGTGCGGTCTGCACAGTCAACACTTGCTGCCGTGTTATTGGGGTTCAGTAACGTCAGCTGTTCCCCTGCTGTGCGGACGGCAATTTCTCCTGCTCTGTCCACATTCTCACTACTACAGATTTTAAAGTTGCTCCAATTACACCTCTGGCTCCTCTGTTTTCAGTATTATCCCTGAGCTCCAACACCGCCAGTTGGCGCTCGGAAGTGCCGTCTGCACAGTCAACACTTGCTGCCGTGTTATTGGGGTTCAGTAACGTCAGCTGTTCCCCTGCTGTGCGGACGGCAATTTCTCCTGCTCTGTCCACATCCACTGTACTACTGATTTAAAACCTCCTCCAAATACACCTCTGGCTCCTCTGTTTTCAGTAATATCCCTGAGCTCCAACACCACCAGTTGGCGCTCGAAAGTGCCGTCTGCACAGTCAACACTTGCTGCCGTATTATTGGGGTTCAGTAACGTCAGCTGTTCCCCTGCTGTGCGGACGGCAATTTCTCCTGCTCTGTCCACATTCTCACTACTACAGATTTTAAAGTTGCTCCAATTACACCTCTGGCTCCTCTGTTTTCAGTATTATCCCTGAGCTCCAACACCGCCAGTTGGCGCTCGGAAGTGCCGTCTGCACAGTCAACACTTGCTGCCGTGTTATTGGGGTTCAGTAACGTCAGCTGTTCCCCTGCTGTGCGGACGGCAATTTCTCCTGCTCTGTCCACATCCACTGTACTACTGATTTAAAACCTCCTCCAAATACACCTCTGGCTCCTCTGTTTTCAGTATTATCCCTGAGCGCCAACACCGCCAGTTGGCGCTCGAAAGTGCCATCTGCACAGTCAACACTTGCTGCCGTGTTATTGGGGTTCAGTAACGTCAGCTGTTCCCCTGCTGTGCGGACGGCAATTTCTCCTGCTCTGTCCACATTCTCACTACTACAGATTTTGAAGTTGCTCCAATTACACCTCTGGCTCCTCTGTTTTCAGTATTATCCCTGAGCTCCAACACCGCCAGTTGGCGCTCGGAAGTGCGGTCTGCACAGTCAACACTTGCTGCCGTGTTATTGGGGTTCAGTAACGTCAGCAGTTCCCCTGCTGTGCGGACGGCAATTTCTCCTGCTCTGTCCACATTCTCACTACTACAGATTTTAAAGTTGCTCCAATTACACCTCTGGCTCCTCTGTTTTCAGTATTATCCCTGAGCTCCAACACCGCCAGTTGGCGCTCGGAAGTGCCGTCTGCACAGTCAACACTTGCTGCCGTGTTATTGGGGTTCAGTAACGTCAGCTGTTCCCCTGCTGTGCGGACGGCAATTTCTCCTGCTCTGTCCACATCCACTGTACTACTGATTTAAAACCTCCTCCAAATACACCTCTGGCTCCTCTGTTTTCAGTAATATCCCTGAGCTCCAACACCACCAGTTGGCGCTCGAAAGTGCCGTCTGCACAGTCAACACTTGCTGCCGTATTATTGGGGTTCAGTAACGTCAGCTGTTCCCCTGCTGTGCGGACGGCAATTTCTCCTGCTCTGTCCACATTCTCACTACTACAGATTTTAAAGTTGCTCCAATTACACTTCTGGCTCCTCTGTTTTCAGTATTATCCCTGAGCTCCAACACCGCCAGTTGGCGCTCGGAAGTGCCGTCTGCACAGTCAACACTTGCTGCCTTGTTATTGGGGTTCAGTAACGTCAGCTGTTCCCCTGCTGTGCGGACGGCAATTTCTCCTGCTCTGTTCACATCCACTGTACTACTGATTTAAAACCTCCTCCAAATACACCTCTGGCTCCTCTGTTTTCAGTATTATCCCTGAGCTCCAACACCGCCAGTTGGCACTCGGAAGTGCCGTCTGCACAGTCAACACTTGCTGCCGTGTTATTGGGGTTCGGTAACGTCAGCTGTTCCCCTGCTGTGCGGACGGCAATTTCTCCTGCTTTGTCCACATCCACTTTACTACTGATTTAAAACCTCCTCCAAATACACCTCTGGCTCCTCTGTTTTTAGTATTTACCCTGGGCTCCAATACCGCTAGTTGCTGCTCAGAAGTGCCATCTGCACAGTCAACGCTTGCTGCCGTGTTATTGGGGTTCAGTAACGTCAGCTGTTCCCCTGCTGTGTGTCCGTCAAATTCTCCTTCTTTGTCACATCCACTGTACTACTGATTTAAAACTTGCTCCAATTACACCTCTGGCTCCACTCTGTTTTTAGTATTTACCCTGGGTTCCAGCACCGCCAGCTGGTTCTCTGTAGTTCCATTTGCTCTTGTACCTTCTACTACCCATCCGGGTTCCAGCACCGTCAGCTGGTTCTCGGCAGTGCCTTTGGATTAGGTGCCTCCTTCTCGGTATCCAAGTTCCACCAACGTCTGCTGGTTCTTGGTAGTGCTTTCTGGCACAGGTACCTCCTGCTTAGTAACCGAGTTCCAGTACCGTCAGCTGGTCTTCGGCAGTTCCATTGGCTCTTGTACCTTCTGCTACCCATCAGGGTTCCAGTACCGTCAGCTGGTTCTCGGTAGTTCCATTTGCTCTTGTACCTTCTACTACCCATCCGGGTTCCAGTACCGTCAGCTGGTTCTCGACAGTAACTTTGGCACGGGTACTCCCTCCTGCCCAGCCTGGTTCCAGCACGCCAGCTGTTTCCGGGTAGTGTCAACGTCACTTTGCCTCCAATGAGTTGTCCTGTCGTGTTGCGGTCGGGTTAGCCGACTCTATGGTGCCTGCAGTTTAGGTGACTCCTATGTGGCCTGCGGGATCTGGCAATGAAGGCTGGTTCCATAGTGCCAATAGGACAAGCACCCCCTGTAGGACTGTGGGTTTTGGTAACTGCGGCCGGCTCGCGGCCTTGAACTTTTTTTTACATGGGTACCTTCTGCTACCCATCCAGGTTCCAGTACCGTCAGCTGGTTCTCGGCAGTGCCTTTGGATTAGGTGCCTCCTTCTCGGTATCCAAGTTCCACCAACGTCTGCTGGTCCTTGGTAGTGCTTTCTGGCACCTGTACCTCCTGCTTAGTAACCGAGTTCCAGTACCGTCAGCTGGTCTTCGGCAGTTCCATTGGCTCTTGTACCTTCTACTACCCATCCGGGTTCCAGTACCGTCAGCTGGTTCTCGGCATTGACTTTGGCACGGGTACTCCCTCCTGCCCAGCCTGGTTCCAGCACGCTAGCTGTTTCCGGGTAGTGTCAACGTCACTTTGCCTCCAATGCGTTGTCCTGTCGTGTTGCGGTCGGGTTAGCTGACTCTATGGTGCCTGCAGTTTAGGTGACTCCTATGTGGACTGCGGGATCTGGCAATGAAGGCTGGTTCCATAGTGCCAGTAGGACAAGCACCCCCTGTAGGACTGTGGGTTTTTGTAACTGCGGCCGGCTCACGGCCTTGAACTTTTTTTTACATGGGTACCTTCTGCTACCCATCCGGGTTCCAGTACCGTCAGCAGGTGCTCGGCAGTGCCTTTGGATTTGGTGCCTCCTTCTCGGTATCCAAGTTCCACCAACGTCTGCTGGTCCTTGGTAGTGCTTTCTGGCACAGGTATCTCCTGCTTAGTAACTGAGTTCCAGTACTGTCAGCTGGTCTTCGGCAGTTCCATTGGCTCTTGTACCTTCTGCTACCCATCCGGGTTCCAGTACCATCAGCTGGTCCTTGGTAGTTCCATTTGCTCTTGTACCTTCTACTACCCATCCGGGTTCCAGTACCGTCAGCTGGTTCTCGGCAGTGACTTTGGCATGGGTACTCCCTCCTGCCCAGCCTGGTTCCAGCACGCCAGCTGTTTCCGGGTAGTGTCAACGTCACTTTGCCTCCAATGCGTTGTCCTGTCGTGTTGCGGTCGGGTTAGCCGACTCTGTGGTGCCTGCAGTTTAGGTGACTCCTATGTGGGCTGCGGGATCTGGCAATGAAGGCTGGTTCCATAGTGCCAATAGGACAAGCACCCCCTGTAGGACTGTGGGTTTTGGTAACTGCGGCCGACTCGCGGCCTTGAACTTTTTTTTACATGGGTACCTTCTGCTACCCATTCAGGTTCCAGTACCGTCAGCTGGTTCTCGGCAGTGCCTTTGGATTAGGTGCCTCCTTCTTGGTATCCAAGTTCCACCAACGTCTGCTGGTCCTTGGTAGTGCTTTCTGGCACAGGTACCTCCTGCTTAGTAACCGAGTTCCAGTACCGTCAGCTGGTCTTCGGCAGTTCCATTGGCTCTTGTACCTTCTGCTACCCATCCGGGTTCCAGTACCGTCAGCTGGTCCTCGGTAGTTCCTCAGCTTTCTTGTACCTTCTGCTACATTTCCAAGATCAAGCTTTTTGAAATGGTTCTTGGTAATCACTCTGGATCTCCCTGACGAGGACCCTGAAGACGAGGACCCTGAAGACCAACCCTAAGAAGACGAGGACCCCGAAGACGACGACCCTGAAGACGAGGACCCTGAAGACCACCCCGAAGAAGACGAGGACCCTGAAGACCACCCCGAAGAAGATGAGGACCCTGAAGACCACCCCGAAGAAGACGAGGACCCAGAAGACCAACCCGAAGAAGACGAGGACCCCGAAGACGAGGACCCCCGAAGACGACGACCCTGAAGACCACACCGAAGAAGACCAAGAAGATGACCCTGAAGAAGTTGACCAAGAGGACAAAGAAGAGAAGACAAGCACCAAGATACAGAAGAACAAGAGACAGAAAACCAAGAAGCAGAAATACAAGAAGCTGCAGAACAAAAAGCGGAAGAACATTAAGCATAAGACTAAAAATCAGAGCAAAAGATAATATCTAAATTATAAGCAGAAGATGACTAAGCAGTGTATGGGGGTGAGTCCGTTCCTCCTTGTGGTGCCCCTGGAAAAGACCTGCTGCTGCAGGCCAAACTGAACGCGGACAAATCCTGTTGTAAATCTTTTGTGACGGGCAGAACGAAAGGTGTAATGTCCAACCTTTTATAGATAACAACTACAGGAATGCCTGTCACAAATAAGAATATGATGAAGAAGAAGAATATGAAGAAGATGAAGAAGTAGAATATGAAGAATGAAAAAAAAAGAATAATACGAAGAAGGTGAAGAAGAAGAAGATGAAGAAGGTGAAGAAGAAGTGGATGAAAAGATGCTGAGGATGATGAAGGAGAAAGTGTGGGAGAAGTAAAAAAGAAGGTGAAGAGCATGGAAGTAGTGAAACATAAATATCTGACAAAATATAAAAATACTTAACATAGTCAATATTTCCGTAACTCAGAACGTCTTAAAAAAAATATTAATTCCTGCTATTCCATTTGATTGGGCTAAACCTCTATGCCTTTATTGTCTCCCCCACCTCCCCCAATACATTCTACATTATTCTTAGTTGTTTTCCTTCATGTAGAATAAACCTACAAGGAAAGAAAGGGTTTATTTTCATTCCGATATTTCTGTCCCATTGACTTGCATTGGTTTCCGGTATCGGAATCGGCGATATCCGATACTTTTTCGGTATCGGTCCGATCCAATCCAATCCGATATTTCCCGATATCGGAAGGTATCGCTCAACACTAATAGGGACACAAAAGAGGAAATTATTAATGTATTGGGACACAATGGATGAAATTATTAATGCCCCATTTTGTTATTTCATATATTAATATTGTACTCCTTTGTGACCCCATCCATTACTGATGTCCCCAAATGCTCTTCATATACTAATAATGTCCCCTATTGTGGTCTCATACACTTATAATATCACTCATTCTGACTCCCATACACTTTTAATTTTCCCATTCTGACCACAAATGCTTGTAATGCCGTCCATTCTAGATCTCATACAGTTATAATGGCTTCCATTCAGCCCCCATACACTTATAAGGTCCCCCATTGTGTTTCCCCTACATTTATGATATTGCTCTTTCTGGCCCCATATACTTATAATTTCCCCATTCTGGCCCCACACACTTATATTAACCCCCATTTTGACCTCAATACAGAATTTTCTCCCTCATTCTTGCCCCTGTACACTTATAATGTTCACCATTCTCTCCCCTGTATGCATGTAATGTCCCCCATTCTGGACCCCATAAAGTTTAATGTCCTCCATTTTGTCTCCCATATACTTATAATGCCCCCATTTTGTCCACCGTCTACCTATTTTGGTCCTCATACACTTACAATGTGTTCTAATTAGGTCTCATGTACTTACAGTGGTGGCTAAAAGTATTGGCACCCCTGCAAATCTGTCAGATAATACTCAGTTTCTTTCTGAAAATGATTGCAATCACAAATTTTTTGGTATTATTATCTTCATTTAATTTGCTTGCAAGGAAAAAACACAAAAGAGAATGAAGCAAAAATCAAATCATTGATCATTTCACACAAAACTCCAAAAATGGGCCAGACAAAAGTATTGGCACCCTCAGCCTAATACTTGGTTGCACAACCTTTAGCCAAAATAACTGCGAACAACCGCTTCCGGTAACCATCAATGAGTTTCTTTCAATACTCTGCTGGAATTGTAGACCATTCTTCTTTGGCAAACTGCTCCAGGTCCCTGATATTTGAAGGGTGCCCTCTCCAAACTGCCATTTTGAGATCTCTCCACAGGTGTTCTATGGGATTCAGGTCTGGACTCATTGCTGGCCACCTTAGAAGTCTCCAGTGCTTTCTCTCAAACCATTTTATAGTGCTTTTGGAAGTGTGTTTTGGGTCATTGTCCTGCTGGAAGACCCATGACCTCTGAGGGCGACCCAGCTTTCTCACACTGGGCCCTACATTATGCTGCAAAATTTGTTGGTAGTCTTCAGACTTCATAATGCCATGCACACGGTCAAGCAGTCCAGTGCCAGAGGCAGCAAAGCAACCTCAAAACATCAGGGAACCTCCGCCATGTTAGACTGTAGGGACTGTTTTCTTTTCTTTGAATGCCTCTTTTTTTTTCCTGTACACTCTATGTTGATGCTTTTTCCCAAAAAGCTCTACTTTTGTCTCATCTGACCAGAGAACATTCTTAAAAAACATTTTAGGTTTTCTCAGGTAAGTTTTGGCAAACTCCAGCCTGGCTTTTTTATGTCTCGGGGTAAGAAGTGGGGTCTTCCTGGGTATCCTACCATACAGTCCCTTTTCATTCAGACGCCGACGGATAGTACGGGTTGATACTGTTGTACCCTCAGACTGCAGGGCAGCTTGAACTTGTTTGGATGTTAGTCGAGGTTCTTTATCCACCATCCGCACAATCTTGTGTTGAAATCTCTCGTCAATTTTTCTTTTCCGTCCACATCTAGGGAGGTTAGCCACAGTGCCATGGGCTTTAAACTTCTTGATGACACTGCACACGGAAGACACAGGAACGTTCAGGTCTTTGGAGATGGACTTGAAGCCTTGAGATTGCTCATGCTTCCTCACAATTTGGTTTCTCAAGTCCTCAGACAGTTCTTTGGTATTCTTTCTTTTCTCCATGCTCAATGTGGTACACACAAGGACACAGGACAGAGGTTGAGTCAACTTTAATCCATGTTAACTGGCTGCAAGTGTGATTTAGTTATTGCCAGCACCTGTTAGGTGCCACAGGTTAGTTACAGGTGCTGTTAATTACACGAATTAAAGAAGCATCACATGATTTTTCAAACAGTCCCAATACTTTTGTCCACCCCCTTTTTTAGGTTTGGTGTGGAATTATTTCCAATTTGGCTTTAGGACAATTCTTTTTGTGTTTTTTCATTGAAGACAAATTAAATGAAGAGAATAATACCAAAGAATTTGTGATTGCAATCATTTTCAGGAAGAAACTGAGTATTATCTGACAGAATTGCAGGGGTGCCAATACTTTTGGCCACCACTGTATGGAGACTGAATGGGAGAGTACAAGTATAATATACCAGAGCCAGAGAGGGGACATTGTACCTGTAATAGTCCATATTATAGTAATTTTCACATAGAAAGTTTAAAAACAAGCACATCCAACTAAAATAGTAATCATTAAATCCCAGAAAGTCTTATATCAGCTTGCACCTCAGGAATCTTACCACCTCTCCACCCCCCCTCTCCCCTCCCCAAAAAAAGGAAAAAAGACAATGCAGCTTCTGATCTTGTGGGTTAGAATGATTTATGCCTTGCCTTTGCAGGAACTCATTTAATTAAATGGCTGCAATTATACTATATCTCTTCAATGATGGCTGGTGCAGAGGAAATGTATCAACAGGCAATGTGTTCGCAGCTAGTCCACCAGAATCAGCTGATCAGCATAGTAACTTCCATTAATATACCTGAATTACGAAATGGCGTCATTAGATTCTCATGGGACCCAGAACAAATTTTTCCCCTCCCCTACAATAGCATGTTGCTCAGATGTGTGGTCCCCAGTAGCATTGATAGAATTTGTGTTTGCCCCCAAACAAAAAAAGAGATACTACTGTATAAAAATATGACAGAAAATTATCTTATTGTAACATTTATCTAATTAAAAATTCTAAACAATACAGTCACATAGTTACCAAAAAACAAATATTATCAATAATATTACTGAACAAAGTCCACTCTACCAAGATCAATATATCAATAATGTCACATACAAGAAAGAAATACCACCACACCATGATCATATATTACTACAGATAGTGACTGAACAATACCACCATACTGATTAATAATAAAAATCACAGTACTAATACTAATATTACCACATATAATGATCATCTGGTGGAAGGCATCAGTATGTACAGTATAGTTAACACCAGATACTTAGTGGTGACATCTCCAATTTAAGACATTAATTTATGTTTTTCTTCTTCATCTGGTGCAGAACATTATGACTTTTTTAAGGCATGATTTGTCATGTGACTGTAGTTTGATAACCCGGTGCTTGGTGCTCCTTCCCTATCCCTAATGCTAGGGGTGCCCTAGCTATCCCTGCTCCCCGGATTACTTCTAATGCTTGGTGAAGATGCCGGGGCCATGTACTTTGCTGAGCTCCTGAATAGAGATGAGCGGTGTTCGACTAGAACTGTTCGCCAATCTCAAATTCGAGCTGTTTTGGGCGGTGTTCGAGTCGTTCGACGAACCCGAACAATTTGCAAAAAAATTTGGCTGTTCGAGGTTATGTTCGATAACTGTTCGTGCACCAAAAGCGTGTCCTGCATGTCTGGCGCTATTTAGAGCACCAATTATGCAGGGATTGTCTGCCACTCACTGTAATGCCACAGCCATGGTGGTTGTGACATTACAGTGGTTGCCCAAATCGATGGGAACAGTGCTCACAGTGAAACATGAAAAGCCGGCAATTCAGCAGCGGCATACACTGGTACCCGACAAATTAGAACAGAAAGTATAGAGAATCACACATAGATTAGATAGATAGAAACATGTCAGTCACATATATATGAAGTACAGTGACTGTGTTGCTTACTGTACTTGTCAATTAGTGTAAAGGATTTATTAAAAAAAATAATAGTGTTTTCATGCACCGTCTCTTTAAAAAAGCCGGCCGGCATTTCATCAGCGGTACCCGACAATTTAGAATAGAAGGAATAGAGAATCACACATAGATTAGATAGATAGAAACATGTCAGTCACATATATAAGAAGCACAGTGACAGTGTTGATTACTGTACTTGTCATTTAGTGTTAAAATAAAGGATTTATTAAAAAAAAATTGGCGTGGGGTTCCCCATAATTTTAGGCTCTAGCGAAGGTTAAGCAGACTGCTGGGGCAGATGTTTGAAGCCTGGGAAGGGGGTAATACCCACGGAGCTTCCCAGGCTACTAATATCAGCCCCCAGCTGAATATCTAGCCTTTACTAGCTATTAAAATGGGGGACCCCCAAAAAAATGACGTGGGGTCCCCTCTATTTTAATAGCTAGCAAAGGCTAGGCAGACAGCTGCGGGCTGATATTAATAGCCCAGGAAGGGTGCCATGAATATTGGCCCCCTCCCAGGCTAGAAACACCAGCCGTCAGCCGCCCCAGAAATGGTGCATCCATAGGATGCGCCAATTCTGGCACTTAGCCTCGCTCTTCCCACTGCCCTGTAGCGGTGGCAGTGGGGTAATAGGGTTGGGGTTGATGTCAGCTTATAATGCCAGATGACATCAAGCCCAGGTTAGTAATGGAGAGGCGTCTATAAGACACCCCCATTACTAACCCCATAGTCAAAGTTAAAAAAAACACAAACACCCAGAATAAAGTCCTTTAATTGAAATAAAGACACAATTCTTTATTGTTCTAAATTAAACCATACTTACCGTCACGCCCATTCCAGCTGAAGCCAGCGATCTCCTGCAATAAAAGTAAAATAATAAAGCAACATCATCCTTACCTTTCCATGGTTCCCAGGACAGCTTCAGCTCTGCTACATCGAGATGACAGGCTGGACCGCAGCAGAATGCTGCCATCCAGCCTGTCATCCCGCGGACACTGAGAAGTGCAGGCATGCTTGCGCTCCTCAGTGTCTCGCTGTGACGGCATCCAGATGAGCCGAGGTCATGTCCAATGAACTCGGCTCACCTCATGCACGTCACTGACAGCGTGGGAAAATTCTCCTGCACTCAGCGCTTCAGTGTGAGAATTCTCCCACGCTGTCAGTGACGTGCATGAGGTGAGCTCATGTCCAATGAACTCAGCTCACCTCATGCACGTCACTGACAGCGTGGGAAAATTCTCCTGCACTCAGCGCTTCAGTGTGAGAATTCTCCCACGCTGTCAGTGACGTGCATGAGGTGAGCTCATGTCCAATGAACTCAGCTCACTTCATGCACGTCACTGACAGCGTGGGAAAATTCTCACGCTGAAGCGCTGAGTGCAGGAGAATTCTCCCACGCTGTCAATGACGTGCATGAGGTGAACTCATGTCCAATGAACTCAGCTCACCTCATGCACGTCACTGACAGCGTGGGAGAATTCTCACGCTGAAGCGCTGAGTGCAGGAGAATTCTCCCACGCTGTCAGTGACGTACATGAGGTGAGCCGAGTTCATTGGACATGAACTCGGCTCACCTGGATGCCGTCACAGCGAGACACTGAGGAGCGCAAGCATACCTGCGCTTCTCAGTGTCTGCGGGATGACAGGCTGGATGGCAGCGTTCTGCTGCGGTCCAGCCTGTCATCTCGATGTAGCAGAGCTGAAGCTGTCGTGGGAACCATGGAAAGGCAAGGATTATGTTGCTTTATTATTTTTCTTTTATTGCAGGAGATCGTTGGCTTCAACTGGAATGGGCGTGATGGTGAGTATGGTTTAATTTAGAACAATAAAGAATTGTGTGTTTATTTCAATTAAAGGACTTTTTTCTGGGTGTTGTGTTTTTTTAAAATACTTTACTAGAAATTCATGGTGGTCATGTCTAATATTGGCGTGACCCCATGAATTTCGGGCTTAGGGCCAGTTGATAATGCTAAGCTGGCCCTAACCCCTTTATTACCCAGTGAGCCACCGCACCAGGGCCCTGGATGAGTTGGGTACAGCGCCAGAAGATGGCGCTTCTATGAATGCGCCATTTTCTGGGGTGGCTGCGGACTGCAATTTGCAGCGGGGGTGGGGCCCAGAAAGCTTGGGCCTCCCTGCACTGCGGATTCCAGCCCCCAGCTGCCTAGTTGTACCTGGCTGGACACAAAAATAGGGCGAAGCCCCACGTATTTTTTTTTTTTAATTATTTAATGAAATTCATGAAATAATTAAGAAAAAAAGATCTTCCCTATATTGTTGTGTCCGGCCAGGTACAAATAGGCAGCTGGTGGTTGGGGGCTGCCCGTTCCTGCCTGCTGTACCTGGCTGGACACAAATATAGTGCGAAGCCCCACGTCAATTTTTTTTTAATTATTTAATGAAATAATGAAAAAAAAAGGGCTTCCCTAGATTGTTGTGTCCGGCCAGGTACAAATAGGCAGCTGGTGGTTGGGGGAAGCCCGTTCCTGCCTGCTGTACCTGGCTGGACACAAATATAGTGCGAAGCCCCACGTCAATTTTTTTTTTATTATTTCATGAAATAATTTAAAAAAAAAGGGCTTCCCTATATTGTTGTGTCCGGCCAGGTACAAATAGGCAGCTGGTGGTTGGGGGCAGCCCGTTCCTGCCTGCTGTACCTGGCTGGACACAAATATAGTGCGAAGCCCCACGTCAATTTTTTTTAAATTATTTCATGAAATAATTTAAAAAAAAAGGGCTTCCCTATATTGTTGTGTCCGGCCAGGTACAAATAGGCAGCTGGTGGTTGGGGGCAGCCCGTTCCTGCCTGCTGTACCTGGCTGGACACAAATATAGTGCGAAGCCCCACGTCAATTTTTTTTTAATTATTTCATGAATTTCCTGAAATAATTAAAAAAAATTGACGTGTGGCCCATTGACGTGTGGCCCTTTTCTGGGGCGGCTGACGGCTGGTGTTTCTAGCCTGGGAGGGGGCCAATATTCATGGCACCCTTCCTGGGCTATTAATATCAGCCCCCAGCTGTCTGCCTAGCCTTTGCTAGCTATTAAAATAGGGGGGACCCCACGTCATTGTTTTGGGGGGGTCCCCCATTTTAATAGCTAGTAAAGGCTAGGTATTCAGCTGGGGGCTGATATTAGTAGCCTGGGAAGCTCCGTGGGTATTACCCCCTTCCCAGGCTTCAAACATCTGCCCCAGCCGTCTGCTTAACCTCCGCTAGAGCCTAAAATTACAGGGAACCTCACGCCAATTTTTTTTTAATAAATCCTTTATTTTAACACTAAATGACAAGTACAGTAATCAACACTATCACTGTACTTCATATATATGTGACTGACATGTTTCTATCTATCTAATCTATGTGTGATGCTCTATTCTTTCTGTTATAAATTGTCGGGTACCGCTGCGGAATTGCCGGCCGGCCGGCTTTTTTAAAGAGATGGTGCATGAAAACACTAATATTTTTTTTAATAAATCCTTTACACTAAATGACAAGTACAGTAACCAAAACTGTCACTGTACTTCATATATATGTGACTGACATGTTTCTATCTATCTAATCTATGTGTGATGCTCTATTCCTTCTTTTCTAAATTGTCGGGTACCGGTGTATGTCGCTGCTGAATTGCAGGCCGGCTTTTTTAAAGAGAGCGTCTTCTGAGCAGTTTGTCAGCTTTTGGACACCTTTGAAGGTGTTTTCTATGTGTTTCTATGTGTTTTTGTTTGCCTGCCATTGGTTTTAACGGTGTTCGATGGTGTTCTAAGGTGTTCGACGAACAGTTCGACGAACAGTTCCTCGAACATCCCGGTGTTCAACGAACCGAACCGAACCCAAACACTATGGGGGTGGCTCAACACTACTCCTGAATCAGCCCTTATCTGTCTCCTTCCCCAACCAGGGATGCAGGGAGTAGTTGCATATAAGAATACACAAACCAGAGTAACAAAGGAAGACGTACAGGGATAAAATGAAAATACCAATCATACAAATATGCACTCACAAACAACAGAGTTTTACACTGGGAAAAGGAATGTAGGAACAACCAAATAGGAGAGGATGAGGATATGCACACTGACAAATAACCAAGCAACAGTCTTTAGATAAACATTCCAAACGTCTCTTCAACAAACACCTCCAACTCCACACCAGGCAGTATAAAACTAACACTGGCAATCCTGATTGCCAGAGGCGAGTATAAATAGCAGAGGAGTGTAGCCAACACTGAACAGCTGAGATCATCTAAGCAGGAAAGCTTCAGAGACTCTCAACTGAACAGATTTAAACCCTGCACTGCTAGCAGATATTTGCACTGTGTAATATTATGGTGAAGCGCTAATCAGTGCAAGAGTATGTGAAATCAGACCCCGCAGTCTTCCGGCCCTCTGTGTCGTGGAAAACCTGTGACAGTATGGGTGGAGAAAAAAGGGCACAGAATTTAAGGAAAAGAATATCTTGCCAACCATTAAGCATTGGGGTGGATCAATCATGCTTTGGGGTTATGTTGCAACTAATGTTGAGCCACCCCCGTAGTGTTCGGGTTCGGTTCGGTTCGTCGAACACCGGGATGTTCGAGGAACTGTTCGTCGAACTGTTCGTCGAACACCTTAGAACACCGTCGAACACCGTTAAAACCAATGGCAGGCAAACAAAAACACATAGAAACACATAGAAAACACCTGCAAAGGTGTCCAAAAGCTGACAAACTGCTCAGAAGACACTCTCTTTAAAAAAGCCGGCCGGCAAATTCAGCAGCGGCATACACCGGTACCCGACAATTTAGACAAGAAGGAATAGAGCATCACACATAGATTAGATAGATAGAAACATGTCAGTCACACATATAAGAAGCACAGTGACAGTGTTGGTTACTGCACTTGTCATTTAGTGTAAAGGATTTATTAAAAAAAATATTAGTGTTTTCATGCACCGTCTCTTTAAAAAAGCCGGCCGGCAATTCAGCATCTGTACCCGACAATTTATAACAGACAGAATAGAGCTTCACACATAGATTAGATAGATAGAAACATGTCAGTCACATATATATGAAGTACAGTGATAGTGTTGCTTACTGTACTTGTCATTTAGTGTAAAGGTTTTATTTAAAAAAATAATAGTGTTTTCATGCACTGTCTCTTTAAAAAAGCCGGCCGGCAATTCAGCAGCGGTACCCGACAATTTAGAACAGAAAGATAGAGCATCACACATAGATTAGATAGATAGAAACATGTCAGTCACATATATATGAAGTACAGTGATAGTGTTGGTTACTGTACTTGTCATTTAGTATTAAAATAAAGGATTTATTATTAAAAAAATTGGCGTGGGGTTCCCCTTAATTTTAGGCTCTAGCGGAGGTTAAGCAGACGGCTGGGGCAGATGTTTGAAGCCTGGGAAGGGGGTAATACCCACGGAGCTTCCCAGGCTACTAATATCAGCCCCCAGCTGAATACATAGCCTTTACTAGCTATTAAAATGGGGGACCCCCCAAAAAAAATGACGTGGGGTCCCCCCTAATTTAATAGCTAGCAAAGGCTAGGCAGACAGCTGGGGGCTGATATTAATAGCCCAGGAAGGGAGCCATGAATATTGGCCCCCTCCCAGGCTAGAAACACCAGCCGTCAGCCGCCCCAGAAATGGCGCATTCATAGGATGCGCCAATTCTGGCACTTAGCCTCGCTCTTCCCACTGCCCTGTAGCGGTGGCAGTGGGGTAATAGGGTTGGGGTTGATGTCAGCTTATAATGCCAGCTGACATCAAGCCCAGGTTAGTAATGGAGAGGCGTCTATAAGACACCCCCATTACTAACCCCATAGTCAAAGTTAAAAAAAACACAAACACCCAGAATAAAGTCCTTTAATTGAAATAAAGACACAATCCTTTATTGTTCTAAATTAAACCATACTTACCATCACGCCCATTCCAGCTGAAGCCAACGATCTCCTGCAATAAAAGAAAAATAATAAAGCAACCTCATCCTTACCTTTCCATGGTTCCCACGACAGCTTCAGCTCTGCTACATCGAGATGACAGGCTGGACCGCAGCAGAACGCTGCCATCCAGCCTGTCATCCCGCAGACACTGAGAAGCGCAGGCTTGCTTGCGCTGCTCAGCGTCTCTCTGTGACGACATCCAGATGAGCCGAGTTCATGTCCAATGAACTCGGCTCACCTCATGCACGTCACTGACAGCGTGGGAAAATTCTCACGCTGAAGCGCTGATTGCAGGAGAATTTTCCCACGCTGTCAGTGACGTGCAGGAGGTGAGCTGAGTTCATTGGACATGAGCTCACCTCATGCACATCACTGACAGCGTGGGAGAATTCTCCTGCACTCAGCACTTCAGCGTGAGAATTTTCCCACGCTGTCAGTGACGTGCATGAGGTGAGCCGAGTTCATTGGACATGACCTCGGCTCATCTGGATGCCGTCACAGCGAGACAGTGAGGAGCGCAAGCATGCCTGCGCTTCTCAGTGTCTGCGGGATGACAGACTGGATGGCAGCGTTCTGCTGCGGTCCAGCCAGTCATCTCGATGTAGCAGAGCTGAAGCTGTCGTGGGAACCATGGAAAGGTAAGGATGAGGTTGCTTTATTATTTTTCTTTTATTGCAGGAGATCGTTGGCTTCAGCTGGAATGGGTGTGATGGTAAGTATGGTTTAATTTAGAACAATAAAGAATTGTGTCTTTATTTCAATTAAAGGACTTTATTCTGGGTGTTGTGTTTTTTTTAAATACTTTACTAGAAATTCATGGCGGTCATATCTAATACTGGCGTGACCCCATGAATTTTGGGCTTGGGGCCAGCTGATAATACCAAGCTGGCCCTAACCCCTTTATTACCCAGTGAGCCACCGCACCAGGGCCCTGGATGAGTTGGGTACAGCGCCAGAAGATGGCGCTTCTATGAACGCGCCATTTTCCGGGGTGGCTGCGGACTGCAATTTGTAGCGGGGGGGGGGCCCAGAAAGCTTGGGCCTCCCTGCGCTGCAGATTCCAGCCCCCAGCTGCCTAGTTGTACCTGGCTGGACACAAAAATAGGGCGAAGCCCCACGTACTTTTTTTTTAATTATTTCATGAAATTCATGAAATAATTAAGAAAAAAAGGGCTTCCCTATATTGTTGTGTCCGGCCAGGTATAAATAGGCAGCTGGTGGATGGGGGCAGCCCGTTCCTGCCTGCTGTACCTGGCTGGACACAAATATAGTGCGAAGCCCCACTTCAATTTTTTTTAATTATTTCATGAAATTCATGAAATAATTAAGAAAAAAAGGGCTTCCCTATATTGTTGTGTCCGGCCAGGTACAAATAGGCAGCTGGTGGATGGGGGCAGCCCGTTCCTGCCTGCTGTACCTGGCTGGACACAAATATAGTGCGAAGCCCCACTTCAATTTTTTTAAATTATTTCAGGAAATTCATGAAATAATTTAAAAAAAATTGAAGTGGGGCTTCGCACTATATTTGTGTCCAGCCAGGTACAGCAGGCAGGAACGGGCTGCCCCCAACCACCAGCTGCCTATTTGTACCTGGCCGGACACAACAATATAGGGAAGCCCTTTTTTTCTTAATTATTTCATGAAATAATTTAAAGAAAATTGACGTGGGGCTTCGCCCTGTTTTTGTGTCCAGCCAGGAACAACTAGGCAGCTGGGGGCTGGAATCCGCAGCGCAGGGAGGCCCAAGCTTTCTGGGCCACCCCCGCTGCAAATTGCAGTCCGCAGCCACCCCGGAAAATGGCGCGTTCATAGAAGCGCCATCTTCTGGCGCTGTACCCAATTCATCCAGGGCCCTGATGCGGTGGCTCACTGGGTAATAAAGGGGTTAGGGCCAGCTTGGCATTATCAGCTGCCCCTAAGCCCGAAATTCATGGGGTCACGCCAATATTAGACATGACCACCATGAATTTCTAGTAAAGTATTTAAAAAAAACACAACACCCAGAAAAAAGTCCTTTAATTGAAATAAACACACAATTCTTTATTGTTCTAAATTAAACCATACTTACCATCACGCCCATTCCAGCTGAAGCCAACGATCTCCTGAAATAAAAGAAAAATAATAAAGCAACATCATCCTTACCTTTCCATGGTTCCCATGACAGCTTCAGCTCTGCTACATCGAGATGACAGGCTGGACCGCTGCAGAACGCTGCCATCCAGCCTGTCATCCCGCAGACACTGAGAAGCGTAGGCTTGCTTGCGCTCCACAGTGTCTCTCTGTGAGGGCATCCAGATGAGCCGAGTTAATGTCCAATGAACTCGGCTCACCTCATGCATGTCACTGACAGCGTGGGAAAATTCTCCTGCACTCAGCGCTTCAGCGTGGGAGAATTCTCACACTGAAGCGCTGAGTGCAGGAGAATTCTCCCACGCTGTCAGTGACGTGCAGGAAGGTGAGCTGAGTTCATTGGACATGAGCTCACCTTATGCACGTCACTGACAGCGTGGGAAAATTCTCCTGCACTCAGCGCTTCAGCGGGAGAATTCTCACGCTGAAGCGCTGAGTGCAGGAGAATTCTCCCACGCTGTCAGTGACGTGCAGGAGGTGAGCTGAGTTCATTGGACATGAGCTCACCTTATGCACGTCACTGACAGCGTGGGAGAATTCTCCTGCACTCACCGCTTCAGCTTGAGAATTTTCCCACGCTGTCAGTGACGTGCATGAGTTGAGCCGAGTTCATTGGACATGAACTCGGCTCATCTGGATGTCGTCACAGAGAGACGCTGAGCAGCGCAAGCAAGCCTGCGCTTCTCAGTGTCTGCGGGATGAGAGGCTGGATGGCAGCGTTCTGCTGCGGTCCAGCCTGTCATCTCGATGTAGCAGAGCTGAAGCTGTCGTGGGAACCATGGAAAGGTAAGGATGAGGTTGCTTTATTATTTTTCTTTTATTGCAGGAGATAGTTGGCTTCAGCTGGAATGGGCGTGACGGTAAGTATGGTTTAATTTAGAACAATAAAGGATTGTGTCTTTATTTCAATTAAAGGACTTTATTCTGGGTGTTTGTGCTTTTTTTAACTTTGACTATGGGGTTAGTAATGGGGGTGTCTTATAGACGCCTCTCCATTACTAACCTGGGCTTGATGTCAGCTGGCATTATAAGCTGACATCAACCCCAACCCTATTACCCCCTGCCACCGCACCAGGGCAGCGTGGAAGAGCGAGGCTAAGTGCCAGAATTGGCGCATCCTATGAATGCGCCATTTCTGGGGCGGCTGACGGCTGGTGTTTCTAGCCTGGGAGGGGGCCAATATTCATGGCTCCCTTCCTGGGCTATTAATATCAGCCCCCAGCTGTCTGCCTAGCCTTTGCTAGCTATTAAATTAGGGGGGACCCCACGTCATTTTTTTTGGGGGGTCCCCCATTTTAATAGCTAGTAAAGGCTATGTATTCAGCTGGGGGCTGATATTAGTAGCCTGGGAAGCTCCGTGGGTATTACCCCCTTCCCAGGCTTCAAACATCTGCCCCAGCCGTCTGCTTAACCTCCGCTAGAGCCTAAAATTAAGGGGAACCCCACGCCAATTTTTTTAATAATAAATCCTTTATTTTAATACTAAATGACAAGTACAGTAACCAACACTATCACTGTACTTCATATATATGTGACTGACATGTTTCTATCTATCTAATCTATGTGTGAAGCTCTATTCTGTCTGTTATAAATTGTCGGGTACCGCTGCTGAATTGCCGGCCGGCTTTTTTAAAGAGACGGTGCATGAAAACACTATTATTTTTTTTGATAAATCCTTTACACTAAATGACAATTACAGTAAGCAACACTGTCACTGTACTTCATATATATGTGACTGACATGTTTATATCTATCTAATCTATGTGTGAAGCTCTATTCTTTCGGTTCTAAATTGTCGGGTACCGGTGTATGCCGCTGCTGAATTGCCGGCTTTTCATGTTTCACTGTTGGCACTGTTCCCATCGATTTGGGCAATCACTGTAATGCCACAACCACCATGGCTGTGGCATTACAGTGAGTGGCAGACAATCCCTGCATGATTGGTGCTCTAAATAGCGCCAGACATGCAGGACACGCTTTTGGTGCACGAACAGTTATCGAACATAACCTCGAACAGCCGAATTTTTTGCAAATCGTTCGGGTTCGTCGAACAACTCGAACACCGCCCAAAACAGCTCGAATTTGAGATTGGCGAACAGTTCTAGTCGAACACCGCTCATCTCTAGTTGCAACCAATGGCACGGTGAACATTTCATGGATAGAGGGAAGGATGGATTCAATTAAATTTTCCAAGGAAGAATGGCTGAAAATCCATCAAACAAGAATTGGAAGACTGTTGGCTGGCTACAAAAAGCATTTACAAGCTGTGATACTTGCAAAAGTGGGTGCTACTAGGTACTAACCATTCAAGGTGCCCAAGCTTTTGCATTGTTCCATTTTCCTTTTTGAAATTTTTAAAATGTATAAGATTAAAATACAGTACATATCTCTATATGTATTTTTGCCTAAAATACAAAGGAAATGTGTCTTCAGTAACTTTACGCCTTTTAGGGATCCTTTCATCTTCAGCTTGCTTAACTGTTCACAATAACAGTAATTTTGACCACAGTTGTCCAAACTTTTATATGTTACTGTATTTGTGATCTTGAGACAACCTCTATAAGGCTAGGGCTAAAAGACGACATGTGTGGAGCGATATTTAAATCACAATGTTGCATCACATGTAATGATTCTCTATGAATTGCAACCTCCCGGGACTGCGAGACACTATTTAAAATGTTTTCAAATGTGTTGGATTTTCTGTCACTGGTCACAAGTCAAATGAGACCCACTTGCCCTAGACCTCAATGCCAGTTGCATGCAACGGCAATTTGTCCGTTTTATTTACAGTAAAATTGCAACTCTAAAATTGTCACATTATAGACATTTTTTTTTGTTTATGCAACTTGTCTGAGATTTGTTGTCACATCACCTTGTAGCTTTAGCCTTAGGCTGGGGTCACACAGCCATTAATTCTCTCATGCAAGAAAATTGGGTTGGTTATGCTCATGGCACTCTTTCAGAGTTTGAGCCGAGTGTCGCCTTAGTCTGATCCCATTCTCTTGCATAAGAGAATCACAGCACAGGTGCGAAGATGGACATCTTCTCCATTGTCTCTGTGTGCGTGCATCAGACTGCACTTGGATGACATCCGAGTGCAGTCTGATGTTTTAGACGCACCCAGACTTGTATGGGTGTGCATGGTCTCATTATCGGATGTACCTCACAGCATGCTGCGATTGTTTTTATCATGCAGAATCGGTGTGAGAAATTAATCACAGATCTGCACTGCCCCATAGTATAACATTGGGCCAAGTGCTAGCCAATAAAACATCAGATCCATGTTAGACTCTAGTGTTAGCGAGCCCTTGGTATATATTTGCTCTGACTGAGCTTTGTCTCAGCTTCTGGGTCTTAGATGCAGGGCTGTATGCTTATATATCTCATTTATCTTGACCAGTTATTTTTTTCTTAGAAAGCTAAATATATATTGATCAAAACAAGCTTTTGTGCTTTCTACAAGTGTAAAGGTTTATTCATTTTACAATAAAACTGTGTATTAATATGAAATGACCTTCACAAAGAACCATAAACTATTTAAATTACTCGGGATACATTATATATGTAAAATCCATTAATGATTATTAGAGGCTATAAGACTTTAGTGCTATAAGTCAGGATAATTTACTAAAGGCAAAGCAGGATTTGTTGTGTGTGCACATTTTAATGCTTTACTTTTTACTTTTCCCTTTTTTTCTGTTTATTCAGCGCAAAAAAAGAACAATTTGTCATTTTGTTTTGCTTGTAGTTGGTTAGGTATGTCAAAGAATTAAAGATTTGGAGAAGCAATGTATTTTTATAATGCTGAGAAATGAAAATTAAGACAAAAATGTTATTGTATGGAAAACATTGTAATATGGAAAATAAATGAATATTGAGTTAAGATGTACCTCCTATTTATATTTCTAAAATAAATTAGTTGTTTAAAAACTTCATAGCACTCCATGTTGAAATGGGAAATCCAGTTCCCAAAGTCCCAGGAGCATCTAAAAGTATCTTACTCATCTAACTGGTCAGTCAATCCATCAAAACCTGCATCAATTACTACTCCTTCTTCCTTGACTTTATATCATCAAAAGTTTTAGCAGTGGAGATGTAGGACATCAAGTCCTTAATGGATTTTATGTAAAAAGAAACATCTCACCCATTGCCCATGAAACAGCTGTGTAATACGGTACCCCATTACTATTATTAGATGCCTAATTAGCCAGCAATAGGACACCATCCAGTGGCATTGTAGTGCTCTATAGAGACCACCCATGCAACTATTCTGAGGTCTTTGAAGATATGACGATAAATCTTGAGACATTAAATCCCTTTTTTTGTCAGGTAGTGAACACTTATGCGGGACTCCTGTGGGATGAGGAATTTACCAAAAATTATAAAAAGTGGAACAAGAGGAAAAATAAAGCAACATCCTCCTGTCCTAGCTACTAAAATCTAGCACCACAGTAAGGCGAGGAGTAGTCTAGTCTTTTTAGTAAGGCCACCATTATGGGTAAGTATGCATACAAAATCACACAGCACCACAACCAGACATCGTAGCAAGAGACCACACTGTATATTTTTTAGTATTAGTTTTATGGTAAGTTTTATGGTACTATAGTCCTCTTCTTGCTGTCAAAAAATATGCCCTGACATACCTTATTTTTTAGACTATAAGACACACTGGACCATAGGATACATGTAGAGAAGGAAAATAGAAAAAAAAATTTAAGCAAAAAATGTGGTCATGATGCACTGTTATGAAGGGGGGGGGTCTGCTGCTGACACTGTTATAGGGGTAATTTCCCCCAATTCTGCACTAATATCCCCCATCCTGGTATACATATGCCCCCATCATGCTATATATGGCCCCCCCATCCTGATATACATGGTCCTCCATCCTAGCATACATGGCCCCCATCCTGGTATATATGCTCCCTCATCCTGGTATACATGGCCCCTCAATCCTGGTATACATGGCTCCCATCCCCATCCTGGTATATATGGCTCTCCATCCTGTCATATGTGACCCCCCATCAGAGTATATGACGCGCCCCCTGGGCCTGTGCTGTGCAGGGGGATGCCCGGAGCCGGTCCTCCTGTAAGATGCTGGGGGTTGTAGTCTCCGTGTGGCGGCAACCCGGTCCGTGCCCAGGGCGGTCAAACCAGTGGCAGTCTTAAGTAATAACAATGTCCGACTACTCCACCCGTGGATTGCGGTCAGTGGGGACCGCCACTGCGCTGCAGACCGCTGAGGCTGATGTAGTTTGCGCAGCCGAGTATGGGATAACTCCCCACGGGAGACGTATTGCCTCAGGGCAGCTAATGTGGATGATGGGAGTGATGGTGTGAGCATCCCAGTAGTAATGGTGCTGGTGCGGCGATGAAACACAGAGACGTGTAGTGCAGTTCAGGGTCTTTACTGATGAAATAAAGCAGACTCTCCCGGGAGTACTGGTTAGCAGTAGGGGCCTGGTCAGTCTGTGAGCAAGCAGGATCTCCCCTGGCCAGGTGGAGTTGTAGGCCTCCCCGACTATCTGCACTCTTTCCTGGCTACCTTGCTCTATGCGGGTAGAAGTAGCCCACGTCCCTGAGTATACCGTGTGGTGCTCACCCGTATGGCCGGTGACTTGGGGCCTTCCGTTAGCCTCCGCTTCACGATGGCGGTGCTGGTCCCTTGCTTGTGGCCGTGCCTTCGGGTTTCTAAGGCCAGAGGACATGGAATCCCCTGCCGGTTGGATTCTGCTGCTGGACCTGGATGTCCCCACAGCCTCGGACTCCGTGTCCGGGTTTAGTGTCTTCAGCCAAGGCGAGTTTTCTAGCTTCCAGCCTCTGGCACTCGCTCCTGCTCCTACAGAGCTCCTGTTTTCACTTTCCCTGTGTCTGCTGTCCTCCAGACCTGACTGTGTCTCTGTCTGGGACTTCACTCCAGGCTCTGACTGACCTAATCCCGCCCCAGACCCAGTTTATAAGGGCAGATTCCTCCCCTCCCAGGTCTGCGTGGGCCGTGTTGCATGCTTAGGGCTTCTGACCAGAGAAACCTCTCACCTGCTCTCAGACATAATATCTCTATTACTGTGGTAACCAGACCCCTGGGGTGCCACATTCCCCCCTAGTAAATTTTAGTACTCCGGGACTAAACACATTTTTTTTAAAGAAACATAAATACAGGGTATAACAATAACACAATAACATATTTACAAGAAGCTTTAGTACTTTAAAGGTCATGGCGTGACCGCAACCGGGTGTCCATATCACCCAAAGTGAAGCTTTAAGCGAAGTAGGGGACCTGTCCAAAGCAAACCCCTTGCTTTGGCCCTGGGCATGGCTGCAAGGCTGGAGCTAGCTACTTTGGGCCGCAAGGAGGCCACGCCAGACAGGTTTTCGCAAGAGGCACAATGTGCAACTATCTACAAGAATTGTTCCGGTTATCCATTGTCCATAACCTGTTAGTCCAAAGAAATCTGCAGGGTAACTGAGAAACATAATTAATAACAGGCAACAAACATAAACCATAAACAGTTGAACAGATAAATTCACAGTGCATTAGTTTATATTTTCCAGCGAGCAGGCATCTGACCTCTAGTGACTCTAGTGGACCTACGGAGCTCACTAACGAGTCCTGCACTACAGGGTGTAGGAGGTGTTATGGGTAAGCTGGGCAGCTGTCTGCGCACTCTTTGGCTCACTAGGGGCACGGCAGGCTCACTACTAGCAGAGGGTTGATTCTCCTGTGCTGCTGGTGTGGATTCTTCTGCCTCCTGGGCCGGCTGCTCTTTCAGCTCTACCTGGTCTTCTGTAGGCACTTGAGGGGCTGGCTGGAGAAAGGTGAGGACGGGCACCACGATAGCATTGTTTACTTGTGTCCAGGACCGGGGAAAGTCTCCGAGTACGGTGCTGATCATTTCCTCCTTTTCCTCTACAGGTTGAGGGTCTTCCTGATCTTCATCCGTGCTTTGCAACTTCTCGGGGCACTTTTTCAGGTGGTCTCTGGAGACAGTGGTTGTGGTCTCTCCTCCATCCTTGCTGATGACGTACACCTTTGGATTATTGTGGCTTGAGGGCAGTACGGTGTACGGGTCCTTTTCCCACTGGTCGTCCAACTTATGGAGCCGCCTTTTTCTTTTCAAGACCTGCTCTCCAGGTACCAGGGGAACAGCGGGAGCATGTTGGTTATAAGTCCTCTCCTGCCTTTCTCTTGATTGACAGAGACTTCGCTCGACGCTCTCCTGTACTTTCCAGTACTGTTGCTGCCGTTCTGTATCCCAGTCTGCTTCTGGCGAGGTGTCCTCGGGTGTCAGGACTCCCATATCCAGGTCAACAGGCAGCTTACCAGGTCTTGCTCGCATTAGGTAAGCCGGGGTACAGTTGGTGGAACCTACCGGGATGTGGTAGTACAGGTCCACCAGATCGGGCAGTTTCTCAGGCCACAGACTGCGTTCTTCCAGGGGCAATGTTTTTAGCAGATCTATCACCACCTGGTTCATCTTCTCGCAGAGTCCATTGGTTTGGGGGTGATAGGGCGTTGTTCTTATCTTCTTGCAGCCATACAGGTTGCAGAACTCCTGGAAGACCTCCGCTTCGAAGGCTGGTCCTTGGTCCGTCAGCACTTGATCCGGGTACCCGTGTGGGCGACAGAAGTGCAGCTGGAAGGCTCTGGCTGCTGTCTGAGCCGTCAGGTCTTTGACAGGGACCACCACCAGGAACCGGGAGTAGTGATCCACGATGGTTAGGGCGTAGACATACCTGCTTCTGCTTGGAGCCAGTTTAACATGGTCCAGAGCGACCAGTTCCAGCGGCTGCCTGGTGATGATGGGCTGCAGGGGAGTCCTCTGGCTGGCACGGTCCCTTCTTCTTAGATTGCACGGGCCACAGTCTCTACACCACCTCTCAATGGCTCCTCTCATGCCTATCCAGTAGAACCGTTCACGCAGCAGGAACTCCAGCTTCTTCCATCCGAAGTGCCCTGCCCCATTGTGGAAGGCCTCCAGCACCATAGCTGCGTCCCGTCTCGGTACCACAACCTGCCAGATCAGTTCGTGTGTCCGGGAATAGACCATTCTGCGGCACAACTTCTCCTTATAGAGAAACAGTCTGCTCTTCTCCGTCCACAGTTGCTTGGTCTCTTCCGGAGCATCTGGGTCCAGGCGGGCGTCAGCCTGGGTCAGCATCTCCTTCACCAGACGGACTGCGGGGTCACTGTCTTGCGTCTCCGCGCAGTTGTAGTGGGGTAAGGGGTTGAACGTAGTTGTTCGCTGGCCCCTCACACGGTGGGAATACTGGGTAATCCCATGACGGTGAAACGCAGGGAGTTCGATCTCTTCCAATTCTTCTGGATCCTCCCCTTCGTCCGGTAGGTTTGGCATCCTGGACAGGGCGTCCGCGTTGGTATTGGAGCATCCTGCCCGGTATTTGATCGTGAATTTAAAATTGGACAGGCGGGCCATCCATCTCTGCTCCAGGGTACCCAGTCTTGCAGTGTCCAGGTGTGTCAACGGGTTGTTGTCCGTGTACACGGTGAACCTGGAAGATGCAAGGTAATGCTTAAAACGTTCGGTTACTGCCCACACCACTGCCAGGAACTCTAGCTTGAACGAGCTGTAATTCTCAGGGTTTCTTTCCGTGGGTCGCAGTTTTCGGCTGGTGAAAGCAATTACCCGTTCTCTCCCCTGCTGGATCTGGGACAGTACGGCTCCTAGCCCGATGTTGCTTGCGTCCGTGTGGAGGATAAAGGGCTGGCTGTAATCAGGGTACGCCAGGATTTCATCCCCCGTGAGGGCCATCTTCAGCTGGCGGAAGGACTCCTCTTCCAGCTTTACCCATTTGAAGGGTGGCTTCTGGTTTTTGGCCTTCCTGGACTGGCCTATCAGGAGGTCCTGCATAGGAGCTGCCTTCTTGGTAAAACCGGGAATGAATCTTCGGTAGTAGCCTACCAACCCGAGGAACTGCCGCACTTCCTTTACACTGGATGGTCTCGGCCAGTCCTTAATCACGGTGATCTTGTCAGGGTCGGGAGCCACTCCGTCAGCACTCACCACGTGTCCCAGGTACTGTACCTTTGGCTTCAGTAGATGACACTTTGAGGGTTTTACCTTTAGGCCATAGTTTGCCAGAGCTTCAAACACTTCGGCCAGGTGTTCAAGATGGTCCTCATAGGTCTTGGAATAGATGATGACATCATCCAGGTATAATAGGACCGTCCTAGACAGCATTCCATCAACCGTTGGAAGGTTCCTGGTGCATTGCAGAGCCCGAACGGCATACAGTTAAATTCGCTGAGTCCCATCGGGGTGGTGAATGCGGTCTTCTCACGGTCCGCCTCTGCTACAGGAACCTGCCAGTACCCGCTAGTGAGATCCAAAGTAGAGAAGAAGTTAGCAGATTTTAATGCAGCTAAGCACTCTTCTATCCTTGGTAACGGGTACGCATCTTTGTGTGTGATACGGTTGACCTTCCTGTAGTCTACACACATTCTCATTGTGTTGTCTTTCTTTTTCACTAAGACTAGTGGAGCTGCCCAGGGGCTACAGCTGTCCCTAATTACCCCAGCCTCCTTCATGTCTTTTAGCATCCCCTTGGCGTGTTGGTAGTGTGCAGGGGGTACGGGTCGGTATCTCTCCTTTATGGGAGGATGGTCTCCCGTGGGGATGTGATGTTCTACCCCCTTTACTCGCCCAAAGTCTAGCAGGTGTTTGCTAAACACTCTCTCGTACTCCTGAACCACCCGATAGACTCCCTGTTTTTGGTGTGAGGGAGTGGAGTCAGTACCCAAATGCAGTTGCTGACCCCAGTCCTCCATTGGTTTCTTAGAGCCGTTACCTTCCTCTGGTTGAGATGGAGGCAAGGGTTCCACGGCCTGTACAGAATTCTGGTTTATGGTGAACAATTTGGCTAGCGTGGCATACCGGGGCAGGTATACTTCTCTCTCCCCGATATTGATGATGCGGACGGGCACCCTCCCATGGCGTACATGGAGCACCCCACGTGCTGTCAAAATGATGGGCCTACTGTCTGAGTAGACGGGTTCTACCATTGCTTGGTAGTCTCTACCTCTTAGACCAATAGCCGCCCGGCACCAAATCATCATCTCACTTTTTGGGGGCATGGCAATAGGGAACGGATCACACATTCTCATGCTACTTATCTCACCACCAGATAGTTCCACCTGTTGCCGTTTCATCAGTGCCCGGATCTCTTTTTGGAGCACACGCTGCTGGCTGGAACTGGCGTTCTTGGCAACCTGCTGCAAAATAAGAATCACCTCTGCAAGACAGTTTTCAATTACGTTAGTACCTAGTGTTATATTTGGGTGACTCTCGCGACGGTCAATGTCCACATTGATAAGTCCTTGTGCCGGCAGTTCAACTTTACCGACCTTGATGGTCACCTCTTTAAATCCTATCTGTGGCACGGGCTGACCATTGCTGGCTATAATGCTCAGGTCGTCATCTGGGTAGCGGGTTATGTCCGAGTCATTCTAGTACCGCTTGAAGAGCACGTACGGGATGGTGGTGACCTGTGACCCGGTGTCTAGTAGGGCACTCATAGGAATGCCATCCAGTACCACAGGCAAGACCAGACGTCCCCCTACTTATTTGTCACGCCAGTTTGATGGGCCTGATGATCTTAAGCCTGGGGGTTGGCCCTCTACCCCAGGTTGTGCCCGTTTAAATGACAGTACCTTGCCATATGTCCGGGTTGATTGCAGCGGCGGCAGATGGGTCGTCCGTCCTCGTTGTATCTGTCGCTGGGTCTTCCTCTGGCCGGTGGGGTCCTCCTCAGTCGGCGCCACGGGACGTCCTCCGGTCCGGATGCCAGCTGGATCTTTCCTGGAGAAGAGACCTGTAAAGACTGCACAGTTCTGGTTAGCGCGGCAACGCTCTTAGTCAGCTCTTGGACCTGATGGTGCAGGTCTGTAGCCGGGTTATTGTTCAAAGCCTGCGCATCAGCTCCCACAGGTCCTGCAGACAAGGGCGCCGCGTCCTGGTGATAAGTGATAGCAGGGCGCCTGTGGGTCACAGCGCCACCTGGTGCCGGTTCTCGGAGCACCCGGATGGCTCTGTCCTTGAACTGTGCAAAGTCCAGGTCAGGGTCCTGTAAGGCCATTGCCCGCAACTGGGTTCGGTGGGCATTGCACAGTAGACCCTCAATAAATTGTTCGGTCAACAGCTTGTCTTCATTTCCCACGCTGTCAGGGTCTGCCTGCTTAATGGCTCTCAGGGCCTCTTGTAGGTTTAGGGCATAGTCTCTTATACTTTCATGTGCCCGTTGTTTGCACCCGTAAAATCTTAGTTTTATCTCGGCTGAGGTGCGGGTGTCAAACGTGTCTTTCAGCCGGGCTAGTATCTCTCTGACAGTCCTCTTCTTCCCAGGTGACCAGGAGTTTACCTCCCTTTGGGCTGCCCCGATTCACTGGGCCACCAGAAAGCTCACTTTTTGCTCTTCTGTGAGGGGGTATACCTGGAAGAGGCTATCAAGTCTTTCCCTAAAGTCACTCAGGGTATGTGACTCCCCTGAGTACTGGGGTAGCCAGGTTGCCCCCGGGATATAGGGCATGGTGAAGGGCATGACCGCAGCAGCGGTTGCGCTGGCGGCCGGTGTGGCGGTGGAGCTCCCCTCGGTGTCCGACATCCTCCTTCCCCCCTAGTGGACCGTGGCCTACCTTGCAATGCTCTTCTTCCGTAGGCCGCGGCTCCGCAGTCGATCGTCGGGGTTGAGGACCTGGCGTCGCGTTTCGATGACGTCAGCGTCGCTCTTCCTCCCTTCCAGGACCTTACTCAGCGTGGGAGCGTGGGGCGGAGCTTTGGATCACGCGGTCTTTCGGCATCCACGCCCCTCTTCTTCCCGCGTGGCGTCCCGAAGATGGCGTCCGAAGGCGGGAAGCAGCTGCGGATGGCGGGAAGAAGGCAGAAGACGGCGGGAAATGGTCCAAGATGGCGTCTGATGGCGGGAATCGGCTGCGGATGGCGGGAAACTTCACCACAGGTAAGTTCAAAAGTCTTTTTCAGGCACGCAGTACCCGGTGGTTGCGGGCACGAAATCCTGCCGACTACGCCAAAGTTGACGCGCCCCCTGGGCCTGTGCTGTGCAGGGGGATATCCTGAGCCGGATCGCTGGGGGTTGTAGTTCTCCATGGCGGTGACCCGGTCCGTGCCCAGGGCGGTCAAACCAGTGGCAGTCTATTGGTATTGTAATTGTCCGACTACGCCACCCGTGGATTGCGGTCAGTGGGGACCGCCGCTGCGCTGCAGACCGCTGAGGCTGATGTAGTTTGCACAGCCGAGTATGGGATAACTCCCCACGGGAGAAGTAATGCCTCAGGTCAGCTAATGTGGATGATGGGAGTGATGGTGTGAGTGTCCCAGTAGTAATGGTGCTGGTGCGGCAATGAAACACAGAGACATGTAGTGCAGTTCAGGGTCTTTACTGATGGTATAAAGCAGACCCTCCCGGGAGTACTGGTTAGCAGTAGGGGCCTGGTCAGTCTGTGAGCAAGCAGGATCTCCCCTGGCCAGGTGGAGTTGTAGGCCTCCCCGACTATCTGCACTCTTTCCTGGCTACCTTGCTCTATGCGGGTCCCTGAGTATACCGTGTGGTGCTCACCCGTATGGCCGGTGACTTGGGGCCTTCCGTTAGCCTCCGCTTCACGATGGCGGTGCTGGTCCCTTGCTTGTGACCGTGCCTTCGGGTTTCTAAGGCCAGAGGACATGGAATCCCCTGCCGGTTGGATTCTGCTGCTGGACCTGGATGTCCCCACAGCCTCGGACTCCGTGTCCGGGTCTAGTTTCTTCAGCCAAGGCGAGCTTTCTAGCTTCCAGCCTCTGGCACTCGCTCCTGCTCCTACAGAGCTCCTGTTGTCACTTTCCCTGTGTCTGCTGTCCTCCAGACCTGACTGTGTCTCTGTCTGGGACTTCACTCCAGGCTCTGACTGACCTAATCCCGCCCCAGACCCAGTTTATAAGGGCAGATTCCTCCCCTCCCAGGTCTGGGTGGGCCGTGTTGCATGCTTAGGGCTCCTGACCAGAGAAACCTCCCACTTGCTCTCAGACATAATATCTCTATTACTGTGGTAACCAGATCCCTGGGGTGCCACATATACATGGCCCCTCTATCCTGGTATATATAGCCCCGTCCCGCCACATACATAAGAAAATAAAGGATTCTACTCACCTTCCCTCTGCTCCAGCTGCGTCCTGTTCTTATGCCAGCAGCTGACATCAGCGTGTAAGCAGCGCGTGACATCACTGACAGGCGCCCTCACACACTGAGGTCAGCTGCCGGAATATTCACTGCTCCCCTCGCCTATAATCCCTCTCAGCTTTATGCACTGAAGCCGGCGGTGGGAGGGACTATAGGCATGGGAAGGAGTGAATATTAATTTTCCTTAATAGAGGACACACTGTTGTAGCGGTGGCTCCTGTAGCTGCTCGGCAATAAAGTATGCCCGCTATTAAAGAGAATGAATATTCACTGCTCCCCATGCCCATAGTCCCTCCCACTGCCAGTTTCAGTGGATAGAGGTGTGAGGAACTATGGGTGTGTGGAGTAGTGAATATTCATTTTTTTAACAGTGGGCACAGTGTTATCAACTCCTGCCTCTGTGACCCGCTCCTCCGCCACTGCCGTTCCACCATCCCCCGACCATCCACAGCCAGACTATAAGGTACCATACATCCAGATTATAAGACGCACCCCCCACTTTCCTCCAAAATTTTGGTGGAAAAAAGTGCGTCTTATAGTCTGAAAAATACGGTATATACATACACTATGCGTCAGAACATTGCAATTAATGAGTACATGAATTCAGGGGTGGATTAATGGGAAGCCAGGACTCCATGCAACTTAGGCTCTGTTGATCCCCCTCCCACCATTAAAGGAAGGCACTATACAGTATATAACAAGAGAGGACACTATGCAATAAGGGATTGCACTATACATAACAAGAAAGGAAACTATGAAGTAAAGGATCGCTCTATACCTAATAAATAAAGGACACTAGGTAATAACGGTAGGTTCTATATATAGTATGAGAGAACACTATGTTATAGCAGAAGGCACTATACATAATAAGAAAGGAGACTGTGTAATATAGGATGATGCTATACTGTATATAACAATAAACGATTTTATGTAATATGTGACAGCATTATGCACAAAAAGAGAACACTTTAACAAGGAAAGGTGCTATACATAATAAAAGAGCACACTGTGTTAAGGGACAGCACTATACTTAAAAAGAGAGGATGGTATGTGATAAAGGACAGTGTAATACTTAACAAGAGAGAACACTATGTAATAACAAGATTGTACTATACATAGTAAGAAATACCTAATAAGAAAGGACACTATGAAATAAGAGTAAACACAACACATAATATGAGAGAAGACTGTATTAGGAGAAGATTATTATGTTATACATAACAAGAGAGGACACTGTGTAATAAAGGATGTTACTATACATAACAAGAGAGGAGGGTACATTATGTAATAACAGTATGGCAGTTTACATAACAAGCAAGTACACTATCTACTAAAAGATAGCACAGTGCAAAATGAGAAAGTACACTGTATACTAAGGAACAGCACTATACATAATAAGGGAGGATTTTTTTTTACAACCAAGAACATTGCTCTCATCATCTCTGTTCAAGTTGTTCAGTGTAGATACAAAATAAATATTTCCATCCAGTAAATTACCACTGACATCTCATATGAGTCATTTTCTTTCATTTTTTCAACTTTTGGGCCTACCTTCATGTCCACAACTTCCAGCCACTACTCATCACTGAAGAGTCTACCTCCCTGAACACTGAAACTCTGAAAATAGCAAAGTCACAGATATACATTAATATATCTACAATTATCTACTGCATAAACAATCTCCCACACTGCTCTCATGAAAACAAATACATACAGTATGTGCCAAACCATCTATATATAATCGTCTAATTCTGTCTGTTTGTCTGTAACGGTAATCCCGCGTCGCTGATTGGTCGCGCACAGTGCCACGTAGTTCAGTCACGTTTACTTAACAAGTTCTGTCAGTCACAGCGTGATGTAGTTCAGTCATGTTTACTGGGCAAGTTCTGTCAGTCACAGTGCCACATGGTTCACTCACGTTTACTGAACAAGTTCTGTCAGTCACAGTGCCACGTAGTTTAGTCACGTTTACTGAACAAATTCTGTCAGTCACAGTGCCACGTAGTTCAGTCACATTTGCTGAACAAGTTCTGTCAGTCACAGTGCGACACAGTTCAGTCACGTTTACTGAACAAGTTCTGTCAGTCACAGTGCCACGTAGTTCAGTCACGTTTACTGAACAAGTTCTGTCAGTCACAGTGACACATAGTTCAGTCACGTTTACTGAACACGTTCTGTCAGTCACAGTGCGACATAGTTAACTCACGTTTACTGAACACGTTCTGTCAGTCACAGCGCGCTGAACAGATACTTCTTTACTGTACGCTATCACGATTTACACTTCCTGTCTTCCAATGGGTCAATGAGGATGACAGAAAAGCAGCAGCAGCTGCAAGGCAACGACATCGAGAGCAAGAGACACTTCAACAAACTGCCACCAGACAAGCCCAGGATGCAGAATCTCACAGACAACGTCGCCAACAGGAAACACCACAACAAACTGCCACACGACAGGTACAAGTAGCTGATTCACAGAGACAACGTCGGGAACAGGAGACACAACAACACACTGCCGCTAGGCAGGAACACGATGAGGAATCTCGCAGACAACGTCGGGTGAATGAATCTCCACAATCCAGAGCAAACAGACAACAACACGATCGCCAAATTCATAAAAAACGAATGCTCTACCAACTAAGGCAAGCCCAGCAGAATATTCAACATCTTGCACGTTACGTAACAGACAACGAAACTACAATTATTGAACACTACTGTGGGAATATGAATGCAGTTTGCTCTAAATGTGACTCTCTGAATTTTATTGATGAAATACCATCTGACAATCAGTTTACTCAATGCTGTCCAAAAGGAAAAGTTATGTTACCAAGACCTCACTACTCAGATATGTTTGAGCAGTTGATGAAAGGAACGCATCAACACAGTAGAAATTTTATGGAAAATATCAGAAGCATCAACACTTCTCATGCGTTTGCTTCATTTGGTACAAACATTGCACCGCCCCCTGGTTTCGGACAGTATTGTTTTAAAATCCACAGCCAGATCTACCACTGCACTGGAACACTTCACCCAGAAATAGGACAACCACAAAAATTTGCACAATTATACATCCTTGATACAAATGAGGCTACAGAACAAATGATGAACCTGAAAGAAAACGAAAAGTGTGATGCTGAACTGATGAACCAAATTACCGTACATTTACAAAAAATCAGCCCATTTTCTGCCGCATATCGCATGCTAAAAGACGTCGAAGCTGAGGAGGAGCAGAGGGCTATACAAAATGGGACTGAAATACCTTCTATTGTCTTGGCCATTAAACAAGAACATAAACAGGATCCCCGACTTTACAACAAACCACGTGTAAGTGAGGTCGCAGTTGTTTTTCAAAATGATGACGGAGAGCATCATTTTCCATCTTAAGCCAGACCAAAACAACCCTTTGGTTCCTAAGATACAACGAATTAGCATTTTGCACAGCAACCTTGATGCTCTTCTGTATCTGCTATTCTTTCCAAGAGGTGATCAAGGGTGGCATGAAAACCTACACCAGCAAGGAACTTCAAGAAGAATTACACAACTGCAGTACTACAGTTTACTTCTGTCTGTCCGAAATTACATTACAGACCAAAAGTTTGGACACACCTTCTCATTTAAAGATTTAAAGATAATATTGTTAAGCCATAAGAGCTGGCTGTGTGTTATGTTCGTTCTTTCTTTTCTTTTTTTGCACATGGTTATCGGTATTAGATTCTCCTCATGTAATTTGACTAATTTTTAACTACTTATATTTAATAAAATCTACATATTTTTATACCTAAGCAATGTCTATGGGCCTCATGTCGCTATTTTTTCTTGGTCTTTTGTTCAGTTGCTTTTGCGATGCCCTTTTATTATTTGTCCATAAGTCTCCCCATTGAAGTGTTGCAGTAGCTGCAGGATTATGCGGACTAATCTGTGGTATGTTCTAATAATTAGCAACATGCGATCTTCTGACCCAGAGTACAGCAAGTGGCTTCTTAAACTTGGTAACAGTGAACTCAGCAACGAATACAACCTTGGAGAAGACATTATTGAAATACCAGAAGACATGTTGTGCACTGACTGCATCGTAAGTGATGTTTTTGGACAATGCGTTGAAATTGATGTGAATGACCAAAGCAGTGTTGAAAGGGCCTCTTCCCATGCAATTCTCTGTCCCAAGAATGATGACGTGGCTCTGCTAAATTCCCGTGTGATGGATAGAATGCCTGGAGAGTATAAGTTGTACAAAAGTGATGATTCAGTGGATGTAGACAATGAAGATGAACGAGAGCATTATCCAGTTGAATTTTTAAATAGTCTTACGCCATCAGGAATGCCATCCCACAGACTACAACTCAAAGTTGGAACAATCATAATGTTGCTGCGGAATCTAAATACAAAAAATGGTCTATGTAATGGAACTCACCTTGTTGTTACTGGACTCCATTCCCACGTAATTCAAGCAAGAGTGATCACTGGATCAGCAAAAGGAGATGAAGTGTTCATTCCTCGCATGGATTTATGTCCTTCGGACACCGGTCTTCCATTTAGGCTTCGGCGTCGACAGTTTCCAGTAAAACCAGCTTTTGCCATGACAATAAAGAAGTCACAAGGTCAATCTCTACACCGTGTTGGCATATATCTACCGGAGCCCGTTTTTGGTCATGGACAACTCTATGTTGCATTTTCGAGAGTTAAAATGAGATCCAACTTCAAGGTACAAGTTCTTCATACCCCTTTACAAGGAAAGTTGCTTATAGATAGTCAAAATGTATTCACAAGAAATGTGGTGTACAAAAATATTTTGGGTTGATATTGTTAACAAATATATTATAGCGTCGATGTACTTCTTTCGTCCGATGATTTATTTAAATACATTTAGATATTCATGTAATGGTTTATATATTTTGATGATCTGTTTAATAATTTTGTTCAATTGTATTAAGTTCTATAAGCAATAAAATTTAATGATAATATATATATTTTACCCGGAAAATCCTGTGTATTCATTGCATTATTCTTAAATCTTCATAAATAAACTACATACATATTCTAGAATACCCGATGCTTTAGAATCGGGCCACCATCAAGTTAATATATAATTAGCTACCGTGCAGCCCACCATTCAAAATATAAATTGATGAGCCAGCACTGTGCCTCAATTAATTTTAATTAGCCACTTTTTCACTGGCCAACAAACTCACTGTCCTGTGTCCTCACCCCATCTACTCTGCTACTCCTGCCTCCCAATTAATTACAAAATCCTACCCTTTGTCTTATCCCTTCAATTCATTACAATTCCATATCCTCTTTCTCACCCCCAATTCATTAAAATTCCATGTACTTTATTCAACCCCACAGCCACTACTTCATTACAATTCCATGTACTCTCTCCTGCCCGCAGGTCATTACAATTACATATTTTCTCTCCAAAGAGCCCCAATTAATTACAATTCCATGTTCTTTCTCTCTCCCAACCCCTAATTCATTGCAATTTCATATCCTCTCTCCCATTGCAATATAATTACATGCCCTCTCTGGTACCCCCTAATTCATTATAACTACATGCATGTCCTCTTTTCCACACACACCCAAGTCATAATAATCCCATGTCCTCTCTTTCATGTACTCCCAATTAATTACAATTCTATTCCCCTAGATCATTATAATTCATGTTCTCTCTCCAACTCCCCAAATTGATTACAATTCCATGTCCTCTCTCTCATCATCTAGTATACAGTTAATTACAATTCCATGTTCACTTCCCCTCCCCCAATTCATTACAGCTATGTGTGCTCACCACTAAATTCATTACAATTCCTTTTCCTCTCTTCTCCCTAACTCCTTTGAATTCCATGTCTTCTCTTACACCCTACTCCCCGTAGTGTTCGAATTCGGTTCGGTTCGTCGAACACCCGTATGTTCGCCGAACTGTTCGTCGAACACCTTCGAACACCGTTAAAACCAATGGCAGGCAAACAAAAACACATAGAAACACATAGAAAACACCTTCAAAGGTGTCCAAAACCTGACAAACTGCTCAGAAGACACAACTAACACATGGAAAAGTGACAAGTACATATAGTCATGCGAAAAGAAAAGAGGTGGAGGAGTAAAAGGAGGGGGAGACACAGATATAGGCATGTCATGCCCTTCTAAAAACAAAAAAGTGCGAAGCCGACACGGCCAATCCGTTCCTGCCCGTGCGACCTCCCTGTCGCCGGGTTTGTGCCAGAGCCACGGTGGACCCTGACGGCCAGCCCCCCTCTCCCAATACTGGTGCCTGTCTGCTGGTGGGTCGAGCGAGCCCCCCTGCGGTGGAGGCAGGTCTAATCTTTTTAATTTAAATTGTCTCTCTAATTTGAATGAGTACACTTTAAATCCTTTTACAAGGATCTATTGGAGGGCAAGTCTCATGCCAGCAGCTGCGTAATTCCAGCTCCAGTAGCGTCCACTAAAGCTGCTGCAGTTAAAAAGCTTTTAAAAGGATCGAGCTTGGCGGTCCTCCACAAGGCGTCCTACCGCCAGTCCCAGCCCCTGTGCCTTGGGGTGCCTCCCCGATGCTCTTCACTGAGTGTCCCGGAGGCCCGAACCATTTCCTTTGAAAAAATTAAGTGTCCAAACTACAGGTGGTGTAGCTTGCTTAACAGCTGGGATAATCCGCTGACTAGCAGACACTGCTACTAGGCACAAAGTATTTCCTGGGCTAGATGCAGTTAAAAATTTGTAATTAGATACTCTCGTTGGATGCTGAGAAAGCATTCCATAGAGTCTCCTGGCACGCCATATATTATTCTCTTAAAAAGCTTGGGGTAGGGGTCTAGGAGACCCTTTTATAGGCAAAATCACGGCCCTGTATCGCAATACGTCACCTAGGCTGAAGATAAATGGAACATTTTCATCACCTTTCATAATCACCAATGGGACAAGGCAGGGATGTCCTCTGTCCCCTCTCTTATACATCCTAGTGATGGAGCACCTGCTCTCATCAATTCGCCATAACCCCAATATTAGGTGGATTGAGGTGGGAGGCACCGAGTACAAGTGCTCTTCATTTGCTGATGATGTCCTAGTATATGTTACTCAATCACATATATCCATCCCTGCTGTTATGGCTGAAATAGATCACTTTCTTACATGGTCAAATTTTAAAATCAATGCAGCGAAGTCTGAGGCCCTCGATGTCTCCCTCCCCAAATACATACAGGATTCCATCCAGTCCAACTTTCCCTTTGCCTGGCCCTCACAGGGTATCAAATACTTAGGAATTCGTATTCATAGAGACCTCTCCCATCTATGTTATCTTAATTTTGGGCCCTTTATTGAACAACTCCATACAGACCACGGTTGGCAAGTTAGAACTGTTAGATTCACTACGTGAACCACTGGTGTTTTGTGGAAAAGCACATGTACACTGTGTTCCAAATTATTATGCAAAAAGTGTTTAGGAGGGATAAGGTAAGAATTTTTTTGTTTGTCAGTTAAACTCATTGATGGTGATGTGTGTCAGGGCTCTTTATATCACTGTAAGCAATTGCAGACACCTGTGCTAATTAGTTTGGCAGGTGTGTCCAATGAAAGGCAAGACTACTTAAGAAGGCTGTCCCACATTATTAAGCAGCCTACATTTTCTGCAAAAATGGGAAAGAAAAAGGATGTGTCGGCTGCTGAGAAGCAACAAATTGTGGAGTGTTTAGGTCAAGGCATGACTACAATCAACATTGCCAAGACACTTCATCCTGATCATAGCACAATCAAGAAGTATGTAGCTGATTCACAGTACACACGTGTGCGTGCTGATAAGGGAAAATTGAGGACTCTTTCCTACAGGCAATTACGTCAGGTTAAAAGAGCAGTGGCAAAAAAGCCTTGTCATAGCAGCAGACAAGTTTTTGAAGCTGATGGTGCCTCCAACGTCCCCCGAACAACAAGATGCAGGGTCCTTCAGTGGTTTGCAGCTGTGCGTAAGCCATCCTGTTGACCTCCTCTATCCACTCTAAACAAGCAGAAACGGCTCCAGTGGGCCAAACAATACATGAAGACTGACTACAAAACTGTTTTGTTCACCGATGAGTGCCGTGCAAGGCTCGATGGTCCAGATGGATGGAGTGGAGGATGGCTGGTTGATGGACACCCCATGCAAATACGGCTACGGCGCCAACAAGGAGGAGGTGGAGTAATGTTTTGGGCTGGAATCATGGGGAGAGAGATTGTCGGCCCCTTCAGGATCCCTGAAGGGGTAAAGATGAACTCCATTATGTATGTGGAGTTTCTCAAACAGCACTTCCTGCCATGGTTCAAGAAGAAGAACCGTGTATTCCACAGCAAGATCATTTTCATGCATGATAATGCACCGTCTCATGCTGCACATAACACATCTGCATCTCTGGCTGATTTGGGCATAAAAGGGGACAAACTTATGGTATGACCCCATGCTCCCCTGACCTCAACCCCATTGAGAACCTCTGGAGCATCATCAAAAGGAGTGTCTATGATGGCGTGAGGCAGTTCACATCTAAACAACAGCTCTGGGAGGGTATTCTGTCCTCATGCAAAACAATTGAAGCAGAAACCATCCAAAACCTAACAAATTCAATGGACGAGAGAGTTCAGAAGCTCCTTTCGAACAAGGGGTCCTATGTGTAAATGTAACATCACCTAGAATAGTTTTGAGTTGAAAACTTTGATTTCAGTTTGTAATAACCTGCTATTGCTTATAATTTCAAAAATGACCATTTTTTTGTTCTTTATTAAAATGAAAAGGTTGATCGAAGAGTGTGGGGGATATAAGAGTGTGGCAACCCAGTAGTCAGGATTATTTCGAATTCTGACAATCTGAGGGTCATGTTGCAGGTAGTGCAGCAAGAAGGCACTCATGTGTCTTGCGCATCTAGGAGCCCCAAAATTATTTTCCGGGCTAGATGCAGCTAAAAATTATTATTAATTTGAAAGCTGGTGGAGTTTAGTATAGATGGCCTAACAGAATCAGTACTGCAAACTGCTATAAGGCCCAAATTATTTTCCAGCCAAGATACAGATAAACATGATTAGTAATTTTCAATCTGGTGGAGTTTAGTATAGATGGCCTAATAGAATAAGTACTGGACACTGCTACAAGGCCCAAATTATTTTCCAGCCAAGATACAGATAAACATGATTAGTAATTTTAAATCTGGTGGAGTTTAGTATAGATGGCCTAATAGAATTAGTACTGCACACTGCTACAAGACCCAAATTATTTTCCAGCCAAGATACAGATAAACATGATTAGTAATTTTAAATCTGGTGGAGTTTAGTATAGATGGCCTAATAGAATCAGTACTACACACTGCTACAAGGCCCAAATTAATTTCCAGCCAAGATACAGATAAACATGATTAGTAATTTGAAAGCTTAAAACGGTTGGTGAGGTGATTTTAACAAATCATCAAGCTTTTACTCTCCCCAGGATGACACAGGGGTAGAAAAGTCGTTTCGGATCCATGATTTGTTCATCTTTATGATCGTGAGTCTGTCTACATTATCAGTGGAGAGCCGCGTGCGCTTATCTGTCAGCACACCACCAGCAGCGCTGAACACATGTTCAGACAGAACGCTGGCTGCGGGGCATGACAAGATCTCCAAGGCGTAAGTGGCGAGCTCCGGCCATTTATCCAGATTGGAAGCCCAAAAAGAGCAAGGGTCCAGTGACACAGTCATGGCTTCAATGTTTACTTGGAGATACTCCTGTACCATCGTCTCTAGGTGTTGACTATGTGTCAGACTTCTTGTCTCCTGTGGCATTGCAAAGGATGGGCTAAAAAAGCAGTGAAATGATTCTGCAAAATTGATGTTACCAGCAGATACTGTGTTTCTGTTACGTTTTGAGTGCTGAACACTTGACGGTCCCACGGTTGGCAAGTTGGAACTGTGAGATTCACTACGTGCACCTCTAGTGTTTTGGGGGAAAAGCACATGTAAGATTCTGCAACAGTCTCTGCTGATACTCCTGCATGCGTGCATCTCTTTCTATGGCAGGAATAATTTCTGCAAATTTACTTTTGTACCGGGGATCTAAGAGTGTGGCAACCCAGTAGTCAAGATTATTTCTAATTCTCACAATTCGAGGGTCATGTTGCAGGTAGTGCAGCAAGAAGGCACTCATGTGTCTTGCGCATCCAGGAGCACCAAGTCCCTGTTGTGTTGGTGGCGAGGTAACAATCATCCTTCCTTCCTCTGCCCTCTCCCCCCAACCTCGCACAACAGAAATGTGATCAACGTCTCCCTCATCTGATGAGTCTTCCATCAGTTTGTCCTCCACTTCTTCCTGGGCTCCTGCACCTTCCTCACTAGTTTGGCTGCTACCAATGCGCCCTGGTAAAACCATAACCCCCACCCTCACATCCCTGCCACCTTGGTGCTGCCGACCATCTGGACCTTGCAGATGTTAGCCTTCCACATACAACTCCTCCTCCTCTACTTCCTCCACCTTCTCTTGTGCCACCACCTGACTCCGAATTCTGTTTAACATGTGCTCCAGCATGTAAATCACCGGAATAGTAATGCTGATAATGGCATCATCAGCACTAAACATGTTCGTCACCATTTCAAAACTGTGCAGATGGGTGCATAGGTCCCTGATCTGAGACCACTCCTCCAGCGTGATTTGCCCCACCTCTGGATCTCATTGGCCCAGGCTATACATCAGAAAGTATTGCACCAGGGCTTGTCAGTGCTGCCACAGTCGCTGCAACATGTGCAGAGTTGAATTCCACCGGGTAGGCACATCGCATTTTAGCCGATGAAGTGGCAGGCCGAGCGACTTCTGTAGAGATGTAAGTCGCTGAGCTGCGGGATGCGAACGGCGGAAGTGAGCACAAAGCGACCGTGCCCTCTGCAGAAGGCCATCTAGTCCGGGATAGTGGGCTAAAAATTGCTGGACAACCAGGTTCAACACGTGAGCCATACAAGGCACATGTGTGACATTGCCCCGGCGAAGAGCCACACCCAGGTTTGCAGCATTGTCGCACACGTCCTTCCCTGGTTTCAGGTCCAGTGGAGACAACCATCCATGAAACTGGTTCTCCAGAGCTGACCACAACTCCTCAGCTGTGTGACTCACATTTCCCAGACATTTCAAAGTAAAAACTGCCTGACGATGTTGAGCCCTGCTGCTAGCATAGTAATGAGGTGTGCAGGATCCCTTCTGCGCAGTTAGAAAGCTTCCGGCATGACCAGACAGGTTTTGGGTGCAGGTGGAGGACCGAGAGGAGGTTGAGGAGGCAGAAGCAGTGGAGGAACTTCGAGATAAAGAGGATTGACGCACAACTCGTGGGGACGGCAAGACTTGGACAGCAGCCCCTTGTCCTGCTGTCACCATAGTTACCCAGTGTCCAGTCAGCGATATGTAACGCCCCTGTCCATGCCTACTTGTCCAATTGTCTGTGGTGAAATTCACCCTGTCACACACAGAGTTTCTCAAAGAAGCGGCGATGTTGTGTGCGACATGCTGGTGGAGCGCAGGTACACCTTTCTTTGAGAAGTAGTGCCGACTGGGCATCTGGTACTGGGGCACTGCGACGGACATAAGGTCTCGAAAATCCTCTGTGTCCACCAGGCGGAAAGGCAGCATTTCTGTAGCCAAGAGTTTGCAGATGGTGAAATTCAACCTCTTAGCTTTCTCATGGCTAGGAGGAAATGGTTTTTTATTTGTCCACATCTGAGGGACCGAGAGCTGGCTGTTGTGCTTAGACCGGGTTGAGAAGGGTGTCCCTGGCAAACTGCCGGTCTGTTAAGAAGATGCAGGCGGACCTGTTAGGTTGCCTTGATCCAAAGGTGGTGCTATCGATGTCAGACAGGGCTGAACACCAGCTGGTGTTTCCACCTCCAAAGAATATGATGACCTGCTAATCACGCTGGCTGTTGCGGGTAAAGAGGTGGCAGGTTTGCGTCACAAAACAGGTGTGACTGCTGTCCCCCCAGTCACAAAGGATGAAGAGGCCGCGGATGCCCAAGATGTGGCAGACGGTGGTTGGCCCGGCCGGCTAGGCCGCATTGTAGCACAGTGAGATTCCCACTGCAACTTATGCTTCATATCCATGTGCCGGTTCATGCATGAAGTACTGAAACTATGTATTTTTTGGCCTCTACTTAGCTTTTGCTGACAAATGTTACAGATAACATGAGTTGGGTCATCTTTATCGATCTGAAAAAATGCCCAGGCTATGCAAGGCTTAGCACCCATGCGACCTGAAGAGCCACCACGACTTGTGTTGAGAGGCAGAGTTGTGTTTGAGGATGCAGTTGTTGACGTGCTTCCAGTACTACGTCTCTGTCCAGGAAGGCGCAACCTGACCTCGTCGTCACTAGCATCCTCCTCCACCTCCTTTGCTGACCTCATCGACTGGCTGACTGTGGGTTGACAGTAAGTGGGATCTCCAACCTCGTCATCATCACCCTGTGTGTTATCACACCCATCGTCCTCAGAGCCAACCTCCTCCTGCCCTGACAAAAAACTAAAGTTGTCACTCCAATCAGGTATTTGAGTCTCATCATCGTCTTCCTCATTGTCTCCACCAACAGGAGTTACAGTTTGGGAACTTGAGTCGACATTATGGTCAGAACCTTCTGCGTCTGGTCCTGGATCCGACTCATAAAGATTCTGGGCATCAGTGCAGATCATTTCCTCGTCTGGATTCACAGAAGCTCTGGAGCCGACCTCTGATTCCCAGGCTATAGTATGAGTAAACAGCTCTGCAGACTCAACCATCTGTTCTACCCCATACTCAGACGGGCAGCTGGAGACTTGGGAGCTGTGAAGAAGCAAGTGCGATTGGGGTGACACCTCTGAGGACTGGATTATTTGTGATGTTGAAGTTGAGGTGGAGGAGAGCCCACTTAAAGGAGCACTTGATATCCATTGAAGCACCTTCTGTTTTTGTGCCTCATCTGGAATTTTTAGCGATTGGCGTGCCTGTAAGAAAGGGATCTTATCACATTGTCCGCTAAAAGAAGTAGACATCTTAGTTTGGCAGGAAGATGGTCTTTCTTCTGCAGATGTTACTGTTGCTTTAACACCTACCCCACAGACACAACCTTTTTTTCCCTTCCCAACACGCCTATTCACCTTTCCACCAGCAGCAGGCCTTTTTCCACACATTTTGGTGGTTAACTAATTCACAACTCTGGAGTTGTTGCACAAAAAGCAATGGATGGGAACCGAGCAGAGCTGAGCGGCCAAACTGTGGTATTAGCCCAAAAGTATTGTCTGGGTTAGATGCAGATAAAAATTATTTTGAATTTGCAACTTGGTGGAGGTTAGTATAGATGGACTAATAGAACAAGTCCCACACACTGCTACAAGCCGAAATATTTTTTCAGAGCTAGATGCAGAAAAAAATTATATTGAATTTGCAACCTGGTGGAGGTTAGTATAGATGGAGTAATAGAACAAGTCCCACACACTGCTACAAGCTGAAATATTTTTCAGAGCTAGATGCAGAACTAATAGAATGATGCTATGCCCAAAAGGTTTTACTTCACTAGGTGCAGTAAAAAAATTGGTATTCTATACACAGGTGCTGTAGCTTGCAATACAGATAGGCTACTCCACTGACTAACACACACTGCAAGAGACCAAAAAGGATTTGCTTGGCTAGACTTAGCCAAATGCTGTGAAAAAAACTTGCACAGCACTAAAACAGACCTGCCTGGCAAAAAGTGATAGGAACTGATTTAACCAAGCCCTCAAAAGGACTGCAATTATTATTAGTCTTTACTCCCAACCTATCTATTTAAGAGCACAGACCTGCCTGATAAAAGTGTTAGGAACTGATGTAACCTAGCCCTGAATAGGACTGCAATTAGAATTAGTCTTTACTCCCAACCTATCTATTTAAGAGCACAGACCTGCCTGATAAAAGTCGTAGGAAATTATGTAACCTAGTCCTTAAAAGGACTGCAATCACAACTATTCCCTACTCCCAAGCTATCTGTAGATTTGTGCGAAAATTGGCTTGAAATTAACAAAGTTTAGCGCACACAGCAATAGCGGTGCCGTCTAACACACAGCTGCAGCAGTGAGAAAATGGTGGCGACGGGGAAAATGGCTGGGTCTTATAGGGCAAGGACATGTGACATACACTGCCAATGACACATGCCCTTGCTTGTGTGAAAAAATGCACTTTGCTCCGTGTGTGCGCTGCTGATAGGCTGACAGATTGCACCTACCCACTGTAAATGCGGGAAAGAGAAAAAAAAATGGAGATCTTCATTATTTAAGCAGAGATCCATCCCCTGCTCCTCCCCCGACCCCCCGGAACACTCAAACTGCGTATTAACATTAATTTTCAGCATTACTGAGAAAAAATCCAGTTATGATTTTGGTGCACGAACAGTTATCGAACATAACCTCGAACAGCCGAATTTTTTTCAAATTGTTCATGTTCGCCGAACGGCTCGAACACCGACCAAAGCAGCTCGAATTTGAAATTGGCAAACAGTTCGAGTCGAGCACTGCTCATCTCTAATTATAATAACATGTGCTCTCTCCCAGCTGCCAGTTCATTACAACTACATATCCCCTTCTCACAATTCCTTACAATTAAATGTCTTCTCTCCCACCTCAACCCGAATTTGTTACAATTAATTGTTCTCTCTTCCAACCCAATTCAATACAATTACAAGTCACTTCCCCCTATTCATTACAATTACATATTTTCTCTCTCACCCACCCCTAAATCGTTACAATTATGTCCTCTCTCCCACTCTCAATTCATGACAATTTCATGTCCTTTCTTCCACCCCTTCCAATTCCTTTTAATTGAATGTGTTCACTCCCACCTCAACCCCGATTCATTACAATTTAATGTGCTCACTCCCAGCCCCCAATTCATTACAATTACATGTCCCCTCCCTCAAGTCATTACATTGACTTGTTTTCTCTCCCACCTACTCCCAATTCATTACAATTATATCCTTTCTCCCACCACGCAATTCATTAGAATTACAGGTCCTCTCTCCCACCCCAGTTCAATACAATTGTATGTCCTTTCCCCCAATTTCTTACAAATATACAGTATGTTCTCTCTCTCTTTTATCTACCCACAATTCATTACAACGCCATGTTTTTTCTTCTACCCCGCCCACTCAGTTCATTGCAATTTCATGTCCTCTTTTCCACTTTCCAATTCATTATATTTACATGTCCTCTCCCAACCCCTAAATCATTCCATTTACATAACTTCTCTACAACTCTTCAATTCATTACCATTCTATGTTTTTTCAAATTCCCCTCCCCTAATTAATTACAATTAGTGATGAGCTAGCACTAAAATGCTCGGGTACTCGTTGCTCAGGCCGAGCAAATTGGAATGCTCGAGTGCTCGGTCCGAGAAACCAGCCCAATGTACAGTAAGTCTATGGGAAACTCGAGCATCTGCCTAAAAATTGCCCAAATAGATGGGAACAGTGCTCAAATGACATGGGAACAGCATTGGGGAGATCCCTGGAAGCATTTATGACTCCCAGGTCAATGCTATCAACAATGTTGTCAGAAGTATTACGCCACTTTTACGGGCTCACAATAAAACATACAAAAATTAAACCAAAGTGGATTTTCCTGGGAAATATGTTAAGGAACATCCTTTCCGGGGCAATGACTTGTATATAAGGCAAAATAAATAATCAAAAACAAATATTCTGCAGCACACCTTGGGCTATGTTCACATGTAGCATTATTGATGAGTTTTTGCACTTTTGCATTGCTTTCAACTGTGACAAATGCATTCACTGGGAAATGTCATTTTAACATTTTACAACCTTATCTGGCCATGTGGTGTGTGAAACATGATTAGACACATTCTGTTTCATTTATGAAGGAGGGATTGTGAAAGTCACAAACATTATTTTTGCAGCCTTACTATTCTTAAAGGGCCAGTCGGCTATGCTTTGTTTTTCCCATTATTAAAGATTGGGTCTCCTATACTGCTATTGCGTATGCAGTGACTGCAAGGGCTGCCAAAAAATTGGACGCACCCAATACCCCTTTGAAGAGACATAGAGGAGGGACTCAGTAACAAAAATGTTCCCATTTTAAAGGAGTGGGTCTCCTATAGTGGTAATGCCCATGCTGTGACTGCAAGGGCTGCCAAAATTTGGGAAAAACGCCACTAACAATTTAAACATACATAGAGCTGGGGCACAGTAACGACATGCTCCCATTAGAAAGGAGAGGGTCTGCTATACAGTTATAGGGTATGCAGTGAGTCCAACAGCTGCTAAAATTTAGGAAAAACCCAACTAACAATTTAAACACACATAGAGCTGGGGCACAGTAACGACATCTTCCCATTAGATGTCATGGCATGGTACGTGTGTGAGCTCGACTCGCCTCAGAGCCACCACCAGGTTCCAGCTATTGTCACACATGACCATGCCTGACTGTAGGGTCAGCGGTGTCAGCCACAGATCTGCCTGCTCTTTCAGAGCTGTCCACAACTCTTCAGCATTGTGAGATTTGTCACCTAATCATATTAGCTTTAGCACAGCCTGTTGCCGCTTGGACGAGGCAGTGTTGCAGTACTTCCATCTTGCGACTGATATGGTCATTTCGGAGATGGAGGCTGAAGAGGAGGAGGAGGTGCAGGAGCTGTAAAATTTGGGGGAAACCCTGATTGACCCATGTCCCGCAATCCTTGGCATCGGGAGGATGTGTTTCATCCCAAGGTCTGACTGGGTCCTGGCTTCCGCTATATTAACCCAGTGTGCCATCAGGGAGATGTACCATCCCTGCCCCCAAGCACTTGTCCACGTGTCCGTGGTTAGGTGGACTTTGCCATTAACTGCGTTGTTGAGGGCATGGCTAATCTTGTGGGACACGTGCTCGTGTAATGCGGGGATGGCACACCGGGAGAAATAGTGGTGGCTGGGGACCGAGTACCGAGGGATGGCCGTCGCCATCAGGTTGCGGAAAGCTTCCATCTCCATGAGCCTAAAAGGCAACATTTTAAGCGCAAGCAGTCGCAAAATGTGTTAATTTAGTAGTGTGGCCTTTGGGTCGTTGGCTCCGTATTTGCACTTGCACTGGGGTAGGGACAACTGAACGCTGCGCTGGGACAAGGAAGTGGGCTTGCTTGCTGATGGTGCTAGTTGAGAGTGTGCACCGACACGTGCAGGGTAGGAGGCATCTTCACATGCACCATGGACAGGGTATTGGCGTGCACGCACAACAGCGGAAGAAGCAGTGGTGTCACCCACAGACCCTGTTTCTGGACCCTGGGGTTCAGCAACTTAGTCGGGTGCTTTGCTGCCATGTGCCTGATCATGCTGGTGGTGGTCAGGCTGCTAGTTTTTATACCCCTGTTGATGCTGGCCTGGTAGGTGGTGCAAATGGCCTTTTTGAGGTTATCTGCAGAGTCTTTAAAAAACAACCAGACTCGGGAAGACCTAACAGTTGTACTGACAACTTCCGTCGTGTTGGCGTTACCAAGAACACTTTCCCGCCTTGTCTCTGCAGCCACCACACTGCTTCTTCCCGCCTGTTGTGGTGCTACACCTCCCTCTCCCTGTGTGCTGCTGTCCTCGCTCTGTATATCCCCCTGACAGGTTGGGTCAATTACTTTATCATACACTACCTCGTCTTCCATTTCCCCACCCTGGTCCTCCTCCTGACGTTCTGGCAATTGTGTCTCATCATCATCATCCACCTCTTGCGACAGCAATTGCACTTTCCCACTGTTGTCTTTGTGTAACCATGGCTGCTCCAATATTTGGGCATCGCTACACGAGTTCTCCTCTTGACTCGCTTGAAGCTGGCCGGGCAAGAAGCCCGAATCTACAAATGGAAAAGTGAACAGCTCTTTGCAGTGTCCAAGTGTGGGATCAGTTGTCTCCAGGCACTAGGCATGGTGGGAGGAAGGAGGATCAGGGTGAGGAATATGTGGCTCACGGCTACTGAGACTTGACCGTGTGGAAGACAAGATGGTGGTGGTGGCTAAGTGACTGGAAGCATTATCTGCTATCCAACCAACAACCTCTTGACACTGCTATGGGTTCAATAGTGGTGTGCTGCGGTCCCCTAGTAATTGGAACAGGAAGGTCGAGCGACAAGATGTGGATGTTTGTTGTGGCACAATTTCAGCTTGCCCACGGCCACGTCCTCGGCCCCTGCATGCACCATCACCATCAAAACCACTTCCCCATCCCTTGCCACGCACCTTGCCCATTTTAAATGGAAGACAATATTTTCCACGTTCACGAGAAATGGCTGATCTTGGAATGCTGTTATATGTGATACGTCTGACAGAGAACCACGGTTTTAAATAGCAGGCCTGTAATTTACTAATATTATTCTACACAGAAAACTTGTGTGAATAGCTTGACCGACACACTGCAGCGAAATGGAAGGCAGAAATGGCTGATTTTGGAACACTGTTATAGGTGATATGTCTAACAGAGAACTACAGTTTTAAATAGCAGGCCTGTGATTTACTAATATTATTCTACACAAAGACCTAGTTAGAAGAGCTCGACAGACACACTGCAATGAAATGAAAATGGAAGAAATGGCTGATTTTGGAACATTGTTATAGGTGGTATGTCTGACAGAGAACCACGGTTTTAAATAGCAGGCCTGTAATTTACTAATATTATTCTACACAGAGACCTAGTGTGAATAGCTTGACCGACACACTGTAACTAAATGAAAATTGAAGAAATGGCTGATTTTGGAACACTGTTACAGGTGATATGTCTGACAGAGAACCACGGTTTTAAATAGCAGGCCTGTAATTTACTAATATTATTCTACACAGAGACCTAGTGTGAACAGCTTGACCGACACACTGCAATGAAATTAAAATGGAAAAAATGGCTGATTTTGGAAAACCGTTATAGGTGATATGTCTGACAGAGAACCACGGTTTTAAAAAGCATGCCTTTACTTTACTAATACTATTCTTTACAGACACCTAATGTGAATAGCTTGACCGACACACTGCAACAGATTCGAAAAGGAGGCCAATATTTTCCACGTTCAGTTCAAATTTCTGGATTTTATCGTTGAACTATGGAACAAATCTGGCTGTATTCTGCAGTGCTAACAAGCAAATGGAGCAGAAAAATTGTGTACTCTGGATTGCTTTTTAAGCAAATAACCAGGATTAAAATAAAAAAAAAATTGCCCTGGACCCTGAAATCTGGTGCTATGTCTGCAAATATCTCTAATTATTACAGCAGCAGCAGACAGGATGTTCAATGGACCCTCTTGCACTATATGCACTGCAGTCTGCCACATACCCTGCCTGCTTGCCTAACTCCTGCTATCACCACTGAATTTGTGCAGCTGGATTAGTCCTCAGATGGACTGTTATTTCAGTTGGATATATATATATATATATATATATATATATATATATATATGCTATATGCACTGCAGTCTTCCACATGCACAGCCTGTCTGCCTAACACTGATTATATGCAGCTTGATTAGTCCTCAGAAGGACTGTTAGTTCAGATGTATATACGTATGTATATATATATATATATATATATATATATATATGTTTTGGAATACCTATACTAACAGGACGCTCAATGGACCCTCTTGTGCTGTATCATACGCTGCAGTCTGCCACATACACTGCCTGCCTGTCTAACTCCTGCTATCACCACTGAATATATGCAGCTGGATTAGTCCTCAGAAAGACTGTTAGTTCAGATGGATATATATATATATGTTGTGGAATACCTATATTAACTATAAACAAGCAAATCTCTCCCTGATGCGGCAGCACCTCTCCCTACTCAGCCTGATTCCGGGGTAGACTCTGACGAGCATAGCGGCGCCAGGTCTTATATATACCTGATGTCGCTGTGCTGCCAGCCAATCACTGTAATGCCCACCACCAACATGGCTACGGCATTACAGTGCGTGGCAGGCAATCCCTGCATGTTCACTGGCTCTCTAAAGAGTGCCAAACATGCATGGAGGGGACCCGAGTTCCCGCCTGAGCAACCGGAAATACTCGCCGAGCTTGTCGAACACCGTGATGCTCGGGCAAGTAACGAGCAGTGACGAGCATGTTCGCTCATCACTAATTAAAATTCCATCCAATCTAAACAAAAACCCCAATGTTTTATGCTTCTATGAACCTTTTCTAACCAAATGAGCCGTTACTCTAATTAATCCCTTCAAAAGTTTATTCTTGTTTTGTTTTAATGATGCTTTTTCAGTGAGTAAAAAATAAAAGTTGATAAAAATGAATATACTTTGCAGTTCAATCCTTTAACGTATTCAAGATATCTGAAAATGGGAACAATATGTATATTAATGTATATATATTTAAATTCAGAGGTGAATGTGCTGTTGTGAGAAGTGAATACAATTATATCCACTTAGGGGAATGCTATTCGAGTTTTAGGCCCTCAAAACATCATGTTTTTTCCTATTTAACATATATACAATAAAATGTTATTATAAATAGGATATTGTTACACAAGCCTAGTAGTGACACATTTGGATAATAATAAAACCTTTTTAACTGATACAGCATGTGCTTTTCAATAGTTTTTCGCGATACATCTTTTGAACTTATGTCATTAACCCCTTCACAACATGTACGGCGCTTCGGGAAGTGTGTTCCCACAAACCGCCAAAATTCTATAGACGGAGACGGAAGTAGGGAGGAGCTAGAGACAACGCTGCTTCCTGCCGCCCCCCCCACCTGTCTACATAGAATCTTATAAAAAAAAAACACAAAAATTGAGCTTTATTTAAGTTGGTATACATACAGCACATAAACACATGTTCACAATGGCCATAAATCAGACAAAACTTACAAGAAGCAAAATGAATATAAACCCTGCTGTAACTAACTAAAAAGTAAAAAGCAAAAGTGCATTTAAATAACATAGGGTTCTTAGTAACACTAAAAGCCATCCCAAAGCGGCAAGGTGACCCTATTCAGGACGATCCTACGCTGTCTAATACTGAAAACTTTACCATGGGTCAGAATTGACCTCAGTGTGTGAATAAGGGCAGACAAAGGACCGGGTCCAGAACTGTGGACACCTCAGCCTTAAGAACCTTTTTAAATGTAATTTTCAGCTCAAGGAAGGCAGGCCATGTCTTTGCTTGCATAAAATGCAAAAATACAAAAAAGAAAAAGCAGTAATTAGTCGCAGCACAGGTGAGCTGCATCCAAAATGCTGCTATTCCTGATCGTGGGCATATACCCTTATACACTGAGAGAACAAAGGAGCCTCATGTGTTAAAATTGATGTATTAATATTCAGCATGATGGGCCCTTTCTTTCAGAACTCAACATATACAGTGGTGGCCAAAAGTATTGGCACCCCTGTAATTCTGTCAGATAATACTCAGTTTCTTCCTGAAAATGATTGCAATCACAAATTCTTTGGTATTATTATCTTCATTTTATTTGTCTTCAATGAAAAAACACAAAAGAATTGTCCTAATGCCAAACTGGATATAATTCCACACCAAACCAAAAAAAGGGGGTGGACAAAAGTATTGGCAGCGTTTGAAAATCATGTGATGCTTCTCTAATTCGTATAATTAACAGCACCTGTAACTTACCTGTGGCACCTAACAGGTGTTGGCAATAACTAAATCCCACTTGCAGCCAGTTGACATGGATTAAAGTTGACTCAACCTCTGTCCTGTGTCATTGTGTGTACCACATTGAGCATGGAGAAAAGAAAGAAGACCAAAGAACTATCTGAGGACTTGAGAAGCCAAATTGTGAGGAAGCATGAGCAATCTCAAGGCTACAAGTCCATCTCCAAAGATTTGAATGTTCCTGTGTCTTCCGTGCGCATTGTCATCAAGAAGTTTAAAGCCCATGGCACTGTGGCTAACCTCCCTAGATGTGGACGGAAAAGAAAAATTGACGAGAGATTTCAACGCAAGATTGTGCAGATGGTGGATAAAGAACCTCTACTAACATCCAAACAAGTTTAAGCTGCCCTGAAGTCCGAGGGTACAACAGTGTCAACCCTTACTATCCATCGGCGTCTGAATGAAAAGGGACTGTATGGTAGGATACCCAGGAAGACCCCACTTCTTACCCCGAGACACAAAAAAAGCCGGGCTGGAGTTTGACAAAACTTACCTGAGAAAGCCTAAAATCTTTTGGAAGAATGTTCTCTGGTCAGATGAGACAAAAGTAGAGCTTTTTGGGAAAAAGCATCAACATAGAGTGTACAGGAAAAAAAAAGAGGCATTCAAAGAAAAGAACACGGTCCCTACAGTCAAACAAGGCGGAGGTTCCCTGATATTTTGCGGTTGCTTTGCTGCCTCTGGCACTGGACTGCTTGACCGTGTGCATGGCATTATGAAGTCTGAAGACTACCATCAAATTTTGCAGCATAATGTAGGGCCCAGTGTGAGAAAGCTGGGTCTCCCTCAGAGGTCATGGGTCTTCCAGCAGGACAATAACCCAAAACACACTTCCAAAAGCACTATAAAATGGTTTGAGAGAAAGCACGGGAGACTTCTAAGGTGGCCAGCAATGAGTCCAGACTTGAATCCCATAGAACACCTGTGGAGAGATCTCAAAATGGCAGTTTGGAGAAGGCACCCTTCAAATATTAGGGACCTGGAGCAGTTTGCCAAAGAAGAATGGTCTACAATTCCAGCAGAGCATTGTAAGAAACTCATTGATGGTTACCAGAAGCGGTTGTTCGCAGTTATTTTGGCTAAAGGTTGTGCAACCAAGTATTAGGCTGAGGGTGCCAATACTTTTGTCTGGCCCATTTTTGGAGTTTTTTGTGAAATGATCAATGATTTGATTTTTGCTTCATTCTCTTTTGTGTTTTTTCCTTGCAAGCAAATTAAATGAAGATAATAAGACCAAAGAATTTGTGATTGCAATCATTTTCAGGAAGAAACTGAGTATTATCTGACAGAATTGCAGGGGTGCCAATACTTTTGGCCACCACTGTATAGACATATATATATATATATATATATATATATATATATATATATATATATATATACAGTATATAAATACGGGGGTCACCCAGACAATTTTGTGTTTTCCTTAAAAACTCATACTTTTATTTATCAAATGAGTTGCAAAATGAATAGAAAATATAGTCCAGACATTGACAAGGTTAGAAATAATGATTTTTATTTGAAAGAATAATTTTTTGCTTCAAACTTTGCTTTCGTCAAAGAATGCTCCCTTTGCAGCAATTACAGAATTGCAGACCTTTGGCATTCTAGCTGTTAATTTGCTGAGCTAATCTTGAGAAATTTCACCCTATGCTTCCTGAAGTCTCTCCCACAAGTAGGATTGCTTTGATGGGCACTTTTTGCATACCATACGGTCAAGCTGCTCCAACAACAGCTCAATGGGGTTGAGATCTGGTGACTGCGCTGGCCACTCCATTACAGATAGAATACAAGCTGCCTGCTTCTTCCCTAAATAGTTCATGCATAATTTGGAGGTGTGCTTTAGGTTATTGTCCTGTTGTATGATGAATTTGGCTCCAATCAAGCGCTGTCTACAGGGTATGGCATGGCATTGCAAAATGGAGTGATAGCCTTCCTTATTCAAAATCCCTTTTACCTTGTAGAAATCTCCCTCTTTACCAGCACCAAAGCAACCCCAGACCATCACATTCCCTCCACCATGTGTGACAGATGGCGTCAGGCATTCTTCCATCATCTTTTCAGTTGTTCTGCGTCTCACAAATGTTCTTCTGTGTGATCCAAATACCTCAAACTTTGATTTGTCTGTCCATAAAACCTTTCTCCAATCTTCCTCTGTCCACTTTCGGTGTTATTTTGCCCATATTAATCTTTTCCTTTTATTAGCCAGTCTCAGATATGGCTTTTTCTTTGCCTCTTTGCCCTGAAGGCCAGCATTCCGGAGTCGCCTCTTCACTGTAGACGTTGACACTGGCGTTTTGCGTGTACTATTTAATGAAGCTGCCAGTTCGTTTTGCGTGTACTATTTAATGAAGCTGGCAGTTGAGGAGCTGTGAGGTGTCGATTTCCCAAACTAGAGACTCTAATGTACTTGTCTTGTTGCTCAGTTGTGCAGCGGGGCCTCCCACTTCTCTTTCTACTCTGGTTAGAGCCTGTTTGTGCTCTCCTCTGAAGGGAGTAGTACACACCGTTGTAGGAAATCTTCAGTTTCTTGGCAATTTCTCGACTATAGACTGTTGAGTTTCACATGAAAGTTCTCTTTTTCTGGCCATTTTGAGAGTTTCATAGAGCAAACAAATGTAATGCTCCAGATTTTCAACTAGCTCAAAGGATGGTCAATTTTATAGCTTCTCAAATCAGCCATACCGTTTTCAGCTGGGCTAACATACTTGTGCCAGGGTTTTCTAGGGTTTTCTAAACATCCATTAGCCTTCTTACACAGTTCGCAAACACAATGTACCATTAAAACACTGGAGTGGTGGTTGTTGGAAATGGGCCTCTATACACCTATGTAGATATTGCAAAAAAAACAAGATGTTTGCAGCTAGAATAGTCATTTACCACATTAACAATGTATAGAGTGTATTTCTGATTCATTTAATGTTAGCTTCATTGAAAAAAAATGTGCTTTTCTTTAAAAAATAAAGACAATTCTAAATGACAATTCTAAATGACCCCAAACTTTTGAACGGTAGAGTATATATATACACACTCAATGGGGAAAATAAGTATTTAATACACTGCCGATTTTGCAAGTTTTCCCACCTACAAAGAATGGAGAGCTCTGCAATTTTTATCATAGGTACACTTCAACTGTGAGAGACAGAATCTAAAAAAAATCCAGAAAATCACATTGTATGATTTTTACATAATTAAGTATTTGATCACCTACCAACCAACAAGAATTCTGGCTCTCACAGACCTGTTAATTTTTATTTAAGAAACCCTCCTACTCTGCACTCAATACCTGTATTTATTGCACCTGTTTGAACTCGTTACCTGTATAAAAGACACCTGTCCACACACTCAATCAATCAATCACACTCCAACCTCTCCACCATGGTCAAGAACAAAGAGCTGTCTAAGGACACCAAGGACAAAATTGTAGACCTGACCAAGGCTTGGATGGGCTACAGGAAAATAGGCAATCAGATTGTTGAGAAGGCAAAAACTGTTGGCACAATTATTAGAAAAAGGAAGAAAAACAAGATGACAGTCAATATCCCTTGGTCTTGGGCTCCATGCAAGATCTCATCTCGTGGGGTAAGGATGATTCTCAGAAAGGTCAGGAACCAGCCCAGACTTACAAGGGAGGACCTGGTCAATGACCTGAAGAGAGCTGGGACCACAGTCTGAAAATTACTATTGGTAACACGCTATGCCATCATGGACTAAAATCCTGCAGGGCACGCAAAGTCCCCCTGTTCATGCCAGCACATGTCCAGGCCCATTTGAAGTTCGCCAAAGACCATCTGGAAGATCCAGAGGAGGCATGGGAGAAGGTTATGTGGTCAGATGAGACAAAAATAGAACTTTTTAGAGGAAGAAGAAGGATGAGTACAACCCCAAGAACACCGTCCGAACCATGAAGCATGGTGGGGGAAACATCATACTTTGGCAATGCTTTTCTGCAAAGGGGACAGGACGACTGCGTCATATTGAAAGGAGGATGGATGGAGTCATGTATAACGAGATTTTGGTCAATAATCTCCTTCCCTCAGTAAGAACATTGAAGATGGGTCGTGGCTGGGTCTTCCAGCATAACAATGACCCAAAACACACAGCCAGGGCAACTAAAGAGTGGCTCCGTAAGAAGCATTTCAAGGTCTTGGAGTGGCCTAGCAAGTCTCCAGACCTGAACCCAATAGAAAATCTTGGGAGGGAGCTGAAACTCAATGTTGCCCAACGACAGCCCTGAAACCTGAAAGATCTGGGGAAGATCTGTATGAAAATCCCTGCTGCAGTGTGTGCAACTTGGTGTGCTAATGCGCAGGAAACATCTGACCTCTGTAATTGCAAACAAAGGTTTATGTATAGTGTTGAGCCACCCCCGTAGTGTTCGAGTTCGGTTCGGTTCGCCGAACTGTTCGTCGAACTGTTCGTCGAACACCTTCGAACACCGTTAAAACCAATGGCAGGCAAGCAAAAACACATAGAAACACATAGAAAACACCTTCAAAGGTGTCCAAAAGCTGACAAACTGCTCAGAAGACACAACTAACACATGGAAAAGTGACAAGTACATATGGTCATGCGAAAAGAAAAGAGGTGGAGGAGTAAAAGGAGGGGGAGACACAGATATAGGCATGTCATGCCCTTCTAAAATCCAAAAAGTGAGAAGCCGAGACGGCCAGTCCGCTCCTGCCCGTGCCACCTCCGTGTCGCCGGGTTTGTGCCAGAGCCGCGGTGAACCCTGACGGCCAGCCCCCCTCTCCCAATACTGGTGCCTGTCCGCTGGTGGGTCGAGAGAGCCCCCCTGTGGTGGAGGCAGCTCTAAGCTTTTTAATTTAAATTGTCCCTCTAATTTGAATGAATACACTTTAAATCCATTTACAAGGATCTATTGGAGGGCAAGTCTCATGCCAGCAGCCGCGTAATTCCAGCTCCAGTAGCGTCCACTAAAGCTGCTGCAGTTAAAAAGCTTTTATAAGGATCGAGCTCGGCTGTCCACCGCAAGGCATCCTAGTGCCAGTCCCAGCCCCTATGCCTTGGGGTGCCTCCTGATGCTCTTCACTAAGTATCCCGTGGTCCCGAAGCATTTCCTTTGAAAAAATTAAGTGTCCAAACTACAGGTGGTGTAGCTTGCTTAACAGCCGGGATAATCCGCTGACTAGCAGACACTGCTACTAGGCACAAAGTATTTCCTGGGCTAGATGCAGTTAAAAATTTGTAAGTAGATACTCTCGTTGGATGCTGAGAAAGCATTCCATAGAGTCTCCTGGCACGCCATATATGATTCTCTTAAAAAGCTTGGGGTAGGGGTTTAGGGGACCCTTTTATAGCCAAAATCACGGCCCTGTATCACAATACGTCACCTAGGCTGAAGATAAATGGAACTGTAGCACCGAGGGCTCGGTTGCTACAGACGTATTGCACCTCACCCAGAGGTGTGATATCTCACTCTCAGATAAGGATGGAGTGTGGATCAGGACCCGACACCTGCATGCATTACACCACATTGCCGTGGGGCAGGGCGACCAATATGCCCCTGAGATGGGCACGACAGTCCCTGTCCCTGGCTGGAGTGGGGGGAGGGAACACTGAGGAAGGGGAACCCTGCAGTGCAGGAGCAGGGAGGAAGCAGTTCCTGGGTGCATTGAGAAGGGAGTATAAAAGGTGGGCACCATCTTAGTTCAGTGCAGAGAAGTCTGAGCAGAAGTGGCAGGGAGCAGGGGCTCTGCATGAGCTCTGCTCCGGAGGCGGGCCTAGTAACAGAGGCCCAGGCCTGCAAGAGGGAGAAGGAAGGAAGAGGAGCGGAGAAGGCTCCAGGAACGAGGAATGAAGGGATCCCAGGGGTGCGGACGGGCGAGTCGCCACCGCACGCCCGAATCCACCTGCGTGGAGGGGTCAGGCCAAAGGGGGAGACCGGTCCCCGAACTAGTGGAGGCAGGAAACGACCCTCAGCTAGAAACCGGAGGCTCTGACATTTTATGTGGCGCAGCCCCTTGCTCCACCCGCTAGGAAGGCACCACATAGGGTCAGGGAAACTGGCGCCAAGTTTACCAAGAGGAGGCCCGAGGCAGCCGGACAGAAGTGTTGGTAAGAAATGCCAGACAAAGGACACACAAAGGGGGTCCTGTGAAGCGCTCCAAAGTTATCTGGGAGTTGTCTGAGCCCCTCACCTGGTGAGCACAGTACGACGTGGGCAGCCGTTACCTGCAGACGTGGTCTGGATAATAAGAACTGTGAGTAAAGGCCCTGAACTGCATCACTGACTCCGTGTCGTTACTGCTGCTGCCCTGCACCATCACCCCCATCCTCCGCATACACTGCCCTGAGGCTATACTCCTCCCGTGGGGAGTTATGCTACGCTCTGCTGCACCCACAACACCAGCCTTAGCGGTCTGCCCTGTAGCGGCGGTTCACTCTGACCGCAATCCACGGGTGGCGTAGTCGGACATTTAAACATCAAAACCACATAAATAGTTCCGCCACTGGTTTGACCGCCCTGAGCCACGGAACCGGATCGCCGCCACGAAGACTACAACCACCAGCATCCACCAAAAAGGGTCCGGCTCCGGGTGTCCCAAGGCCCAGGGGGTGCGTCAGAACATTTTCATCACCTTTCACAATCACCAATGGGACAAGGCAGGGATGTCCTCTGTCCCCTCTCTTATACATCCTAGTGATGGAGCACCTGCTCTCATCAATTCGCCATAACCCCAATATTAGGTGGATTGAGGTGGGAGGCACCGAGTACAAGTGCTCTCTATTTGCTGATGATGTCCTAGTATATATCACTCAATCACATATATCCATCCCTGCTGTTATGGCTGAAATAGATCACTTTGTTACATGGTAAAATTTTAAAATCAATGCAGCGAAGTCTGAGGCCCTCGATGTCTCCCTCCCTAAATCCATATAGGATTCCATCCAGTCCAACTTTCCCTTTGCCTGGCCCTCACAGGGTATCAAATACTTAGGAATTCCTATTCATAGAGACCTCTCCCATCTATGTTATCTTAATTTTGGGCCCTTTATTGAACAATTCCATACAGACCACGGTTGGCAAGTTAGAACTGTAAGATTCACTACGTGAACCACTGGTGTTTTGTGGAAAAGCACATGTACACCGCGTTCCAAATTATTATGCAAAAAGTGTTTAGGAGTGATAAGGGAAGAATTTGTTTGTTTGTCAGTTAAACTCATTGATGGTGATGTGTGTCAGGGCTCTTTATATCACTGTAAGCAATTGCAGACACCTGTGCTAATTAGTTTGGCAGGTGTGTCCAATGAAAGGCAAGACTACTTAAGAAGGCTCTCTCACATTATTAAGCAGCCTACATTTTCTGCCAAAATGGGAAAGAAAAAGGATGTGTCGGCTGCTGAGAAGCAACAAATTGTGGAGTGTTTAGGTCAAGGCATGACTACAATCAACATTGTGCGATGATCAGGATGAAGTGTCTTGGCAATCAAGAAGTATGTAGCTGATTCACAGTACACACGTGTGCGTGCTGATAAGGGCAAATTGAGGACTCTTTCCTACAGGCAATTACGTCAGGTTGAAAGAGCAGCGGCAAAAAAGCCTTGTCATAGCAGCAGACAAGTTTTTGAAGCTGCTTGTGCCTCCAACGTCCCCCGAACAACAAGATGCAGGGTCCTTCAGAGGTTTGCAGCTGTGCATACGCCATCCTGTCGACCTCCTCTATCCACTTCACACAAGCAGAAACGGCTCCAGTGGGCCAAACATTACATGAAGACTGATTTCAAAACTGTTTTGTTCACGGATGAGTGCCGTGCAGCGCTCGATGGTCCAGATGAATGGAGTGGAGGATGGCTGGTTGATGGACACCCCACGCAAACACGGCTACAGCGCCAACAAGGAGGAGGTGGAGTAATGTTTTGGGCTGGAATCATGGGGAGAGAGATTGTCGGCCCCTTTAGGATCCCTGAAGGCGCTAAAGATGAACTCCATAATGTATGTGGATTTTCTCAAACAGCACTTCCTGCCATGGTTCAAGAAGAAGAACCGTGTATTTCACAGCAAGATCATTTTTCTGCATGATAATGCACCATCTCATGCTGCACATAAAACATCTGCATCTCTGGCTGATATGGGCATAAAAGGGGACAAACTTATGGTGTGACCCCCATGCTCCCCTGACCTCTACCCCATTCAGAACCTTTGGAGCATCATTAAAAGGAGTGTCTATGATGGCGGGAGGCAGTTCACATCTAAGCAACAGCTCTGGGAGGGTATTCTGTCCTCATGCAAAACAATTGAAGCAGAAACCATCCAAAACCTGACAAATTCAATGGACGAGAGAGTTCAGAAGCTCCTTTCGAACAAGGGGTCCTATGTGAAAATGTAACATCACCTAGAATAAAGTTTTGAGTTGAAAACTGTTTGATTTCAGTTTCTAACAACCTGCTAATGCTTATAATTTCAAAAATGACCATTTTTTTGGTCTTTATTAAAATGAAAAGGTTGATCGAAAAGTTTGGGGGATCTAAGAGTGTGGCAACCCAGTAGTCATGATTACTTCGAATTCTGACAATATGAGGGTCATGCTGCAGGTAGTGCAGCAAGAAGGCACTTATGTGTCTTGCGCATCTCGGAGCCCCAAAATTATTTTCCGGGCTAGATGCAGCTAAAAATTATTTTTAATTTTAAATCTGGTGAAGCTTATTATAGATGGCCTAATAGGATCAGTGCTGCACACTGCTACAAAGCCCAAATTATTTTCCAGTCAAGATACAGATAAACATGATTAGTAATTTGAAAGCTTAAAACGGTTGGTAGGGTGATTTTAACCAATCATCAAGCTTTTACTCTCCCCAGGATGACACAGGGGTAGAAAAGTCGTTTCGGATCCATGATTTGTTCATCTTTATGAACGTGAGTCTGTCTACATTATCAGTGGAGAGCCGCGTGCGCTTATCTGTCAGCACACCACCAGCAGCGCTGAACACACGTTCAGACAGAACGCTGGCTGCGGGGCATGACAAGATCTCCAAGGCGTAAGTGGCTAGCTCCGGCCATTTATCCAGATTGGAAGCCCAAAAAGAGCAAGGGTCCAGTGACACAGTCGTGGCTTCAATGTTTACTTGGAGATACTCCTGTACCATCGTCTCTAGGCGTTGACTATGTGTCAGACTTCTTGTCTCCTGTGGCCTTGCAAAGGATGGGCTAAAAAAGTGGTGAAATGATTCCGCAAAATTGATGTTACCAGCAGATACTGTGGTTCTGTTACGGTTTGAGTGCTGAACACTTGACGGTCCCACGGTTGGCAAGTTGGAACTGTGAGATTCACTACGTGCACCACTGGTATTTTGTGGAAAAGCACATGTAAGATTCTGCAACAGTCTCTGCTGATACTCCTGCATGCGTGCATCCCTTTCTATGGCAGGAATAATTTCTGCAAATTTACTTTTGTACCGGGGATCTAACAGTGTGGCAACCCAGTAGTCAGGATTATTTCTAATTCTCACAATTCGAGGGTCATGTTGCAGGTAGTGCAGCAAGAAGGCACTCATGTGTGTTGCGCATCCAGGAGCACCAAGTCCCTGTTGTGTTGGTGGCGAGGTAACAATCATGCTTCCTTCCTTTGTCCTCTCCCCCCAACCTCGCACAACATAAATGTGATCAAGGTCTCCCTCATCTGATGAGTCTTCCATCAGTTCGTCCTCCACTTCTTCCTGGGCTCCTGCACCTTCCTCACTAGTTTGGCTGCTACCATGCGCCCTGGTAAAACCATCTCCCCCACCCTCACATGCCTGCCGCCTTGGTGCTGCCGACCGTCTGGACCTTGCAGATGTTAGCCCTTCCGCATACAACTCCTCCTCCTCTACTTCCTCCACCTCCTCTTGTGCCACCACCTGACTCCGAATTCTGTTTAACATGTGCTCCAGCATGTAAATCACCGGAATAGTCATGCTGATAATGGCATCGTCAGCACTAAACATCTTCGTCGCCATTTCAAAACTGTGCAGAAGGGTGCATAGGTCCCTGATCTGAGACCACTCCTCCAGCGTGATTTGCCCCACCTCTGAATCTCGTTGGCCCAGGCTATACGTCAGAACGTATTGCACCAGGGCTTGTCGGTGCTGCCACAGTCGCTGCAACATGTGCAGAGTTGAATTCCACCGGGTAGGCACATCGCATTTTAGCCGGTGAAGTGGCAGGCCCAACGACTTCTGTAGAGATGTAAGTCGCTGAGCTGCGGGATGCGAATGGCGGAAGTGAGCACACAGCGACCGTGCCCTCTGCAGAAGGCCATCTAGTCTGGGATAGTGGGCTAAAAATTGCTGGACAACCAGGTTCAACACGTGAGCCATACAAGGCACGTGTGTGACATTGCCCCGGCGAAGGGCCGCACTCAGGTTTGCAGCATTGTCGCACACGGCCTTCCCTGGTTTCAGGTCCAGTGGAGACAACCATTCATGAAATTGGTTCTCCAGAGCTGACCACAACTCCTCAGCTGTGTGACTCACATTTCCCAGACATTTCAATGTAAATCCGCCTGATGACGTTGAGCCCTACTGCCAGCATAGTAAGGAGGTGTGCAGGATCCCTTCTGCGCAGTTAGAAAGCTTGTGGCATGACCAGACAGGCTTTGGGTGCAGGTGGAAGACCGAGAGGAGGTTGAGGAGGCAGAAGCAGTGGAGGAAAAATGACATAAAGAGGATTGACGCACAACTCGTGGGGACGGCAAGACTTGGACAGCAGCCCCTTGTCCTGCTGTCACCATAGTTACCCAGTGCCCAGTCAGCGACATGTAACGCCCCTGTCCATGCCTACTCGTCCAAGTGTCTGTGGTGAAATGCACCCTGTCACACACAGAGTTTCTCAAAGAAGCGGTGATGTTGTGTGCGACATGCTGGTGGAGCGCAGGCACACCTTTCTTTGAGAAGTAGTGCCGACTGGGCATCTGGTACTGGGGCACTGCGACGGACATAAGGTCTCGAAAATCCTCTGTGTCCACCAGGCGGAAAGGCAGCATTTCTGTAGCCAAGAGCTTGCAGATGGTGAAATTCAACCTCTTAGCTTTCTCATGGCTAGGAGGAAATGGTCTTTTACTTGTCCACATCTGAGGGACCGAGGGCTGGCTATTTTGCTTAGACGGGGTTGATAAGGGTGTCCCCGGCAAACTGCCGGTCTGTGAGGAAGATGCAGGCGGACATGTTAGGTTGCCTTGATCCAAAGGTGGTGCTATCGATGTCGGACAGCGCTCAAGACCAGCTGGTGTTACCACCTCCAAAGAAAATGATGACCTGCCAATCACGCTGGCTGTTGCGGGTAAAGAGGTGGCAGGTCTGCGCCCCAAAACAGGTGTGACTGCTGTCCCCCCAGTCACAGAGGATGAAGAGGCCGCGGATGCACAAGATATGGCAGACGGTGGTTGGCCCGGCCGGCTAGACCGCATTGTAGCACACTGAGCTTCCCACTGCAACTTATGCTTCATGTCCATGTGCCGGTTCATGCATGAAGTACTCAAACTATGTATTTTTTGGCCTCTACTTAGCTTTTGCTGACAAATGTTACAGATAACACGAGTTGGGTCATCTTTATCGATCTGAAAAAATGCCCAGGCTATGCAAGGCTTAGCACCCATGCGAACTGAAGAGCCACCACGACTTGTGTTGAGAGGCAGAGTTGTGTTTGAGGATGCAGTTGTTGACGTGCTTCCAGTACTACGTCTCTGTCCAGGAAGGCGCAACCTGACCTCGTCGTCACTAGCATCTTCCTCCACCTCCTCTGCTGACCTCATCTCTTGGCTGACTGTGGGTTGACAGTAAGTGGGATCTCCGACCTCATCATCATCACCCTGTGCGTTATCACACCCGTCGTCCTCAGAGCCAACCTGTTCCTGCCCTGACAAAAAACTAAAGTTGTCGCTCCAATCAGGTATTTGAGTCTTATCATCGTCTTCCTCATTGTCTCCACCAACAGGAGTTACAGTTTGGGAATGAGGGTCTACATTATGGTCAGAACCTTCTGCGTCTGGTCCTGGATCCGACTCATAAAGATTCTGGGCATCAGTGCAGATCATTTCCTCGTCTGGATTCACAGAAGCGCTGGAGTCGACCTCTGATTCCCAGGCTATAGTATGAGTAAACAGCTCTGCAGACTCAACCATCTGTTCTACCTCATACTCAGACGGGCAGCTGGAGATTTGGGAGCTGTGAGGAAGCAAGTGCGATTTGGGTGACACCTTTGAGGACTGGAGTATTTGTGATGTTGAAGTTGATGTGGAGGAGAGCCCACTTAAAGGAGCACTTGATATCCGTTGAAGCACCTGCTGTTTTTGTGCCTCATCTGGAATTTGTAGCGATTGGCGTGGCCGTAAGAAAGGGATCTTATCACATTGTCCGCTAAAAGAAGTAGACATTTTAGTTTGGCTGGAAGATGGTCTTTCTTCTGCACCTACCCCACGGACACAACCTTTTTTCCCCTTCCCAACACGCCTATTCCCCTTTCCACCAGCAGCAGGCCTTTTTCCACTCATTTTGGTGGTTAACTAATTCACAACTCTGGAGTTGTTTGCACAAAAAAACAATGGATGGTAACCGAGCAGAGCTGAGTGGCCAAACTGTGGTATTAGGCCAAAACTATTGGCTGGGTTAGATGCAGAAAAAAATTATTTTTAATTTGCAACCTGATGGAGGTCAGTATAGATGGACTAATAGACCAAGTCCCACACACCGCTAGAAGCCCAAATATTTTTTCAGAGCTAGATGCAGAAATTTTTTTTATTCAATTTGCAACCTGATGGAGGTCAGTATAGATGGACTAATAGACCAAGTCCCACACACTGCTAGAAGCCCAAATATTTTTTCAGAGCTAGATGCAGAAAAAAATTATTTTTAATTTGCAACCTGATGGAGGTCAGTGTTATGCACACGCCCGGGCTAAGCGGCGTGTGCGTGTGATTGGTAGTGATTCCACTGGACCGTGCCGGAGAGTGAATGCCTGGAGGGGCGTGACTAAGTATTCACCCGATCCGACCAGGGTCGCACGACGGCATACGACGCCAGTGCACCAAGGAGGAACCGAGCAGAGGGACCAGGTGCTACTCCAGGACAGACCCCGGACACGGCTGTTGACCCACACAGGGAAATACAGGAACAGGCTGGTAGGCTGGCACACAGACTGGAGGGTATAGGCAGGCACGACTGGTATGCAGGCAGGCGGGTATGCAGGCAGGGGGGTAAAGGCAAGCACAGCTAGAGTGCAGACAGGGAGGCACTAGCAGGTAGGAACACAGGTGGGACAGGACCCAGTACACACCGGGACTCAGGAACAATACAGGCAGAGGGTTACAGGCAAGCACAGCTAGAGTGCAGACAAGGCTGAGCAGGGAGGACAGGGCTCTGTACACACGGAACAGACAGGAAGGGAAAGACAGAGCCAGATACTCACACAGTACTTGCAGAAGCAACAAGCAGGAGTTAGGTACGAGTACAGACTCTGCAGAAAAAGGAAGGGAACGGACATAGAGGCAAAACAGGTAAAGGACAGGAGAGAGTTCAGACTGGAACTGAGTGTACGGAGGAGACCGACACTGCAGCGGGATACAGGAGCGGGTCTGGGAATACGGCCCCCAGAGAGGCGGAACGAACAGGCAAGGAGCGTGTTCAGACAGGACAGACCAGAAACAGGAGCGGGTCTAGGAAATCGGCCACTAGAAGGCGGAACGAACAGGCAAGGAGCGTGTTCAGACAGGACAGACAAGAGAACACAGAAAGGACTCAGTTCAGACACGGGAACTAATACCGCAAAGCAGGAGACATACAGGACTTAGTTCAGACACGGGAACTAATACCGCAAAGCAGGAGACATACAGGACACAGTTCAGACACGGGAGCTGATACCGCAAAGCAGGAGACATACAGGACTCAGTTCAGACACGGGAACTGATACCGCAAAGCAGGAGACATACAGGACTCAGTTCAGACACGGGAACTGATACAAAAAGCAGGAGACATACAGGACTCAGTTCAGACACGGGAACTGATACAAAAGCAGGAGACAAGAGACGGGACCTGGCACCTTCAGAGTGCAAGCACACACTGAAGGAAAACACTATGCTCAGGCAGGGATAGAAGGGAGCTGCTGAGCTATATACCAAGTGTCAGACAGCAATAGGCTGAGGACGCACAAGGGGTGTGACCCACAGCAGGTACAAAAAGCAGGAAGTGATCGGGCGCCGCCCTTAAGCAGCAGAGACAGACACAAACAGACAGCATGGAGGGAAGCCAGAGAGACATTCCGGACAGGAGATCAAGTGCGCGCTCCTGCACAGTGGGAAATGGACCACTATGCAAGGACGCCGCCAGGTATGTTACAGTACCTCCCCCCTTACGCCCCCTCTTCTTCAGACCTGCCAGAATCTTCCGCAGGGAATTCGAGGACCAGTCGTTCACTGGGTTGGAGGGGGACAGAGACTTGAGGGTAATCTCTGCTTCGAGGTACATCTTGTCAAGCTCACAGGAAAAAATAGACGGGTTATCAGGTACATAATGAGGAAAAGTCACTGTCTCTTTGTTATCTGGTGGTATCCCGGAGGATTCAGGAAACAACTGGAGGTCCTCCGCCGGGTCAGAAGAGTGCAGAGGCTCAGAGAAAACAACTGCTTCAGAGTACACTAGGTCGGACTCACTGGAGGAAGCAGGCGAGGTATCGGGTACCGAGTATAGGAAAGTCTCTGTCCATTCACCACCAGGTGGCACCCCGAAGGGTTCTGAACACAACTGGAGGTCCTCCGCCTGGTCGGAGGGGTGTAGAGACTCGGGAGTAACCTCTGCTTCGGAGTACACTAGGTCGGACTCACTGGACGAAGCGAGCGAGGTATCAGGTACAGGATATAGGAAAGTCTCTGTCCATTCACCACCAGGTGGCACCCCGAAGGATTCTGAACACAACTGGAGGTCCTCCGCCTGGTCGGAGGGGTGTAGAGACTCAGGAGTAACCTCTGCTTCGGAGTACACTAGGTTGGACTCACTGGACGAAGCGAGCGAGGTATCAGGTACAGAGTATAGGAGAGTCTCTGTCCTTTCGCTACCAGGTAGCACCCCGAAGGGTTCAGGAGACAACTGGAGATCCTCCGCCTGGTCGGAGGGGTGTAGAGACTCGGAGGTAACTACCACTTTGGGGTACCCATTGTCAGGCTCACAGGACGAAGCGGACAAAGTATTGTGTACCGGGTGTAGAGAAGTCTCTCTCCAATTGTCATCGAGTGGTATCCCGGAGGGTTCAGGAGGCAACAGGGGATCCTCCGCCAGGTAGTAGAGGTGCACAGACTCTGAGGTAACCACAGCTTTGGAGCATCCTTGGACATGCACACCGGTTAAAGAGAGAGAAGCATCTGATGCCGGGTGCAGGAAGTTCTCCTGTGTGGAGTCTGGATGGGCAGAAGTCTCTTCAGCCAGGAGAACTGGTGCACTACCCACGCACATTACCCATTGGGGTTTCTCCGGGATACAGGGAGATGAAGCTTCAGTAGGGACTTCAAGGTTGGGGTCAGGAGGTCTCAGGGAGGACAGACCCTGGCGTGACGGCTTGCCTCTAAGTCTAGCACGTCTGGACTGCCTCTTGAGGTTGAGAGAAGTATTCCGGAAAGCGTAGTCACCCTGTGAGGATTCTGGGTGGGCAGTAGTCTCATTGGGCTGGAGGACTATTGCGCTACCCACACACATTACCCGTCGGGGCTGCTCCGGGATATTGGGAAGTGAAGCTTCAGCAGGGGCTTCAGAGTTAGGGTCCTCGAAGACCATACGAAAGGCCACCAGGAAGGCCTGCAGGTCAAGGATGACAGGATCCCATGCTTCCCATAGGGGGGTGACCCATTTCAAGGCATCACCCGCTAGGTAGTCAATCATAAAGGCCACTTTAGCCCAATCGGAAGGAAAATAGAGAGGGTAGGCCTTAAAGTGTAGCATGCATTGCTCCACAAATGCACGACACTGTCTTGGATCCCCATAGTAACGTGGCGGATCCGCAGGAACGAGGGCTGATAGATCCATCTGGACGGGTGCGTAATTCGCCTGGAACTCAGCTAAAGGGGGAAAAAAAATTTATTTATTTTATTTTAATGCATGTATTCGCTGGAAAAACTTCTCAAAGAGCGAAGGCCGTGGGGCTCAACGGGAACCATGGCCTGAGCATGCTGTTATGCACACGCCCGGGCTAAGCGGCGTGTGCGTGTGATTGGTAGTGATTCCACTGGACCGTGCCGGAGAGTGAATGCCTGGAGGGGCGTGACTAAGTATTCACCCGATCCGACCAGGGTCGCACGACGGCATACGACGCCAGTGCACCAAGGAGGAACCGAGCAGAGGGACCAGGTGCTACTCCAGAACAGACCCCGGACACGGCTGTTGACCCACACAGGGAAATACAGGAACAGGCTGGTAGGCTGGCACACAGACTGGAGGGTATAGGCAGGCACGACTGGTATGCAGGCAGGCGGGTATGCAGGCAGGGGGGTAAAGGCAAGCACAGCTAGAGTGCAGACAGGGAGGCACTAGCAGGTAGGAACACAGGCGGGACAGGACCCAGTACACACCGGGACTCAGGAACAATACAGGCAGAGGGTTACAGGCAAGCACAGCTAGAGTGCAGACAAGGCTGAGCAGGGAGGACAGGGCTCTGTACACACGGAACAGACAGGAAGGGAAAGACAGAGCCAGATACTCACACAGTACTTGCAGAAGCAACAAGCAGGAGTTAGGTACGAGTTCAGACTCTGCAGAAAAAGGAAGGGAACGGACATAGAGGCAAAACAGGTAAAGGACAGGAGAGAGTTCAGACTGGAACTGAGTGTACGGAGGAGACCGACACTGCAGCGGGATACAGGAGCGGGTCTGGGAATACGGCCCCCAGAGAGGCGGAACGAACAGGCAAGGAGCGTGTTCAGACAGGACAGACCAGAAACAGGAGCGGGTCTAGGAAATCGGCCACTAGAAGGCGGAACGAACAGGCAAGGAGCGTGTTCAGACAGGACAGACAAGAGAACACAGAAAGGACTCAGTTCAGACACGGGAACTAATACCGCAAAGCAGGAGACATACAGGACTTAGTTCAGACACGGGAACTAATACCGCAAAGCAGGAGACATACAGGACACAGTTCAGACACGGGAGCTGATACCGCAAAGCAGGAGACATACAGGACTCAGTTCAGACACGGGAACTGATACCGCAAAGCAGGAGACATACAGGACTCAGTTCAGACACGGGAACTGATACAAAAAGCAGGAGACATACAGGACTCAGTTCAGACACGGGAACTGATACAAAAAGCAGGAGACAAGAGACGGGACCTGGCACCTTCAGAGTGCAAGCACACACTGAAGGAAAACACTATGCTCAGGCAGGGATAGAAGGGAGCTGCTGAGCTATATACCAAGTGTCAGACAGCAATAGGCTGAGGACGCACAAGGGGTGTGACCCACAGCAGGTACAAAAAGCAGGAAGTGATCGGGCGCCGCCCTTAAGCAGCAGAGACAGACACAAACAGACAGCATGGAGGGAAGCCAGAGAGACATTCCGGACAGGAGATCAAGTGCGCGCTCCTGCACAGTGGGAAATGGACCACTATGCAAGGACGCCGCCAGGTATGTTACAGTCAGTATAGATGGACTAATAGACCAAGTCCCACACACCGCTAGAAGCCCAAATATTTTTTCAGAGCTAGATGCAGAAAAAAATTATATTCAATTTGCAACCTGCTGGACGTCAGTATAGAAGGACTAATAGAACAAGTCCCACACACTGCTAGAAGCCCAAATATTTTTTCAGAGCTAAATGAAGAAAAAAATTATTTTTAATTTGCAACCTGATGGAGGTCAGTATAGATGGACTAATAGACCAAGTCCCACACACTGCTAGAAGCCCAAATATTTTTTCAGAGCTAGATGCAGAAAAAAATTATTTTTAATTTGCAACCTGATGGAGGTCAGTATAGATGGACTAATAGACCAAGTCCCACACACCGCTAGAAGCCCAAATATTTTTTCAGAGCTAGATGCAGAAAATTTTTTTATTCAATTTGCAACCTGATGGAGGTCAGTATAGATGGACTAATAGACCAAGTCCCACACACTGCTAGAAGCCCGAATATTTTTTCAGAGCTAGATGCAGAAAAAAATTATTTTTAATTTGCAACCTGATGGAGGTCAGTATAGATGGACTAATAGACCAAGTCCCACACACTGCTAGAAGCCCAAATATTTTTTCAGAGCTAGATGCAGAAAAAAATTATTTTTAATTTGCAACCTGATGGAGGTCAGTATAGATGGACTAATAGAACAAGTCCCACACGCTGCTAGAAGCCCAAATATTTTTTCAGAGATAAATGAAGAAAAAAATTATTTTTAATTTGCAACCTGATGGAGGTCAGTATAGATGGACTAATAGACCAAGTCCCACACACTGCTAGAAGCCCAAATATTTTTTCAGAGCTAGATGCAGAAAAAAATTATTTTTAATTTGCAACCTGATGGAGGTCAGTATAGATGGACTAATAGACCAAGTCCCACACACCGCTAGAAGCCCAAATATTTTTTCAGAGCTAGATGCAGAAAATTTTTTTATTCAATTTGCAACCTGATGGAGGTCAGTATAGATGGACTAATAGACCAAGTCCCACACACTGCTAGAAGCCCAAATATTTTTTCAGAGCTAGATGCAGAAAAAAAATATTTTTATTTGCAACCTGATGGAGGTCAGTATAGATGGACTAATAGACTAAGTCCCACACACTGCTAGAAGCCCAAATATTTTTTCAGAGCTAGATGCAGAAAAAAATTATTTTTAATTTGCAACCTGATGGAGGTCAGTATAGATGGACTAATAGAACAAGTCCCACACGCTGCTAGAAGCCCAAATATTTTTTCAGAGATAAATGAAGAAAAAAATTATTTTTAATTTGCAACCTGATGGAGGTCAGTATAGATGGACTAATAGACCAAGTCCCACACACTGCTAGAAGCCCAAATATTTTTTCAGAGCTAAATGAAGAAAAAAATTATTTTTAATTTGCAACCTGATGGAGGTCAGTATAGATGGACTAATAGACCAAGTCCCACACACTGCTATAAGCCTAAATATTTTTTCAGAGCTAGATGCAGAAAAAAATTATATTCAGTTTGCAACCTGATGGAGGTCAGTATAGATGGACTAATAGAATGATGCTATGCCCAAAAGATTTTACTTCACTAGGTGCAGTAAAAAAATTGGTATTCTATACACAGGTGGTATATCTTGCAACACAGATAGGCTACTCCACTGACTAACACACTCTGCAATAGGCCAAAAAGGATTAGCTTTGCTAGATTCAGCCAAATGCTGTGAAAAAAACTTGCACAGCACTGGCACAGACCTGCCTGGCAAAAACTGATAGGAACTGATGTAACCTAGTCCTGAAAAGGACTCCAATTACAATTAGTCTTTACTCCCACAATCTATCTATTTAAGAGCACAGACCTGCCTGATAAAAGTCGTAGGAAATGCTGTAACCTAGTCCTTAAAAGGACTGCAATCACAACTATTCCCTACTCCCAAGCTATCTGTATATTTGTGCGAAAATTGGCTTGAAATTAACAAGGTATAGCGCACACAGCAACAGCGGTGCCGTCTAACACGCAGCTGCAGCAGTGAGAAAATGGTGGCGACGGGGAAAATGGCTTGGTCTTATAGGGCAAGGACATGTGACATACACTGCCAATCACACATGCCCTTGCTTGTGTGAAAAAAAGCACTTCGCTCCGTGTGTGCGCTGCTGATAGGCTGACAGATTGCACCTCCCCACTGCAAATGCGGGAAAGAGAAAAAAAAATGGAGATCTTCATTGTTCCTGCAGAGATCCATCCCCTGCCCCTCCCCCCGCCCCGCTGTACACTCAAACTGCGTATTAACATTAATTTTCATCATTACTGAGAAAAAATCCAGTTATGATTTTGGTGCACGAACAGTTATCGAACATAACCTCGAACAGCCGAATTTTTCTCAAATTGTTCGTGTTCGCCGACCGGCTCGAACACCGCCCAAAACAGCTCGAATTTGAGATTGGCGAACAGTTCGAGTAGAACAACGCTCATCTCTATTTATGTACCACATATTAAGTTCTGTTTATCTATTGTATCAAATACTTATTTCAGGCAATAAAATGCTAATTAACTGTGTAAAAATCATACAATGTGATTTTCTGGATTTCTTTTTAGATTCTGTCTTTCACAGTTGAAGTGTACCTACAATAAAAATTACAGACCTCTCCATTCTTTGCAGGTGGGAAAACTTGTAAAATTGACAGTATATCAAATACTTATTACTCCCACTGTATATATAATAATGGCCAAATATGTCAGATTTAGAAAACTTTAATACAATGTATATGACTGTAAAGCACACGCCCGGACTGAGCGGCGTGTGCGTGTGATTCCACTGGACCGTGCAGGAGAGTGAATGCCTGGAGGGGCGTAACTAGGTATTCACCCGATCCGACCAGGGTCGCACAACGGCATACGACGCCAGTGCACCAAGGAGGAACCGAGCAGAGGGACCAGATGCTACTCCAGGACAGACACCGGACACGGCTGTTGACCCACACAGGGGAATACAGGAACAGACAGGTTAGGCTGGCACACAGACTGGTGGGTATAGGCAGGCACGACTGGTATGCAGGCAGGCGGGTATGCAGGCAGGGGGGTACAGGCAAGCACGGCTAGAGTGCAGACAGGGAGGCACTAGCAGGTTGGAACACAGGCGGGATAGGACCCAGTACACACTAGGACTCAGGAACAGAACCACAGATGTTTCGGACAAACAGCAGAGTGAGGCCGCCCAGAGAGGTGAGCGAGAGCAGGGCAAGACGAGACTGCCTGGAGCGGTGAGCAAGAGTAGAGCAGGACGAGGCCGCCTGGAGCGGTGAGCAAGAGTGGAGCAGGACGAGGCCGCCTGGAGCGGTGAGCAAGGGTAGAGCAGGACGAGGCCGCCTGGAGCGGTGAGCAAGAGTAGAGCAGGACGAGGCCGCCTGGAGCGGTGAGCAAGAGTAGAGCAGGACGAGGCCGCCTGGAGCGGTGAGCAAGAGTAGAGCAGGACGAGGCCGCCTGGAGCGGTGAGCAAGAGTAGTCAGAGCAGAGCGAGACTGCCGAAGCAATGAGCAAAGGGTCAGAGCATAGCGAGACTGCCGAAGCAGTGAGCAAAGGGTCAGAGCAGAGTGAGACTGCCGAAGCAGTGAGCAAAGGGTCAGAGCAGAGCAAGACTGCCGAAGCAGTGAGCAAAGGGTCAGAGCAGAGCGAGACTGCCGGAGCAGTGAGCAAAGGGTCAGAGCAGAGCGAGACTGCTGGAGCAGTGAGCAAAGGGTCAGAGCGAAGCAAGGCTGCCGGAGCAGTGAGCAAAGGGTCAGAGTGGAGCAAGACTGCCGGAGCAGTGAGCAAAGGGTAAGAGCAGAGCAAGACTGCCGGAGCAGTGAGCAAAGGGTCAGAGCTGAGCAAGACTGCCGGAGCAGTGAGCAAAGGGTAAGAGCGGAGCAAAACTGCTGAAGCAGTGAGCAAAGGGTAAGATCGAGCCAGAACCGCCGGAGCGGTGAGCAAGGCAGAGCAGGCTAGAACCGCCGGAGCGGTGAGCAAGGCAGAGCAGCCTAGAACCGCCGGAGCGGTGAGCAAGGCAGAGCAGGCCAGAACCGCCGGAGCGGTGAGCAAGGCAGAGCAGGCTAGAGCCGCCGGAGCGGTGAGCAAGGCAGAGCAGCCTAGAACCGCCGGAGCTGTGAGCAAGGCAGAGCAGGGGGGACAGGGCTCTGTACACACGGAACAGGCAGGAAGGGAAAGGCAGAACCAGATACCCACAGGGTTCTTACAGTGAGTATACAGACAAGAACAGACACAGTAGCAAGATACAGGAGCGGGTCTAGGTATGCAGCCCCTAGAAGGCGGGAGGAACAGGCTAGGAGCGTGTTCAGACAGGAAAGACAAGATACAGGAGCGGGTCTAGGTATGCGGCCCCTAGAAGGCGGAACGAACAGGCTAGGAGCGTGTTCAGACAGGACAGACAAGATACAGTAGCGGGTCTAGGTATGCGGCCCCTAGAAGGCGGAACGTACAGGCAAGGAGCGTGATCAGACAGGCCTGGAAATACAGCCTCCAGGAAGGGCAGGCAAGCAAACACAGAAGGGGACCTGGCACATTCAGAGTGAGAGAGCACACTGAATGAAACACAATGCTCAGGCAGGGATTCATTGGAGCATCTTTGTTAAATACCAGGTGACAGACAGCAATAGGCTGAGGACGCACAAGGGGTGTGCCCGCAGCAGGTACAAGAAACAGGAAGTGATCAGGCGCCGCCCCTAAGCAGCAGACACAGAGGCAAGCAGACAGCATGGAGGGAAGCCAGGCTAGCAGACTGAACTGGAGATCAAGTGCGCACTCTTGCACAGTGGGAGATGGACCACTATGTAAGGACGCCGCCAGGTATGTTACAGTACCCCCCCCTTACGCCCCCTCTTCTTCAGGCCTGCCAGAATGTTCCGCAGGGAATTCGAGGGCCAATCCTTTACTTCAAGGAGATCACTTCCACTGTCCACAGGAAAAACTGGTCTCCTCCGGGTAGCTAGGATGCTACCTCCTATCAAGCCATCCCCAGCAACAGATGAAATGGGTGGAGTACCAGGAACAGCACACAAGGAAGTCTCTCTCCACTTATTATCAGGTAGCACCCCAGAGGGTTCAGGAGACAACTGGAAGCCCTCCGCCGGGTTGGAGGGGTGCAGAGACTCGGGGGTAACCTCTGCTTCGGGGTACATCTTGTCAAGCTCACAGGATGAAATGGCCGAGGTATCAGGTACAAGATGCAGAAAAGTCACTGTCTCTTTGTTATCAGGTGGTACCCCGGAGGATTCAGGAAACAACTGGAGGTCCTCCGCCTGGTCGGAGGGGTGTAGAGACTCGGGGATAACCTCTGCTTCGGAGTACACTAGGTCAGACTCACTGGAAGAAGCGGGCGAGGTATTAGGTACCGAGTATAGGAGAGTCTCTGTCCATTCGCTATCAGGTAGCACCCCGAAGGGTTCAGGAGACAACTGGAGGTCCTCCGCCTGGTCGGAGGGGTGTAGAGACTCGGGGATAACCTCTGCTTTGGAGTACACTAGGTCGGACTCACTGGACGAAGCGGGTGAGGAATCAGGTACAGAGTATAGGGAAGACTCTGTCCATTTGCTACCAGGTAGCACCCCGAAGGGTTCTGGAGACAACTGGAGGTCCTCCGCCTGGTCGGAGGGGTGTAGAGACTCGGGGTTAACTACCGCTTTGAGGTACCCATTGTCAGGCTCACAGGACGGAGCGGACGAAGTATCGGGCACCGGGTGTAGGGAAGTCTCTCTCCATTTGTCATCAGGTGGTATCCCGGAGGATTCTAGGTGGGCAGAAGTCTCTTCGGGCAGGAGAACAGGTGCGCTACCCATGCATATTACCCGTAGGGGCTGCTCCGGGATACCGGGAAATAAAGCTTCAGCAGGGACTTCAAGGTTGGGATCAGGAGGTCTTTGGGAGGACAGACCAAGGCGTGACGGCTTGCCTCTACGCCTAGCACGTCTGGACTGCCTCTTGAGGTTGGGAGAAGTATTCCGGAGAGCGTAGTCATCCTGTGTGGATTCTGGATGGGCAGTAGTCTCTTCGGGCAGGAGGACTAGTGCGCTATCCACACACATTACCCATCGGGGCTGCTCCGGGATTTTGGGAAGTGAAGCTTCAGCAGGGGTCTCCGGGTTAGGGTCATCGAAGACAATTAGAAAGGCCACCAGGAAAGCCTGAAGGTCCAGGAGGATAGGATCCTGTGTTTCCCATAGGGGGTTGATCCATTCCAAGGCATCACCCGCTAGGTTAGACATAATGAATCCCACCTTAACCCGATCGGTGGGAAAACTAAGAGGGCAGAACTTGAAGTGTAGCAAGCATTGCTCCACAAATGCACGACTCTGTCTTGGATCCCCATAGTACCGTGGCGGATCCGCAGGAACGAGTGCAAAAAGATCCATCTGGACGGGTGCGTAATTCACCTGGAACTCAGCTAAAGAAAATAATATATATATTTTTTAATTTATTTTTAATGCACGTATTCGCTGGAAAACGTCTCAGAGAGCGAAGGCCGTGGGGCTCAACGGGAACCATGGCCTGAGCATGCTGTAATGCACACGCCCGGGCTGAGCGGCGTGTGCGTGTGATTCCACTGGACCGTGCCGGAGAGTGAATGCCTGGAGGGGCGTAACTAGGTATTCACCCGATCCGACCAGGGTCGCACGACGGCATACGACGCCAGTGCACCAAGGAGGAACCGAGCAGAGGGACCAGGTGCTACTCAAGGACAGACCCCGGACACGGCTGTTGACCCACACAGGGGAATACAGGAACAGACAGGTTAGGCTGGCACACAGACTGGTGGGTATAGGCAGGCACGACTGGTATGCAGGCAGGCGGGTACAGGCAAGCACGGCTAGAGTGCAGACAGGGAGGCACTAGCAGGTTGGAACACAGGCGGGATAGGACCCAGTACACACTGGGACTCAGGAACAGAACCACAGATGTGGCGGACAAACAGCAGAGTGATGCCGCCCAGAGAAGTGAGCGAGAGCAGGGCAAGACGAGACCGCCTGGAGCGGTGAGCAAGAGTAGAGCAGGACGAGGCCACCTGGAGTGGTGAGCAAGAGTAGAGCAGGACGAGGCCGCCTGGAGCGGTGAGTAAGAGTAGAGCAGGACGAGGCCGCCTGGAGCGGTGAGCAAAAGTAGAGCAGGACTAGGCCGCCTGGAGCGGTGAGCAAGAGTAGAGCAGGACGAGGCCGCCTGGAGCGGTGAGCAAGAGTAGTCAGAGCAGAGCGAGACTGCCGAAGCAGTGAGCAAAGGGTCAGAGCAGAGCAAGACTGCCGAAGCAGTGAGCAAAGGGTCAGAGCAGAGCAAGACTGCCGGAGCAGTGAGCAAAGGGTCAGAGCGGAGCAAGACTGCCGGAGCAGTGAGAAAAGGGTCAGAGCGGAGCAAGTCTGCCGGAGCAGTGAGCAAAGGGTCAGAGCGGAGCAAGACTGCCGGAGCAGTGAGCAAAGGGTCAGAGCGGAGCAAGACTGTCGGAGCAGTGAGCAAAGGGTCAGAGCGGAGCAAGACTGCGGGAGCAGTGAGCAAAGGGTCAGAGCGGAGCAAGACTGCCGGAGCAGTGAGCAAAGGGTCAGAGCGGAGCAAGACTGCGGGAGCAGTGAGCAAAGGGTCAGAGCGGAGCAAGACTGCCGGAGCAGTGAGCAAAGGGTCAGAGCGGAGCAAGACTGCCGGAGCAGTGAGCAAAGGGTCAGAGCGGAGCGAGACTGCCGGAGCCGTGAGCAAAGGGAAAGAGCGGAGCGAGACTGCCGGAGCAGTGAGCAAAGGGTAAGAGTGGAGCAAGACTGCCGGAGCAGTGAGCAAAGGGTAAGAGCGGAGCAAGACTGCCGGAGCAGTGAGCAAAGGGTAAGAGTGGGCTAGAACCGCCGGAGCAGTGAGCAAAGGCAGAGCAGGCTAGAACCGCCAGAGCGGTGAGCAAGGCAGAGCAGGCAAGAACCGCCGGAGCGGTGAGCAAGGCAGAGCAGGCTAGAACCGCCGGAGCGGTGAGCAAGGCAGAGCAGGGGGGACAGGGCTCTGTACACACGGAACAGGCAGGAAGGGAAAGGCAGAACCAGATACCCACAGGGTACTTACAGTGAAGTAGCGAGTGGACCACAAGCTCACAAACGGAAGTACAGTGACAATGAGCAGGAGTTAGGTACGAGTTCAGACTCTGCAGAAAAAGGAAAGGTACGGACATAGAGAAACAGGCTAGAAGAATATACAGACAAGAACAGACACAGTAGCAAGATACAGGAGCGGGTCTAGGTATGCAGCCCCTAGAAGGCGGGAGGAACAGGCTAGGAGCATGTTCAGACAGGACAGACAAGATACAGGAGCGGGTCTAGGTATGCGGCCCCTAGAAGGCGGAACGAACAGGCAAGGAGCGTGTTCAGACAGGCCTGGAAATACAGCCTCCAGGAAGGGCAAGCAAGCAAACACAGAAGGGGACCTGGCACATTCAGAGTGAGAGAGCACACTGAATGAAACACAATGCTCAGGCAGGGATTCATTGGAGCAGCTGGGTTAAATACCAGGTGACAGACAGCAATAGGCTGAGGACGCACAAGGGATGTGCCCGCAGCAGGTACAAGAAACAGGAAGTGATTGGACGCCGCCCTTAAGCAGCAGACACAGAGGCAAGCAGACAGCATGGAGGGAAGCCAGGCTAGCAGACTGGACTGGAGATCAAGTAAGCGCTCTTGCACAGTGGGAGATGGACCACTATGCAAGGACGCCGCCAGGTATGTTACAATGACCCACTACACTTGCACAAATGATAGATCTGTGCAAACTTTGGATATTACCTATATAGATAAGCAAATTAAAGTCATTTGAAAGCAATTCACTGCAATATTTTATATTATATCGAAGCATTTTAAAGTATAAATTGTTTACTTAATAATTTTCTTTATTTTCTTTTTTCCAATTTTTGTCTGCTATGGCTATTAATAGAATAGCATCTTTTCATTGAAAGTGTGACAATGTCTGTTACATGTCAATTACTGTCATATATATCTGCAGAATGTGCAAACAGTGCCACCAGAAATGAGCATGCATCCACTGCAACAATATAAAAATAGACACAATTGACATAAATAATTCATATGAGTTGTCAAACAAAAGTCTATTCATACAAATGAAATGTAAGTAATCCTGAAATTCAATCCTTTTTGGAAAGTATTTAGTTTGTACTATATAACTATCAAAAGAAGCAATATATTTTTCAGCTTTTTTAAATCAGAAATCATAAGGCTCCAGGCTGTGCAAGGGCTATTTGACCAAGAAGGAGAGTGATGGGGTGCTACGCCAGATGACCTGGCCTCCACAATCACCAGACCTGAACCCAATCGAGATGGTTTGGGGTGAGCTGGACCGCAGAGTGAAGGCAAAAGGGCCAACAAGTGCTAAGCATCTCTGGGAACTCCTTCAAGATTGTTGGAAGACCATTTCCGGTAACTACCTCTTGAAGCTCATCAAGAGAATCCCAAGTGTGTGCAAAGCAGTCATCAAAGCAAAAGGTGGTTACTTTGAAGAACCTAGAATATAAGACATATTTTCAGTTGTTTCACACTTTTTTTGTTAATTCATAATTTTGATGCCTTCAGTGTGAATGTACAATTTTCAAAGTCATGAAAATACAGAAAAATCTTTAAATGAGAAGGTGTGTCCAAACTTTTGGTCTGTACTGTATGTAAACACCTGTTAGCCGTTATCCCTGTTATAGTGGAGCGTCGACTGTTAAACACAAGCGGCTCCTGCTCATCTACTGTGCTCCACTATAAATGGGATGTACAATTACTGTAGTTTGCATTAAAGGGGTTCTTTGGTTAAAGCAAGTTATCACCAATCCATGGGCTCCACAGGATAGGTGATAACATTGATTGTTTGGGTCCGACCATTGGAAACCGCACAGATTGGAAGAATGGGGAACTTTTATCCCTAACAGGACACTTATCCCCACTTTAAAATGCCGCGGTAGGTAGGATGTCTGACCGCAGCTCCATTCATTCTCTTTGGGGCTTCCAAAAAAAAAAAAGAGCAGCATTCTGATGAATGGATCAGTGGTTGAGTGATAAGTCTCACATGCCGCTCCAGTTTAATGGCGAAAAAATCTCTACATTCTGCCGATTGGGTCCCAGCAGTCAGACCCCCACTAATCAATAAGTTATCACTGATCCTGTGCAGAGGTGATAATTGGTTTTCACCGGAGAACCCATGTTAGTGCATCTCTGCCACTGTGTTCCAAGTATTTAATCTCTAAGGCCACACCCCTACTTTCAGTATTTTTTTTCAGGAGTGGGAGCCAAAACCAGGTGAGGAACAATCATAGAAAGAGGTATAATAGAAACAAGTCACCAATTCTGCATTTATCACCCACTCCTGAGAAAAAATACTGACCGAATACTGAAAGTGGGGCTGTGGCCTAATGAAAAAAGTCTTCTAGTTAATATCAGTGAGAACAAATAACCGCCATACACAACACAATCCACTATACCAACACCAATAATATCATATACAAAAAGGGACTAACACCGCCACATCATGACCAGATCACATATTACCACCACATAGTGACAGAATAATACCACATTCAAGGGACAAATACCACCACATAGTGACCAAATACTACAATACTGATCATGAATATAAACCACAATACTAACAACACTGTTATTACCACCAGTGACATTATTCAATGGAGCGCTGTATATGGTGTCAGTGTACAGGTAATACAGGGATCACCAGTGACATTATACATAGGAGCTGTGTATATAGTGAATAGGTAATACAGTGGTCACCTGTGATATACAGAGGAGCTCTGTATATACTAAATAGTGTATAGCGCACGTGTACATGTAATAAACAGACTCCCACTTGCCACCATGAATTAATAATGTATGTTTCTCAATCTGGCCCCCAAACAGTAATTAAGTTCCTTGTCCAACCTGACCCACAATGTGTCCAGCCTGCCCCCCTCCACCCCATATATCCATCCTGGCCCCCAAGTGTCCAGCCTACTCCCCCATCATATATCCACACCTGCTCCCCCCATCATATGTCCAGCCTGCTCCCCCCATTATATATCCAACCAGGCCCCCCAAGTGTCCAGCCAGCTCCCCATCATCATGTGTCCAGCCAGTTCCCCCCCATCATCATGTGTCCAGCCAGCTCCCCATCATCATGTGTCCAGCCAGTTCCCTCCATCATCATGTGTCCAGCCAGCTCCCCATCATCATGTGTTCAGCCAGCTCCCCCATCATCATGTGTCCAGCCAGCTCCCCCCTCCATCATCATGTGTCCAGCTAGCTCCTTCCCTCCATTATCATGTGTCCATCCAGCTCCCCCTCCATCATCATGTGTCCACCCAGCTCCCCCCTCCATCATCATGTGTCCATACAGCTCCCCCCTCCATCATCATGTGTCCAGCCAGCTTCCCCCTCCATTATCATGTGTCCAGCCAGCTCCCCTCATCATTATGTGTCCATCCAGCTCCCCCCCATCATCATGTGTTCAGCCAGCTCCCCCATCATCATGTGTCCATCCAGCTCCCCCATCAACATTTGTCCAGCCAGCTCCCCCCATCATCATGTGTCCAGCCAGCTCCCTCATCATCATGTGTCCATCCTGCTCCCCCATCATCATCATGTGTCCAGCCAGCTCCCCCCATCATCATGATGTGTCCATCCAGCTCCTCCCATCATCATCATATGTCCTGTCTTCTCCACCCCATCATCATGTATCCAGCCATCTCCAGGCCCCCCCATCATCATGTGTCCTGCCATCTCCAGACCCCCCATGTGTCCAGCCATCTCTAGGCCACCCGATGTGTCCAGCCATCTCCAGGCGCTCCCATACCATTCTGCATCCACACAGAAAAAAAAACCTCTTACCTTCCTGCGCTCCCAGCACCGTGCGGTGTCCACTTCTGCTGCAACCCAGCGCATGTATAGGAGGCCGGCAGCTGATTTGCGTGCGATCGTTGCAGCAGGAGCATGGCAATGACGTCATACTCCAGCGACTTCAGATTCACCACTTCAGCTGCTTCATCTGGACGTACACCGCGGCAGTTCAGGTAATGAACGGTGTGTGTGTGCGCCCCTGCACATACTCTGCCTGTGCTTTTAAAGGGCCAGTGCCCCTAAAAACTGCATGCTTTTTTTTTTTCTCTTTAAATACTATTCTTCCTTTCCTCCTTTCCTCTGCAGGAAGGGGCAGGGCCCATCTGGAAAATCCCAGGTACCCCGCCAGGCCAGTCTGACCCTGTGTAGATTATATAAGTTTCTAGTGGGTTTCTGCAGTAAAAATGCATTTAAAATGTGTATGTGTTTTTTACCTGTAGATTTTCTGCATCAAATGCAATTATATGGGGAGAATGCACACATAAAACTCACAAGAGAACTGACATGTTGAGTATTTTAAACACACACCACAGGTCAGATTGTGTAGCATAAAAAAAAGTGTGGGCATGAGATTTCTAGAAATCCCATCCACTTTTCTGGAACTAAGCCGCTGCATTTTTTGGACACTAAAATATGCAGCGTCTAAAACTCACCAAACAACATGGAGACGTAACCTTACAGGGATCGACTGGTTTAAAATTTTATGTGGTCAACGGGCTACAGACCTAAAAAATACCAATCCTAGCAGTTACTCACACTCCCTTGGTCCAGTGTGGCCTCTCTGCCCCAGTTTCAGTCTTTCATAGGCTGTAACAGTGACATTACGTCTACTGCGCACATCCCAACTAGAGTCAGCGTAGACTCCACAAGCTGCTGAGTCCAGTGTAGACATAAAGTCATCAACAAAGACTGGAACAGAGGCAGAGAGGCGCTCTGGACCAGGGGAGGGTGAGTAACAGCTGTGATTATTATTTAATAGATCTGAAAAATTCTATGATCACATAAAATTTTAAACCAGAAATTCCCTTTAAAACAAACAATTTTCCTGTTCTATATATATGTTTTTAATAAAACACAATGTGGCATGAAAGCTATTTTTCATATAAAAGTGAATGATTTATTTGTTCTTCACTTTGTACTTCATAATTCTTGTAAAGACTAATCTTTGCCAAGAAAATGTTTTGAACCGACCATGATAACAGTGTTGTAGCAAATAGAGATGAGCGTTGTTCTACTCGAACTGTTCGCCAATCTCAAATTCGAGCTGTTTTGGGCGGTGTTCGAGCCGGTCGGCGAACACGAACAATTTGAGAAAAATTCGGCTGTTCGAGGTTATGTTCGATAACTGTTCGTGCACCAAAATCATAACTGGATTTTTTCTCAGTAATGATGAAAATTAATGTTAATACGCAGTTTGAGTGTACAGCGGGGCGGGGGGAGGGGCAGGGGATGGATCTCTGCAGGAACAATGAAGATCTCCATTTTTTTTTCTCTTTCCCGCATTTGCAGTGGGGAGGTGCAATCTGTCAGCCTATCAGCAGCGCACACACGGAGCGAAGTGCTTTTTTTCACACAAGCAAGGGCATGTGTGATTGGCAGTGTATGTCACATGTCCTTGCCCTATAAGACCAAGCCATTTTCCCCGTCGCCACCATTTTCTCACTGCTGCAGCTGCGTGTTAGACGGCACCGCTGTTGCTGTGTGCACTATACCTTGTTAATTTCAAGCCAATTTTCGCACAAATATACAGATAGCTTGGGAGTAGGGAATAGTTGTGATTGCAGTCCTTTTAAGGACTAGGTTACAGCATTTCCTACGACTTTTATCAGGCAGGTCTGTGCTCTTAAATAGATAGATTGTGGGAGTAAAGACTAATTGTAATTGGAGTCCTTTTCAGGACTAGGTTACATCAGTTCCTATCAGTTTTTGCCAGGCAGGTCTGTGCCAGTGCTGTGCAAGTTTTTTTCACAGCATTTGGCTGAATCTAGCAAAGCTAATCCTTTTTGGCCTATTGCAGAGTGTGTTAGTCAGTGGAGTAGCCTATCTGTGTTGCAAGATATACCACCTGTGTATAGAATACCAATTTTTTTACTGCACCTAGTGAAGTAAAATCTTTTGGGCATAGCATCATTCTATTAGTCCATCTATACTGACCTCCATCAGGTTGCAAACTGAATATAATTTTTTTCTGCATCTAGCTCTGAAAAAATATTTGGGCTTCTAGCAGTGTGTGGGACTTGGTCTATTAGTCCATCTATACTGACCTCCATCAGGTTGCAAATTAAAAATAATTTTTTTCTTCATTTAGCTCTGAAAAAATATTTGGGCTTCTAGCAGTGTGTGGGACTTGTTCTATTAGTCCTTCTATACTGACCTCCAGCAGGTTGCAAATTGAATATAATTTTTTTCTGCATCTAGCTCTGAAAAAATATTTGGGCTTCTAGCGGTGTGTGGGACTTGGTCTATTAGTCCATCTATACTGACCTCCATCAGGTTGCAAATTAAAAATAATTTTTTTCTGCATCTAGCTCTGAAAAAATATTTGGGCTTCTAGCAGTGTGTGGGACTTGGTCTATTAGTCCATCTATACTGACCTCCATCAAGTTGCAAATTAAAAATAATTTTTTTCTTCATTTATCTCTGAAAAAATATTTGGGCTTCTAGCAGCGTGTGGGACTTGTTCTATTAGTCAATCTATACTGACATCCATCAGGTTGCAAATTAAAAATAATTTTTTTCTGCATCTAGCTCTGAAAAAATATTTGGGCTTCTAGCAGTGTGTGGGACTTGGTCTATTAGTCCATCTATACTGACCTCCATCAGGTTGCAAATTAAAAATAATTTTTTTCTGCATCTAGCTCTGAAAAAATATTTGGGCTTCTAGCAGTGTGTGGGACTTGGTCTATTAGTCCATCTATACTGACCTCCATCAGGTTGCAAATTGAATAAAAAAATTTTCTGCATCTAGCTCTGAAAAAATATTTGGGCTTCTAGCGGTGTGTGGGACTTGGTCTATTAGTCCATCTATACTGACCTCCATCAGGTTGCAAATTAAAAATAATTTTTTTCTGCATCTAGCTCTGAAAAAATATTTGGGCTTCTAGCAGTGTGTGGGACTTGGTCTATTAGTCCATCTATACTGACCTCCATCAGGTTGCAAATTAAAAATAATTTTTTTCTTCATTTAGCTCTGAAAAAATATTTGGGCTTCTAGCAGTGTGTGGGACTTGTTCTATTAGTCCTTCTATACTGACGTCCAGCAGGTTGCAAATTGAATATAATTTTTTTCTGCATCTAGCTCTGAAAAAATATTTGGGCTTCTAGCGGTGTGTGGGACTTGGTCTATTAGTCCATCTATACTGACCTCCATCAGGTTGCAAATTAAAAATAATTTTTTTCTGCATCTAGCTCTGAAAAAATATTTGGGCTTCTAGCAGTGTGTGGGACTTGGTCTATTAGTCCATCTATACTGACCTCCATCAGGTTGCAAATTAAAAATAATATTTTTCTGCATCTAGCTCTGAAAAAATATTTGGGCTTCTAGCAGTGTGTGGGACTTGGTCTATTAGTCCATCTATACTGACCTCCATCAGGTTGCAAATTAAAAATAATTTTTTTCTTCATTTAGCTCTGAAAAAATATTTATGCTTCTAGCAGTGTGTGGGACTTGTTCTATTAGTCCTTCTATACTGACCTCCAGCAGGTTGCAAATTGAATATAATTTTTTTCTGCATCTAGCTCTGAAAAAATATTTGGGCTTCTAGCGGTGTGTGGGACTTGGTCTATTAGTCCATCTATACTGACCTCCATCAGGTTGCAAATTAAAAATAATTTTTTTCTGCATCTAGCTCTGAAAAAATATTTGGGCTTCTAGCGGTGTGTGGGACTTGGTCTATTAGTCCATCTATACTGACCTCCATCAGGTTGCAAATTAAAAATATTTTTTTTCTGCATCTAGCTCTGAAAAAATATTTGGGCTTCTAGCAGTGTGTGGGACTTGGTCTATTAGTCCATCTATACTGACCTCCATCAGGTTGCAAATTGAATAAAAAAAATTTCTGCATCTAGCTCTGAAAAAATATTTGGGCTTCTAGCGGTGTGTGGGACTTGGTCTATTAGTCCATCTATACTGACCTCCATCAGGTTGCAAATTAAAAATAATTTTTTTCTGCATCTAACCCAGCCAATAGTTTTGGCCTAATACCACAGTTTGGCCACTCAGCTCTGCTCGGTTACCATCCATTGTTTTTTTGTGCAAACAACTCCAGAGTTGTGAATTAGTTAACCACCAAAATGAGTGGAAAAAGGCCTGCTGCTGGTGGAAAGGGGAATAGGCGTGTTGGGAAGGGGAAAAAAGGTTGTGTCCGTGGGGTAGGTGCAGAAGAAAGACCATCTTCCAGCCAAACTAAAATGTCTACTTCTTTTAGCGGACAATGTGATAAGATCCCTTTCTTACGGCCACGCCAATCGCTACAAATTCCAGATGAGGCACAAAAACAGCAGGTGCTTCAACGGATATCAAGTGCTCCTTTAAGTGGGCTCTCCTCCACATCAACTTCAACATCACAAATACTCCAGTCCTCAAAGGTGTCACCCAAATCGCACTTGCTTCCTCACAGCTCCCAAATCTCCAGCTGCCCGTCTGAGTATGAGGTAGAACAGATGGTTGAGTCTGCAGAGCTGTTTACTCATACTATAGCCTGGGAATCAGAGGTCGACTCCAGCGCTTCTGTGAATCCAGACGAGGAAATGATCTGCACTGATGCCCAGAATCTTTATGAGTCGGATCCAGGACCAGACGCAGAAGGTTCTGACCATAATGTAGACCCTCATTCCCAAACTGTAACTCCTGTTGGTGGAGACAATGAGGAAGACGATGATAAGACTCAAATACCTGATTGGAGCGACAACTTTAGTTTTTTGTCAGGGCAGGAACAGGTTGGCTCTGAGGACGACGGGTGTGATAACGCACAGGGTGATGATGATGAGGTCGGAGATCCCACTTACTGTCAACCCACAGTCAGCCAAGAGATGAGGTCAGCAGAGGAGGTGGAGGAAGATGCTAGTGACGACGAGGTCAGGTTGCACCTTCCTGGACAGAGACGTAGTACTGGAAGCACGTCAACAACTGCATCCTCAAACACAACTCTGCCTCTCACCACAAGTCGTGGTGGCTCTTCAGGTCGCATGGGTGCTAAGCCTTGCATAGCCTGGGAATTTTTTCAGATCGATAAAGATGACCCAACTTGTGTTATCTGTAACATTTGTCAGCAAAAGCTAAGTAGAGGCCAAAAAATACATAGTTTGAGTACTTCATGCATGAACCGGCACATGGACATGAAGCATAAGTTGCAGTGGGAAGCTCAGTGTGCTACAATGCGGTCTAGCCGGCCGGGCCAACCACCGTCTGCCATATCTTGTGCATCCGCGGCCTCTTCATCCTCTGTGACTGGGGGGACAGCAGTCACACCTGTTTTGGGGCGCAGACCTGCCACCTCTTTACCCGCAACAGCCAGCGTGATTGGCAGGTCATCATTTTCTTTGGAGGTGGTAACACCAGCTGGTCTTGAGCGCTGTCCGACATCGATAGCACCACCTTTGGATCAAGGCAACCTAACATGTCCGCCTGCATCTTCCTCACAGACCGGCAGTTTGCCGGGGACACCCTTATCAACCCCGTCTAAGCACAATAGCCAGCCCTCGGTCCCTCAGATGTGGACAAGTAAAAGACCATTTCCTCCTAGCCATGAGAAAGCTAAGAGGTTGAATTTCACCATCTGCAAGCTCTTGGCTACAGAAATGCTGCCTTTCCGCCTGGTGGACACAGAGGATTTTCGAGACCTTATGTCCGTCGCAGTGCCCCAGTACCAGATGCCCAGTCGGCACTACTTCTCAAAGAAAGGTGTGCCTGCGCTCCACCAGCATGTCGCACACAACATCACCGCTTCTTTGAGAAACTCTGTGTGTGACAGGGTGCATTTCACCACAGACACTTGGACGAGTAGGCATGGACAGGGGCGTTACATGTCGCTGACTGGGCACTGGGTAACTATGGTGACAGCAGGACAAGGGGCTGCTGTCCAAGTCTTGCCGTCCCCACGAGTTGTGCGTCAATCCTCTTTATGTCATTTTTCCTCCACTGCTTCTGCCTCCTCAACCTCCTCTCGGTCTTCCACCTGCACCCAAAGCCTGTCTGGTCATGCCACAAGCTTTCTAACTGCGCAGAAGGGATCCTGCACACCTCCTTACTATGCTGGCAGTAGGGCTCAACGTCATCAGGCGGTTTTTACATTGAAATGTCTGGGAAATGTGAGTCACACAGCTGAGGAGTTGTGGTCAGCTCTGGAGAACCAATTTCATGAATGGTTGTCTCCACTGGACCTGAAACCAGGGAAGGCCGTGTGCGACAATGCTGCAAACCTGGGTGCGGCCCTTCGCCGGGGCAATGTCACACACGTGCCTTGTATGGCTCACGTGTTGAACCTGGTTGTCCAGCAATTTTTAGCCCACTATCCCAGACTAGATGGCCTTCTGCAGAGGGCACGGTCGCTGTGTGCTCACTTCCGCCGTTCGCATCCCGCAGCTCAGCGACTTACATCTCTACAGAAGTCGTTGGGCCTGCCACTTCACCGGCTAAAATGCGATGTGCCTACCCGGTGAAATTCAACTCTGCACATGTTGCAGCGACTGTGGCAGCACCGACAAGCCCTGGTGCAATACGTTCTGACGTATAGCCTGGGCCAACGAGATTCAGAGGTGGGGCAAATCACGCTGGAGGAGTGGTCTCAGATCAGGGACCTATGCACCCTTCTGCACAGTTTTGAAATGGCGACGAAGATGTTTAGTGCTGACGATGCCATTATCAGCATGACTATTCCGGTGATTTACATGCTGGAGCACATGTTAAACAGAATTCGGAGTCAGGTGGTGGCACAAGAGGAGGTGGAGGAAGTAGAGGAGGAGGAGTTGTATGCGGAAGGGCTAACATCTGCAAGGTCCAGACGGTCGGCAGCACCAGGGCGGCAGGCATGTGAGGGTGGGGGAGATGATTTTACCAGGGCGCATGGTAGCAGCCAAACTAGTGAGGAAGGTGCAGGAGCCCAGGAAGAAGTGGAGGACGAACTGATGGAAGACTCATCAGATGAGGGAGACCTTGATCACATTTCTGTTGTGCGAGGTTGGGGGGAGAGGACAGAGGAAGGAAGCATGATTGTTACCTCGCCACCAACACAACAGGGACTTGGTGCTCCTGGATGCGCAACACACATGAGTGCCTTCTTGCTGCACTACCTGCAACATGACCCTCGAATTGTGAGAATTAGAAATAATCCTGACTACTGGGTTGCCACACTGTTAGATCCCCGGTACAAAAGTAAATTTGCAGAAATTATTCCTGCCATAGAAAGGGATGCACGCATGCAGGAGTATCAGCAGAGACTGTTGCAGAATCTTACATGTGCTTTTCCACAAAATACCAGTGGTGCACGTAGTGAATCTCACAGTTCCAACTTGCCAACCGCGGTCTGTATGGAATTGTTCAATAAAGGGCCCAAAATTAAGATAACATAGATGGGAGAGGTCTCTATGAATAGGAATTCCTAAGTATTTGATACCCTGTGAGGGCCAGGCAAAGGGAAAGTTGGACTGGATGGAATCCTATATGGATTTAGGGAGGGAGACATCGAGGGCCTCAGACTTCGCTGCATTGATTTTAAAATTTTACCATGTAACAAAGTGATCTATTTCAGCCATAACAGCAGGGATGGATATATGTGATTGAGTGATATATACTAGGACATCATCAGCAAATAGAGAGCACTTGTACTCGGTGCCTCCCACCTCAATCCACCTAATATTGGGGTTATGGCGAATTGATGAGAGCAGGTGCTCCGTCACTAGGATGTATAAGAGAGGGGACAGAGGACATCCCTGCCTTGTCCCATTGGTGATTATGAAAGGTGATGAAAATGTTCTGACGCACCCCCTGGGCCTTGGGACACCCGGAGCCGGACCCTTTTTGGTGGATGCTGGTGGTTGTAGTCTTCGTGGCGGCGATCCGGTTCCGTGGCTCAGGGCGGTCAAACCAGTGGCGGAACTATTTATGTGGTTTTGATGTTTAAATGTCCGACTACGCCACCCGTGGATTGCGGTCAGAGTGAACCGCCGCTACAGGGCAGACCGCTAAGGCTGGTGTTGTGGGTGCAGCAGAGCGTAGCATAACTCCCCACGGGAGGAGTATAGCCTCAGGGCAGTGTATGCGGAGGATGGGGGTGATGGTGCAGGGCAGCAGCAGTAACGACACGGAGTCAGTGATGCAGTTCAGGGCCTTTACTCACAGTTCTTATTATCCAGACCACGTCTGCAGGTAACGGCTGCCCACGTCGTACTGTGCTCACCAGGTGAGGGGCTCAGACAACTCCCAGATAACTTTGGAGCGCTTCACAGGACCCCCTTTGTGTGTCCTTTGTCTGGCCTTTCTTACCAACACTTCTGTCCGGCTGCCTCGGGCCTCCTCTTGGTAAACTTGGCGCCAGTTTCCCTGACCCTATGTGGTGCCTTCCTAGCAGGTGGAGCAAGGGGCTGCGCCACATAAAATGTCAGAGCCTCCGGTTTCTAGCTGAGGGTCGTTTCCTGCCTCCACTAGTTCGGGGACCGGTCTCCCCCTTTGGCCTGACCCCTCCACGCAGGTGGATTCGGGCGTGCGGTGGCGACTCGCCCGTCCGCACCCCTGGGATCCCTTCATTCCTCGTTCCTGGAGCCTTCTCCGCTCCTCTTCCTTCCTTCTCCCTCTTGCAGGCCTGGGCCTCTGTTACAAGGCCCGCCTCCGGAGCAGAGCTCATGCAGAGCCCCTGCTCCCTGCCACTTCTGCTCAGACTTCTCTGCACTGAACTAAGATGGTGCCCACCTTTTATACTCCCTTCTCAATGCACCCAGGAACTGCTTCCTCCCTGCTCCTGCACTGCAGGGTTCCCCTTCCTCAGTGTTCCCTCCCCCCACTCCAGCCAGGGACAGGGACTGTCGTGCCCATCTCAGGGGCATATTGGTCGCCCTGCCCCACGGCAATGTGGTGTAATGCATGCAGGTGTCGGGTCCTGATCCACACTCCATCCTTATCTGAGAGTGAGATATCACACCTCTGGGTGAGGTGCAATACGTCTGTAGCAACCGAGCCCTCGGTGCTACAGTTCCATTTATCTTCAGCCTAGGTGACGTATTGTGATACAGGGCCGTGATTTTGGCTATAAAAGGGTCCCCAAGACCCCTACCCCAAGCTTTTTAAGAGAATCATATATGGCGTGCCAGGAGACTCTATGGAATGCTTTCTCAGCATCCAAAGAGAGTATCTACTTACAAATTTTTAACTGCATCTAGCCCAGGAAATACTTTGTGCCTAGTAGCAGTGTCTGCTAGTCAGCGGATTATCCCGGCTGTTAAGCAAGCTACACCACCTGTAGTTTGGACACTTAATTTTTTCAAAGGAAATGCTTCGGGACCACGGGATACTTAGTGAAGAGCATCAGGAGGCACCCCAAGGCATAGGGGCTGGGACTGGCACTAGGATGCCTTGCGGTGGACAGCCGAGCTCGATCCTTATAAAAGCTTTATAACTGCAGCAGCTTTAGTGGACGCTACTGGAGCTGGAATTACGCGGCTGCTGGCATGAGACTTGCCCTCCAATAGATCCTTGTAAATGGATTTAAAGTGTATTCATTCAAATTAGAGGGACAATTTAAATTAAAAAGCTTAGAGCTGCCTCCACCACAGGGGGGCTCTCTCGACCCACCAGCGGACAGGCACCAGTATTGGGAGAGGGGGGCTGGCCGTCAGGGTTCACCGCGGCTCTGGCACAAACCCGGCGACACGGAGGTGGCACGGGCAGGAGCGGACTGGCCGTCTCGGCTTCTCACTTTTTGGATTTTAGAAGGGCATGACATGCCTATATCTGTGTCTCCCCCTCCTTTTACTCCTCCACCTCTTTTCTTTTCGCATGACTATATGTACTTGTCACTTTTCCATGTGTTAGTTGTGTCTTCTGAGCAGTTTGTCAGCTTTTGGACACCTTTGAAGGTGTTTTCTATGTGTTTCTATGTGTTTTTGTTTGCCTGCCATTGGTTTTAACGGTGTTCGAAGGTGTTCGACGAACAGTTCGACGAACAGTTCGGCGAACACACGGGTGTTCGACGAACCGAACCGAACTCGAAAACTACGGGGGTGGCTCAACACTAGTAGCAAAGTGACGAACATGACATTTCATCTTGAATAGGACATGAAGTGATGCAGTATTATTTGAACCAATAATTTTTATTCTACAGTTTCTGAAGTCATTAGTTTTCTGGACTAGAGACATGGTGACCTATATTCAGATGAACTGTTTTAGTAAAGATGTTGATGGCATATTGATAGAATATGCCATCAATAACCAATGAGTGGGGGTTCAAACACCATTACCCCAGCAATTCACCAGAATAGAGTATTGGTAGAGCGAGCAAACATCAGGTCACTTTCACTCCCATAAGCTTTGCAGCTGGCTTAATGGATAGAAAAAAAAGGTATTACCCACTAACAGTAGGCAGAGATTTGGTAAGTGAAAAAACTGGGAAGACTTGTCAGCATTGGTATATTATATACACAAGTCTGCTACTTAAGCTAGGGTCACATAATCAGTCCGATTTTCATCCACAAAAGTGGGATTAATCTTCTCACTTGCTGTCCGTATATAATCCGTTTTTTACTCAGCAGGTATTAATCATTTACAGGACCATGTACAGTTTCCTATTTTATAGAATTGTAATGAATCTGTAAAAACTGGATGCCATACTGTGACACCCAATTTTTTTTCTCTATCCGATTTGGTCCGAGTGCTATCTGATAAAAAATCGGATAGCACTCATCCGATTTATAGGATGGTGTGAGCGAGCCATAATGAAATAAGCAATGCATGCAAACATATCTGTAGTAAATATGCTTCATGTGCATTTACCAATTACTTACCATAAGGTGCTCGTGCACACAACCCTATTTTCGGTCCGAGTGCTATCCGGTAAAAAAATGGATTGCATACTGACTGCACATGGATGACAAGTGAGAAAAAAATCGTCCCACTTTTCTGGATGCAACTCGGACCGATTTTTTATACTGTCATGAAAAAAATTGGGTATGATTTTTATCCAGAAATGTGGCACGATTTTTTTCTCACTTGTCATCCATGTGCAATCTGTTATTTTTCAACAGCTATTAATCATTTGCAAGACCATTTACAGTTTCCTATGTTACAGAATTGCAACGCATCTGTAAATATCGGATGATACACTGTGGCTCCGTTTGGCTTCCAGACTGAAATGAGAGAGGAGATGTAAGCTGGTGCTGAAGCATGGAGTGATTTGTGGGTGAGGGTGATGAGTTTATATTGAACTCTGTAGTGGATGGGTAACCAGTGCAATGACTTGCACAGGGTGGAAGCATCAGTGTAGCAGCTGGCAAGAAATACTACATTTCTAATTGGAGGCATTTGCTAATATTATTATTATTACACTTACTACATATTGGGATAGGATCTTGGAGATGGGAATACCCCTTTAACATCTTAATTAGGAGGCTATTTTTTTTACCTCTTACATGTGTCCTTCAACATATCCCAGTGATTTTAAAACAGTTTTTTTTGTGTCACATTATATTTTATGATAATGGTAAATTTTGGTTGATATATTTTGTGCTTATAAAAATATCAGAAATTTGACCTAAATTTCAAAAACTTAGCAATTTTGAAACTTTGAATGATTATCCCTTCAGTCCAGATAGTTATATCACACAACAACATTAATGAATAACAATTCCCTCATGTCTGCTTTATATCAGCACCATTTGTAAAATCTTCTATTATTTTTTAGCATTTTAGAGTGTTTAAAAAAGTAGCAGTGTGACGCCCAGCTGCGCTTGGTATCACAGATCCTAGAAGGGTGTATTGATGGATTCCTCCACAAGAGGCCCCCATAACCATTCACACATCTCCACCTTCCACCTCAGACCACCAGAGGGAGCCCGTTAGGGATAGATAAAAGGGAAGGCGGAGCCAGGCAGTAGTTAGTCTAGACTGGAGTCGACAGAGAGCAGAAGTCTGTTGAGAAAGTTCCTGCAGTAGAAGCCTGAGAGAGGTTAGTCTGCAGTGGAGCACAGTCGAGACTCGGTTGTAGCTCAGGGAAGTGAGCTTCAGGTGTGCCGGCGCCATAAGATCGGTGAAGCGCGGCAAGCTGCCGTTAGTGTGAGTAGCCTATTGAGGGTCCGAGTAGGCCGAAGGCGAGTAGAGAGAGTTAGTACACAGGGGGCAGAGGAGCTTAACTAGCTCACCCCGAATCAGTTACCGGACACCGGGTCCGAAGCTTACCGGGATCTCCATGACCCAGTAAGATAAACCGGAATCCCTGGAGAACTACAAGTTCCAGGATCGCTAAAGTGCTGATACATAACAGAGCCAGGAGACACATAGGCCCCGTAAGTCGGGAGCGAGCGTGCACTCCAAGAGAAGGCCCTACCACAAAGTCAGCCAGCGCAGGACAGAGACCAAGAAGCGCCAGGTCCTGTAAGGAGCGTCGCTGAACGCGCCGACGTAAGACGTAAACGACGCAAGGTCCTGAGGGCGACCGTCACCTGTGGAGCTGCGGCCTGCCAGAAGAAAAGCAAGAAGGTAGGCCACGGTTAACTAGGGGGGCGCCATAATGTCCGACGAACAGCAGAACACCGACCTGCCGGTCAATGTCCCTGAGGTCCAACCTGCGCCCAATGATGATCAGGCCGAAGCCACCGCTCCACCAGCAGCTTCTGTAACACCCGTAATTCCCATGACTTTACCGTACATTCCTGGAGCAAAGTGGCTTCCCCAGTACATCGGCAAGCCAGATACCCTGTCTGGATTCAAACGGAAGATATGTGGTATCTTAGACATGTACTCTATGACCGGCAAACAAAGAGCCGCCGTTGTACTAGGACAACTGACCGGTGCTGCGGAGCGGGAAGTGGAAACATGGTCGGCCGCAGACCAGGAGTCAGTGTCCGCAATATTCCAAAAACTACAGACTTTCTTTGAGGACCTTACTGAGGCGGACCTCAGGATGAGGTTCTACAGCTGTTCCCAACAACCAGAGGACAATGTTCGGGACTACGCCTGGCATCTACAAGGGGCCCTGCGGGCTCTAAACCAGGTTAGTCCAACCAGCATCGAGAATGAGAACAAGATGCTGAAGGAACAGTTTGTCCAGGTACTGAGGTCTCCAGAGGAGAGCAGGACTGTGCGCTGGTGATCCCTGGATCATCCAGATGCTACCTTTGACAATCTCAAGGACATGGCTATAAAAGGACTGCAGCCCCTGGAAACAAATGCCATCCAACGTTACCAGGGTGGGGCAACCCCAGAGCCTGCTACACCTACCTTTTCCCCAGTGGCTGCTGAAGCTAAGGTTCCAGCAACGTCCCCTAAAGAACTGGACAGTCTGCGCTCTGAGGTGCGTCAGTTGAGCAAAACCCTGACCACCGTGCTGAGTGCTCTGCAGCTGCGGACGGAGCCCGAGGAAGGAGGGAAGATCCTGCTAGCCGATAGCCATGAGGATGTCCCCTGGATGAGGAGGAGGAGGAGGCCAACACCACCCTTGCCGAGGACCAGTGAGAAGCGCCGTCCACCGAGGGACCCTGCCTGCTACCGATGCCGTAAGACCGGACACCTCGCTCAGAAGTGTCCTTTAAACGAGAAAACCCTGGGTCCGAGGGCCGACACCCAGGAGTAAACTCACCAGGCCCATCAGACTGGTACAACTGGTTCGTCAGAGGAAGACCTTTCCTGTCCATTGTACTGGACGGGATCCCGACACATGCCCTGCTGGACACAGGATCTCAGGTAACCATCATGCCTGACGTCCTCTACAAGAGGTTCTGGTCCATGGAGGACCTACGTCCGCCTGCTCCAAATCTATTTGTATATGCCTCAAATGGACTCCCCCTTACCCTACTCAGGGTTAAGAATGTGACTGTAAAGGTGGGGAGAGTGGAGCTGAAGGACCAGGGACTAATGGTAGTAGAGACTAATCCTGATGACACTAATCTGTATATGGTACTTGGCACTAACTGTTTGGGAGAGGTTGTGTTCCTGCTCCAACAGATCGCCGACGCTGCCAGACCAAGACAGAGGAGGGAGCTGCAGAAGGAAATCCGAGTCCTGATGTATCAACAGCAAGTAAAGTTAACAGATGGTGAAATTGGTAACATGTGGGTAACAGACCCCATACCCATTGTCATCCCCCCAATGAGTGAAATGCTCATCTGGTGTAGAGCTGCCATAGGTCTTAGAGGACAGAGCTACCAGGCGGTAGTAGAACCCCTGTGCTCCGAGCATAGACCCACGCTCTTAACCGCCAGGGGAGTGGTAGATGTACGTAATGTGAGGGTGCCCGTCCGTCTTCTCAACTTAGGGGAAGATGAGGTCAAATTGCCACGTTATACCACTGTTGCCAAATTACATGCTGTCCATAACAACTGCATTCACGAGGCGGAGTCCTTAACTTCACCAGAAGAAGTAGAGGATAATGACCCTGCAACCCAGGTGGAGGATTGGTGCCAGCAGCTCCATGTTGGGTCAGACACCACTCCTACCCATCAAAAACAGGGTGTACACCGGGTGGTTCAAAAATACTCACAGGTGTTCAGTAAACATCCACTAGACTTCAGGAGGGTTAAGGGGGTTCAACATCATATCCCCACAGGCAATCATTCCCCAATCAAAGAACGTTATAGGCCTATACCCCCAGCTCACTACCAGAAGGCAAAAGAAATGCTGCATGACATGAGGAAGGCGGGAGTGATAAGTGATAGTTGTAGTCCCTGGGCAGCTCCCCTAGTGCTGGTAAGGAAAAAGGTTGGGAGCATGAGAATGTGTGTAGATTACCGTCAAGCAAATCGCATTACACATAAAGATGCTTACCCTTTACCATGCATAGGGGAGTCCCTAGCTGCCTTAAAGTCTGCAAATTACTTTTCCACCCTTGACCTCACTAGTGGGTACTGGTAAGTAGCTGTGGCTGAGGAGGATCGGGAGAAGACGGCCTTCACCACCCCGATGGGACTCTGCGAGTTCAACAGTATGCCGTTTGGACTCTGCAATGCCCCCGGAACGTTCCAGAGATTGATGGAGTGCTGCCTGGGACACCGCAACTTCGAGACTGTGTTACTTTACCTGGACGATGTAATAGTGTACTCCAGAACGTACGAGGACCACTTGAAGCACCTGGCAGAGGTATTTGAGTCACTGTCCCGGTATGGGATGAAGCTGAAGCCCTCAAAGTGCCACCTGCTCAAGAGAAAGGTACAGTACCTGGGGCACATTGTCAGTCCGGAAGGGGTAGCACCAGACCCGGAGAAAGTCACAGCCATCCAGAAGTGGCCGGAGCCGAAAAACCTCAAGGAGGTGCGTCAGTTCCTGGGACTAGTGGGATACTACCGGAGGTTCGTAAAGGGCTACACTAAGAAAGCAGCTCCTCTGCAAGACCTCCTGGTAGGGCAGTCCCCCAAAGGCAAAAACCCCCCATTCCACTGGGGTAAGGAGCAAGCCGAGTCATTTCAGGAGATGAAGGAGATCCTGACAGGTGATGAGATCCTAGCCTACCCTGACTACAGCCAACCGTTCCTGCTGTATACAGATGCCAGCAATGAAGGGCTGGGCGCTGTCCTAAGTCAGAAGCAGAATGGCCAAGAGAAAGTGATCGCATATGCAAGCAGGAAGCTCCGCCCGACTGAGAGGAACCCAGAGAACTATAGTAGCTTCAAGTTGCAGTTCCTGGCCTTAGTCTGGGCCATCACTGAAAGGTTCAAGCACTATTTAGCCTCCAGTAAGTTCACTGCCTTTACTGATAACAACCCCTTGACCAATCTTGAAACAGCTAAGTTGGGAGCACTGGAGCAACGATGGATGGCTCGGCTGTCAAACTACCAATTTACGATTAAATACTGGGCGGGCCGCAAGAACGCCAACGCCGATGCCCTGTCTAGGATTCCTCACCAGTCAGACACAGAAGAAGAAGTGGATGACCTGGAAGAGATAGAGCTACCTGCCTTTCATCGGAATGGGATGATCCATGAGCAGAGAGCCTCCAGGAAGCAGCGTGGAAAGACGTTAAACCCCCTGCCTCATCACAGCTGGAAAGAGACCCAGGACAGCGACCCGGTTGTCAGCCGCATTAAACAGCTGATAACCCGAGAAGGTGCCTCCCTGGAGAAGGATGCGTCTCTCCAAGCAAAGCAGCTGTGGAACGAGAAAAGCATGCTGTTTATCTACCGTGAGAAGCTGTCCCGGAGGTACATCAATCCGAAAACCCATGAGATGGTATGGCATATAGTAGTCCCCAAGACAGACATCCAGATGGTATTAGAAGCTTACCACGATCAGGCGGGGCACTTTGGCTGGAAAAAGCATTGAGCGGTGGTGCCGAGACTGTGGACCCTGTAGCCTAAGAAGGAAAGACTTCAGCCGCCAGAAAGCACCCCTGCAACCCATCAAGACGACTCGGCCCCTGGAGATCGTGGCCCTGGACCATGTCAAGCTGTCCCCCAGCAGGTCAGGGTACTCCTATGCTCTGACCATGGTGGACCACTATTCACGTTTCCTGGTGGTCGCCCCCATCAAAGACTTGACAGCAGAGACAGCAGCAAAGACATTCCAAGAATATTTCTGCAGACCCCATGGTTACCCTGAGCAGGTGCTGACGGATCAAGGCCCGGCCTTTGAGGCTGAATTGTTTAAAGAGTTCTGCCATTTGTACGGTTGTAAAAAAATCTGAATTACACCGTACCATCCAGAAACCAACGGTCTCTGCGAAAAGATGAACAACATCATCATCGACCTGCTAAAGACCATACCACTTGAGGAGAGGAACCAGTGGCCAGACCTACTACCAGACCTAGTGGATCTGTATAATCATATACCAGTAAGTTCCACCAATTGCACTCCGGCATATCTCATGCGGGCAAGGCCAGGAAAGCTGCCCATGGATTTGGAGCGTGGTGTTGTTGAACCTGAAGCTGATATGACCACTGAGGACTGGGACAAGACCAGACAAGAGCAGTACAGAAGGGTACAAGCTTGTGTCAAGGACAGTCTTACTCGGGTGAGAGAAAAGCAGGAGAATCAATATAACAAAAACGCACCCGCAGAACCTTTCACACCTGGTGAAACAGTATTAAAAAGAAAAAGATGTAACCACAAACTTGATGACCAGTGGGAAAAAGACCCCTACACTGTGTTACCGTCAAGGTTTGACAACAAAAAGACATGCATAATCAGTTGAGATGGAGGAAGAACATCTGCTACAGTGTTCAGGGACCACCTAAAGTTGTGTCCAGACTTACTGAAAACCCAAGAAAAAGTGCCTCTCACAACCCAGGAAGAACCTAAAGAAACAGTGATACACACTGACCTAGGAGACTTCCCAGCGGATTGGCCCCAAGTAGGAGGTGCAATAATCATTCCAGTACTCCAATTCTATGAACAGCCTGAAAACCCTCCACAGCAAGTTAAACCTGTAAGTGCTGCAGAAGAGTCAGCTCAAGAAGTATCCCCGGATGAAGGATCCCCAAAAAGGAGTAGAGCAAGAGGGCCCAGCCAATGGTAGACTTGCCAGTCCAAGAGAGAGGTTAAGGCAGTTTTACAACATGGTCACATGTAGAACTGGTAGAGTAACTGAGAATTCAGACACTGACACCCCACAAACCACCGCACTGTGTAGATCAGCACGTAGCACGCGAGGTAAACCCCCTGCTAGGTACAAGCAGTAGAAGGTCAAAATTTCTGAAAGTGTAGATAGTTACCCCTGGGGTATTGTGTATTAAATTGTAATGTACTGAATCATTGTGTATTTTCATGCATATTACTTTGTGTTCTACCTAATGACTTCTTTCCTTATTTGCCTAAGCACTTCGTGGCTGAGGACTGTGTGCAGCCCAAAAACTCTTATTGTATATAATTGTATATAATTGCACTCTCTGGAGTGCCCTTTAGGTGACCTCAGAAGGAAAACCTGTCTGGAGTGGCTCTCTTGGAGGTCCAACTTGGGATCTTCATGCCCTGCAGCCACCCCAGGGCCTACGTAGAGGGTTTAGGACAGGTCCCTCAAAACCACCAAGTACTCTACCTTGTGGGATGGACATCCTTGCTGGGAACCTCACCAAGGGAGACTTGAATTCTGAGGACACTCTGTATTTGTTATTGTTATGTAACATTTAAGATTCGTGCCTCCCATAAAGGGAAGATTGTTCTTATGTTTACTATTGTTATTGTTTTATAAAATGTACTTCAGCCCAGGAATGTGCTGAGCTTAACTAGGGGGGAATGTGATGCCCAGCTGCGCTTGGTATCACAGAACCTAGAAGGGTGTATTGATGGATTCCTCCACAAGAGGCCCCCATAACCATTCACACATCTCCACCTTCCACCTCAGACCACCAGAGGGAGCCCATTAGGGATAGATAAAAGGGAAGGTGGAGCCAGGCAGCAGTTAGTCTAGACTGGAGTCGACAGAGAGCAGAAGTCTGTTGAGAGAATTCCTGCAGTAGAAGCCTGAGAGAGGTTAGTCTGCAGTGGAGCACAGTCGAAACTCGGTTGTAGCTCAGGGAAGTGAGCTTCAGGTGTGCCGGCGCCATAAGATCGGTGAAGCGCGGCAAGCTGCCGTTAGTGTGAGTAGCCTATTGAGGGTCCGAGTAGGCCGAAGGCGAGTAGAGAGAGTTAGTATACAGGGGGCAGAGGAGCTTAACTAGCTCACCCCGAATCAGTTACTGGACACCGGGTCCGAAGCTTACCGGGATCTCCACGACCCAGTAAGCTAAACCGGAATCCCTGGAGAACTACAAGTTCCAGGATCGCTAAAGTGCTGATACATAACAGAGCCAGGAGACACATAGGCCCCATAAGTCGGGAGCAAGCGTGCACTTCAAGAGAAGGCCCTACCACAAAGTCAGCCAGCGCAGGACACAGACAAAGTTAGGCCTAGCTCCAGGCAGGTCAGAAACTTACTACGCAGAAGCAAGAAACAGAAGGCCTAACACCTGCTCTTTGGGGAGGATCCTGATATGCACCCTTCACCCTACAGTGCTCCGGGATGTGCCTGAATTTCCACCAGTAAAAGGTACTGAAGTTCGTCCCCGTTCTTGCTCTGACCCGGCCAAATCTCTCCGTCCTGCATTCCCCATTCATACCCTGCCCTGAGACCTAGCTCCACCTGTGGGGAGCCATACCATCTAGCTGCCTTATCATCGGCCTCAGTGGACTGCGCAGTGCTGGTGATTCTCACCAGAAACCACAGGTGGCGTCACGAACTCTTTTATAAACTTAACATCTATCAACGCCTTCTTAAAGAGGGACCCCAGGGTACGGGCCCTGGAGCCGACCACCGCGACATCCCTAAGGCTAAAGGCCCGGGTAACCGAGTAATTCACATTTCCCCTGGGCGAGTCAGCAGTAATTTTTAATTTTTTCAAGGAAATTTACAAAATGTATTTCTTTAGAGACCTCTTAAGTTTTGAAGTGACTTTGGGGGTCATATACACTGAAAAACAAACCTCCAAAAGTGATACCATTTTAAAAACAGCACTAGTCAACATATTCAAAATTGCTGTCAGGAAGTTTATTAACCCTTCAGGTGCATTTCAGAAATTAATGCAAAGTTGCATGACAGTAAAGTAAAATGTTCCTTATACCACCTAAATTTTGATAACTTCTGAACAGGTAAATATAACTGGAAGACTCTAAGGCCGTTATTTGGCCATGAATTGCCATGGCAAAAATCAGGACCACACAATCATAATCTCAGGGTGCTGATGAGGTTAAATAGGGAGCCCTTACACTCTGTTAACCATTTAGATGCTGTAGTCACTTTTGACAGCAGCATCTAAGGGGTAAAACGCCCATCGTTGATGCCAATACTGATCGTGGCTGATGCAGCAAGTTTGTCAGCTACAGTGTCCAGCTGACAGCTACAGGATTGTTATCTGTCTGGGGATTTTGTTCTCTTATATCTCAGGTCAGTAAAAAAGACGTATTGGTGGTCATTAAGGGGTTAAATGAGTCTATGAGCTTCTGGCCTATCCACAATATAGTTCAATTCTTTAAGCAAGTACAGATGTATGCATACTTACATTCCACTGTATCTATTTTGAGAATAGGGACCTGTGTCACCCCACTGTCAGAAACCCACCTACATCTATGTGCGCACAATGAGTTTTTGATGTTGCAGATTTTCTGCAGTATTTCTGCTCCTATTAGCTAAATTAAGTTACTTGCTTTTTTCATTGCATTTTTGAGTGTGACTTTCTCCATTTGCTTTTATAGCGTTTTTAACTCTGCGATTTGTCTCTTTTTGATATGTCATGTTTCAAATTAAGCTGCTCTGTTTTTGATACTTCCTATGATAAAACTGTATTAATACAGTCATGTGTGGTTTAAATGCATTTTTTACCTGTAGAGTTTCTGCATCTAATGCAATTTGATGGGGAAAAACCACCCATAAAATTCCAAAGTCTCGCCGTAAAGCTGCTGCTAAAAATGAACATAGCGCGACATTGAACGACATTGCTGTGTACATTGTTTTGTGTTTTGATACCTCCTTTAACAACTTTAAGGTCAGGAAATCATGAGGAAGCAACATGCTTAATCGTTGGACAGCTTCTGCCAGGTAGCCACTTGCCACTATGTTGTAAAACACAGAAAAGATGCCAGCAAATCTGCTTCAGGGAAAAAAAAACTTAGCAACTCCACCAGTGGAACAAAGACATTGCGTGCATATATCCTTTTGGTATATGAAATATTTTTTAAGTGTTTAGTAAAAAAAATATTTTGAAAAAAAAGTCTTAGTCTTCTTTACAACTTGATGAGCAATTCGCTTTCTTTTTGAGAAATCTATTCTACTACATTTAATACACATTAGTTTTTTTTAGATAAATGTGCTAAACTAATTTAGTAAAATATTTTCAATAAGTAATTTTATTTGCTACATGAAAATCTAAGTAAAATCTTGCCAAATATGTATGGTTTATTTTGACCGGCACACTTAGAGAAGCTATGTCATCACCCTAAAAAGAGTGCAAGAGCAATAATTGTACAACGACTTTAATACCTGCAGAAGAAAATTAGAAAATTGTTTGCCATTTCAATTATTCATCAGACTTTGTCATCCTAAGACTATCATTCAGGGACAATGATTGAGAATATGCTATGTAAAATTACCATGAGAAGAGAAAACAAAGACTTGTTTTTTGCAAATGATATCCTAATATTTTCACTGTATCATTCTATAATAAGATTAATTAAAGAAAATAAAATTTATTCATATGTACCATAAAATGAAACATCCACAAGTCATGTGTGATGCAAATGTGACATTTAGCAATTACAATAAACTATTAAAATAGAGTGATGATATATAATTGCAAGCTTTTTTTTTACTACTTGTATCATACTGTCTCTTTTAATACTGACAGTAGTTTAACCAGACATGCAAATCTTTACTTGACATAATAACAATAATGGCAGCAAAGTAAAGTAGAATGCATAAAAAATACTAATGAAATTAAGCTGTCTATATAATTTTTTAACATGCCAATGGGATTAAGTGTGATTCGGCTGTAATTGAAAATTCCTTTTTAGATATCTTCCAAGTGGAACACTAAGGCAACGGTAACATGCTCAGTATTTGATCAGCATTTGGTCAGTACTTATAAGCCAAAACCAGGAGTGGGTGAAAAATACAGTAGTGGTGACATGTTTCTATTATGCTTTTCCTCTGATTGTTCCTCTCCAGGTTTTGGTTTACAAATACTGATATAAGAAACTGACCAAATACTGAACATGTAAACATGGCCTAAGGTCAATGTTAGAACTAGAGATGAGCGTTGTTCTACTCGAACTGTTCGCCAATCTCAAATTCAAGCTGTTTTGGGTGGTGTTCGAGCCGTTCGGCGAACACGAACAATTTGAGAAAAATTCGGCTGTTCGAGGTTATGTTCGATAACTGTTCGTGCACCAAAATCATAACTGGATTTTTTCTCAGTAATGATGAAAATTAATGTTAATACGCAGTTTGAGTGTACAGCGGGGTGGGGGGAGGGGCAGGGGATGGATCTCTGCAGGAACAATGAAGATCTCCATTTTTTTTTCTCTTTCCCGCATTTGCAGTGGGGAGGTGCAATCTGTCAGCCTATCAGCAGCGCACACACGGAGCGAAGTGCTTTTTTTCACACAAGCAAGGGCATGTGTCATTGGCAGTGTATGTCACATGTCCTTGCCCTATAAGACCAAGCCATTTTCCCCGTCGCCACCATTTTCTCACTGCTGCAGCTGCGTGTTAAACGGCACCGCTGTTGCTGTGTGCGCTATACCTTGTTAATTTCAAGCCAATTTTCGCACAAATATACAGATAGCTTGGGAGTAGGGAATAGTTGTGATTGCAGTCCTTTTAAGGACTAGGTTACAGCATTTCCTACGACTTTTATCAGGGAGGTCTGTGCTCTTAAATAGATAGGTTGTGGGAGTAAAGACTAATTGTAATTGGAGTCCTTTTCAGGACTAGGTTACATGAGTTCCTATCAGTTTTTGCCAGGCAGGTCTGTGCCAGTGCTGTGCAAGTTTTTTTCACAGCATTTGGCTGAATCTAGCAAAGCTAATCCTTTTTGGCCTATTGCAGAGTGTGTTAGTCAGTGGAGTAGCCTATCTGTGTTGCAAGATATAACACCTGTGTATAGAATACCAATTTTTTTACTGCACCTAGTGAAGTAAAATCTTTTGGGCATAGCATCATTCTATTAGTCCATCTATACTGACCTCCATCAGGTTGCAAACTGAATATAATTTTTTTCTGCATCTAGCTCTGAAAAAATATTTGGGCTTCTAGCAGTGTGTGGGACTTGGTCTATTAGTCCATCTATACTGACCTCCATCAGGTTGCAAATTAAAAATAATTTTTTTCTGCATCTAGCTCTGAAAAAATATTTGGGCTTCTAGCAGTGTGTGGGACTTGGTCTATTAGTCCATCTATACTGACCTCCATCAGGTTGCAAATTAAAAATAATTTTTTTCTTCATTTAGCTCTGAAAAAATATTTGGGCTTCTAGCAGTGTGTGGGACTTGTTCTATTAGTCCTTCTATACTGACCTCCAGCAGGTTGCAAATTGAATATAATTTTTTTCTGCATCTAGCTCTGAAAAAATAGTTGGGCTTCTAGCGGTGTGTGGGACTTGGTCTATTAGTCCATCTATACTGACCTCCATCAGGTTGCAAATTAAAAATAATTTTTTTCTGCATCTAGCTCTGAAAAAATATTTGGGCTTCTAGCAGTGTGTGGGACTTGGTCTATTAGTCCATCTATACTGACCTCCATCAGGTTGCAAATTAAAAATAATTTTTTTCTGCATCTAGCTCTGAAAAAATATTTGGGCTTCTAGCAGTGTGTGGGACTTGGTCTATTAGTCCATCTATACTGACCTCCATCGGGTTGCAAATTAAAAATAATTTTTTTCTGCATCTAGCTCTGAAAAAATATTTGGGCTTCTAGCAGTGTGTGGGACTTGGTCTATTAGTCCATCTATACTGACCTCCATCAGGTTGCAAATTAAAAATAATTTTTTTCTGCATCTAGCTCTGAAAAAATATTTGGGCTTCTAGCGGTGTGTGGGACTTGGTCTATTAGACCATCTATACTGACCTCCATCAGGTTGCAAATTAAAAATAATTTTTTTCTGCATCTAGCTCTGAAAAAATATTTGGGCTTCTAGCAGTGTGTGGGACTTGGTCTATTAGTCCATCTATACTGACCTCCATCAGGTTGCAAATTAAAAATAATTTTTTTCTTCATTTAGCTCTGAAAAAATATTTGGGCTTCTAGCAGTGTGTGGGACTTGTTCTTTTAGTCCTTCTATACTGACCTCCAGCAGGTTGCAAATTGAATATAATTTTTTTCTGCATCTAGCTCTGAAAAAATAGTTGGGCTTCTAGCGGTGTGTGGGACTTGGTCTATTAGTCCATCTATACTGACCTCCATCAGGTTGCAAATTAAAAATAATTTTTTTCTGCATCTAGCTCTGAAAAAATATTTGGGCTTCTAGCAGTGTGTGGGACTTGGTCTATTAGTCCATCTATACTGACCTCCATCAGGTTGCAAATTAAAAATAATTTTTATCTGCATCTACAGTACCTCTGAAAAAATATTTGAGCTTCTAGCAGTGTGTGGGACTATTTGTATTAGTCCATCTATACTGACCTCCATCAGGTTGCAAATTCAAAATAATTTTTTTCTGCATCTAACCCAGCCAATAGTTTTGGCCTAATACCACAGTTTGGCCACTCAGCTCTGCTGGGTTACCATCCATTGTTTTTTTGTGCGAACAACTCCAGAGTTGTGAATTAGTTAACCACCAAAATGAGTGGAAAAAGGCCTGCTGCTGGTGGAAAGGGGAATAGGCGTGTTGGGAAGGGGAAAAAAGGTTGTGTCCGTGGGGTAGGTGTTAAAGCAACAGTAACATCTGCAGAAGAAAGACCATCTTCCAGCCAAACTAAAATGTCTACTTCTTTTAGCGGACAATGTGATAAGATCCCTTTCTTACGGCCACGCCAATCGCTACAAATTCCAGATGAGGCACAAAAACAGCAGGTGCTTCAACGGATATCAAGTGCTCCTTTAAGTGGGCTCTCCTCCACATCAACTTCAACATCACAAATACTCCAGTCCTCAAAGGTGTCACCCAAATCGCACTTGCTTCCTCACAGCTCCCAAATCTCCAGCTGCCCGTCTGAGTATGAGGTAGAACAGATGGTTGAGTCTGCAGAGCTGTTTACTCATACTATAGCCTGGGAATCAGAGGTCGACTCCAGCGCTTCTGTGAATCCAGACGAGGAAATGATCTGCACTGATGCCCAGAATCTTTATGAGTCGGATCCAGGACCAGACGCAGAAGGTTCTGACCATAATGTAGACCCTCATTCCCAAACTGTAACTCCTGTTGGTGGAGACAATGAGGAAGACGATGATAAGACTCAAATACCTGATTGGAGTGACAACTTTAGTTTTTTGTCAGGGCAGGAACAGGTTGGCTCTGAGGACGACGGGTGTGATAACGCACAGGGTGATGATGATGAGGTCGGAGATCCCACTTACTGTCAACCCACAGTCAGCCAAGAGATGAGGTCAGCAGAGGAGGTGGAGGAAGATGCTAGTGACGACGAGGTCAGGTTGCGCCTTCCTGGACAGAGACGTAGTACTGGAAGCACGTCAACAACTGCATCCTCAAACACAACTCTGCCTCTCACCACAAGTCGTGGTGGCTCTTCAGTTCGCATGGGTGCTAAGCCTTGCATAGCCTGGGCATTTTTTCAGATCGATAAAGATGACCCAACTCGTGTTATCTGTAACATTTGTCAGCAAAAGCTAAGTAGAGGCCAAAAAATACATAGTTTGAGTACTTCATGCATGAACCGGCACATGGACATGAAGCATAAGTTGCAGTGGGAAGCTCAGTGTGCTACAATGCGGCCTAGCCGGCCGGGCCAATCACCGTCTGCCATATCTTGTGCATCCGCGGCCTCTTCATCCTCTGTGACTGGGGGGACAGCAGTCACACCTGTTTTGGGGCGCAGACCTGCCACCTCTTTACCCGCAACAGCCAGCGTGATTGGCAGGTCATCATTTTCTTTGGAGGTGGTAACACCAGCTGGTGTTGAGCGCTGTCCGACATCGATAGCACCACCTTTGGATCAAGGCAACCTAACATGTCCGCCTGCATCTTCCTCACAGACCGGCAGTTTGCCGGGGACACCCTTATCAACCCCGTCTAAGCACAATAGCCAGCCCTCGGTCCCTCAGATGTGGACAAGTAAAAGACCATTTCCTCCTAGCCATGAGAAAGCTAAGAGGTTGAATTTCACCATCTGCAAGCTCTTGGCTACAGAAATGCTGCCTTTCCGCCTGGTGGACACAGAGGATTTTCGAGACCTTATGTCCGTCGCAGTGCCCCAGTACCAGATGCCCAGTCGGCACTACTTCTCAAAGAAAGGTGTGCCTGCGCTCCACCAGCATGTCGCACACAACATCACCGCTTCTTTGAGAAACTCTGTGTGTGACAGGGTGCATTTCACCACAGACACTTGGACGAGTAGGCATGGACAGGGGCGTTACATGTCGCTGACTGGGCACTGAGTAACTATGGTGACAGCAGGACAAGGGGCTGCTGTCCAAGTCTTGCCATCCCCACGAGTTGTGCGTCAATCCTCTTTATGTCAAAGTTCCTCCACTGCTTCTGCCTCCTCAACCTCCTCTCGGTCTTCCACCTGCACCCAAAGCCTGTCTGGTCATGCCACAAGCTTTCTAACTGCGCAGAAGGGATCCTGCACACCTCCTTACTATGCTGGCAGTAGGGCTCAACGTCATCAGGCGGTTTTTACATTGAAATGTCTGGGAAATGTGAGTCACACAGCTGAGGAGTTGTGGTCAGCTCTGGAGAACCAATTTCATGAATGGTTGTCTCCACTGGACCTGAAACCAGGGAAGGCCGTGTGCGACAATGCTGCAAACCTGGGTGCGGCCCTTCGCCGGGGCAATGTCACACACGTGCCTTGTATGGCTCACGTGTTGAACCTGGTTGTCCAGCAATTTTTAGCCCACTATCCCAGACTAGATGGCCTTCTGCAGAGGGCACGGTCGCTGTGTGCTCACTTCCGCCGTTCGCATCCCGCAGCTCAGCGACTTACATCTCTACAGAAGTCGTTGGGCCTGCCACTTCACCGGCTAAAATGCGATGTGCCTACCCGGTGGAATTCAACTCTGCACATGTTGCAGCGACTGTGGCAGCACCGACAAGCCCTGGTGCAATACGTTCTGACGTATAGCCTGGGCCAACGAGATTCAGAGGTGGGGCAAATCACGCTGGAGGAGTGGTCTCAGATCAGGGACCTATGCACCCTTCTGCACAGTTTTGAAATGGCGACGAAGATGTTTAGTGCTGACGATGCCATTATCAGCATGACTATTCCGGTGATTTACATGCTGGAGCACATGTTAAACAGAATTCGGAGTCAGGTGGTGGCACAAGAGGAGGTGGAGGAAGTAGAGGAGGAGGAGTTGTATGCGGAAAGGCTAACATCTGCAAGGTCCAGACGGTCGGCAGCACCAAGGCGGCAGGCATGTGAGGGTGGGGGAGATGGTTTTACCAGGGCGCATGGTAGCAGCCAAACTAGTGAGGAAGGTGCAGGAGCCCAGGAAGAAGTGGAGGACGAACTGATGGAAGACTCATCAGATGAGGGAGACCTTGATCACATTTCTGTTGTGCGAGGTTGGGGGGAGAGGACAGAGGAAGGAAGCATGATTGTTACCTCGCCACCAACACAACAGGGACTTGGTGCTCCTGGATGCGCAACACACATGAGTGCCTTCTTGCTGCACTACCTGCAACATGACCCTCGAATTGTGAGAATTAGAAATAATCCTGACTACTGGGTTGCCACACTGTTAGATCCCCGGTACAAAAGTAAATTTGCAGAAATTATTCCTGCCATAGAATGGGATGCACGCATGCAGGAGTATCAGCAGAGACTGTTGCAGAATCTTACATGTGCTTTTCCACAAAATACCAGTGGTGCACGTAGTGAATCTCATAGTTCCAACTTGCCAACCGTGGGACCGTCAAGTGTTCTGCACTCAAACCGTAACAGAACCACAGTATCTGCTGGTAACATCAATTTTGCGGAATCATTTCACCACTTTTTTAGCCCATCCTTTGCAAGGCCACAGGAGACAAGAAGTCTGACACATAGTCAACGCCTAGAGACGATGGTACAGGAGTATCTCCAAGTAAACATTGAAGCCACGACTGTGTCACTGGACCCTTGCTCTTTTTGGGCTTCCAATCTGGATAAATGGCCGGAGCTAGCCACTTACGCCTTGGAGATCTTGTCATGCCCCGCAGCCAGCGTTCTGTCTGAACGTGTGTTCAGCGCTGCTGGTGGTGTGCTGACAGATAAGCGCACGCGGCTCTCCACTGATAATGTAGACAGACTCACGTTCATAAAGATGAACAAATCATGGATCCGAAACGACTTTTCTACCCCTGTGTCATCCTGGGGAGAGTAAAAGCTTGATGATTGGTTAAAATCACCCTACCAACCATTTTAAGCTTTCAAATTACTAATCATGTTTATCTGTATCTTGACTGGAAAATAATTTGGGCTTTGTAGCAGTGTGCAGCACTGATCCTATTAGGCCATCTATACTAAAGCTTCACCAGATTTAAAATTAAAAATAATTTTTAGCTGCATCTAGCCCGGAAAATAATTGTGGGGCTCCGAGATGCGCAAGGCACATAAGTGCCTTCTTGCTGCACTACCTGCAGCATGACCCTCATATTGTCAGAATTCGAAGTAATCATGACTACTGGGTTGCCACACTCTTAGATCCCCCAAACTTTTCGATCAACCTTTTCATTTTAATAAAGACCAAAAAAATGGTCATTTTTGAAATTATAAGCATTAGCAGGTTGTTAGAAACTGAAATCAAACAGTTTTCAACTCAAAACTTTATTCTAGGTGATGTTACATTTTCACATAGGACCCCTTGTTCGAAAGGAGCTTCTGAACTCTCTCGTCCATTGAATTTGTCAGGTTTTGGATGGTTTCTGCTTCAATTGTTTTGCATGAGGACAGAATACCCTCCCAGAGCTGTTGCTTAGATGTGAACTGCCTCCCGCCATCATAGACACTCCTTTTAATGATGCTCCAAAGGTTCTGAATGGGGTAGAGGTCAGGGGAGCATGGGGGTCACACCATAAGTTTGTCCCCTTTTATGCCCATATCAGCCAGAGATGCAGATGTTTTATGTGCAGCATGAGATGGTGCATTATCATGCAGAAAAATGATCTTGCTGTGAAATACACGGTTCTTCTTCTTGAACCATGGCAGGAAGTGCTGTTTGAGAAAATCCACATACATTATGGAGTTCATCTTTAGCGCCTTCAGGGATCCTAAAGGGGCCGACAATCTCTCTCCCCATGATTCCAGCCCAAAACATTACTCCACCTCCTCCTTGTTGGCGCTGTAGCCGTGTTTGCGTGGGGTGTCCATCAACCAGCCATCCTCCACTCCATCCATCTGGACCATCGAGCACTGCACGGCACTCATCCGTGAACAAAACAGTTTTGAAATCAGTCTTCATGTAATGTTTGGCCCACTGGAGCCGTTTCTGCTTGTGTGAAGTGGATAGAGGAGGTCGACAGGATGGCGCATGCACAGCTGCAAACCTCTGAAGGACCCTGCATCTTGTTGTTCGGGGGACGTTGGAGGCACAAGCAGCTTCAAAAACTTGTCTGCTGCTATGACAAGGCTTTTTTGCCGCTGCTCTTTCAACCTGACGTAATTGCCTGTAGGAAAGAGTCCTCAATTTGCCCTTATCAGCACGCACACGTGTGTACTGTGAATCAGCTACATACTTCTTGATTGCCAAGACACTTCATCCTGATCATCGCACAATGTTGATTGTAGTCATGCCTTGACCTAAACACTCCACAATTTGTTGCTTCTCAGCAGCCGACACATCCTTTTTCTTTCCCATTTTGGCAGAAAATGTAGGCTGCTTAATAATGTGAGAGAGCCTTCTTAAGTAGTCTTGCCTTTCATTGGACACACCTGCCAAACTAATTAGCACAGGTGTCTGCAATTGCTTACAGTGATATAAAGAGCCCTGACACACATCACCATCAATGAGTTTAACTGACAAACAAACAAATTCTTTCCTTATCACTCCTAAACACTTTTTGTATAATAATTTGGAACGCAGTGTACATGTGCTTTTCCACAAAACACCAGTGGTTCACGTAGTGAATCTTACAGTTCTAACTTGCCAACCGTGGTCTGTATGGAGTTGTTCAATAAAGGGCCCAAAATTAAGATAACATAGATGGGAGAGGTCTCTATGAATAGGAATTCCTAAGTATTTGATACCCTGTGAGGGCCAGGCAAAGGGAAAGTTGGACTGGATGGAATCCTATATGGATTTGGGGAGGGAGACATCGAGGGCCTCAGACTTCGCTGCATTGATTTTAAAATTTTACCATGTAACAAAGTGATCTATTTCAGCCATAACAGCATGGATGGATATATGTGATTGAGTGATATATACTAGGACATCATCAGCAAATAGAGAGCACTTGTACTCGGTGCCTCCCACCTCAATCCACCTAATATTGGGGTTATGGCGAATTGATGAGAGCAGGTGCTCCGTCACTAGGATGTATAAGAGAGGGGACAGAGGACATCACTGCCTTGTCCCATTGGTGATTGTGAAAGGTGATGAAAATGTTCTGACGCACCCCCTGGGCCTTGGGACACCCGGAGCCGGACCCTTTTTGGTGGATGCTGGTGGTTGTAGTCTTCGTGGCGGCGACCCAGTTCCGTGGCTCAGGGCGGTCAAACCAGTGGCGGAACTATTTATGTGGTTTTCATGTTTAAATGTCCGACTACGCCACCCGTGGATTGCGGTCAGAGTGAACCGCCGCTACAGGGCAGACCACTGAGGCTGGTGTTGTGGGTGCAGCAGAGCGTAGCATAACTCCCCACGGGAGGAGTATAGCCTCAGGGCAGTGTATGCGGAGGATGGGGGTGATGGTGCAGGGCAGCAGCAGTAACGACACGGAGTCAGTGATGCAGTTCAGGGCCTTTACTCACAGTTCTTATTATCCAGACCACGTCTGCAGGTAACGGCTGCCCACGTCGTACTGTGCTCACCAGGTGAGGGGCTCAGACAACTCCCAGATAACTTTCATAGAATCATAGAATCATAGAATGGTAGAGTTGGAAGGGACCTCCTGGGTCATCTGGTCCAACTCCCTGCTCAAAGCAGGATTCACTAGATCATCTCAGACAGATGTCTGTCCAGCCTCTGTTTGAAGACGTCCATTGAAGGGGAACTCACCACCTCTCGTGGCAGCCTGTTCCACTCATTAATCACCCTAACTGTCAAAAAGTTTTTTCTAATATCTAATCTGTGTCTCCTCCCATTTAGTTTCATCCCATTGCTTCTAGTCTTTCCTTGTGCAAATGAGAATAAAGATGATCCTTCTACAATGTGACAGCCCTTGACATATTTGTAGACAGCTATTAAGTCTCCTCTCAGTCTTCTTTTTTGCAAGCTAAACATTCCCAAATCCTGCAAATGTTCCTCATAGGACATGGTGTGCAGACCAGTCACCATTCTGGTCGCTCTTCTCTGAACTTGCTCCAGTTTGTCTATGTCTTTTTTAAAATGTGGTGCCCAAAACTGTACACAGTATTCCAGATGAGGTCTGACCAAAGAGGAGTAAAGACCGATAATGACTTCACGTGATCTAGACTGTATGCTTCTGTTAATACATCCCAGAATTGTATTTGCCTTTTTTGCTGCTGCATCACACTGTTGACTCATGTTCAGTCTATGATCTATTAGTATACCTAAGTCTTTTTCACATGTTCTTTGGAGCACTTCACAGGACCCCCTTTGTGTGTCCTTTGTCTGGCCTTTCTTACCAACACTTCTGTCCGGCTGCCTCGGGCCTCCTCTTGGTAAACTTGGCGCCAGTTTCCCTGACCCTATGTGGTGCCTTCCTAGCGGGTGTAGCGAGGGGCTGCGCCACATAAAATGTCAGAGCCTCCGGTTTCTAGCTGAGGGTCGTTTCCTGCCTCCACTAGTTCGGGGACCGGTCTCCCCCTTTGGCCTGACCCCTCCACGCAGGTGGATTCGGGCGTGCGGTGGCGACTCGCCCGTCCGCACCCCTGGGATCCCTTCATTCCTCGTTCCTGGAGCCTTCTCCGCTCCTCTTCCTTCCTTCTCCCTCTTCCAGGCCTGGGCCTCTGTTACTAGGCCCGCCTCCGGAGCAGAGCTCATGCAGAGCCCCTGCTCCCTGCCACTTCTGCTCAGACTTCTCTGCACTGAACTAAGATGGTGCCCACCTTTTATACTCCCTTCTCAATGCACCCAGGAACTGCTTCCTCCCTGCTCCTGCACTACAGGGTTCCCCTTCCTCAGTGTTCCCTCCCCCCACTCCAGCCAGGGACAGGGACTTTCGTGCCCATCTCAGGGGCATATTGGTCGCCCTGCCCCACGGCAATGTGGTGTAATGCATGCAGGTGTCGGGTCCTGATCCACACTCTATCCTTACCTGAGAGTGAGATATCACACCTCTGGGTGAGGTGCAATACGTCTGTAGCAACCGAGCACTCAGGGTGCTACAGTTCCATTTATCTTCAGCCTAGGTGACGTATTGCGATACAGGGCCGTGATTTTGGCTATAAAAGGGTCCCCTAGACCCCTACCCCAAGCTTTTTAAGAGAATCATATATGGCGTGCCAGGAGACTCTATGGAATGCTTTCTCAGCATCCAACGAGAGTATCTAATTACAAATTTTTAACTGCATCTAGCCCAGGAAATACTTTGTGCCTAGTAGCAGTGTCTGCTAGTGAGCGGATTATCCCGGCTGTTAAGCAAGCTACACCACCTGTAGTTTAGACACTTAATTTTTTCAAAGGAAATGCTTCGGGACCATGGGATACTTAGTGAAGAGCATCAGGAGGCACCCCAAGGCATAGGGGCTGGGACTGGCAGTAGGATGCCTTGCGGTGGACAGCCGAGCTCGATCCTTATAAAAGCTTTTTAACTGCAGCAGCTTTAGTGGACGCTACTGGAGCTGGAATTACCGCGGCTGCTGGCATGAGACTTGCCCTCCAATAGATCCTTGTAAATGGATTTAAAGTGTATTCATTCAAATTAGAGAGACAATTTAAATTAAAAAGCTTAGAGCTGCCTCCACCACAGGGGGGCTCGCTCGACCCACCAGCGGACAGGCACCAGTATTGGGAGAGGGGGGCTGGCCGTCAGGGTTCACCGCGGCTCTGGCACAAACCCGGCGACACGGAGGTGGCACGGGCAGGAGCGGACTGGCCGTGTCGGCTTCTCACTTTTTGGATTTTAGAAGGGCATGACATGCCTATATCTGTGTCTCCCCCTCCTTTTACTCCTCCACCTCTTTTATTTTCGCATGACTATATGTACTTGTCACTTTTCCATGTGTTAGTTATGTCTTCTGAGCAGTTTGTCAGCTTTTGGACACCTTTGAAGGTGTTTTCTATGTGTTTCTATGTGTTTTTGTTTGCCTGCCATTGGTTTTAACGGTGTTCGAAGGTGTTCGACGAATAGTTCGGCGAACACACGGGTGTTCGACGAACCGAACCGAACTCGAACACTACGGGGGTGGCTCAACACTAGATAGAACCCTCCTGTTTGTTTTTTCCATCTTGTGTTTTGCGGTCACGTGACCATCTGCCTTTATATTCCAGCTCTGCCTTTTTGGCTATGCTGGACTTCAGTGTTGTTTGACTGTTTTGCTAGCCAGGTGCTTCGGTGCCTATCCCTCTGTTCGCTTGGTCCTTTGGGACCTCTAGTACCCTTTTGTCAGTTTATCTATTGTTTTCTGCAACAACTTTCTCTGTTCAGGAGGTGTCCCTTTTTGTTCCAGTCCTTAGTTCTTTTAGGGTCCCCTTCCCTTTATTCTATAAGTCTTCGTTCAGACAAGCCTAAGACTAAGGCGGGTCTGTTCACTAGGAACAGGCTGCCCGCTACATCATAGGGATTCAGCTTAGTCTTACTGTAGGGAAAGCTTTCCCCTTCTTTCCTTAGTTCTTGTTGCAGATTATAACAGTAAGTCCAGCCCAAAAATAAAAAATTTAAAGAAATATTAATATGGGGATTAGTATGGCTTCCGTCCAGGATTTGGCTCAACGCTTGCAGGGGTTGACTCTGGAGGTGGCCGAGCTCCAGCAACACGTGAGTAGCTGTTCCGGAGCGCATTTTGTGGAACCCAAGGTAGGACTGGCGGATGTTTTTTATGGTAAACAGCAAGATTTTTTTTCTTTTAAAAATGCATGTTTGTTATATTTTCGTTTGAGACCAAGATCCTCTGGTAATGAATCACAGTGCATTGGTTTTATTATGTCACTTTTGAGCAATGAACCACAGGGGTGGGCCTTTTCTCTTCAACCTAATGATCCATGTTTGATGTCGGTAGAAGAGTTTTTTTCTGCTATGGGTCTATTATATGACGATCCTGATCGAATCTCATCTGCTGAGGCAGAGCTCAGGAGTTTGAATCAGGGGTAAGATGATGCTGAGATTTATTGCACACACTTTAGAGAGTGGGCTTCTGAAGTCAGATGGAATGATCCTGCTCTGAAATATCTATTTTTGCTGGTCTGAGTGAAAGGGTTAAGGATTTGCTAATTGCATCCCTGCACCTGAGACTCTGCAGGATGCCATGCAATTAGCTGTTCCTGTGGATAGGAGGCTGAGATCTAGGCAGAATGAGGTAAAGACTCCTGTAATGCCAGGTCCTAGTCCCCAGAAAATCTGCACAGACTGCGGAGAACTGATGGAGGTTGGGGCGATGTCGCTCCGCTCTCAGGAAAGAGACCAGAGGTTCGTCGAGGGATTGTTTCTTTATTGTGGTAAAGCTGACCATTTGATTAAGCATTGTGAGCTTCATTTAAGCAAAGAAAAAAAAAGGTCAGGTACGCCCGTATAGCTTGTTTACGTTCTGCAGGAGTATTTCTTTCAGGGAGTACTACTTTGCAGGAAAATTTGATAGAATTTCAGGTATTTGTGGATTGTGGTTCAACACTTAATGTGATTGATAAAGGGTTTTTGGAAAAACTTAAATTGAAATCCAAACCTTTGTCATCACCTATTTCTGTGATTGCAATTGATAACACTCCCTTGAAATGTATTACTCACAAGGTTGCTGCATTTCCCCTCACTATCAATGGTCTTCACCAAGAAATTTTGGACTTGGTTGTATTAGATAGTTTGCCCTCTCCGGTCATTCTAGGATTGCCTTGGTTAAAACTGCACAATCCTTTGCTGGACTGGTCTACTAATATGATTAAGTCTTGGAGTCCGAAATGCTATGATAAATGTTGAAATGGTCACATTGCGGCTGTGGGAAAAGGGGAATTACCTGTACCTATTCAAGATTTTTGGAGGGTTTTTTTAGGAGGAGGAGTCACAAGTTTTACCTCCTCACAGAGATTATGATTGCACCATTGAGTTTATTCCGGGAGCTACTTTTCCCAGGAGTCGCTTGTTTAATCTAACTATCCCTGAAAGAAAGGCCTTGGAGGAGTACATATAGACTAGCCTGGCTGCTGGTCACATTAGACCTTCTAAGTCGCCTGTGGCAGTTGGATTTTTCTTTGTTAAAAAAAAGGACGGGGGTTTGCGTCCGTGTCTGGATTTTCATGAAATTAATAAGATTATCATACGCAATTCCTACCCATTGCCGTTAATTCCTGACTTGTTTAACCAGTTAGTGGGGGCCAAGTGGTTCTCTAAGATTGATCTCCGGCGGGGGGCATACAATTTGTTATGAGTGAAGGAGGGTGATGAGTGGAAAACTGCTTTTAACACTCCAGTAGATCATTTTGAGAATCTGGTGATGCCTTTCGGTCTTACCAATGCACCTGCATTTTTTCAGAACCTTATTAATGACATCTTGAGACCTTTGATTGGAAAGAATGTGGTTGTGTATTTGGATGACATTTTGATTTTTTACGCCAGACCTGGAGTCCCATTGGCAGAGTGTACATGAAGTTTTGCAGTTATTGAGTGATAATTCACGCTTTGCTAAGCTGGAGAAATGTGAGTTTGCTGTGCAGAAAATTAGTTTTTTGGGCTACATTGTCTCCAGCGAGGGCTTTGAGATGGACCTGGTGAAGGTTCAGGCTGTGCAGGAATGGCCTAGGCCTATTAGTGTGAAATCTATACAGAGATTTTAGGGTTTTGCCAATTATTACAGGAAATTCATTAAGAATTTTTCTGTAATTGTTAAGCCTCTAACCGATCTCACCAGGAAAGGTGCTAATACGGTCCAATGGACTACTGAGGCCATTGAAGAATTTAAGTATCTCAAAGAGAGGTTCAGTTCAGCCCCTATCCTTATGCAGCCTGATGAGACCAAGCCTTTTTCGGTCGAGGTCGATGCTTCATCAGTGGGGTTCGGAGCAGTTTTGTCTCTGGAGAACAGGGATGGAGTACATCCTTGTGCCTTCTTTTCGAAAAAAATTTCGGAAACCGAATTGAATTATGATGTTGGAAATCGTGAGTTGCTGGCTATTAAACTCGCGTTTGAACATTGGCGTCATTTTTTGGAGGGCGCTAGATTTCCTATTCAGGTTTTCACAGATCATAAGAATTTGATCTATCTGGATGCTGCCAAGTGTCATGAGTCTCGGTTGGCAGGTCATCCAGGAATTTCTGAGACTAAGAAACTTATCAGTCACAGTTTTTGGTGGTCTGAATGGCAGAAAGAAGTCATCAAGTGGGTGCATCAATGTACTGTGTGTGCTAGGTCAAAGGCTTTACGTACTCCTGCTGCGGGGTTGCTTTGCCCTCTGGAGGTTCCTAGTGCACCTTGAACGCATCTCACAATGGATTTTATTACTGATCTGCCCGTGTCCGAGGGTTTTACTGTCATCTGGGTGGTCGTGGACCATTTTAGTAAGATGTGTCATTTGGTTCCATTCATTAAGTTGCCCTGCGCCAAGACACTTGCTAAGGCGTTTGTTAAGGAGATTGTCAAGCTTCATGGCGTTCCCACAGATATTGTTTCTGATAGAGGACCTCAGTTTGTGGCTTGCTCTTGGCATGCTTTTGTGACAGGTTGGGAGTCCATTTGTCATTTTCGTCTGGGTATCATCCTGAGTCTAATGGACAGACTCAAAGAAAGAACCAGGATGTAGAACAGTTTTTGCGATGTTTTGTGGCGGACAATCAAGAGGTGTGGTCTGAGTTTCTGCCTCACGCAGAATTTGCTCTTAACAATCATACATCCTCCTCAGCTGGGTGTTCTCCTTTTTGTTGTTGTACTGGGAGACATCCGTCTTTTGGTTTGTTCTCCAAATTGGGGTCAGCGGTGCCGGAGGAGGAGAATTTTTCCGGTGATTTGGAGAGAGTTTGGACTAATGTATGTTGCAACCTTCAAGAGGCTAACAAGAAGTCCAAGAAGTATTTTGACAGGAAACGGAATGAGGTTTTGTGGGTGACATGGTTTGGTTGTCCTCAAGGAACCTGCGGTTGAGGATTCCCTCTAAAAAACTGGGTCCTAAGTTTGCGGGTCCATTTAAAGTGCTTCAGGTTGTTAACCCGTCTGCGGTTAGGTTGAATGTTCCTACTTCCTGAAAGATTAATCCTGTGTTTCATGTTTCCAAGTTGAAAAAGGCAGATGTATCTGATAGGGATGCCACTGTCTCAGTTCCTCCTGTGGTGGAAGGCGGCAAATATGAAATCTCACGTATCTTGATTTCTAGATGGCATAGAGGGAGAGTACAGTATCTCATCTCCTGGAAGGGTTTCGGTCCCGAAGATAACTCCTGGGTAAGGGCGGATGATGTCTCTGCTCCTAGTTTTGTTAGAGCTTTCCAAAAGAGGTTTCCGGATAGTCCTGGGCCTGGAGGATCCAGAGGATCCTCTTAAAAGAGGGGTACTGTTAGAACCCTCCTGTTTGATTTTTCCATCTTGTGTTTTGCGGTCACATGACCATCTGCCTTTATATTCCAGCTCTGCCTTTTTGGCTATGCTGGACTTCCGTGTTGTTTGACTGTTTTGCTATCCAGGTGCTTCGGTGCCTATCCCTCTGTTCGCTTGGTCCTTTGGGACCTCTAGTACCCTTTTGTCAGTTTATCTTTTGTTTTCTGCAACAACTTTCTCTGTTCAGGAGGTGTCCCTTTTTTGTTAAAGTCCTTAGTTCTTTTAGGGATCCCTTCCCTTTATTCTATAGGTCTTCGTTCAGACTAGCCTAAGACTATGGCGGGTCTGTTCACTAGGAACAGGCTGCCCACTACATTGTAGGGATTCAGCTTAGTCTTACTGTAGGGAAAGCTTTCCCCTTCTTTCCTTAGTTCTTGTTGCAGATCATAACAGTCAATTTCACATGTCGGACATTTACAATCCGAGTACTGATTACAATGTGTAGACCGGCCATGGGTCTCCTGATCCTAACCCAACAGCCTGATATATGGCTATGAGGCTGTTTAGTTCATGTCTGGAGACTCACGTGCACTGTGAACAGAGCTGCTTTTACTCAGATTGTGAATGTTGGACATTTGAAATCAGCCTAAATCCACTCATTCTTCGGAGACCTTTTCATATAGTGACACTAAAGCCATGTTATAGTGTAAACATAAGAGATTTATTTATTTTTTTAAATAGCTCAATTGAGGAGAATAAATTTGCACAAATCTCAATACTGGAAAGCTTGCAATAGTTCCGAAAATACACGTTGGAGAGAGGAGAGAGAAAGAGAACATTTCTGATCATAATAACTTACACTTTACAGGTGAGTAAGTGACGCGCCCCCTGGGCCATATTCTTTAGGGGAATATCCGGAGCCGGATCAGATGGGGGTTGTAGTCTTCCGAGTGGCTGTGACCCGGTCCGTGCCCAGGGTGTCAAGCTCAGAGTATGTGGCAGTCCTACAGATGTTATAAAGTTCTTAATGTCGACTACGCCACCCGTTGTATTGCGGTCACTATGGCCGCCGCTGCAGCAGGGTCCGCTGAGGCTGATGGTGTTGGTGCAGCTTTTGGTAGTATAACCCCCAACGGGTGGGGTATAGCCTCAGGGGGTCAGGTGCAGAGGATGGGGGTTGTGGTGGTGCAGCATAGATGTTAAGTGAAGACAGAGTCGGGTTGTGCAGTTTAGGGTATTTACTCACTGCTGATGTTCCGGTCACTCCAGCTTCAAGTGACCACCCGAGCCGTGCTGTGTCCACCAGGTCCTGGATTCAGCAAACCCCCAAACAAGTCCGGAGCGTGACCCTGAGCTCTCCTTCTGTCCTTTCCTCTGGCCGTCCCCACTAGTGATCCACCTAGGTCCAGCTCCCTCGGGCCTTCTGTTGGGAGACCCTTGGCCTTGGGTTCCCTGACCCTCCACGTGGTTTGCCTTCGGGGTGGATGTGGTGGGTGGCCGTGGCAGACGCTGCCCACGGCCTCCGGTCTCTGGCTGAGGTGTGCTTTTGCCCCCACCAGTTTGGGATCTGGTACCCTATTGCCGACTCTTCACCCGGGGATTGAATTTGGGTTCTCAGAGTCCTTTCTTCTTCCCTCTCTGGGTCTTTCCTTCTCTGCTCCACTCTCTCTCTGCAGGCTCATCTGGACCTCTGCTTCTTGCTGACTCTGACAGACTGACTCCTCTGCAAAGGCTGACTGACTGACCCTGATCTTTGATGGTGCCCACCTTATATACTCCCTCTATGTGTGAGCTCAGGTGACCAGCACCCAATGAGCTCCTATCTTTACCCAGGCTGCTCCCCCTATCTGCCCCTACACTACTTGGGATGTACCACCCCCCTCCCACTCCAGCCAGGAACAGACTCGGTCGTACCTGCACATTTCTAAGTGGGAGTACCGTCGGCCTGTTCCTCGGAAATGGGATGTATGTAGTGCATGCAGCCTACCGAGGTCAGGTCCACACTCCATCCTTACCCGGGAGTGGAATATCACACCTCTGGGTTGAGGTGCAATACCCCTGTAGCAGCCGAATCCTCAGGGTGCTACATTCCCCCCTGGTAAATCACAGCACGTCCTCGGGCTGTAAGAACAAAACACCACAAAACATACAAATTTTTGCATAAACATATAAAACATCATTCAAAACATTATATATATATATATCAATAAAACTTTTCATATAAAACATTCTTGTAGACTTTTCTTCGCTTCTAGCTCCTCCTCCGGTCACTGTGCAACGTGTGACCGGGTACAGTGCGACAGTCTTTTCTTGAAAAATGGTTTTCCTATAAAACCGGTAGGGGGCGCTTTAGGAAGCGCAACTATATACAAAAGGGGTAGTGGCCGCTCTCAGTCCTCGGCCAGGTATTAGGGAGGAATGACCGCTCTCAGTCCTCGGTCAGTGGGATTTAAGGGTTAAACGGGTAAACAGTTCACACTTGCTGGTCCCAACGGGGACTATGATAGCAGCAGTAACAGTTCATGGTGCCCCGACGGGCAACTATATACAGCTTCTGCTTCGCTGTACTTAACGACGACGTCCTCCTGCTCTTTCTTTATGGTTTCCTTTAGCTTCAGACCCGTTCGGGCACGTATGCTGGGCAAACAGATCTTCTCCCAGATGCGGCACTCTTGGTTTTATGGGCGCGGTGGTGGTGGCGCCCGGGTTGCCCGGGCCTTGCGGCCAGGCCTGGGGTATCTGGAAGGTGAAGGGCACCGTAAGGACGGCGGCACCCTGGGCTACTTGGCCCTGCGACCAGGCCGGGGGCTCCGCGGAGGTAGGGGGCGCTGTTGGTATTGCGGCGCCCGGGGGTACTAGGCCTTGCGACCAGGCTGGTGGTACTTCCTGCTTGGTCACGCTCGGGGTCGAGGCGTGTGACGTCACAGGGGTCGCGGCTCCCGTTTGAGGCCTAGTCTGCGGCGGTGACGTTGCAGCGACGGGCACGGCAGGATAGACTTCGGGCTCTGCGACGGGGAGCTGGGGCAGGTACGCGGTTTCCCGGTTTGGGGTAGAGACGTCCCCTTTACCTGCCTCCTTTCGTTCGGCTCCCTTCTCGGCGCCGTCTCCGGCCTTCAGTCCTCCTGCGCCATCCTCAGAGGCGGTCTGTCTCCTCGTCTCGGGTGGCGTGCTCCGCTGACAGGTCTCGGTCTGCTGGGCCATCTCACGGCTCCACTCCGCCAACGTCTCCCGCTGTACCCGGGCCATCCTCCGTGCGAGGCCCTCCAGCGCAGTCTGTGCACACTCCCGATCTCGGGGGAGCTGTGCCAGGACCTCCACTAAGCCTAGTGGGGTCGTTGCTTCTAGCAGGCTCCTGACCAACGGGTCGGTGCTGCTCTGCTCTCCTCCCGTTGTCTCCAGCAGGCTCCTGGCCAGCGGGCCGGTGCTGCTCTGCTCTCCCTCCTCTGTTTCTAGCAGGCTCCTGGCCAACGGGCCGGTGCTGCTCTGCTTTCTCGCCATCTCCGGGTAAGCTCCTCCGATACTCTTTTCCAGGCTTCTTGCCTCCGGGTGCGCTCTCTCCAGACTGCTCCAAGCGACACCCATCTTTGTTCTCTCCTTTCTCAGTCCTCCCACTTCGAGGGCGGTCCCGGGGCCACTTGGTGATTGTCAGCTCCAGGGGCAGTTCTTTCACACTGACAGACACCTCTAGCATCACAGTCTCTGTTGGTGGGGGCGGTTTCCACTTTTGGCGCCATTTTCGGTCCTGGCCCACGATGGGAGGCGGCCTCTTGCCACCCTCTGGCACGCCCATAATGGCGTCCGCTCTTCCAAGGCGGGAAACCTTTGGAAATGGCGGGAATCGTCTCCCAGTGGCGGGAAACTCTGCAAATGGCGGGAAAAAGCTGTTAATGGCGGACAACCGGCGGGAATCGACCTGTGATGGAGTCCGATGGCGGGGACCCTCCGGAACCGGCAGGAGACTTCTTTTTGAGGTAAACTCGTTCTTTTCTTCAGGCACGCAGTACCCGGTTGTTGTGGGCACGTAATCCTGCCGACTACGCCAAAGTTGACGCGCCCCCTGGGCCATATTCTTTAGGGGAATATCCGGAGCCGGATCAGATGGGGGTTGTAGTCTTCCGAGTGGCTGTGACCCGGTCCGTGCCCAGGGTGTCAAGCTCAGAGTATGTGGCAGTCCTACAGATGTTATAAAGTTCTTAATGTCGACTACGCCACCCGTTGTATTGCGGTCACTATGGCCGCCGCTGCAGCAGGGTCCGCTGAGGCTGATGGTGTTGGTGCAGCTTTTGGTAGTATAACCCCCAACGGGTGGGGTATAGCCTCAGGGGGTCAGGTGCAGAGGATGGGGGTTGTGGTGGTGCAGCATAGATGTTAAGTGAAGACAGAGTCGGGTTGTGCAGTTTAGGGTATTTACTCACTGCTGATGTTCCGGTCACTCCAGCTTCAAGTGACCACCCGAGCCGTGCTGCGTCCACCAGGTCCTGGATTCAGCAAACCCCCAAACAAGTCCGGAGCGTGACCCTGAGCTCTCCTTCTGTCCTTTCCTCTGGCCGTCCCCACTAGTGATCCACCTAGGTCCAGCTCCCTCGGGCCTTCTGTTGGGAGACCCTTGGCCTTGGGTTCCCTGACCCTCCACGTGGTTTGCCTTCAGGGTGGATGTGGTGGGTGGCCGTGGCAGACGCTGCCCACGGCCTCCGGTCTCTGGCTGAGGTGTGCTTTTGCCCCCACCAGTTTGGGATCCGGTACCCTATTGCCGACTCTTCACCCGGGGATTGAATTTGGGTTCTCAGAGTCCTTTCTTCTTCCCTCTCTGGGTCTTTCCTTCTCTGCTCCACTCTCTCTCTGCAGGCTCATCTGGACCTCTGCTTCTTGCTGACTCTGACAGACTGACTCCTCTGCAAAGGCTGACTGACTGACCCTGATCTTTGATGGTGCCCACCTTATATACTCCCTCTATGTGTGAGCTCAGGTGACCAGCACCCAATGAGCTCCTATCTTTACCCAGGCTGCTCCCCCTATCTGCCCCTACACTACTTGGGATGTACCACCCCCCTCCCACTCCAGCCAGGAACAGACTCGGTCGTACCTGCACATTTCTAAGTGGGAGTACCGTCGGCCTGTTCCTCGGAAATGGGATGTATGTAGTGCATGCAGCCTACCGAGGTCAGGTCCACACTCCATCCTTACCCGGGAGTGGAATATCACACCTCTGGGTTGAGGTGCAATACCCCTGTAGCAGCCGAATCCTCAGGGTGCTACATAAGGACCACGGTTTCATTCTACAAGAGAGTGAGGATCCACTGATCATAACAGCTTATATTTTAGAGGCGAGAGAGAAAGGACCCCACTGACCATAAGATCATACACTCTACAGAAGAGAGAGAGGGCCTCACTGCTGACCATAAGAGCTTGCAATCTATAGGAAAGAGAGGAACCTGCTCACCATAAGAGCTTAAACACTACAGAAGACAGAGACTTATCCAGTGACTCTGCAGATGGAAATTGACTTTGCCGTATAAACTGTGCTCAACTAGGAACCACTGATTTCTGATGGCCCAGGTACTAATCACCACTATACAGAAGGTATGATAATCCTTAGTTTGTCATAACTGCAGGGAATTATGGGGAAGCCCAGGTGTCCACACAAAATTTTGTTAGACTGCTCTCTGATGCTTCAACAACTTGGGAAATAGTGCCAGGCAAGTATTTTCTTTTGCAAATTGGGAATCAAATCTCAAAATGTTAAAATTTGCATGGATGAGCAGATCAATCCTCTGTGGATTGATCTGCTCATCTCTAGTAAGCATTGCTTTTTTCTGCTGTGCTTTTTACGTGGATAATCCATTGTTTTTATTAGATCAAGGAAAGCAGATGTGATTACATATATACTATTTTTTACTCTGTGTTTCAAGAAACTATGAACCGTATGTTTTTGGTGCATTTTTTTCAATATAGAATTCTACACAGGGCCTTAAAAAAACAAATGTAAAATCAGAAATATATATGTATATATACAGTGCCTACAAGTAGTATTCAACCCCCTGCAGATTTAGCTGGTTTGATAAGATGCAAATAAGTTAGAGCCTTCAAACTGCAAACGAGAGTAGGTTTTATGAACAGAAGCATAAATCTTACAAACCAAAAAGTTATGTTGCTCAGTTGAATTTTATTAAATTTTAAACATAAAAGTGTGGGTCAATTATTATACAACCCCTATGTTTAATATTTTGTGGAATAACCCTTGTTTGCAATTACAGCTAATAATCGTCTTTTATAAGACCTGATCAGGCCGGCACAGGTCTGTGGAGTTATCTTGGCCCACTCCTCCATGCAGATCTTCTCCAAGTTATCTAGGTTCTTTGGGTGTCTCATGTGGACTTTATTCTTGAGCTCCTTCCACAAGTTTTCAATTGGGTTAAGGTGAGGAGACTGACTAGGCCACTCCAACACCTTGACTTTTTCCCTCTTGAACCAGGCCTTGGTTTTCTTGGCTGTGTGCTTTGGGTCGTTGTCTTGTTTGAAGATGAAATTACGACCCATCTTAAGATCCTTGATGGAGGAGCGGAGGTTCTTGGCCAAAATCTCCAGGTAGGCCGTGCTATCCATCTTCCCATGGATGCGGACCAGATGGCCAGGCCCCTTGGCAGAGAAACAGCCCCACAGCATGATGCTGCCACCACCATGCTTGACTGTAGGGATGGTATTCTTGGGGTCGTATGCAGTGCCATCCAGTCTCCAAACGTCACGTGTGTGGTTGGCACCAAAGATCTCGATCTTGGTCTCATCAGACCATAGAACCTTGAACCAGTCTGTCTCAGAGTCCTCCAAGTGATCATGAGCAAACTGTAGACGAGCCTTGACATGACGCTTTGAAAGTAAAGGTACCTTACGGGCTCGTCTGGAACGGAGACCATTGCGGTGAAGTACGTTACTTATGTTATTGACTGAAACCAATGTCCCCACTGCCATGAGATCTTCCCGGAGCTCCTTCCTTGTTGTCCTTGGGTTAGCCTTGACTCTTCGGACAAGCCTGGCCTCGGCACGGGAAGACACTTTCAAAGGCTGTCCTGGCCGTGGAAGGCTAACAGTAGTTCCATAAGCCTTCCACTTACGGATGATGCTCCCAACAGTGGAGACAGGTAGGCCCAACTCCTTGGAAAGGGTTTTGTACCCCTTGCCAGCCTTGTGACCCTCCACGATCTAGGCTCTGATGGCCTTGGAATGCTCCTTTGTCTTTCCCATGTTGACCATGTCTGAGTGCTGTTCACAAGTTTGGGGAGGGTCTTAAATAGTCAGAAAAGGCTGGCAAAAGAGATCTTTAATCCACATATGTGAAGCTCATTATTCTTGGTGCCTGAACTACTTCTTAATACTTTTGGGGGACCAAACAGAATTCTTGTCGTTTGAGGGGTTGAATAATAAATGACACTCTGAATTAACTTTTAACGTTTTTAAAAAAAACAAAAAACAAAAACAAAATTTGCTGCAGTGCATTTCCCACTTCCAGGCTGATCTACAGTACAAATGTCACAATGCCAAGTTAATTCCGCATGTGTCAGCCAGCTAAATCTGCAGGGGGTTGAATACTACTTGTAGGCACTGTATATATACATACATACACACACTAGATTCCTTGATAGGGCGTTGATCCAGGGAACTAGTCTGATTGTCGTATGAAGTCGGGAAGGAATTTTTTTCCCCAATGTAGAGCTTAGTGTTTGCCACATGGGTTTTTTTTGCCGTCCTCTGGATCAACATGTTAGGCTATGGGTTGAACTAGATGGACTTAGTCTTCCTTCAATCTTAAAAACTATGTTACTATGTAAATTGTTATTATGTATTTCATTACAGACACTTGCGTAAAACAAGAAAATGCAGTATTTACTCATGTATTTGTTGTATTAGGATTTTCTGTTGCACGTATTTTAAAATGAAGATAGGAATAATTTGTGGATTCCTCCCACATTGCTGTGTATGGAAGACGTCAATTCTCAGGGTGTTATTCAAACATGTGCTTTTTTTTTCAATTCGTTTCTAAGTGTCAAGCACTTCTTCAGGAAATGACCACATGTATTTAATTTCCTGAAGAAGCAGTGCTTGACACTTTGAAACAAGTCTATTAAAAACCACATGTTTAAATAAAACTTTGATAATTGACGCCTTCCATACACAGCAGTGCGGGAGGAATCCATAAATTATTCCTATCTTCATGCTTGTCGGTTTTGCAGCCCGTGGCTCTGCAGCAGCTGTATAATGATTTAAAATCGATTTATAAGTCATAAACCAGGTTAGAACAATCTGATAAATAACTCCAATTTTATGCCAGATAAGATGCCATTTGCTTTACTTTCTCCCTAGTGTTTTATCAAGTATTTTAAAATATAATTTGTTATTTTTCTCATTTTACAATGTTTGTAAAAAAAAAAAAAAACAAAGTTAGAAATCTTGCGATTTCCACACAGGCCACTGGGACTTTTTAGACTCATACTTCCTGTTATTTCAAGAGTTTGCAGCAAAGGTAATTATTATCATAAGTAGGATTATAATGACAGGTACCACCTCTATATACAGCTGATAACGCAATAGATAATTTCACAACTGACCCTACTGCCGCTCCCTTCACAGTAACCTTTGCACAGGTTCATTAGACAATTCAATACAAAAGAAAAGGTTATTTTCTTGTGAAATATAAAAAAAATTGCCAAACTTTTTAAGAAATACATTTAGTAGAAAAGCCTGATGCAAACAATAAACAATTTTCTGATGATAGCTTCCCTTTAAATTGTACTCATCATTTCAGGTGACATTTATATTTAAATTTTCATATGTGTGAACATTAAAAATAACATTATTTCTGGCCACTATGTGACTTCTTTATTGCATTTTTATCCCAGTTATTCTGCTGCAGGTTTCAGATTTTATTTTCACTTTTCTCTGAGCTAGTAGATTGACTTTAGCTGCTATGATTTCTGTCATACACAGTACACAAAAATTCTTAGTCCCCTCTCTCTATGTAGCACATCCTCAGTAGGATGCCAATACAAACCAGTGTAACTGTGAATCCAGCTCTGGTAAAGTAAAATTTATACCAGAAAGCATCTGAAGGGGTCTGTGTTTATTTATGCTTTTCTCTGCTTCTTCTTTTTTTCCATTTCCTCCCCATAGATTTTAATAGATAACAGGAATCTCAGTCTGATAGTCTGCCTTGTCTTGAGCATGATGGATTTAGATGTTTTACAGATTAAATGGTCAGATAAGAAAGCAGTGCAAGGGAGACGAAGTGGATCTGCAACTCAGTAAAAAAAGAATATTTGTCAGATAATATATATGACAAACTTTCTAACTTTTACTTATACTATTTATTTATGCAAAGATTGTTGAAACAACAGTGAACAATTTTAACCACTAAGAAGTAAATATGATTCATATTAGTTACCTCTAGTTTTAACAACTGAAAGCATTTTCATTTTCATAAATGCACAAACATTGATCCTAAAACATATTTTCATATTAGCGACATGTCTAGAATAACCCATGCACATAAGTAATGGTTGCAAATCTATGCAAATATACTGAACTCAAATTAATGATGCATAGTTTGTAGTAAAAAAATTTGTATATATTTGACTGCTTGAATTGTCAGAAGTATGTTTGACAGTGTTAAAATAAAGGGCACCCGAGTTTCATTTCTTTACAAATGACTGCCGAATACTGGATAGAATTTATGTTATGAAAATGTTCTTGCAGTTGTGTAAAATAAGTTTTTGTCATAGCAACTCTTCTTCTTAATGACTCATTCAATACACTGAGGAAATAAATTTTCTATTATTGGGCTTCATCTACTATAACCATTTAGATTTGTCCTGTATACAATTATTTTTAATCATTGCAATAAAACACTTATCAACTTCACTCGTAATCGAAAAAATGTGTCTCTTACATTAAAAATGACACTTAATATAACATTTATAAATAAAAACTGAGAAGTGAGGTTATTCATTTAGTAAAGTTTGAAACCACTAAAACAGACAACTCTATAATCTAAATATTAACTAATTGGACCAATATTAAAATATCAAGCTGGCCGAATGCTAAATTGTATTAAAGGGGTTTTCCCAAGAACAAAAGTTCATTTTAATCAATAGATCTTGCAAAACATAATAATTTTCACAATTGAATGTGTCTCATTAAAATGTCCCTGTGCTGAGATAATCTTATAAATGTGCCCCTGCTGTGTACTGTGTAATGGCTGTGTCTGACCGTACAGGGACATGTACAGTTAGGTCCATATATATTTGGACAGAGACAGCATTTTCTAATTTTGGTTCTAGACATTACCACAATGAATTTTAAACAAAACAATTCAGATGCACTTGAAGTTCAAACTTTCAGCTTTCATTTGAGGGTATCCACATTAAAATTGAATGAAGGGTTTAGGAGTTTCAGCTCCTTAACTTGTGCCACCCTGTTTTTAAAGGGACCAAAAGTAATTGGACAGATTAAATAATTGTAAATAAAATATTCATTTCTAGTACTTGGTTGAAACCCTTTGTTGCCAATGACTGCCTGAAGTCTTGAACTCATGGACATCACCAGACGCTGTGTTTCCTCCTTTATGATGCTCAGCCAGGCCTTCACTGCGGTTTTTTTCAGTTGCTGTTTGTTTGTGGGCCTTTCTGTCTGAAGTTTAGTCTTTAACAAGTGAAATGCATGCTCAATTGGGTTGAGATCAGGTGACTGACTTGGCCATTCAAGAATATTCCACTTCTTTGCTTTAATAAACTCCTGGGTTGCTTTGGCTTTATGTTTTGGGTCATTGTCCATCTGTAGTATGAAACAACGACCAATAAGTTTGGCTGCATTTGGCTGGATCTTAGCACACGGTATGGCTCTGAATATATCAGAATTCATTTGGCTGCTTCTGTCCTGTGTCACATCATCAATAAACACTAGTGACCCAGTGCCACTGGCAGCCATGCATGTCCAAGCCATCACACTGCCTCCGCCGTGTTTTACAGATGATGTGGTATGCTTTGGATCATGAGCTGTACCACGCCTTCGCCATACTTTTCTCTTTCCATCATTCTGGTAGAGGTTGATCTTGGTTTCATCTGTCCAAAGAATGTTCTTCCAGAACTGTGCTGGCTTTTTTCGATGTTTTTTAGCAAAGTCCAGTCTAGCCTTTTTATTCTTGATGCTTATGAGTGGCTTGCACCGTGCAGGGAACCCTCTGTGTTTACTTTCATGCAGTCTTCTCTTTATGGTAGATTTGGATATTGATACGCCTACCACCAGTGCTTTCTTTCTTTCTCAGGATGTACCAAACTGTAGATTTTGCCACTCCTAATATTGTAGCAATTTCTCAGATGAGTTTTTTCTGTTTTTGCGGCTTAAGGATGGCTTGTTTCACCCGCATGGAGAGCTCCTTTGACTGCATGTTTACTTCACAGCAAAACCTTCCAAATGCAAGCACCACACCTCAAATCAACTCCAGGCCTTTTATCTGCTTAATTGAGAATGACATAACGAAGGGATTGCCCACACCTGTCCATGAAATAGCCTTGGAGTCAATTGTCCAATTACTTTTGGACCCTTTAAAAACAGGGTGGCACATGTTAAGGAGCTGAACCTCCTTAACCCTTCATCCAATTTTAATGTGGATACCCTCAAATAAAAGCTGAAAGTCTGAACTTCAACTGCATCTGAATTGTTTTGTTTAAAATTCATTGTGGTAATGTCTAGAACCAAAATTAGAAAAATGTTGTCTCTGTCCAAATATATATGGACCTAACTGTATATATGAAAAAGAGCACGGCACTTCCGGATGTTAAGTGCGCAAGTCATATCCTAATCCGTTAACAAATGTGATAGACACTTGGCACTCGGGTATTGCGTTCAAAGTGATTTATTGCATGTGGAAAATCCAGAAATCGTATATAAGACATTTCGGTCAATACAAGACCTTCATCAGTCTATCAAGAAATCATAATGTACATAGCGTGTGAAAAACAGAATAGAACAATAACATAAATCAACAAAATAGGATGAGAAGATTTAATCATATCAATCAACCCAAGAATATAAATGATTAGCTTAATGTTGTCATTTCTAATGTCTCAAAAACCTAGGAAAGGTAGGGAGGATGAAGAAAATAAGAAAACCTGTGTGGGAAAAAAGAAAAGTAAAAATGGGGATTCACTTAGTTTGTAGATAAAGTATGGAAGGTAATTCCCTCACAGCCAATAGGGTAAAGAAAGGAGGAGGAGAAGACAAGAAAAAAAGAAAAAAATAGACACAGGAAAGGAAAAAACATAGGAGCGGGAAAAAAAGAGACACAGGAGAGGAAAAAAAAGAGACACAGGAGAGGAAAAAAACGAGACACAGGAGAGGAAAAAAAGAGACACAGGAGAGGAAAAAACACAGGAAAGGAAAAAACAGTGGAAAAAAAAGAAGGAAAAATAGAAGGAAAAGACTTGGCAGCCTCAAAAGTGAAAGGAGCTTAGAGTGCCTCTATCATACACAAACAGACTGATAGGTAGATATGCACCTTTTGGTACAGACACCTCATGCATAGGATAAAGAGAAAGAAAATTACACATTGCGCCAACAGTAATGATCAGGTGATAGTGTCAGCTAAGGGTCCCTTGCAGCATAACCTTGTGGACTACAGTGATCATATTAGCCAGTGTGCTCATAAGAGTCACAGTGCCCAGTGGCTGGATTAGGCTAGGAAAAAGATTGTGGTGCCAAGTCCCACAGTATACACTTACTTTCTGGATGGTGTGCATCTGCCTCAAATAGCGCTAGGTGTATGTCTGCGATGTCCACTGCTCAGACAGGACGCGCTACTGAGGCTGAGTTTAAAAGACCAGGCACTGCTGGAGGTATGTGCTGGAATAGCCAATCCAGCACAAGTGGGCATGTCCTATCATTAGCTGGAGACTGGGCCTAAGGGCAGTGAGCCAATCCAGGTGCAGGGGGCATGTTACAATGGGAGGGTTCCGTTATGACACACCATGAAGGCACAAGTTAAGGAGCTGAAACTCCTAAGCCCTTCATCCAATTTTAATGTGGATACCCTCAAGTGAAAGCTGAAAGTCTGAACTTCAACAGAATCTGAATTGTTTTGTTTAAAATTCATTGTGGTAATGTCTAGAACAAAAATTAGAAAAATGTTGTCCCTGTCCAAATATATATGGACCTAACTGTAGTAGCCTAATGTGACGCTGAGTCACTTTTCACGGCCAGGCCGTGAGATGGGATAGTCAAGGAGTCCGAAGTCAAAGCCAGGAGGGTACGTCATAAACAGAGGAAAGAGGTGTAGTCAGCTAAGGTACCATTGGTCAGAATTCCAGGAGGACAGCAGATCAGAGCAGAATGGGTTAAACAGACGGATGGTCAGAACAAGGTCCAAGGTCAGACAGCAGAAGATCAATAAACAGAACATGGCACAGAGAACAAACCACACACACTATTTGAATGTATGTCTGGCAGAGATCTGGGGCAAACAGCTCAGTTAAGTAGCCAGGCATTCACCTGGGATAATGAACACCTGAAGATAGCCAGTGCTTCCCAGTCTCAGATTTGACAGCCAAGCTGTCAATCACCACACTGAGCTATTGCATGCCCGTGAATTGAGGTACCGCAGCGGTAAACTGAGGTCCCGGATTTCTCAGTTGATCTTCAGCTGATGAACTCCAGTGAAAGCCTACACCGCAGTGATGTACTCTGTGAGGAGCGAGCGCGCTTCTTTCAGTGTACCGCCAGTCGCCGGGATGATCACGTCGCCGGGGGACAACAGGAGGATGGAGGGACACCGGGAAACGCCGGAGAAGTGAGGATAAAGGTGTTTTTTATTTTCATATTGATTTTTACTTTTTTTCTTTTTTTTACACTTTTTTTTTCGCTGTTATCAGTGAGAGTGGAGGTTGGATGTTCGGAGAAGTAGTGTTCTTCCCCGGCCCGGGAACCATTCTTTGAACGTTTGTCCACTGCAGAAACGCTACAAAGAATGGAAATGCTGCGTATTTTAACGCAATGACAGTCCTGAGCGGAAAATTCCACATCATGTGCACAGCACATCAGGATTGTCATTGCATTAGCTGGCAGACGGATTACCTAGTGCGTTTGGTGCATTTACGTGTGGGAAAAACGCAGCGAAAACGCATCAAAAACGCTCAGTGTGCACTTAACTTTATGCTGAAATATGCGGTCTCTTAAATGCTGGGTCTTTTCCTCAACATATAAGAGACCACATGGGCACTTAATCAGATATATTACATTGGTGGAATCACACGTGAAAAAATCTTTTATGGGATAACTTTTATCAGAGAATGGATGATGGCTGGTACTTCTCTTGAAAATGTTATTACACTGCAAACAGTGAAGGCATGGAAAAGTACCTTGTCTGGGTGTGGCAAAATAAATCTTTGTCATGGAATATTAGTGGATGAACCAATGTCAGCCTTAACAAGTTTGTCCCTCAAATTTTTTCCTCTCTTGTGTTTTTTCCTCTCCTGTTTCTCTTTTTTCTTTTTTTTTCTTCTTTTCTCCTCCTCCTCCTTTCTTTACCCCCTTGGTTGTGAGAGAATTACCTTTCCATAGTTTATCTACAAGCTAAGTGAATCCCCATTTTTCCATACTCTTTTTCCCACACAGGTTTACTTATCTTTTTCATCCTCCCTACCTTTCCTAGGTTTTTGAGACATTAGAAATGACAACATTAAGCTAATCATTTATATCCTTGAGTTGATTGATATGATTAAATCACTTCATCTTATTTTGTTTATTTATGATTTATGTTATTGTTCTATTCTGTTTTTCACATATTATGCATTTTATGATTTCTTGATAGACTGATAATGGTCTTGTATTGACCGAAATGTCTTATATATGGTTTCTGGATTTTCCACATTCAATAAATCACTTTGAGTGCAATACCCGAGTGCCAAGTGTCTTTCACAATCGTACAGGTACATGGTCTGAATGTATCACATCTCCTGGGTGGGGAGTATACAGACATAACAGCACGGGATCGCAAATGCTTCTTTCTTTGAGGTAAAACATTGTTTAAAAACAGGCAGGGAAATGTTTTACTTCACAAAAAGAATCAGCTGTGATCCCATACTGTAATGTCTGTATACTCTTTTGCTTCCTCTGCTGCCCAGGAGCTGTGGTATGATCAGACCATGTCCCTGTATGGTCAGATACAGCCATTACACAGTAAATAGCAGGGGCACATTTATAAGATTATCTCAGCGCAGGAACATTTTATTTAAACACGTCCAATTGTGGAAGTTTTTATTATTCCAATGAGCAAATCTTTTGAAATTTAAATTTGTCTTCTTTGTTTCCAAAAATTTGATTTGCAGCAAGTAACAAGTACTATAAAACCTCTAATTTCCCAGAACAGACATGTATAACATTTTCAAGTATTCTAAGACTGTTTCCAACTCCTTTCAAGCTCCTTAATGCAAACACAGTTTTAGCAGTGTTAAAGTAAGCCCAATTTATATGGTTAAGGGTAAACGGATGGTAACTAGTGGTAACCAGCAGTCTGGTTAATAACACCCTGCTCTGAGGAACATTTTATGCTTTTTAAAATTTATCACTTATCCAAAAAATATCCCTGATTGGGGGCAGATGCCTGCTGTGCCAGTATACAGTTAAAACCAAAAGTTTACATACACTATATAAAAAGACACATATACATGTTTTTCTAAATATCTGACATGAAATCAGAATAAACCTTTCCCGTTTTAGGTGAAATTAAGATTACCAGAATTTTTACTATTTGCCAAATGCCAGAATAATGAGAGATAGAGAAAGTTTTAGGGTATGTGCCCACGTAGCGTTTTACAAGCGTATATGCTGCGGAAACGCTTGGTAATCCATCCCCCATGGTCCCCAATGAGAATCCGCATTTTCAATGCCCATGCTGCCGATTTTTCCGCAGCGTTTTTGATGCGCTCAAAAATCCGCAGTACGCCCTTTCATTTTGCGCTTACGCATGCAGAATTGCCTTGTCAATGCAATAAAAAACGGAAGGCAATTCCGCATGTCCCAAACGCTTCTAAAACGCGCGAAAAACGCTTGCCAAATTCCACAAGCGTTTTTCCGGGAAAGGACATGCAGAAATGAAGCAGAAATTTTCTGCTTCATTTCTGCAACGTGGGCACATAGCCTTAAGGCATTTTTATTACTTTCTGCAAAGTCAAAAGTTTACATACATTTCATCAGTATTTGGTACCATTGCCCTTAAACTGAATGACTTGGGTCAAACATTTGGGTTATTCTTCTACAAGCCTCTCACAATAGTTGGTCGGAATTTGGGCCCATTCCTCCTGACAAAACTGGTGTAACTGATCCAGGTTTGTAGGTCGCCTTGCTCGCACCTGCCTTTTCAGCTTTACCCTGATCTCAATCCTATTGAAAATTTATGGGCTTTGTGATGGCCACTCCAAAACATTGACTTTGTTATCCTTAAGCCACTTTGTTACCATTTTGACAGTATGCTTCAGGTCATTGTCCATTTGGAACACCCAAGCTTTAACTTCCTGGCTGATGTCTTGAGATGTTACTTCAGTATTGCCACATAATCTTCTTTTCTCATGATGCCATCTAGTTTGTGAAGTGCACCAGTCCCTCCTGCAGCAAAACAACCCCACAACATGATGCTGCCACACACGAGTTTCACAGTTGGGATGGTGTTTTTAGGCTTCCAAGCTTCTCCCTTTTTCCTTCAAATGTAACGATGGTCATTATGCCCAAAAAGTTCAATTTTAGTTTAAACAGACAACAGGATATATCTCCAAAAATTAAGGTCTTTGTTCCTGTGTACATTTGAAAACATTAATCTGGCTTTTTTATGTTTCTTTTGGAGTAATGGCTTCTTCCTGGCAGAGTGGCCTTTCAGCCCATGTTGATACAGTACTTTCACTGTGCCATCGTCTTCACAAGGTCTTTCGATTTTGTCCTTGGGTTGATATGCACACTTCGAACCAAAGCATGTTCATCTCTTAGACACAGAACCAGTCTCCTTCCTGAGCGGTATGATGGCTGGACATTCCCATATTGTTTGTGCTTGCGTATTATTGTTTGTACAGAGGAACAAGGCTCCTTCAGGTATCTTGAAATTGTACCCAAAGATGAACCAGACTTGTGAAAGTTCACAATTCTCTTCCTGATATCTTGGCTGATTTATTTAGTCTTTCCCATGATGCTACACAAAGAAGCAGTGCGTTTCAGGTGTGCATTAAAATACATCCACAGAAGCTTCCAAACACATGAAATCATCATATGGGCAGTCCAGAATTGTTTAAAGGCATAGCAATCTTAGAGTATATAAACTTTTGACTTTGCAGTATGTAATAAAAATGCCTTAAAATATTCTCTCTCTCATTATTCTGCCATTTGGCAAATATTAAAAATTATGGTAATCCTAATTGACCTAAAACGGGAAAGGTTTATTTTGATTTCATGTCAGATATTGAGAAAAACATGCATATGTGTCTTTTTATGTAGTGAATGAATGAATATATTCAAGCGGAAATAAAATTTATGCAAATTTTATAAAAATCTGCATTCACGAAAGTGAGGAATTTTTGTAACTCGCCTCCAGACCCTCCGCACCTCACTGTCACCCATCTTGTACTCATCGTATCTTTTGTTCATCACCACAAATAATGAATTCCCAGGCCTCTTCACGCTAGACCCGGACATTCAGATGTCAAGATCTTCTACGCGCTTGAACAGAACAGTTCCAAGCCTTATCAGAGCTGGAAGTCCCAGCCTAGCATGAGGAGGCCCAAGGATTCAACACTCTCAGCAGCGATCAGAAGATGCAACAGGTCCGGAGAGGTGAGCGGTAAAGAGGAGTTTCTCTTATTTTCTACATCTTACATTTATTATAATATGGGTCCTGGAGAGACCCCAGAGCATCATGAGGGATGTTCAATTCACGAAGAATAATTTCTCTGTAAGTTAAATTTCTCATTGAAATCAGCGAGAACAAACAATTCTTTACGCTGCTCGTAAAGATGCTCTAACATATGCAACATTGAAATCCATCACGTTGAAGCAATATTTTCTGCTTGATGTAGGGGAACAACTTGTTCAATATATGTTTTTTGTCACCATGCACATAAGCTGTGCAAAACAGCATTGCAGCACTTAAGCTTAAAAAAATGAATGACTGTGGGAAGGGAGTGGAAAGAGTGACCTGTTGCTGTTGGAAATGCTGTGATGTCCATGTACGAGAATGCAAAGGAAATGTAGGAGGCGGTGGATAAGTATTGCATGGAGTAAGAACCAGATTTAGAGCCCAACTATGGAGGCTTCACCACCTGTCCCGGGTTTGGTGGTGAATCTCTGGTTTTAAAAACATTGACCCGGGTTAGCCAAGAAAAACTTGTATTGTCTTTGTCCATAATTGCACCTCCTCATGTCAACGGTGCCGTGTCCTTTTTAGCTCAATGTCTATAACCGAGAGAGCAGCCTTTATTCTCCTGCTCCTGAGAACATAGAGCAGGCACACTTTTTTGCAATAAATAATGGTGCCCAGGTATCTTTCAATAAGAATGAGTGCACGCCATCATTTTCTGAGTGGTAATGGAATTCACTAAGTGCTATGGCAGCCACTCCCTTACTAGTAACTTGACCAGGGAGAAGTTGAGTTGGCACACAAGCAGATGACTGGGAGCTGCAGATGAGTAAATATTTTGAAATTCAAATTTTCCAGCTTTGACAAATTTTCCAAAAAAGTTACATTTTCCATGAATCTTAGTACTGAAAAGCCTTTAATTGCCTGGAAAAGGCTGTGTAACACTGAGATCTCCTAATACTGTATTGTAACCCTTTTCAGCTCTTTAATACGAACACAGCCTTATTAATTTCCAAGTGGGTTCAATCTATCTGACAACACTCTGAAGTATTAACCCCTTTACCCCCGAGGGTGGTTTGCACGTTAATGACCAGGCCAATTTTTACAATTCTGACCACTGTCATTTTATGAGGTAATTACTCTGAAACGCTTCAACCGATCCCGCTGATTCTGAGCGTGTTTTTTTATGACATATTGTACTTCATGACAGTGGTAAAATTTCTTCGATGTCACTTGCGTTTATTTGGGAAAAAATTGGAAATTTGGCGAAAATTTTGAAAATTTCACAATTTTCAAAATTTGAATTTTTATTCCGTTACATCAGAGAGATATGTTACACAAAATAGTTAATAAATAACATTTCCCACATGTCTAATTTACATCAGCACAATTTTGGAACCAAAATTTTGTTTTATTATTGCGCTATAAGGGTTAAAAGTTGATCAACGATTTCTCATTTTTCCAACAAAATTTACAAAACCATTTTTTAGGGACCACATCACATTTGAAGTGACTTTGAGGGGCCTTTATGACAGAAAATACTCAAAAATGACACCATTCTAAAAACTGCGCCCCTCAAGGTGCTCAAAACCACATTCAAGAAGTTTATTAACCCTTCACGTGCTTCACAGGAATTTTTGGAATGGGGAAGAAAAAAATTAACATTTAACTTTTTTCACAAAAATGTTACATTAGACCCCAAATTTTTTATTTTTGCAGGGGTAACAGGAAAAAATAGACCCCAAAATTTGTTGTGCAATTTCCTCTGAGTAAGCAGATACCCCATACGTGGGGAAAAAACACTGTTTGGGCACACAGCAGTGCTCTGAAGGGAAGGAGCGCCATTTGACTTTTTGAATGTAAAATTTGCTTGAATAATTAGCGGACGCCATGTTGCGTTTGGAGAGCCCCTGATGTGCCTAAACAGTGGAAACCCCCCACAAGTGACACCATTTTGGAAACTAGACCCCTCAGGGAACTTATCTAGATGTGTGGTGAGCATCTTGAACCCCCAGGTGCTTCACAGAAGTTTATGACATGGAGCCGTGAAAATAAAATTTTCACATTTTTCCCACAAAAATGTTTTTCAGCCCTCAGTTTTGCATTTTCATAAGGGTAACAGGAGAAATTGCACCATGCAACTTGTTTTGCAATCTCTCCTGAGTAAGCCGATACTCCATATGTGGGGGAAAACCACTGTTTGGGCGCACGGCAGGGTTCGGAAGGGAAGGAGCGCCATTTGACTTTTTGAATGTAAAATTTGCTTGAATAATTAGCGGATGTGCCCATGATGTGCCTAAGCAGTGGAAAACCCCCACAAGTGACACCATTTTGGAAACTATACCCCTGAGGGAGCTTATCTAGATGTGTGGTGAGAACCCTTAACCCCCAGGTGTTTCACAGAAGTTTAGAACATGAAGCCGTGAAATTAAAAAAATCTAACTTTTTCCACAAAAATGATCTTTTTGCCCCACTTTTTTTTAGTTTCACAAGGGTAAGAGGAGAAAATGGAACCTAAAAACTGCTGTGCAATTTCTCCTGAGTATGCCAATACCCAATATGTGCGGAAAATACACTGTTTGGGCGCACGTCAGGGTTCAGAAGGGAAGGAGCACTGTGTGACTTTTTGAACGCAAAATTGTCTGGAATCAAGAGAGGACGCCATGTCGCATTTCGGGAGCTCCTGATGTGCCGAAATAGTGGAAACCCCCCATAAGTGATCCCATTTTGTAAACTAGACCCCTCAAGAATTTTATCAAGGGGTATAGTGTACATTTTGAATCCAAAGGTACAACAGAATTTGATAACATTAGGTCAACATATTGAATAACTTGTCATTAGTCTTGAGCGCAAGTGCTCGCTACTTGAGTTTGCATCGGGTACTCGGGTATGCACCAAGTATCGCGGGTGCTCGAATGACATGCTCGAATCCCCGCCCTGCATGTTTCACGGTTGTTAGACACCCAAAAAAAAACATGTGGGGATCGCTCGTGCATGGCAGGCGATCCCAGCAACGTTTTTTTTGGCCGCAAAGCATATGGGGCAGAGACTCGAGCATGTCACTCAATCACCCGCGATACTCAGTGCATACCCGAGTACCCGATGCAAACTCAAGTAGCGAGCACTTTTGCTCAACACTGGTCGCCATATTGTCATCATTTTTTTTTTCTTTACTTTTGAAAAAAAAACAACCCTAACCCTAGCCCAACCCTAACCCTAGCACAACCATAACCCTAGAGTTTATTTTTTTACACCATTCCTCGCGTGGTATAAGTGATTAGACTACTTTATTCTTTGGGTCGGTGCGATTATAGCCATTCCAGATTCATATCTGGTTTTTATGACTGACATCTGTCACACACTAAAAGACGCTTTTTTTTTGCAAAGACTAGTGTTTGCATCACCATATTTTGAGAGCTATAATTTTTCCATATTTTGGCCGACAGAGTCAAGACAGCTTGTTTTTTGCGGGACAAGTTGACGTTTTTATTGGTACCATTTTTGGGCATGTGACATTTTTTGATCGCTTTCTATTCTGATTTTTGGGAGGCATAATAAACAAAAACCAACAATTCAGGAATTGTTTTTTTGCGCTTTTTTTATGCCGTTCCGCGTGTGGTAAAATTAATAATGCAGCGTTATTCTTCGGGTCAGTGCATTTACAGTGGTACTGCATTTATATAGTTTTTTTTATGTTTTGCCGCTTTTACACAATAAAAACGATTTTCTAGAAAAAATTATTTTTTTGTATCACTTTATTCTGAGAGCTATAACTTTTGTTTTTTCGGACAATGGAGCTGTGTGGTGACTTGTTTTTTGCGGGACAAGATGACGTTTTTGCGGTACCATTTTTATTTACATTCGTCTTTTTGATCGCATGTTATTCCATTTTTTGTTTGGCGGTATGATGATAAAGTATTGTTTTTTGCTTCGTTTTTTTTTTTTTTTTACCGTGGGTAAACTAAAGGGGTTAACTAGTGGGACAGTTTTATAGGTCAGGTCGTTCCGGACGCAGCGATGCAAAATATGTGTACTTTTATTGGTTTATTTTTTTTTTTCATAATAAATAAATATTATGGGTTCAATATATTTTTATTTTTTGGGGATTATTTTTTTCTTTTTTTATATATATTTTTGCAAATATTTTTTTTATTTTTTTTTTCACTTTTCTACTTTTTTTTTTACTTTTACACATTGTCCCACTATGGGACTTTAACTTTTTGCAGCCTTATCGGCTGCATGGCATAGAGAGCAGCAGCTCCCTTTGTCATGCAGCCTGTCAGCGCTGCACATAGGGGAGACATTACTTTGGTCTCACACTGCGCATGACCAAAGGAACGTCCTGCCTCCTGGTGACCCGGATGTTGTCATGACGACATCGGGTCGTCATGGCAACATCTGAAAGCCGCCGCAGACATCGCTGGAGAGGTGAGTATACCGATCACCTTCCCCCTTGCCATCGCAGCATTACGGGGGTTAATGTGCCGGGAGCGGTGTGGGACCGCTCCCTGCACATAGCACCGGGTGTCAGCTGTGACAATCAGCTGACACCCGGCGGCGATCTCCCCGCACCGCTTGTGTGCAGGCGCGATCGCAGCTGGTCCATAAGTCCCAGGGCACAGCTACGTACTATTACTGACATGGTCGGAAAGGGTTAAACTTTATAGGTTACATAAATTATAAAAATGGGGGCAGATGCCTGCCTTGCTAGTGTTTATACACAGGCAGTACAAATTAAAGAACACATGGCTTTTTCACAAGGGGTGTTACAAGATAGGTTCATGTCCCAAAAAGAAAACACCTGCAATAGACCACTGTTTTTGGGTGGCATTTACAAGACTAATATTGGGCTAACACAAGAAGGAAGTATGCAGAAAATATTTTTTATGAGGTAGACAGTTGATTTAAATTTATGAAATTTTTATTTTTGTCTTTAAAAAAAAATGCAAAAAGGCAAAAGACATGGAAAAAAAATATCCTATGGCTTGTCTTTCTCACAAGGAGGGACGGACACATTTTCTGACACACAGCCCATGGTTTCAGGATTTTCTTCAATAGCAAAATTGGGACAAAGGGCATTTAAACTGCCCTCCTTGTTTGCAGTATGTCAAGAATAAAAAAGATAGTGTTATATAGGTGCAATATTGCAGTATAAAAAGAGATCAATCAATTCACCATTGCACCGATTTGTATTATGCAAAATAGCAAAGCGAATCACAAATTACTTAAATTTTCCTTTGTCCAGAGAATGTCCAAAAATGAAACACTAATTCAGTTCACATTAAATTGATTTTATCATCTCTCTAAAACAGTGAGGGAGAGGTGAATATATTTTTTTATTTTTTTAAGCCTTTGAAACGACTTGCTCATCTGTATATCTAAAAGTAGAGTAAATTATACAATGTTTTCAAGAGTATTTTTTGCTATATAGACATAATTTTGTAATTAGAAAGTAGAATTAGGCTGTGTGCCCACGATGCATTTTTAATGCGTTTCTGCAGCATTTTTGCAGCTGCGGAAACGCATTAAAAACGCATGATAGAAGGGCAGCAATGTTCCCCAACGATAATCCGCATGTGCTGTGCACATGCTGCGGAAATTTCCGCTGCGGATTATCATTGCGGAAAAAAACGCAGCACTACCAATTATTTTGCGGAAGTGCTGCGTTTTCGCCGCCATTGACTTGCATTAGAACGTGCCAATTCCGCAAGACTGCATCTTTACTTGCGTAATTGGTGCGTTCTAATGTGCGGATGGTACCCGGGTGTAGAGGAGAGGAGAGTCTCATCCACACCCAGGTACCATTAAAAAATCTGTAAAAAAAAAAAAAGAATAAAATAAAAAATAAATGTATATTTACCTTCTGGCGGCCCGCGCTGCGCTCCTCCTTGCTTCCCGGTGGATTGAAGGACCTGCGCTGACGTCAGAGTCATGTGACAGGTCACGCGACGCTGACGTCGGCAGGTCTTTCAATCCACCACTGTCGGCAAGGGAGAACGGAGTGTAAAACAGGACACCGGGGGCCATCGGAGGGTAAGTATACATTTATTTTTTTATTTTTAACCACTCTCTCGGGTCACACTATATAAATCCATTCTGTTTGCATGATTTATATAGTGTGACCTAGTTGTCACAAGCACTTTCCAAGTGATGCTAATCGCTTGGAAAACGCTTGTCAATCCGCATGCGGAAATGTCAGTGAATAACGCTCCATTTCCGCATGTCCCTGGCAGGAAAACGCATGTACAATCCACATGTAAAATCCGCATGTGTTTTTTTCTGCCAGGGAGATGCAGAAACACTCAGGAAAAAATCCTGAGCATTTCTGCATCATGGGCACATAGCCTTAGAGCAGATCAAAAAGAAAGAAGATTTTGCTTTTTACCTAACTAGATGTGGAGCACTGTGCCAGACCTGAAGAGTTACTTGCCACAGTTCAGAGAGTTGAGAGAGTTGAGCTTGCTGATAGTTATAGGAAGCGGTTGATTGCAGTTATTTATTCCAAAGGATATGCAACCAAATATTAAGTTGAGGGTGCCAACAATATTTTCCACCCATTTTTGAGGTTTTCTGTAAAATTATGTCCAATTTGCCTTTTTTGCTGTTTTTTTGCGTTGTTCCAATATACACAAAGGAAATAAACATGTGTATAACAAAACATGTAATTGCAGTAATTCTCTGGGAGAAATACTTCATTTTCTGTAACAATTTCAAGTGTGCCTTCAATTTCGGCCATGACTGTATAAGGTACAAATACTGTTACACCAAGTCCTTATATTTGGGTTTCTATGAGGAGGTAAGTCCAAATCTGGATGTTGATAATGTGGCTGATGTGGTTTATCTGGACTTTGCCACGGCATTTTATACTGTTCCACATAGGTGAGTAAGGAATTAACTAAAAGACAGGAGACAAAGAGTCACCATAAATGGTACATTCTCTAACTGGGATATAGTCAGCAGTGGGTTGTCGCAGGGATCTGTGCTAGGACCGATTCCTTTCAACCTCTTTATTAACCCTTTGACAACCTTGGGATTTTCTGTTTTTGCATTTTCGTTTTTTGCTCTGCTTTTTTGTGAGACAAGTTGTAATTTTGAACGACACCACTGATTTTCCCATATAGTGTACTGGAAAACGGTAAAAAAAATTCCAAGTGCAGTAAAATTGCAAAAAAGTGCAGTTCCATACTTGTTTTTTTTTACCATGTTCATTATATGTTAAAACTGACCTGCCATTATGAATCTCCAGGTCATTATGTGTTCGTAAATACCAAACATATATAGGTTCTATTTTATTTAAGTGGTGAAAAAAAATCCAAAGTTTGTAAAAAAAAAAAAAAAATTATATATATATATATATATATATATATATATATATATATATATAACGCCATTTTCCAAGACCACTAGCGTCTCTATTTTTCATGATCTGTGGCTGGGTGGGGGTTTATTTTTTGCGTGCCAAGCTGTTGTTTCTATTGATACCATTTTGGGGTAGATACAGTGTTTTGATCGCCGGTTAATGCATTTTATTGCAATGTTGCGGTGACCAAAAATAGTAATTCTCACATTTTGATTATTTTTCTCGGCCTTTTACCGATCAGATTAATTCTTTTTATATATTGATTGATCAGGCTTTTCTAAACATGCCAATACCAAATATGTGAACTTTTGATTTTCTTTTGTTTTATTTTGAATGGGGCAAAAGTGTGGTGATTTGAACTTTATATATATTTTTTTATATTTTTAAAAACATTTTTTTTTACTTTTTACATGCTTCAATTGCCTCCATAGGAGACTTGAAGCTGCAATCATGCGATCACAAGTGCTACACATAGTAGGGCTTCAGCCCCGCTATTTGAAGCAGAAATGCTCATCTGCTATGAACGCCGGCCACTGGGCGGTGCTCATAGCAGATCGGCAATAACAACCACAGGGTCTCCTGTAGACCATGTTGTCGTGCCAACCCATCTAATGATGGGCTTCCAGCGCAGCCATGTTAAATGCCGCTATCAGAGGTGGATCGTGATTCCACCCACTGCTGATAAAGGCACATGAAAGCTGATCAGATCAGCTTTCATGTGCCTGAAAACATGCGGTCTCAGTGCCAGAGCCGACATTAAACAGGGGGAGGTGACCTAAGACATTCCTATATGTCATAGGTCATGAAGGGGTTGATTACCTTGTGGATGAGATTGAGAATAAAGTGTCAGTCATTGCTGACAACACCAAACTATGCAGGATATTAAAATCTGATCTTGACCTTAAAATATTGCAAAAGAATCTGGATAAGACGTCTGAATGGGCAAACACTTGGAAAATGATATTTAATTTTGATAAATGTAGATAATGCACCTAGGATGGAGTAATCCTATTGCTGTATACACATTAAATGGGAGTAAACTCGGGACTACAGAACAGGAGAAGGACTTGGGTATTCTGGTTACAAGTAAGCTGAGCAGCAGTACTCAATGTCAAGCAGCAGCCGCAAAAGCAAACAAGATTTTAGAGTGTATAAAAAGAGAGATAAAATCCTGTGATCCCAACATATTGTTACCCCTTTATAAATCACTTGTATGGCCACATCTAGAATATGAGATCCAGTTTTGGGCTCCACATTTTGAAAAGGATATTCAGAAGTTAGTCAGTTCAAAAGTGGGCAACTAGGTTATTACAAGGGATGGAAGGTCTCTCATATGATGAGAGGTTGGAAAAGTTGGGCTTGGTTAATGTCCTCCAATTCTGGTCCCCATAAGTTAATAATGTTCTCTAGTTCTGGTCCCCAAAAAGCAATGTCCTAAAATTTTGGCTTCCATAAATGAATGATGTCCTACAATTTTAGCCCCAATAAGTTAATAATGTGCTCCAATTCTAGGCCTCATATAGTAGTAATATCATCAATTTCTGACCCCCATAAATTAAAGAAGCACTCCCAATAACTTTTTTTCTGCAAACCTGTAAAAATGTTAGCGCAGTGTCTGTGTCTTAATATACTCACTGATCACCATCTTCTCCGGTATCCAGAGCAGTTCTGCTACTCTTCTGAGTCACGTGATGGCGATTTCAGCTTCTCACAGTCACTTTGTGCTCTATGTGTGAGCCGGCAATCTCTTTGACAATGTAAGCCTATGGAGCCTGACGCTCAATTGGCTTCAATTGTAAAATCCACTTCCGAATCAAACAGAACACAGTGTGGTCCAAAGAGTCTGAATCATCATCATGTGAGTCAGGAGAGGAGCAGAACTGCCCTGTTCTTACTATTTTGTCGCAAGCCTATCAAAAGCCCACATCTGTCGAGCCTGCGACCTTCATGTTGTGCCAGAATGCTATGCAACTGCTGGCCTCTGATAGGTATGCAGCTGTAGGGTAAGTGAGGATCAGGGAGCCAGTGGCTCTCTGCGCTGCAATAGTTTTCACCTGGAGGTGCATCATCAGTTGAAAATATTACTGGCCCCAATAGGCCCCCTTGCTCACCCACAATCGTTATGCCCCTGACCACAGCTCACCTCCACTCTCTCATTGCATAGTGACCTTTACAAAGGTCACAGAGCTTTCTCGATATTGCAAATCTATCTCACTGCTATTAGGCATGTGTCTAAATGCTGCTACCATCACATAAGGCAATATAGCTGCTTCCATGACCAGGCAATGAGAATACGTAAGTCAATAGGAACAGAATAAAAAATATTCCACCTGCTAGTTTTAATTATTATAATTTGTGAATTTAATCCTTAATGCTTCACTGTTTGAAAGGTGATTATTCATATTTTTACACTAAATTACAACAAAACAAGGGAGTATAACATAGCTTTGTTTTTCACATTTTAACTCAAAGTAGTTGTCTACTGTTAGCATGCAAGAAGGTAAAGGGTCACAGAGGTGCCAGATGAAAGATATTAGAAGAAAAGAGACTAAGGTCCTTTTCTGCCTTCAAAACCTGTTAGTTCTTGATTAAGGTTCACTTAAAAGGAAGCTTAAAACAGGAGCCCTAATGGATTTTTAACAGCATCATTAACCTCCATTAAGGTCAGAAACCTCTAGCAGTACATGCTATAGCATAGGAGCTGTCACTATCCGGTTGTTTAGCTTTGACCCATTCAGTTTCCATAATGCAATCACTTTCACGGAAAGGCTGATTAAATAAATAGGCTGTTATTACAAATCTTGACTGTCCTTAATGCTCAAAGCATACAATGTGTTAGTAAGAACTCTACAATTAACACTCACACTGTCTCATAATGTCAACAGATTTGCACAGTGCATTTTACTTGGCACAGTAATGCATTCAGCAAGAACATTGATGCTTCTAATGTCTTTTACTATTAGCTGCGACCAAAATGAAAAGGTTAAACACATCACGCAGAATAGCTTTTTCCTATCAGTTGTTCATATTACCCAATTTCTGATTCATCTTAGCTATTAGTAATCAAAACCAAACTCATAATGTTCATAACTTAGGTCTCAGTTTTCACAGATCGAAAAAGAAAAACTCTTTATACAAAAATAACTTCTTTCAAAGTCAAATTTTTTTTTTTTCAGATTTATTCAATTTTGGGATCTTATACAGCAACTCTATGCTATTGGAATACTACTCAAAACTCAAATTGGTTAAAGAATGTATTTTCATTTTAATTTTATCTACAGGATAAATGTCTCATCGGTGACTCCATGGATCACTAGAATGGAGGTTCTGAGTTTAAAGTCAACCTGACAGGTCCCCCATGCCCCCCAAATCACCAGCATATGTATATTCCTTTATAAACACCCTACTTAACAATCCCTTTATAGTGTTTGACACTTTAACAGATCTTTTGAAAAAGTATTTCTAAATTCCATTTTTAATATGCAAATTAACTGTTTGATTAGTCGATGGGGCATTTGCTTCCCCAGACTAGTTGTCCCACTCAGCATGTTATCACGCCCCTATGGGTGTGATAACATGATTAGCAAGAACTGGCGCCATCTCTAGCTCTCTGCAAAACTTCCACATGTGCACGGCTTTCTTTCGTACACATGTTTACACTTCTGATGCCGGGTGTACGCTACAGGGACGCACTTCGCATGTCCAGACGCACAGAAAAAGCTTAATCTTTGACTCCTCCATTCACGTCAGACTTCTTCTCTGCTTCCAGACATGTGCAGTGTACCTCTGAAGCCAGGTAACAATGACCTGGTGAAATGTAAGTTGTGCGCATGCGTGTGTTTTGCAAAGAGCAGGTGATGACTTTGGCTCTTGCTAATCGTCCTATCACACCCACACGGGCATAATAACATGCCGAGTGGGACAACTAGTCTGGGGAAACAAACCCCCCATCGACTAGTCAAAAGGTGATTGGCATATTAAAAACAGACTTTAGAAATACTTTTTCTAAAGATCTGCTGATGTGTCAAACACTATAAAGGGATTGTTAGGTAGGAAATTTAAAGTAGAGAAATACTGGTGATTTGGAGTCATGGGGGTCCTGTGTGGTTTCCTTTAGATTGAGCAGTAGTCATGAATGCATGCTGCCTCTTTATTTAACCCCTGAGGCATTTTCCATTTTTACGCTTTCATTTTTTGCTCCTCTTCTTCCCAGAGCCATAACTTTTATATATTTTTTTCAATATGGCCATTTGATTTTTTGTGGGACAAGTTGTACTTTTGAATGACCCCATTGGTTTTATCATATCGTGTACTGGAACATAGGAAAAGAATTCCAAGTGCAGTGAAATTGCAAAAAAAGTGCAATTTCACCGGTTTTTTTTTGTTTGTTTTTTTACCATGTTCACTAAATGCTAAAACTGACATGCCATTTTGATTCTCCAGGTCATTATGAGTTTTTAGATACCAAACATGTATAGGTTCTTTTTTATTTAAGTGATGACAAAAATATCCAAAGTCTGTTAAAAAAAAAAAAAAAGTCGCCTTTTTCTTAGACCCATAGTGTCTCCATTGTTTATGGGATCTGGGACCAGGTGAAGGCTTATTTTTTGTGTGCCATGCTGGCAATTTTACTGATACCATTTTGGGGTAGATACGATGGCCTGTTATTGCATTTTATTGTAATCCAAAAAACCATAATTCTGGCACTTTGATTTTTTTCTTGTTACACCATTTACCAATTTAATTAATTATTTTTTTTATATTGACAGATTGGGCGATTCTAAACGCGGTGATACCAAATATGTGTATATTTGTTTTTTTTATTGTTTTATTTTGAATGGGGCGAAAGGGGGGTGATTTAAACTTTTATATTTTATAATTTTTAAATATTTTTAAAAACATTTTCCAGCAATGACAACCATAGGGGTTTCCTACAGACCCCCGGTTGTCATGCCAACCCATCGGCGACCCGCGGTCATATGATATGGGCACTAATGGCTGGGACTACTGACATTCTTCCACCACTGCCATGTTAAATACCGCTGTCAGAGATTGACAGCGGCATTTAACATGTTAACAGCCGCAGGTGGATCGTGAATAGAACTGCGACTGTTAGAGGCACATGAAAGCTGATCAGATCAGCTGTCATGTCCTCGGAAAGGTGCGGGCTCAGTGCCGGATTCCGCACCAAAGGGAGAGACATGCCATGTGCCCTACATGTACGACACATGTCAGAAAGGGGTTAAAGTCTATGTCTACGTTCAAAAGACAGCATTTGCAGTAAGTGAGAAAACAGACAGCACTCGGAATAATGTTAATCAAAATTGTAGAAGGAGAAATGATTCCAGAAAGCTGGAACACTTAGATAAAAACTATTTTTATATTGTGTATATTTAAAATTGGTGAATTAAAGTCAGCACCGACCCATGCCTGATTCATTTTAACAAATGTAAGGTTTTACACACTTGCAGAGTGTAACCTGTTCAACTAGTATGTGACAAAGCCACTGGCTGCTCTGATTCCCCTCTCTGATGGTACACTGGAGGCTGGATATGACATTATGCCAATAGCAAATTGGGCCACTTCTTACCACTGATTAAATCTGACATTCTGTGCCAGAAACTCGCGGAATCAGAGCTCAGGGTATCTGCTGAAGAAAGGACTCAGTGCAGGTACGGCCCAACATGGCTGTCCAGGAAATTTGACGCTGTTTACTGATGTGCATCAGGTTGGCCCAGTGGCAGATAAAACAGCTGGACCATCATTTTTCTTTAGGTCACGGCTCCACTATCAGTATTTGGTCAGTATTCAGTCAGTATTTTTTATCAGGAGTGGGATGCAAAACCAGGTGAGGAACAATCAGAAAAAGGGTATAATAGAATTAAGTCACCAATTCTGCATTTATTACTCCTGGTTTTGGCTCCCACTCCTGAGAAATACTGACCGAATACTGACCAAATACTGATAGTGGGGCCGTGGCCTTAAAGGCAAAATGATATTGTGATATGATCCCGATACATGATACATACAGATGAGGCCTAGTTTGGCACATGGAGATATTATAGTTTAAGGACCATCCATATTTAGACACACCTTGACATAGTTGGATGGCTTTTGTGTTCTTTGATCAAAGAAAAGTTAACTAAGTACCTTACATTTCTAATATTTACAGCAATATTGCAGTGTTCTGACACTTGTATGTATATTGGCCACATAGCGTATTTGTGCACCTCTGTATTAATTTAATACTAAAGGTGTGCAGACTCTATTTTTTCTTTTTCTTTTTTGTTTTCTATGTAGTTTTTTTTTTTTTTTTTTTTTTAGGTTAGTGTACGGACTCGCAATGAGAGCCCTTGACCTAAGTTGCGAGCTTACGTATTTTGGTCAAAGTATGTTGCACCCATCTAACTTTCTGGAGTTTTTTTGCCTCTGGATAATTTGTATGTGTATAAATGTTGCTCAATGTAGTTCTCATCATTTATTTCATTAATTTTATATTTTTAGCATTCATATTTTGTTCAAAATTTAAACTAATCCCTCATTATATTTTTTAAAGGAATTGCCCCACATCAGCTATTTTTAATTTTTAAGTCATGAAATCATATAAAATGTCTATCAGAGATTATCTCACCTGTGTCGAACAGCTCCCTGGATCCAACAAAGTTCACTCTTGTGATCTGTGCCAGGTCCAGTAGATGTGAATCCTGTCCAGATATGATTGGCTGCAGCAGTTAGGTGACTAGAAGTTTGCATCATCTGAAAAACATATCTTGAAGCAAACTAGCAGATGCTGCATCAGCCCTGTTTATATCTGGATGGAGCTGACATTTTCCGACTCAGGTACAGACAGGAGAAGTACACTGCAGTAGATAAAGGGGGCTGCTGGAAGGTATTCATACCTCCTTTAGATATTTTATATTATTAAATGACTTAAAAATACTTGATATGGGACAACCTCTTTAATAATTTTTAAATCAATTTATGTAAAAAATAAATGCATCCATGCATGAGTTTTTCTTGTTCGAATTGACTTGTTTAATATCAGTGTCAAAACCGGTATGCTAGGATGCCCTGTATAGTCAAGCAAATATTTTTTTAATAAAAAAAACACCACAGGTTAGGAAACTAATCCACTTACAGGATGCAGCAACTCCCTTTGATGAAGGCGGAAGCAACACAGGTGCAAAATACTGATAACACAACCACCACAACACACCTATCAATTCATGGAGGATTCATGGTGATCAGCTAGTATTAGAATTACACACAAATAAGGCTTGTATAGAGTACCAGTAACACAGATGTAATACACAATGTCTGGTTTACAGTATATTAATGACGCCCATACTATTAGATTAGACGGGCTGTCCAGCTGTATATTGGCTATATATAATAGTATAGCCTGTTCACCAATTGAATATATGCACATTTGGGCACGATTTCTTTAACCACTTCGTGCCAGAGCCTGTTTTTGCCTTCGTGACCGGGCCAATATTTTCAATTCTGACCACTGCCAGTTTATGAAGTAATTACTCTGGAACGCTTCAACGTATTCCCCTGATTCTGAGATTGTTTTTTCGTGACATATTGTACTTCATGATAGTGGTAAAATTTCTTCGATATAACTTGTGTTTATTTGTGAAAAAAATCGGAAATTTGGCGAAAATTTTGAAAATTTTGCAATTTTTAAACTTTGAATTTTCATGCCCTTAAATCAGAGAGATATGTCACACAAAATAGTTAATAAATAACATTTCCCACATGTCTACTTTACATCAGCATAATTTTGGAACCAAAATTTTTTTTTGTTAGGGAGCTATAAGGGTTAAAAGTTGACCAGCGATTTCTCATTTTTCCAACAAAATTTACAAAAACATTTTTTTAGGGACCACATCATATTTGAAGTCACTTTGAGGGGTCTTTATGACAGAAAATACCCAAAAGTGACACCATTCTAAAAACTGCACCCCTCAAGGTGCTCAAAACCACATTCAAGAACTTTATTAACCCTTCAGGTGCTTCACAGGAATTTTTGGAATGTGGAAGAAAAAAATTAACATTTAACTTTTTTCACAAAAATGTTACTTTAGACCCAATTTTTTTTATTTTCACAGGGGTAACATGAAAAAATGGACCCCAAATTTTTTTGTACAATTTCTCTTGAGCGTGCTGATATCCCATATGTGAGGGAAAACCACTGTTTGGGCGCACGGCAGGGTTCGGAAGGGAAGGAGCGCCATTAGACTTTTTGAATGTAAAATTTGTCTGAATAATTAGCAGACGCTATGTTGCGTTTGGAGAGCTCCTGATGTGCCTAAACAGTGGAAACCCCCCACAAGTGACACCATTTTGGAAACTAGACCCCTTAGGGAACTTATCTAGATGTGTGGTGAGCACCTTGAACCCCAAGGTGCTTCACAGAAGTTTATAATATTGAGCTGTAAAAATACAATTTTCACATTTTTCCCACAAAAACGTTTTTCATCCCTTAATTTTGCATTATCATAAGGGTAATAGGATAAATTGCACCATGAAATTTGTTATGCAATTTCTCCTGAACACGCTGATACCCCATATGTGGAGGCAAATTACTGTTTGGGCACATGGCAGGGTTTGAAAGGGAAGGAGCGCCATTTGACTTTTTGAATGTAAAATTTGTTTGAATAATTAGCTTACGCCATGTCACATTTGGGGAGCCCCTAATGTGCCTAAACAGTGGAAACCCCCCACAAGTGCCACCATTTTGGAAACTAGACCCCTTAGGGAACTTATCTAGATGTGTGGTGAGCACCTTGCACCCCCAGCTGCTTCACAGAAGTTTATAATATTGAGCCGTAAAAATAAAATTTTCACATTTTTCCCTCAAAAAATGTTTTTCATTCCCTAATTTTGTATTATCATAAGCGTAACAGGATAAATTGCACCATGAAGTTTGTTGTGCAATTTCTCCTGAACACGCCGATACCCCATATGTGGAGGCAAATTACTGTTTGGGCACATGGCAGGGTTTGAAAGGGAAGGAGCGCCATTTGACTTTTTGAATGTAAAATTTGTTTGAATAATTAGCGGACGCCATGTCACATTTGGGGAGCCCCTAATGTGCCTAAACAGTGGAAACCCCCCACAAGTGCCACCATTTTAGAAACTAGACCCCTTAGGGAACTTATCTAGATGTGTGGTGAGCACCTTGCACCCCCAGCTGCTTCACAGAAGTTTATAATATTGAGCCGTAAAAATAAAATTTTCACATTTTTCCCTCAAAAAATGTTTTTTATTCCCTAATTTTGTATTATCATAAGGGTAACAGGATAAATTGCACCATGAAATTTGTTGTACAATTTCTCCTGAGTACGCCGATACCCCATATGTGGGGGAAAACCACTGCTTTGGTGTATGGCAGGGTTCGGAAGAGAAAGGAGCGCTATGTTGGCTGGGATAGGTGGCAGACACCATGTCACATTTGAAGAGTGACTGACATGCCAAAACAGCAGAAACCCCCACAAGTGACCCCATTTTGTAAACTACACCTCTCAAGGAATTCATCTAGGGAAGTAGTGAGCATTTTTTAATTTTTTAATTTATACCATTGGGCAGTGAAAAAAGCATAATTATATTTTTACCGCAAAAAAATGTTTTACCCTCAGATTTTACATTTTCACACAGGGCAATGGGTAAAAATGGTGCCGAAATGTGTCACACAATTTCTTCTAAAAGTGTCAATACCCCATATGTGGCTGTATCGTACCGCTCAGCCATACGGCGAGATCTGGGGGGACGGAGCGCTATTTGACAATTGGAGAACAAATTAGAATAGGCATTTGGATTTGGGACCACAAAATTTTCTGAATTTCTTTTGGGGGGCAAGGACCATTTTGCTTTTCCAGAGCCTTTCTGCTACCAGTAACTTGGAAGTCCCTTATATTTTTAACAGATGATGGACCTGAGTGGGGATTAGCTTTTTTTGAGGACTGAGTTGAAACTTTTATTGGGAACATTTTACGTAACATTTATCCGGCGCTCTAGGCTGAGCACTTACATCGGGGTTTCCATCTAAATTTCCAAGTGATGTAATTCAGATGAAACCCCTGCAGGATCCATTCACTATAATGAGGCAGCAGAGTTACACTGGACTCCGTCTGGCCTCTGTTTAGTGGTGTCCTTTTTTTCAGAAGTGCACAAAACTGTGGCCAACCGCACTTTTATGCACGCGTAAAACAAATGACACCGTGGGATCCCAGGCTAGACGGCGTCCACAGTGGCCTATATCTGCCTCATTACAGGGAATCTTCCATCATGGGTTCTGGCTGAATCACGTATTTCAGAGATTTACACGGAAACTCTGGTGTAAGTGCTCAGCGCAGAGCACAGGATAAATGTGAGCAGAGCCTTACTGGGATCTTTGGGAGACATAATAAACAAATCAGTAGCAGGTGAATAATATTTGTTTTATTTATTTTTTATGCCGTTCCTAGTGTGATATAACTGATTAGATTACTTTATTGTTCGGGTCGGTGCGATTACAGAGATACCAGATTTATATCGGGTTTTTATGACTGACAGCTGTCACACACTAAAATACGCTTTTTTTGCAAAATCTAGTTTTTGCATCACCATATTCTGAGAGCTATAATTTTTCCATATTTCGGCCGATAGAGTCATATGACGGCTTGTTTTTTGCGGGACGAGTTGACATTTTTATTGGAGCCATTATTGGGTACATGACATTTTTTGATCGCTTTCTATTCCGTTTTTTGGGAGGTAAAGTTAACAAAAACAAACACTTCAGGAATTGTTTTTTGAGTTTTTTTTTATGCCGTTCTGCGTGTGGTAAAAGTGATCAGGCAGCGTTATTCTTCGGGTCAGTACGTTTACAGCGATACTACACTTACTGTATTTTTTTTATGTTTTGGCGCTTTTACACAATAAAACAATTTTATAGAAAAAAAAATATTTTTTTTGCATTGCTTTATTCTGAGCGCTATAACTTTTATATTTTTCGGCTGATGGAGCTGTATGGCGGCTTTTTTTTGCGGAACAAGATGAAGTTTTCAGTGGTACCATTTTTATTTCTATTCTGCTTTTTGATCGCATTTTTTTCCACTTTTTGTTTGGCGATATGATGAAAAAGCATATTTTTTTGCTCCGTTTTTTATTTATTTTTATTATGGTGTGCACAGAAGGAGTTAATTAGTGTGACAGTTTTATAGCTCGGGTTTTTTCGGACGCGGCAATACCAAATATGTGTACTTTTTTTGGTTTTGTAATAATATACGGATTTATTGGTTTAATATTTTATTTATTTATTTTTATTTATTTTGTGATTTTTTTTTTAATAGTTTAAAAACTTTTTTTTTACTTTTTTTTACATTTTTACTTAGTCCCTGTATGGGACATTAATTTTTATTTTTCTGATCACTGATCTCATGTAATGTAATAGACATATATTACATTACATGAGATCTTCACTGACTGTTTCAGTCAGTCTTCTGTCTGGCATCAGCTACATACAGGCTGAAGCCAGACAGGAAGGACACCATATATGGCAGAGCTGGAGGCGGTCATGTGACCTCCAGCTGCCATAGCAACCCCAGGTCCTCAAACGAAACGGAGGTCTTCGGAGGTAAGTAAAACGACCCCCTCTCTTCCTGCTGTCTCCTATATGCCGCGATCACTATAGATCGCAGCATATAGAAGACAGCAAAGGGTTAACATCACTGGGACCTGATCTAATCAGGTCCCGATGATGTACCCTGTCAGAGCTAACGCTCTGCACCGGAATCGCAGTGCTTGCAGGATCCTGGGGGTCCTGAGCACTGCGAGACCACCCACCGTTTTTAAACGTCGGCGCTGCACAGAGCCCAGGCAGCGCGGACATTTATCTACAGTGGGCGGTCGGGAACCGGTTAAAAAAGTCATTTAGTTCAGAAATTATATTTTGTATAAATTGAACAAGGAATTGACTTAATATTATGTCATGATTAACCCCTTTACAGTCTGTGGCGTATTAGTGCGTACCAGGCTGTAACCCCCTGTTCAGCGCGGGCTCCAGCGCTGGGCCCACACTGAACCGGGCACATGTCAGCTGATTATTACAGCTGACATGTTCCTGCAACAGCCGCGGGTGGAATCGCGATCCACCCGCGGCTGTTAACATGCTAAATGCCGCTGTCAATCTCTGACGCCGTTACATGATCGTGGGACACCGATGCATGGGCAGGACAACCCTGAGTCTGCAGCAAACTCCAGTGGTTGTCATGAGTTGATCGCTATGAGCGCCACCTAGTGGTCGGCGCTCATAGCACAAGAGCATTTCAGCTACATAGATGTTATGGTGTCCTTGGCACAGATACATTACAGATCGCACAACGTTACCTCAGACATCTTAGACCATTAACCTAACCCAAGCCCCGTCCCACTACCCCCCTTTAAAAATCTCCTAATAACCTTTCACTTTCCCCTCCTTTCTGTTTCCCTCCCCCCCCCCCATCCCTACTTGTTTACTCTCAGGTTATCACATTAAATTTACATGATATATTGTTACCAATAGTTTTAGATTACTGTATGTTTAGGACACTCACCGCTCTCCTTTATATCTAACTATATACCTGCAATCCTCTTTTGATTGTCTGAATTAATGAATACTGTTCAATCAGTCTTTGCATTCTATGTAACAATATCTTATTGAATTGTTTTTCAAACTATGTTAAGATTAGAGATGAGCGTTGTTCTACTCGAACTGTTCGCCAATCTCAAATTCGAGCTGTTTTGGGCGGTGTTCGAGCCGGTCGGCGAACACGAACAATTTGAGAAAAATTCGGCTGTTCGAGGTTATGTTCGATAACTGTTCGTGCACCAAAATCATAATTGGATTTTTTCTCAGTAATGATGAAAATTAATGTTAATACGCAGTTTGAGTGTACAGCGGGGCGGGGGGAGGGGCAGGGGATGGATCTCTGCAGGAACAATGAAGATCTCCATTTTTTTTTCTCTTTCCCGCATTTGCAGTGGGGAGGTGCAATCTGTCAGCCTATCAGCAGCGCACACACGGAGCGAAGTGCTTTTTTTCACACAAGCAAGGGCATGTGTGATTGGCAGTGTATGTCACATGTCCTTGCCCTATAAGACCAAGCCATTTTCCCCGTCGCCACCATTTTCTCACTGCTGCAGCTGCGTGTTAGACGGCACCGCTGTTGCTGTGTGCGCTATACCTTGTTAATTTCAAGCCAATTTTCGCACAAATATACAGATAGCTTGGGAGTAGGGAATAGTTGTGATTGCAGTCCTTTTAAGGACTAGGTTACAGCATTTCCTACGACTTTTATCAGGCAGGTCTGTGCTCTTAAATAGATAGATTGTGGGAGTAAAGACTAATTGTAATTGGAGTCCTTTTCAGGACTAGGTTACATCAGTTCCTATCAGTTTTTGCCAGGCAGGTCTGTGCCAGTGCTGTGCAAGTTTTTTTCACAGCATTTGGCTGAATCTAGCAAAGCTAATCCTTTTTGGCCTATTGCAGAGTGTGTTAGTCAGTGGAGTAGCCTATCTGTGTTGCAAGATATACCACCTGTGTATAGAATACCAATTTTTTTACTGCACCTAGTGAAGTAAAATCTTTTGGGCATAGCATCATTCTATTAGTCCATCTATACTGACCTCCATCAGGTTGCAAACTGAATATAATTTTTTTCTGCATCTAGCTCTGAAAAAATATTTGGGCTTCTAGCAGTGTGTGGGACTTGTTCTATTAGTCCTTCTATACTGACCTCCAGCAGGTTCCAAATTGAATATAATTTTTTTCTGCATCTAGCTCTGAAAAAATATTTGGGCTTCTAGCGGTGTGTGGGACTTGGTCTATTAGTCCATCTATACTGACCTCCATCAGGTTGCAAATTAAAAATAATTTTTTTCTGCATCTAGCTCTGAAAAAATATTTGGGCTTCTAGCAGTGTGTGGGACTTGGTCTATTAGTCCATCTATACTGACCTCCATCAGGTTGCAAATTAAAAATAATTTTTTTCTTCATTTATCTCTGAAAAAATATTTGGGCTTCTAGCAGCGTGTGGGACTTGTTCTATTAGTCCATCTATACTGACCTCCATCAGGTTGCAAATTAAAAATAATTTTTTTCTGCATCTAGCTCTGAAAAAATATTTGGGCTTCTAGCAGTGTGTGGGACTTGGTCTATTAGTCCATCTATACTGACCTCCATCAGGTTGCAAATTAAAAATAATTTTTTTCTGCATCTAGCTCTGAAAAAATATTTGGGCTTCTAGCAGTGTGTGGGACTTGGTCTATTAGTCCATCTATACTGACCTCCATCAGGTTGCAAATTGAATAAAAAAATTTTCTGCATCTAGCTTTGAAAAAATATTTGGGCTTCTAGCGGTGTGTGGGACTTGGTCTATTAGTCCATCTATACTGACCTCCATCAGGTTGCAAATTAAAAATAATTTTTTTCTGCATCTAGCTCTGAAAAAATATTTGGGCTTCTAGCAGTGTGTGGGACTTGGTCTATTAGTCCATCTATACTGACCTCCATCAGGTTGCAAATTAAAAATAATTTTTTTCTTCATTTAGCTCTGAAAAAATATTTGGGCTTCTAGCAGTGTGTGGGACTTGTTCTATTAGTCCTTCTATACTGACGTCCAGCAGGTTGCAAATTGAATATAATTTTTTTCTGCATCTAGCTCTGAAAAAATATTTGGGCTTCTAGCGGTGTGTGGGACTTGGTCTATTAGTCCATCTATACTGACCTCCATCAGGTTGCAAATTAAAAATAATTTTTTTCTGCATCTAGCTCTGAAAATATATTTGGGCTTCTAGCGGTGTGTGGGACTTGGTCTATTAGTCCATCTATACTGACCTCCATCAGGTTGCAAATTAAAAATAATTTTTTTCTGCATCTAACCCAGCCAATAGTTTTGGCCTAATACCACAGTTTGGCCACTCAGCTCTGCTCGGTTACCATCCATTGTTTTTTTGTGCAAACAACTCCAGAGTTGTGAATTAGTTAACCACCAAAATGAGTGGAAAAAGGCCTGCTGCTGGTGGAAAGGGGAATAGGCGTGTTGGGAAGGGGAAAAAAGGTTGTGTCCGTGGGGTAGGTGCAGAAGAAAGACCATCTTCCAGCCAAACTAAAATGTCTACTTCTTTTAGCGGACAATGTGATAAGATCCCTTTCTTACGGCCACGCCAATCGCTACAAATTCCAGATGAGGCACAAAAACAGCAGGTGCTTCAACGGATATCAAGTGCTCCTTTAAGTGGGCTCTCCTCCACATCAACTTCAACATCACAAATACTCCAGTCCTCAAAGGTGTCACCCAAATCGCACTTGCTTCCTCACAGCTCCCAAATCTCCAGCTGCCCGTCTGAGTATGAGGTAGAACAGATGGTTGAGTCTGCAGAGCTGTTTACTCATACTATAGCCTGGGAATCAGAGGTCGACTCCAGCGCTTCTGTGAATCCAGACGAGGAAATGATCTGCACTGATGCCCAGAATCTTTATGAGTCGGATCCAGGACCAGACGCAGAAGGTTCTGACCATAATGTAGACCCTCATTCCCAAACTGTAACTCCTGTTGGTGGAGACAATGAGGAAGACGATGATAAGACTCAAATACCTGATTGGAGCGACAACTTTAGTTTTTTGTCAGGGCAGGAACAGGTTGGCTCTGAGGACGACGGGTGTGATAACGCACAGGGTGATGATGATGAGGTCGGAGATCCCACTTACTGTCAACCCACAGTCAGCCAAGAGATGAGGTCAGCAGAGGAGGTGGAGGAAGATGCTAGTGATGACGAGGTCAGGTTGCGCCTTCCTGGACAGAGACGTAGTACTGGAAGCACGTCAACAACTGCATCCTCAAACACAACTCTGCCTCTCACCACAAGTCGTGGTGGCTCTTCAGGTCGCATGGGTGCTAAGCCTTGCATAGCCTGGGCATTTTTTCAGATCGATAAAGATGACCCAACTCGTGTTATCTGTAACATTTGTCAGCAAAAGCTAAGTAGAGGCCAAAAAATACATAGTTTGAGTACTTCATGCATGAACCGGCACATGGACATGAAGCATAAGTTGCAGTGGGAAGCTCAGTGTGCTACAATGCGGTCTAGCCGGCCGGGCCAACCACCGTCTGCCATATCTTGTGCATCCGCGGCCTCTTCATCCTCTGTGACTGGGGGGACAGCAGTCACACCTGTTTTGGGGCGCAGACCTGCCACCTCTTTACCCGCAACAGCCAGCGTGATTGGCAGGTCATCATTTTCTTTGGAGGTGGTAACACCAGCTGGTCTTGAGCGCTGTCCGACATCGATAGCACCACCTTTGGATCAAGGCAACCTAACATGTCCGCCTGCATCTTCCTCACAGACCGGCAGTTTGCCGGGGACACCCTTATCAACCCCGTCTAAGCACAATAGCCAGCCCTCGGTCCCTCAGATGTGGACAAGTAAAAGACCATTTCCTCCTAGCCATGAGAAAGCTAAGAGGTTGAATTTCACCATCTGCAAGCTCTTGGCTACAGAAATGCTGCCTTTCCGCCTGGTGGACACAGAGGATTTTCGAGACCTTATGTCCGTCGCAGTGCCCCAGTACCAGATGCCCAGTCGGCACTACTTCTCAAAGAAAGGTGTGCCTGCGCTCCACCAGCATGTCGCACACAACATCACCGCTTCTTTGAGAAACTCTGTGTGTGACAGGGTGCATTTCACCACAGACACTTGGACGAGTAGGCATGGACAGGGGCGTTACATGTCGCTGACTGGGCACTGGGTAACTATGGTGACAGCAGGACAAGGGGCTGCTGTCCAAGTCTTGCCGTCCCCACGAGTTGTGCGTCAATCCTCTTCATGTCATTTTTCCTCCACTGCTTCTGCCTCCTCAACCTCCTCTCGGTCTTCCACCTGCACCCAAAGCCTGTCTGGTCATGCCACAAGCTTTCTAACTGCGCAGAAGGGATCCTGCACACCTCCTTACTATGCTGGCAGTAGGGCTCAACGTCATCAGGCGGTTTTTACATTGAAATGTCTGGGAAATGTGAGTCACACAGCTGAGGAGTTGTGGTCAGCTCTGGAGAACCAATTTCATGAATGGTTGTCTCCACTGGACCTGAAACCAGGGAAGGCCGTGTGCGACAATGCTGCAAACCTGGGTGCGGCCCTTCGCCGGGGCAATGTCACACACGTGCCTTGTATGGCTCACGTGTTGAACCTGGTTGTCCAGCAATTTTTAGCCCACTATCCCAGACTAGATGGCCTTCTGCAGAGGGCACGGTCGCTGTGTGCTCACTTCCGCCGTTCGCATCCCGCAGCTCAGCGACTTACATCTCTACAGAAGTCGTTGGGCCTGCCACTTCACCGGCTAAAATGCGATGTGCCTACCCGGTGGAATTCAACTCTGCACATGTTGCAGCGACTGTGGCAGCACCGACAAGCCCTGGTGCAATACGTTCTGACGTATAGCCTGGGCCAACGAGATTCAGAGGTGGGGCAAATCACGCTGGAGGAGTGGTCTCAGATCAGGGACCTATGCACCCTTCTGCACAGTTTTGAAATGGCGACGAAGATGTTTAGTGCTGACGATGCCATTATCAGCATGACTATTCCGGTGATTTACATGCTGGAGCACATGTTAAACAGAATTCGTAGTCAGGTGGTGGCACAAGAGGAGGTGGAGGAAGTAGAGGAGGAGGAGTTGTATGCGGAAGGGCTAACATCTGCAAGGTCCAGACGGTCGGCAGCACCAGGGCGGCAGGCATGTGAGGGTGGGGGAGATGATTTTACCAGGGCGCATGGTAGCAGCCAAACTAGTGAGGAAGGTGCAGGAGCCCAGGAAGAAGTGGAGGACGAACTGATGGAAGACTCATCAGATGAGGGAGACCTTGATCACATTTCTGTTGTGCGAGGTTGGGGGGAGAGGACAGAGGAAGGAAGCATGATTGTTACCTCGCCACCAACACAACAGGGACTTGGTGCTCCTGGATGCGCAACACACATGAGTGCCTTCTTGCTGCACTACCTGCAACATGACCCTCGAATTGTGAGAATTAGAAATAATCCTGACTACTGGGTTGCCACACTGTTAGATCCCCGGTACAAAAGTAAATTTGCAGAAATTATTCCTGCCATAGAAAGGGATGCACGCATGCAGGAGTATCAGCAGAGACTGTTGCAGAATCTTACATGTGCTTTTCCACAAAATACAGTGGTGCACGTAGTGAATCTCACAGTTCCAACTTGCCAACCGTGGTCTGTATGGAATTGTTCAATAAAGGGCCCAAAATTAAGATAACATAGATGGGAGAGGTCTCTATGAATAGGAATTCCTAAGTATTTGATACCCTGTGAGGGCCAGGCAAAGGGAAAGTTGGACTGGATGGAATCCTATATGGATTTAGGGAGGGAGACATCGAGGGCCTCAGACTTCGCTGCATTGATTTTAAAATTTTACCATGTAACAAAGTGATCTATTTCAGCCATAACAGCAGGGATGGATATATGTGATTGAGTGATATATACTAGGACATCATCAGCAAATAGAGAGCACTTGTACTCGGTGCCTCCCACCTCAATCCACCTAATATTGGGGTTATGGCGAATTGATGAGAGCAGGTGCTCCGTCACTAGGATGTATAAGAGAGGGGACAGAGGACATCCCTGCCTTGTCCCATTGGTGATTGTGAAAGGTGATGAAAATGTTCTGACGCACCCCCTGGGCCTTGGGACACCCGGAGCCGGACCCTTTTTGGTGGATGCTGGTGGTTGTAGTCTTCGTGGCGGCGATCCGGTTCCGTGGCTCAGGGCGGTCAAACCAGTGGCGGAACTATTTATGTGGTTTTGATGTTTAAATGTCCGACTACGCCACCCGTGGATTGCGGTCAGAGTGAACCGCCGCTACAGGGCAGACCGCTAAGGCTGGTGTTGTGGGTGCAGCAGAGCGTAGCATAACTCCCCACGGGAGGAGTATAGCCTCAGGGCAGTGTATGCGGAGGATGGGGGTGATGGTGCAGGGCAGCAGCAGTAACGACACGGAGTCAGTGATGCAGTTCAGGGCCTTTACTCACAGTTCTTATTATCCAGACCACGTCTGCAGGTAACGGCTGCCCACGTCGTACTGTGCTCACCAGGTGAGGGGCTCAGACAACTCCCAGATAACTTTGGAGCGCTTCACAGGACCCCCTTTGTGTGTCCTTTGTCTGGCCTTTCTTACCAACACTTCTGTCCGGCTGCCTCGGGCCTCCTCTTGGTAAACTTGGCGCCAGTTTCCCTGACCCTATGTGGTGCCTTCCTAGCGGGTGGAGCAAGGGGCTGCGCCACATAAAATGTCAGAGCCTCCGGTTTCTAGCTGAGGGTCGTTTCCTGCCTCCACTAGTTCGGGGACCGGTCTCCCCCTTTGGCCTGACCCCTCCACGCAGGTGGATTCGGGCGTGCGGTGGCGACTCGCCCGTCCGCACCCCTGGGATCCCTTCATTCCTCGTTCCTGGAGCCTTCTCCGCTCCTCTTCCTTCCTTCTCCCTCTTGCAGGCCTGGGCCTCTGTTACTAGGCCCGCCTCCGGAGCAGAGCTCATGCAGAGCCCCTGCTCCCTGCCACTTCTGCTCAGACTTCTCTGCACTGAACTAAGATGGTGCCCACCTTTTATACTCCCTTCTCAATGCACCCAGGAACTGCTTCCTCCCTGCTCCTGCACTGCAGGGTTCCCCTTCCTCAGTGTTCCCTCCCCCCACTCCAGCCAGGGACAGGGACTGTCGTGCCCATCTCAGGGGCATATTGGTCGCCCTGCCCCACGGCAATGTGGTGTAATGCATGCAGGTGTCGGGTCCTGATCCACACTCCATCCTTATCTGAGAGTGAGATATCACACCTCTGGGTGAGGTGCAATACGTCTGTAGCAACCGAGCCCTCGGTGCTACAGTTCCATTTATCTTCAGCCTAGGTGACGTATTGTGATACAGGGCCGTGATTTTGGCTATAAAAGGGTCCCCTAGACCCCTACCCCAAGCTTTTTAAGAGAATCATATATGGCGTGCCAGGAGACTCTATGGAATGCTTTCTCAGCATCCAACGAGAGTATCTACTTACAAATTTTTAACTGCATCTAGCCCAGGAAATACTTTGTGCCTAGTAGCAGTGTCTGCTAGTCAGCGGATTATCCCGGCTGTTAAGCAAGCTACACCACCTGTAGTTTGGACACTTAATTTTTTCAAAGGAAATGCTTCGGGACCACGGGATACTTAGTGAAGAGCATCAGGAGGCACCCCAAGGCATAGGGGCTGGGACTGGCACTAGGATGCCTTGCGGTGGACAGCCGAGCTCGATCCTTATAAAAGCTTTTTAACTGCAGCAGCTTTAGTGGACGCTACTGGAGCTGGAATTACGCGGCTGCTGGCATGAGACTTGCCCTCCAATAGATCCTTGTAAATGGATTTAAAGTGTATTCATTCAAATTAGAGGGACAATTTAAATTAAAAAGCTTAGAGCTGCCTCCACCACAGGGGGGCTCTCTCGACCCACCAGCGGACAGGCACCAGTATTGGGAGAGGGGGGCTGGCCGTCAGGGTTCACCGCGGCTCTGGCACAAACCCGGCGACACGGAGGTGGCACGGGCAGGAGCGGACTGGCCGTCTCGGCTTCTCACTTTTTGGATTTTAGAAGGGCATGACATGCCTATATCTGTGTCTCCCCCTCCTTTTACTCCTCCACCTCTTTTCTTTTCGCATGACTATATGTACTTGTCACTTTTCCATGTGTTAGTTGTGTCTTCTGAGCAGTTTGTCAGCTTTTGGACACCTTTGAAGGTGTTTTCTATGTGTTTCTATGTGTTTTTGTTTGCCTGCCATTGGTTTTAACGGTGTTCGAAGGTGTTCGACGAACAGTTCGGCGAACACACGGGTGTTCGACGAACCGAACCGAACTCGAACACTACGGGGGTGGCTCAACACTAGTTAAGATTTTCAAACTGTTACCCCTTTTTATCAAATTACAATAAAAAGATGTTTAAAAGAAAATAAGATTGCCTATATTGGTCACTATTTTTTTTAAATGTCATAGTGTATTTTTATGCATTTTGAGTTGTTTGGTTATTTTTCTCACTTTCACAGATGAAAACAAACAATTAAGATGGGAAAATGTATGTTTTTCATTTAGTTGCATAATAATTCTGCAAAGTGATAGTTGCCAAATATTTCTCCACACATAGATATTCACCTAAGAAAGACAAAACCTCACTTTTACTTTCTTAAATAAGCACTCACATCAACGTTTTTAACCTCTTAATATATTGCAATCATCATATTATATAGCACTGTATATTTACAATTGCTCATTTTGCCTTTCTACCCAGTTAATTATTTTCTTTTCTTTACTTTATGTATCTTGTTCCTGCATTTATCATTCCCCTCTTTAACTTCTGACCCAGCTGCTCTCTCCTCCCCCTACGATAGAATTTTGCAGTGAAAATTTGCCTCCTGTTTCTACATAGAGCTTAGAAGGATTCAGCTAGTCAGTTTTTAATCACGTGATGCCATAGACCTAATGGAAAACAGGAGAATTATCTGGGTAGAAAGGCAAAATGAGCAATTGTAAATGCACACTGCTGTATAATATGATGGTTGCAATATATTAAGAGGATAAAAACTTTGATGGGAGTGCTTCTTTAAATATTTAAGTTTCAGGTTTATCAACCTTTTGAATTGTCTGACAGCACTATTAAATACTAATCAATATAAATATTATTAATTAATGCTTTAGTTTTGTTCAATATTAAAATTAATCATCAAAAATACAAATTGGCTAACAGTGTGAAGATATTGCCGGACTTGATTTTAGAAGTGCAACATGCGCATATAAATAGTTTTGTGGGTAAAATTCCACTGACAGATTCCCTTTAACAAAAATTCCATAATAGTCAAAAGTTACGTTGCTAGGTAGATATAAGCATGTAAAGTAGCGCAACAGACATGTTACAGTTGTTACATTTTACCAATGCAACAGTTTCAAAATCTTAACCTTTTTTGTATTTTTTAATAATTATTTATTTATTTTTTTGTTTTAAATTATTCCCCTTCATGACCAAATATGCAACGTCACTCAAAAATGCTAAATAAGTTGCATGCATGCTCATGCCTTAAGAAAAATTATATGCAGTATTTCTGTGGGGTGTACAGATGTCAAATTGGACAATTAAAACAGTTATTCAGAAATAAAAATGTGTCCATTTAAAAAATATATACATGTATATTCCCTGTGCCATTACCAAATATCACAAAAGTCAACACCTGCAACAGGTCGCTACATTGGGGTGGCATGTATTGAGGAATTATTAGTCGATTACAATAAGGAAGTTTCCCCCCCCAATTTTTTTTTTACAACATGCACACTTGGTGAGAAAAACAGTTGTGTTTACATTTCTGAAATGTGGAGATTTTTTGTCTTTAAAAAAAGTATTTACAAACAGGGCAAAAGAAATGCAAAAAATATATAATTTATAGTGATGAGCGAGCATGTTCGCTACTGCTCGGTGCTCGCCCAAGCATCTCACTGCTCAAGATGCTTGGCGCTCGCCGAGTATTTCCGGGGTTGCTCGGCGGGAGCTCGGGTCTCCTCCCTGGCATTACAGTGATTGGCTGGCCGGACAGCGTCAGCAGGTCTATATCAGACCTGGCGCAGCCATGCTTGTCACAGTCACTCCGGAATCAGTGTAGGGAGAGGTGCTGCTGAGCTAGGGATAGATTTGCTTGCTTCAAGTTAGTGTAGGTGTTAGATCACATAGTCTTGATTCCATTTAAAAAGGGAATAATTATACCGGCTAACGCAAAAAACCCTTTGTCTATTTATCTTAAAAGGTAATCTTTAATAGTCATACTTGACACATTAAACATACAACAAGTGCCCATAAAAAGTGACCTAGTGCAGGTAGAACTGTTTATTTATCATGATTATTTTTATGATTATTTTTTCTCTTTTTACACACCTTATTGCTGACGACGATAGTCTTCCACTACTGGATATATAATTTTATAGGTGTGAACTTGGGCAAAAATAGCCTATACACAACAAGTCACTAAACTTAAAAATAGCAGGAGAAGGTTGTTGTAGATGGGGCTTATGAATGCATATCTATTATTTCCCAAGCAACATCAATATATCACATATATATATCTCAAGGGTGCAACCTTATACCAGTAGTCCTTAATCAAATATATTCACATATTCCAGTATAATATTCCTATAGTTAGCAATGCTAAACCCACTCACAATTTGCATTTATGTGGTAAACTGATACTCCATTCCAAATACTTTTTCATGATAATGACATGATCAAAAATAGGACTTATCTTATATAAGTATTCAGGTTGCCCCCATCAATCCTCCAAACTCCTCGACGCGTTTCCCCGTTGTTTGATGGTTCATCAGGAGAAGATCATCCTGCAGAGAATCAGTGTAGGGAGAGGTGCTGCTGAGCTAGGGAGAGATTTGCTTGCTTCTAGTTAGTGTAGGTGTATCAAACTATATTAGAGACACATACCCATCTCAACAAACAGTCCTTCTGAGGACTAATCCATCTGCAGAGATATCAGGCAGGCAGTGTATGTGGGCAGGCAGGCAGTGTATATAGCAGACTGCAGTGCATATAGCACAAGAGGCTCCATTCCGGTTTTGTATGCTGCTGCTGTTAGATATTTCTAGAAAGAGGCCCAGGTCTAAGGGGCCAGGAATAATTTTTTTTGGACCTTAATCCTCATTATTTGCTTAAAAAGCAATCCAGAGAACACAGTTTTTCTGCGCCATTTGCTTGTTGGCACTGCAGAATACAGCCAGGTCATTGCATATTACAGCGCTAAAAATCCAGCCATTTAAAACTGTGGTTTGTCTGTCACACAGATCACATGTAATTGAGCTGAAAATACTGCCATTTCTGGCCTCCATTAAAAAAAATTTCAGTGTGTCAGTGAAGCAACTGACACTAGTTTGCTGTTCAAAATAGTTACCTACAGGCCAGATATTTAAAACTGTATTTTCTCTGTCACACGGATCACATACATTTTCAGAAAATACTGCCATTTCTCACCTCCATTAAAAATTTGTTTCAGTATGTCAGTGAAGCAATTGACACCAGTTTGCTGTTCAAAATAGTTACCTACAGGCCAGGCATTCACAACTGTGTTTTCTCCGTCGAATGGATCACATATACGTTTTCAGAAAATACTGCCATTTTTGACTTTCATCAAAAAATTTTTTCAGTGTGTCAGTGAATCAATTAACACTAGTTTGCTGTTCAAAATAGTTACCTACAGGCCAGCTATTTAAAACTGTGTTTTCTCCGTCACACGGATCACATATACGTTGTCAGAAAATACTCCCATTTCTGACCTCCATTAAAAAAATTTTCAGTGTGTCAGTGAAGCAATTGACACCAGTTTGCTGTTCAAAATCATTACCTACATGACAGGTATTTAAAACTGTGGTTTGTCCGTCACACGGATCACATATAAGTTCGCTCCAAATTCAGTCAATTGTACCGTGGAAGTGACTCACCCCCTGGGCCAGTGCTGTAGTGCGGCGCGCGTGCGCGCGGGGAATACCCGGAGCCGGATCCGATGGGGGTAGTAGTCTTTGTGTGGCGGTGACCCGGTCCGTGCCCAGGGTGGTCAAACTAAGTGGCAGTTATTGGTATGATGGTATTAGTGTCCGACTACGCCACCCGTTGAATGCGGCTATGAAGCCGCCGCTGCAGGGCAGTCCGCTGAGGCCGGTGGTATAGGTGTGCAACAATGTTGATATAACCCCCAACGGGAGAGGTATGGCCTCAGGGCAGCGGATGTGGATGATGTTGGGAGTGATGGTGTGGATGTCCCAGCACTAACGGTGCGACAAGGAAGCACGGAAACGCGAGGGTACAGTTCAGGGTCTTTACTGATGGTACAAGGCAAATTCCCCCGGGAGTACTGGCTAGTAGTTGGGGCCTGGTTAGTCTGCGAGTAAGCCGGAGTTCCCCTGGCCAGGTGGAGTTGTAGGCCTTCCCGTTAGTCTGTACCCTTCCTGGCTACCCTGCTTTCGGCGGTTACAAGTAGCCCACGTCCCTGGGTATACCGTGTGGTGCTCACCCGTATGGCTGGTGACCTGGGGCCTCCTGTTAGCCTCCGCTCCGAGATGGCGGTGCTGGTCCCTTCGTTGTGACTGAGCCTCCGGGCTTTTATGGCCAGAGGACCTGGAATCCCCTGCCGGATGGATTCTGCTGCTGGGTATATCTTAGTCCCCACAGCCTCGGACTCCTGTGTCCGGTTTTAGTACCTTCTCCCAGGGCGAGCTCTGCACAGCTCCAGCCCCTGGCGCTTCTCCTTGGCTCCTACAGGGCTCCTGATGTCTATCTGTCCCTGTTTCTGCGTGTCCAGACCAGACTCCGTCTCTGTCTGGAACTCCTCTCTTTAACCCTGCCTCAGCCCCAGTTTATATAGGGGAAGTTCTTCCCCTCCCAGGACTGGGCAGGAGGTGTGGCATGCTTAGGATTCCTGCCCAGGAGACCTCCCACCTGCTCACAGACGTAATACTGCTATTACTGTGGAAACCAGACCCCTGGGGCGCCACATTCCCCCCTAGTGAAATTTAGTACTCCCGGACTAAACATAACAGGGTATAAACAATAACAATTAAATACATGAGATGGTCACGGCGTGTCCGTAACCGGGAAGCAATAAAGGTGTCCATTTCACCAAAGAACAGGGAGCCGTAACCAGGTAGGGGTCTGTCCTGCCCCGAGTCTTTAACAGTCTGTAGTCCATTCCTGGGTTACGCTCCAAACATATTTACAACAGAGTTCCGGTTACTCACTGTCCATAACCTGTCAGTCCATATAAAGAAACCTGTAACTGAAAAACATAATTAGCAACGGCTACAACAAAACAGGTAAACATAAAATAGTTAAAGCAACTAGCCAACTTAGATTCTCCAACGTACGGGCATCTGGCCTCTGGTAACCCTAGTGGACCTACGGAGCTCACTAACTGGTCCTGCACTACAGGGTGTAGGAGGTGTTATGAGCAGGCTGGGCAGCTTTCTGCGCACTCTTTGGCTCACTAGGGGCACGGCAGGCTCACTACTAGCAGAGGGTTGATCCTCCTGTACTGCTGGTGTGGACTCTTCTGCCTCTTGGGCCGGCTGCTCTTCCAGCTCTACTGGTTCTTCTGTAGGCACTTGCGGGGCTGGCTGGAGAAAGGTGAGGACGGGTACCACGACAGCACCGTTTACTTGTGTCCAAGACCGGGGGAAGTCTCCGAGTACAGTCCTGATCATTTCTTCCCTTTCCTCTGCGGGTTGAGGGTTTTCTTGATCTTCTTCAGGGCTTTGCAGCTGCTCGGGACACTTCTTCAGATGGTCTCTGGAGACAACGGCTGTGGTTTCTCCTCCATCCTTACTGATCACGCAAATCTTTGGGCTCTCATGGCTTGATGGCAGTACGGTGTACGGGTCCTTCTCCCACTGGTCGTCCAACTTGTGAAGCCGTCTTTTCCTCTTCAAGACCTGCTCTCCAGGTACCAGGGGAACAGCGGGAGCATACTGATTATAAGCCCTCTCTTGCCTTTCTCTAGCTTGAGACAGACTTCGCTCCACGCTCTCCTGCACTTTCCGATACTGCTGCTGCCGCCCTGTATCCCAATCTGCCTCTGGCGAGGTGTCCTCGGGCGTCAGGACTCCCATATCCAGGTCGATAGGCAGCTTACCAGGTCTCGCTCTCATTAGGTAAGCCGGGGTACAGTTGGTAGAACCTACAGGGATGTGGTTGTATAGGTCCACCAGATCAGGCAGCTTCTCAGGCCACATACTGCGTTCTTCCAGGGGCAATGTTTTCAGGAGGTCTATCACCACCTGGTTCATCTTCTCGCAGAGTCCATTAGTTTGTGGGTGATAGGGCGTTGTTCTTATCTTCGTGCAGCCATACAGGTTGCAGAACTCCTGGAAAACTTCCGCTTCGAAGGCTGGCCCTTGGTCTGTCAGCACTTGATCCGGGTACCCGTGTGGACGGCAGAAGTGCTGCTGGAAGGCTCTAGCTGCTGTTTGAGCCGTTAAGTCCTTGACCGGGACCACCACCAGGAACCGGGAGTAATGATCTACGATTGTGAGGGCGTAGACATACCCAGATCTGCTTGGAGCCAGTTTCACATGGTCCAAGGCTACCAGTTCCAGTGGCTGTCGGGTGATGATGGGCTGCAAGGGAGTCTTCTGGCTGGCACGGTCCTTCCTTCTTAGGTGGCACGGTCCACAGTCTCTGCACCACCTCTCGATGGCTCCTCTCATGCCTACCCAGTAGAACCGTTCACGCAATAAGAACTCCAGCTTCTTCCACCCGAAATGTCCTGCTCCGTTGTGGTACGCCTCCAGAATCATAGCTGCGTCTCGTCTGGGGACCACTACCTGCCAGGTCAACTCATGCGTTCGAGAGTTAACCATTCTCCGGCACAACTTCTCCCTGTAGAGGAACAGCCTACTTTTCTCCTTCCACAGTTGCTTAGTCTCCTCTGGGGCGTCTGGGTCCAGACTGGCATCGGCTTGGGTCAGCATTTCCTTCACCAGGCGGACTGCAGGATCACTGTCTTGCGTCTCCGCCCAGTTGTAGTGGGGCAAGGGATTGAACGTCGCGGAGCGCCTGTCCTTCACACGGTTGGAATACAGGGTAATCCCATGACGGTGGAATGCAGGGAGCTCAACTTCTTCCAAATCTTCTGGATCTTCCCCTACGTCCGGTAAGTTCGGCATTCTAGACAGGGCATCCGCGTTGGCATTTGAGCGTCCTGCCCGGTATTTGATGGTGAATTCAAAGTTGGACAGGCGAGCCATCCATCTCTGTTCCAGAGCACCGAGCCTTGCAGTGTCCAGGTGTGTCAACGGGTTGTTATCCGTGTACACGATGAATTTGGAGGAGGCAAGGTAATGCTTGAAACGTTCGGTCACTGCCCACACTACTGCCAGGAACTCCAGCTTGAATGAGCTATAATTCTCAGGGTTCCTCTCGGTGGGTCGTAGCTTTCGGCTAGCATAAGCGATTACCCGTTCTTTTCCTTGCTGGATCTGGGACAGCACGGCTCCTAGCCCGATGTTACTTGCGTCCGTGTGGAGGATAAAGGGCTGGCTGTAGTCTGGATATGCCAGGATTTCATCCCCCTGGAGGGCCATCTTCAGCTGGCAAAAGGACTCCTCTTCCAGCTTTTCCCACCTGAAGGGCGGCTTCTGGTTTTTGGCTTTTCGAGATTGACCTATCAGGAGGTCCTGCATAGGGGCTGCCATTTTGGTGAAACCGGGAATGAATCTTCGGTAGTAGCCTACCAACCCGAGGAACTGCCGCACTTCCTTTATGCTGGAGGGTCTTGGCCAGTCCTTAATCACAGTGATCTTATCAGGGTCAGGAGCCACTCCGTCAGCACTCACCACGTGTCCCAGGTATTGCACCTTTGGTTTCAGGAGGTGACACTTGGAGGGTTTCACCTTCAGGCCGTAGTTTGCCAGAGCTTCGAACACTTCTGCCAGGTGTTTCAGGTGGTCCTCGTAGGTCTTGGAATAGACGATGACATCGTCCAGGTATAACAGGACCGTCTCGAAGTTCCGGTGTCCCAGACAGCATTCCATCAACCGTTGGAAGGTTCCTGGTGCGTTGCAGAGCCCGAACGGCATACAGTTAAATTCGCTGAGACCCATCGGGGTGGTGAATGCGGTCTTCTCCCGGTCTGCCTCTGCTACAGGAACCTGCCAGTACCCGCTAGTGAGATCCAAAGTAGAGAAGAAGTTAGCAGATTTTAATGCAGCTAAGGACTCTTCTATCCTTGGTAACGGGTACGCATCTTTGTTTGTGATACGGTTGACCTTCCTGTAGTCTACACACATTCTCATAGTGTTGTCCTTCTTTTTCACTAAGACTAGTGGAGCTGCCCAGGGGCTACAGCTGTCCCTGATTACTCCAGCCTCCTTCATGTCTCTAAGCATCCCCTTGGCGTGTTGGTAGTGTGCAGGGGGTACGGGTCGGTATCTCTCCTTTATGGGAGGATGGTCTCCCATGGGGATGTGGTGTTCTACCCCCTTTACTCGCCCGAAGTCTAACGGGTGTTTACTAAACACTCTCTCGTACTCTTGAACCACCCGATAGACTCCTCGTTTCTGGTGTGAGGGAGTGGAGTCAGTACCCAGATGTAGTTGCTGACACCAGTCCCCCACTGGTTTCTTAGAGCTGTTACCTTCCTCTGGTTGAGATGGAGGCAAGGGTTCCACGGCCTGTACAGAATTCTGGTTTATGGTGAACAATTTAGCTAGCGTGGCATACCGGGGCAGGTGTACTTCTCTCTCACCGATATTTATGATGCGAACGGGCACCCTCCCATGGCGTACATCGACCACCCCCCGTGCTGTCAAAATGGTGGGCCTACTGTCTGAGTAGACGGGTTCTACCATTGCTTGGTAGTCTCTACCTCTTAGACCAATAGCTGCCCGGCACCAAATCATCATCTCACTTTTTGGGGGCATGGCAATAGGGAACGGGTCACACATTCTCACGCTACCTATCTCACCACCAGATAGTTCCACCTGTTGCCGCTTCATCAGTGCCCGGATCTCTTTTTGGAGCACACGCTGCTGGCCGGAACTGGCGTTCTTGGCAACCTGCTGTAAAATGAGAATCACCTCTGCAAGACAATTTTCAATTACATTGGTTCCCAGGGTGATTCTAGGGTGACTCTCATGACGGTCTATGTCCACTATAATCAGTCCTTGTGCCGCCAGTTCGACTTTACCGATTTTAATGGTCACCTCCTTGAATCCCACCTGCGGCACGGGCTGACCATTGCTGGCGATGATACTCAGGTCGTCGTCTGGGTAGCGGGTTATGTCCGAATCATTCCAGTACTGCTTGAAGAGCACGTACGGGATGGTGGTGACCTGTGACCCAGTGTCTAGTAGGGCACTCATAGGAATGCCATCCAGTACCACAGGCAAGATTGGACGTCCCCCTACGTATTTATCACGCCAGTTTGATGAGCCTGATGGTCTTATGCCTGGGGGTTGGCCCTGTACCCCCAGGTTGTGCCCGTTTAAATGACAGTACCTTGCCACATGTCCGGGTTGATTGCAGCGGCGGCAAATAGGTCGTCCGTCCTCGTTGTATCGATCGCTGGGTCTTCCTCTGGCCGGTGGGGTCCTCCTTGGTCGGCGCCACGGGATGTCCTCCGGTCCGGATGCCAGCTCGATCTTCCCTGCAGTAGAAACCTGTAAAGACTGCACAGTTCTGGTTAGCGCGGCAACGCTTTTAGTTAGCTCTTGGACCTGATGGTGCAGGTCTGTAGCCGGGTCACTGTTTAAAGCCTGCGCATCAGCTCCCACAGGCCCTGCAGACAAGGGCGCCGTCTCCTGGTGATAAGTGATAGCAGGGCGCCTGTGGGTCACAGCGCCACCTGGTGCCGGTTCTCGGAGCACCCGGATGGCTCTGTCCTTGAACTGCGCAAAGTCCAGGTCAGGGTCCTGTAAGGCCATTGCCCGCAACTGGGTTCGGTGGGCATTGCACAGTAGACCCTCAATAAATTGTTCAGTCAACAGCTTATCTTCATTTCCCACGCTGTCAGGGTCTGCCTGCTTAATGGCTCTCAGGTCCTCTTGTAAGTTTAAAGCATAGTCTCTTATACTTTCGTGACCCCGTTGTTTGCACCCATAAAATCTTAGTTTTATTTCGGCTGAGGTGCGGGTGTCAAACGTGTCTTTCAGCCGGGCTAGTATCTCTCTGACAGTCCTCTTCCTCCCAGGTGGCCAGGACTTTACCTCCCTTTGGGCTGCCCCGATTAATTGGGCCACCAGGATGCTCACTTTTGCTCCTCTGTGAGGGGGTACACCTGGAAGAGGCTATCCAGTCTTTCTCTAAAGTCATTTAGGGTATGTGACTCCCCTGAGTACTGGGGTAGCCAGGTTGCCCCCGGGATATAGGGCATGGTGAATGGCATGACTGCTGCAGCAGTTGCGCTGGCGGTGGCTGTGGCAGTGGAGCTCCCCTCGGTGTCCGGCATCCTCCTCCCCCCTAGTGGACCGTGGCCTACCTTGCGATGCTCTTCTTCCGTAGGCCGCGGCTCCGCAGTCGATCGTCGGGGTTGAGGACCTGGCGTCGCGCTCCGATGACGTCAGCATCGCTCTTCCTTTCTTCCAGGACCTTGCGCGGCGTCAGCGTGGGGCGGAGCTTCGGATCTCGCGCGCTTTCGGCGTCCACGCCCCTCTTCTTCCCGTGCGGCGTCCCGAAGATGGCGTCCGAAGGCGGGAAGCAGCTGCGGATGGCGGGAAGAAGGCAGAAGACGGCGGGAAATGGTCCAAGATGGCGTCTGATGGTGGGAATCTGCTCCGGATGGCGGGAAACGACTCCGGACGGCGGGAAACTTCACCACAGGTAAGTATAAAAGTCTCTTTTTCAGGCACGCAGTACCCGGTGGTTGCGGGCACGAAATCCTGCCGACTACGCCAAAGTTGACTCACCCCCTGGGCCAGTGCTGTAGTGCGGTGCGCGTGCGCGCGGGGAATACCCGGAGCTGGATCCGATGGGGGTAGTAGTCTTCGTGTGGCGGTGACCCGGTCCGTGCCCAGGGTGGTCAAACTAAGTGGCAGTTATTGGTATGATGGTATTAGTGTCCGACTACGCCACCCGTTGAATGCGGCTATGAAGCCGCCGCTGCAGGGCAGTCCGCTGAGGCCGGTGGTATAGGTGTGCAGCAATGTTGATATAACCCCCAACAGGAGAGGTATGGCCTCAGGGCAGCGGATGTGGATGATGTTGGGAGTGATGTTGTGGATGTCCAAGCACTAACGGTGCGACAAGGAAGCACGGAAACGCGAGGGTACAGTTCAGGGTCTTTACTGATGGTACAAGGCAAATTCCCCCGGGAGTACTGGCTAGTAGTTGGGGCCTGGTTAGTCTGCGAGTAAGCCGGAGTTCCCCTGGCCAGGTGGAGTTGTAGGCCTTCCCGTTAGTCTGTACCCTTCCTGGCTACCCTGCTTTCGGCGGTTACAAGTAGCCCACGTCCCTGGGTATACCGTGTGGTGCTCACCCGTATGGCTGGTGACCTGGGGCCTCCTGTTAGCCTCCGCTCCGGGATGGCGGTGCTGGTCCCTTCGTTGTGACTGAGCCTCCGGGCTTTTAAGGCCAGAGGACCTGGAATCCCCTGCCGGATGGATTCTGCTGCTGGGTATATCTTAGTCCCCACAGCCTCGGACTCCTGTGTCCGGTTTTAGTACCTTCTCCCAGGGCGAGCTCCTACAGAGCTCCTGATGTCTATCTGTCCCTGTTTCTGCGTGTCCAGACCAGACTCCGTCTCTGTCTGGAACTCCTCTCTCTAACCCTGCCTCAGCCCCAGTTTATATAGGGGAAGTTCTTCCCCTCCCAGGACTGGGCAGGAGGTGTGGCATGCTTAGGATTCCTGCCCAGGAGACCTCCCACCTGCTCACAGACGTAATACTGCTATTACTGTGGAAACCAGACCCCTGGGGTGCCACAGAAGATATTGTCCTCCATTTAAAATGGGCAAAGCACGTGGCAAGGGATGGGATAACTGGACGTGATGGTGATGATGGTGCATGCAGAGGCGGAGGCCGTGGGCAAGCTGAAATTGTGCCACAACAAACACCCATATCTTCTCGCTTGACCTTCCTGTCGCAATTAATAGGGGAACGCAGAACACCACTATTGAACACAGAGCAGTGTCAAAAGGTTGTATAGCAGATAATGCTTCCAGTCACTTTGCCACCACCACCACCACCACATTGTTTTCCACACGGTCAAGTCTCAGTAACTTTGAGTCTGGACCGAATATTCCTCACCCTGAACTTCCTTCCTCCCACCATGCCGAGTGCCCAGAGACAACTGATACCACACTTGGACACTCAGAAGACCTGTTCACTTTTCCAATTATAGATTCTGGCCTATCGCCTGGTCCACTTGAAGCGGGGCAAGAGGAGATTGTATGTAGCGATACCCAAATATTTGAGCAGCCACGGTCACATGAAGGCGACCGTGGTAAATTGTCACAAGAGGTGGACAATGATGAAACACAATTGCCAGAAAGTCAGGAGGAGGACCAGAGTGCAGAAGTGGAAGACGAGGAGGTGGATCATATAGTAACTGACCAAACCTGGCAGGAGGACATGCGGAGCGAGGAGAGCAGCACACAGGAGGAGGGAGGCAGAGCACCCCAACAGTCAGGAAGAAGCAGTGTGGTGGCCGCAGAAAGAAGGCAGGCAACCATTCCCAGTAACACCAACACGAAGAAAGTTGCCAGTACAACTGTTAGCTCTTCCCCAGTCTGCTTGTCTTTTAATGACTCTGCCGATAACCCCAAAAAGGCCATTTGCACCAACTACCAGGCCAGCATCAGCAGGGGTGGCAAAACGACCAGCCTGACCACCACCAGCATGATCAGGCAGGGTCCAGGAACAGTGTCTGTGGGTGGCACCACTGCTTCTTCCGCTGTTGTGCATGCAAGCCAATCCATGGTGCATGCGAAGATGCCTCCTGCCTTGCACCTGTTATTGCATACTCTCAAGTAGCAGCATCAGGAAGCACATCCACGTCCTTGTCCCAGTGCAGCGTTCAGTTGTCCATATCCCAGTCCTTGGAACACAAGCGCAAATACACAGCCAACGCCCCACAGGCCACACTACTAAATTCACACATTTCGCGACTGATTGCTCCATAAATGTTGTCTTTTAGGCTCGTGGAGACAGAAGCATTCCACAACCTGATGGCGGTGGCCATTCCTTGGTACTCGGTCCCCAGATGTCACTATTTCTCCCGGTGTGCCGTCCCCGCAATACACAAGCACATGTCCCAAAACATTAGCCGTGCCCTCAATAAGGCAGTTACCGGAAAAGTCCACCTATCCATGGACACGTAGACAAGTGCTTGTGGGCAGGGACGGTACATCTTGCTGACGACACACTGGGTTAACATAGTGGAAGGCGGGACCCAGTCGGGCCTTGGGACGGAACACGTCCTCCCGACGCCAAGGATTTCGGGCCCTAGGTCAATCAGGGTTGCCCCCACAGTCAACAGCTCCTGCACATCTTCCTCCTCAGCCACCTCCTCCTCTTCAGCTTCCATCTCCAAAATGACCACATCAGTCACAAGCTGCAAACACTGCAGCACTGCCTCGGCCAAGCGGCAACAGGCTGTGCTGAAGCTAATATGCTTAGGTAACAAACCGCACAATGCTGAATAGTTGTGGACAGTTCTGAAAGTGCAGGCAGATCTGTGGCTCACACCGCTGAACCTACAGCCAGGCATGGTCATGTGTGACAATGGCCGGAACCTGGTGGCGGCTCTGAGGCGAGGCAAGCTCACACATTTACCATGCCAGGCCCATGTGCTTAACCTCAAGGTTCAGCAGTTTCTCAAATCCTACCCGGAGCTGTCGGATCTGCTTGTTAAAGTACGCCGCCTGTGTCCCCATTTTAGAAAGTCACCTACAGCTTCCGCTGTTCTTGCCGTTTTTCAGCAGCGTTTGCAGCTTCTGGCTCATAGACTGGTTTGGGATGTCCCCACGCGTTGGAACTCTACACTGCAGATGTTGGGAAGGATTTGTGTGCAGAAGAGGGCAGTTGTTGAATACCAGCATCAACAAGGCCGTCGGTATTCAGTTCAGACTCCACACTTAAGACCTCAGGTGTGGACATGGATGTCAGACAAATGTACCATCCTCCAAAACCTTGAGGACTCCACCTAGATGGTGATCGGCGATGACGCCATAATTAGTGTCACCATCCGGTTTCTCTGTCTTCTGAAACGCTCTCTGCTCACAATCAAAGAGGATGCATTGCAGGTGGATCACGATGAGAAGGAACAAGGAACCATACAGGGTGATTACACACAGCCCAGCCTCATCTCATCCCAACCTGGATTGGGTGACAATGAGGAAGAGGAGGAGGAGGAAAAACAAGAGCTAGTTTCATGCGCTATAGACGATGCTACCTGCACAACTGTCATACCGTCTGTTCAGTGTGGATGGCCAGAGAACAGAGAGGAGGAGGAGAAGGAGGAGGAGAGCATGGTCACTCGTCCTCTTGGTGAGGACACGGAAGTCTTGCCTGTTGGCTGAGTTTATGTTACGCTGCCTTTCCCATGACCCTCACGTTCTCAAAATTTTCGTTGACAGTCATTACTCGTTGATGACACTTCTAGATCCATGCTACAAGGAGAACTTTATATCTCTTATTCCTGAGGTGGACAGGTCTACAAAAATGGGGCAGTGCGAGAAGGCCCTTGTTGCGGAACTATTAAAAAAATTCCCATCTGAAAACGCTGGGGGCAAAGGTCACAGTTCGTTGGACAACCAAGGAGTATAGGAGAGAGAGACACAACTTCAATCCAGCAGGGGAACACTGTCAAAGTTCTGGAAGAATTTTCTCAGCCCCTCCCATCGCACAGGCCTTGAGGTGCGGGGTACTCTCACATGGAGTGCAAAGTTTGGGAAGATGCTGAGAGAGTACCTTGCCGACCGTACCAACATCCTCCGTGATTCCTCTGTGTCTTATTATTATTGGGTATCCAAGCTGGATATGTGGAATGAACTTGCTCTCTATGCCTTGGAGGTCCTGGTCTGCCCCGCCACTTGCGTTTTATCAGAGCGGGTTTTTAGTGCCGCTGGTGGAATTATAACTGATAAGCGCATCCGCCTGTCAACTGAAAATGCTGACAGGCTGACTCTTATAAAAATGAAGAAGGGCTGGATTGGGCCAGACTTCTCAACACCACCAAATTATAGCAGCGTAACATAAACTCAAATCCAGAGTCTTTTTTTGGGAGGTGTATTCCCAAACACCTCTTCACACCCACACAAGAGTATACTCTTCCTGATTTTATCTATTTGCTTTTGTCCTCCTCCTTCTCCTCATCCTCATCCTCCACCACCATATCACCAGGGTGACCGTGGTCCGTGATGCAACACCCACATAATTTGTTTAAAGGGTGTTTATGATGTCCGTAAAAAAAAAAAATTATACAGTATGTTCATGTATACCCCCCAGGGGTAAATTTTTGTCAGCCCATACACTTAGTGCATGGGCATTACCAGTATAGGAGACCCTCTCCTCTCTAATGGGAACATTTTTTTATGAGGCCCTCTAAGTCTCTTCCAAGGGGAATTGGAGTGCCTCCCAATATTTGCCATCCCTTGCATTCACTGCATAGGCCAACACTCTGGGACACCCACTTCCTAATAATCGGAACATTTTTTCATGAAGCCCTCTACGTCTCTTCCGAGGGGAATTGGACTGCCTCCCAATTTTTGGCAGCCATTGCATTCACTGCATAGGCCAACACTATGGGAGACCCTCTCTATGTGTCTTTAAATTCTAAGTGTGTTTTTTCCTAAATTTCAGCCGTTGGACTCACTGCATACCCTATAACTGTATAGCAGACCCTCTCCTTTCTAATGGGAACATGTCGTACTTGTTACTGTGGCCCTGCTCTATGCGTCTTTACATTTTTAGTGGGGTTTTTCCTAAATTTGGTCAGCAGTTGGACTCACTGCAAACCCTATAACTGTATTGGGTTGCGTTCGAATTTTTGGCAGCCCTTGCAGTCACTGCATACACAATAACAGTATAGGAGACCCAGTCGCTAATAATGGGAACAACAAAGCATAGCCGGCTGATGGCTCTCTAACAATATCGAGGGCCGACTGCTGGCCTTTTAAGAATAGTAAGGGCCGCCTGATGGCCCTTTAAAAATAGGCTTTGTGACTTTGAGTCCCTCCATCATAAATGAAACAAGATGTGTCTGATAAAAAACCAAGCAATGTGAACTGAGGTCTAAGATGGTAGACATGCAAGAAATAGGAGCATGTTCACACTAGCAAAAAGAAGCAAAACCTACAAAAGACAAAAAACACATCTGATACCCTACCATCATTATATATAAATTTAAAGCAAAGTTGCATAATAAATATAGGGTACTTAGTTAACTATTTTTGATCAAAAAAAGTATACAAGCCGTCCCACCAGCGGCAAGGTGACCCTAAATTGGGACGGTACCTATACTGTCTATATTAAAAACCTTACTGTATATCAAAGTTGAAGTAATGCATATAAAAGGGTAGACAAATAGGACCGGGTCCCAACTCCAGACCACCTAGGCCCGTGGTAAGCTACATATATACTAATCAGCTCAACAAAGGGGATGCCACACCCTTAAATTGCACAGAATGCAAACAAGACAAAAAAACAAGCAATGTGAACTGAGGTCTAAGATGGTAGACATGCAAGAAATAGGAGCATGTTCACACTAGCAAAAAGAAGCAAAACCTACAAAAGACAAAAAACACATCTCATACCCTACCATCATTATATATAAATGTAAAGCAAAGTTGCATAATAAATATAGGGTACTTAGTGAACTATTTTTGATCAAAAAAAGTATACAAGCCGTCCCACCAGCGGCAAGGTGACCCTAAATTGGGACGGTACCTATACTGTCTATATTAAAAACCTTACTGTATATCAAAGTTGAAGTAATGCATATAAAAGGGTAGACAAATAGGACCGGGTCCCAACTCCAGACCACCTATGCCCGTGGTAAGCTACATATATACTAATCAGCTCAACAAAGGGGATGCCACACCCTTAAATTGCACAGAATGCAAACAAGACAAAAAAACAAGCAATGTGAACTGAGGTCTAAGATGGTAGACATGCAAGAAATATGAGCATGTTCACACTAGCAAAAAGAAGCAAAACCTACAAAAGACAAAAAACACATCTCATACCCTACCATCATTATATATAAATGTAAAGCAAAGTTGCATAATAAATATAGGGTACTTAGTGAACTATTTTTGATCAAAAAAAGTATACAAGCCGTCCCACCAGCGGCAAGGTGACCCTAAATTGGGACGGTACCTATACTGTCTATGTTAAAAACCTTACTGTATATCAAAGTTGAAGTAATGCATATAAAAGGGTAGACAAATAGGACCGGGTCCCAACTCCAGACCACCTAGGCCCGTGGTAAGCTACATATATAATAATCAGCTCAACAAAGGGGATGCCACACCCTTAAATTGCACAGAATGCAAACAAGACAAAAAACCAAGCAATGTGAACTGAGGTCTAAGATGGTAGACATGCAAGAAATAGGAGCATGTTCACACTAGCAAAAAGAAGCAAAACCTACAACAAAAAACACATCTCATACCCTACCATCATTATATATAAATGTAAAGCAAAGTTGCATAATAAATATAGGGTACTTAGTGAACTATTTTTGATCAAAAAAAGTATACAAGCCGTCCCACCAGCGGCAAGGTGACCCTAAATTGGGACGGTACCTATACTGTCTATATTAAAAACCTTACTGTATATCAAAGTTGAAGTAATGAATATAAAATGGTAGACAAATAGGACCGGGTCACAACTCCAGACCACCTAGGCCCGTGGTAAGCTACATATATACTAATCAGCTCAACAAAGGGGATGCCACACCCTTAAATTGCACAGAATGCAAACAAGACAAAAAAACAAGCAATGTGAACTGAGGTCTAAGATGGTAGACATGCAAGAAATAGGAGCATGTTCACACTAGCAAAAAGAAGCAAAACCTACAAAAGACAAAAAACACATCTCATACCCTACCATCATTATATATAAATGTAAAGCAAAGTTGCATAATAAATATAGGGTACTTAGTGAACTATTTTTGATCAAAAAAAGTATACAAGCCGTCCCACCAGCGGCAAGGTGACCCTAAATTGGGACGGTACCTATACTGTCTATATTAAAAACCTTACTGTATATCAAAGTTGAAGTAATGCATATAAAAGGGTAGACAAATAGGACCGGGTCCCAACTCCAGACCACCTAGGCCCGTGGTAAGCTATATATATACTAATCAGCTCAACAAAGGGGATGCCACACCCTTAAATTGCACAGAATGCAAACAAGACAAAAAACCAAGCAATGTGAACTGAGGTCTAAGATGGTAGACATGCAAGAAATAGGAGCATGTTCACACTAGCAAAAAGAAGCAAAACCTACAAAAGACAAAAAACACATCTCATACCCTACCATCATTATATATAAATGTAAAGCAAAGTTGCATAATAAATATAGGGTACTTAGTGAACTATTTTTGATCAAAAAAAGTATACAAGCCGTCCGTCCCACCAGCGGCAAGGTGACACTAAATTGGGACGGTACCTATACTGTCTATATTAAAAACCTTACTGTATATCAAAGTTGAAGTAATGCATATAAAAGGGTAGACAAATAGGACCGGGTCCCAACTCCAGACCACCTAGGCCCGTGGTAAGCTACATATATACTAATCAGCTCAACAAAGGGGATGCCACACCCTTAAATTGCACAGAATGCAAACAAGACAAAAAACCAAGCAATGTGAACTGATGATGTGTCAAACACCACATTGCCTAATAAGGTTGTAAAATGTTAAAATGACATTTCCCGGTGAATGCATTCGTCTTAAAAAATAACGTTAAAAAAAAACAGTAGGATCTTTCTTTAGTATAAAAAACAGTCGCCAATATAACCTCAATGTAATCACATTTTTCAGCTCCTGCACCACCTCCTCCATCTCCAAAATGACCACATCAGTCACAAGCAGAAAGCACTGCAGCACTCCCTTGGCCAAGCGGCAACAGGCTGTGCTGAAGATAAAATGCTTAACGCTTAGGTTACAAACTGCCCAGCGCTGCAGAGTAGTTGAAAGCTGTAACACAGCAGCCTGATCTATGGCTCTCACCGCTGAACATACAGCCAGGCATGGTCATGTGTGACAATGGGCGGAACCTGGTGATGGAGAAATGACAGCCAGAGTAGATACGGTTTCCCTCTATGCCAGTCCTTTCACCAAGCTAAAGAATATGGCTGTGGTGAAATACAACTCCCACTGAGAAGCTGTTTCAGATTGAAAAACAGCAGCTGCAAAGTTAGCGCTATTATGAACTCTCCTGATGTAGAAGCCAGGGCACTCAGAGGATTCTCTGGTGGGACCGTCCAACCCCTCCGAGACCGAGAAGCAGTCCTGGCTAAGAAAAGTGTGTGGGAAGGTTCCCGGACACTCTATGGCTGCTTTTTTACTAAGGTGGAAACCCATGCAAACACGAGGAGAACATACAAAATCCTTGCAGATGTTGTCCTTGCTGGGATTTGAACCCAGGATCCCAGCGCTGCAAGGCTTCAGTGCTAACCACCAATGTGCTGCCGTTCACCCACCAATATCTAACAGGCTGGAGAAACTTGCCCCTACTGCCACTCTATCTTCAGCTCCGTTATGAGAAACTAATGTATTTGGGCAGCCACTCGGTCTACCAAATAAAATTCCTGAGAAGGAAATTGGGGATGGCTTCACTACTGGTACTGGGGGCAGTGCTAATACCATGGCGTCGTACCATAGTTTACTGGAAATATTCCAGGCTGGTAGGAGGCAAGCAAATTCCCACAGAAAAGTACCAGCAGTAATGTTCAGGGACCCGAACTAGTAGAAGGTGGAGACAACACCGGGAGAAATAGTGACGGCTGGGGACCGAGTATGGACACGAGGCATGAGGTTATGAAAAGCTTCCGCCTCCATGAGCCTAAAAGGCCACATTTCAAGTGCAAGCAGCTGCCCAGAAATCTGGCAGTTTAGTATTGCGGCCTGTTTGGCTGGCTGCATACTTGCGCTTGCATTCCAAGCAACAGAAAACGAAGCAGATGGTGGCCTCTATCATCATCATGGCCTCACCTCCGTACTATGAACTCTCCTGAAGGAGAAGCCAAGGCCCACCAGAGGAGTCTCCGGTTTTCTTGTGGGTCCGTCCAACCCTGCCGAGAAGGAGCCCTGGCTAAGAAAAGTGTGGGGGAAGGTTCCGGGACACTCTATGGCTGCTTTTTTTAATGTGAATCGGACGTGCTTATGCATGTTATTTCTCAAACCACATTGCAGATCAGGCCATTGCCCAACTCTGTAGTCATGAAATTAAATGCGCAATGAAAGATTTTTGTTTGTCAAAGCAGCACCGAGAAGTGCGAGTTGATGTTGGATGGGCTGCCATTGCTTCTGCAACAAGCTGCATTAGAGGACTTCCTGGGAGAAATGACACCCAGAGTAGATACAGTTTCCCTCTATGCCAGTCCTTTCACCGAGCTAAAGAATATAGCTGCGGTGAAATACACCTCTCAGCAAAAAAAACTGTGGACTGACTCCGTACCGTCCCTGGCCACATTCACTTGACCACTTGATTGTGGTTAGGCAGTCCTTCCCAGTAAGTGCACTGTGGAGGGCATGGGTAATATTGTGGGACCCGTGCTTGTGGAAGGCGGAGACGATACCGGGAGAAATAGTGGCGGCTGGGGGCCGAGTATGGACACCCGGCCATCGCCGGCATGAGGTTATGAAAAGCTTCTGCCTCCATGAGCCTAAAAGGCCACATTTCAAGTGAAAGCAGCTTTAGAGAACTTCCTGGGAGAAATGACAGCTGGGTAGATATGGTTTCCCAAGTCCTTTCACCAAGCTAAAGAATATGGCTGTGGTGAAATACAACTCAGCAAAAATGCTGTGGACTGGCTCCATACTGTCCCTGGCGACATTCACTTGACCACGTGTTTTGCCACATTCACCTGTCCACGTGTTTGTGGTTAGATGGTTCTTCCCAGTAAGTGCACTGAGGAGGGCACGGGTAATGTTGTGGGACCCGTGCTTATGGAAGGCGGAGACGATACCGGGAGAAATAGTGGCAGCTAGGGACCGAGTATGGACACCTGGCCACCGACGGCATGAGGTTATGTAAGCTCCATGAGCCTAAAAGGCCACATTTCAAGTGAAAGCTGCTTTAGAGGACTTCCTGGGAGAAATGAAAGCTGGGAAGATATGGTTTCCCAAGTCCTTTCACCAAGCTAAAGAATATGACTGTGGTGAAATACAGCTCAGCAAAAAAAGCTGTGGACTGGCTCCGTACCGTCGCCGCCACCATAAGATTGTGGCCATAAGATTGTGCCTCCACAAGCCTAAAAGGCCAAATTTCATGTGCAAGCAGCTGTCGAAAATTTGGCAGTATATTATTGCAGCCTGTGGGTGGGTGGGTGGCTGGCTGCATACCTGTGCTTGCATTCCAAGGAATGGGGTAGGGACAACTGAACGCTGCACTGGGACAAGGACGTGGACGTGATTGTTGCAAGTCTGCAACAACAGGTGCATGGTGGGAGGCTTCTTCGCATGCGCCAAGGATCACTTATGATGAGCACACTTTTATGCAGTGACCTGGGCGTCAGAAGTGCTTCCAGAGGTCTTCCCCATGCTGTTCCCATGTCTTTTCAGCACTGTATGCATGTGTCTGATGATGTGTCACACACCACATGGCCAGATAAGATTTTAAAATGTTAAAATGACATTTCCCAGTGAATGCATTTGTCTTGGTTGAAAGCAATGCAAAAGTGCAAAAACGCATCAAAAATGCTACGTGTGAACATTGCCCAAGTTGTGGAGGAGTAGTTTTTTTCTGGGCTATTTATTTTGCCTTATATCCAAGTCTTTACCATGGAAAGGATGTTCCTTAACATATTTCCCAGGAAAATGCATTTTGGTTTTGTTTTTGTATGTTTTATTGTGAGTCCGTAAAAGTGGCATAATACTCTGACAACATTGTTGACAGTAGTGACCTGAGAGTCAGAAATGCTTCCAGGGGTCTTCCCCATGCTGTTCCCATGTCATTTGAGCACTGTTCCCATCGATTTGGGCAATTTTTAGGCCCTCTGCAGACCGCCAGGGGGAGCCGCATGAAAAATGCTCGAGTTTCCCATAGACTTACCTTGGGCTCGTTGCTCGGGTCGAGCACCCGAGTATTCCAATTTGCTCGACCCGAGCATCGAGTACCCGAGCATTTTAGTGCTCGCTCATCACTAATAATTTAGGGTTTGCCTATCTAATAAGCCAGGAAGCACACTTTTTCTGACACACAAGCCTTGGTTTCAGACTTTTTCTTCATTAGCAAAATAAAGAAAGAGGTTATTAATCTGCCTTACTTGTTTGCAGGATGTCAAGAATAAAAAAATAGTGTTATTAAGGTGCTCAATTCACAGTGACACTGACTTTGCAGGTCCTACACTTTTTTCTTCATTGGAAAAATAAGGATAGGGGTTATTAAGCTGGCCTACTTGTTTGTAGGGTGTCAAGAATAAAAAAAAGTGTATTATTCAGGTGCTCAATTCACAGTCACACTGACTCTTTAGGTCCTACACCTTCCTAACACTTGAATCTTTGTATTATTGAGATGCAGACTGAGACAACTACTTCTCTATTCTATATTCTTCAGTGCTGCAGTTGTATACCACAATCAGATATTGTAGTGGGTGAGAACACTAAGAGGCTTGATTAAGGGGAAAATTACTGTGTATGTGTTACATTACATTTCCCTCTTGTCTTTAAAAACTGGGAGGCAAGCCATTCTGTGACTATGCCTATGCACCGTAACCCTGAATACTCATATACTGAATGGTTTTTAGGGGTTGGTGAAGAGGGGGTTCATTTTCTATGCCCAATTCAATATCTAAAAAAAATCTTTCAAGAGTGGAATGACTAGTATAACAAATATATTCACTAGTCTCAGTTTTCACTGTCCTCACACATAAAATAAATAAGGTAAAAGAGCAACTTTAAAGAAGCTGTCCAAGTTTGGCATGAAAGTCTGCAGTCATTTGTATTGAGCGAGGAATCATACATCTAGTCAGAATGTGAACTGGAGTATGCATATTGCATACCAGCACCAGAGAATACAGACAGCGCACGTTGGTGATTGACAAGTTTGCAGTCACATAAAGTTCTGCAGACTTTCTTGCCAAACCTGAATAAATCTTTATTAAAAAGCTATTGTAATTGTTTAATCATATTGACAATAGAAAATCTGTTGTGGATTCCAAGAAAGATTAATTATTTTCACTCCTAGTTTTGAAACCATTACTTTTTCACTTTTAAAACAGCTAACCTTTTCCTATTCCCTAAATAAAATGATTGTTTTTGTAAGTCTTGTGAAAGGCTATCACTTTTTCATTTAGCAAAGAACAAAGCTCTTGATACTCCTCAAACAGGGATCATGCCATCCTTGGACAAGCCCTCCACAACTCTGAAATTGCAACACCAAGTAGGAAAAGTCACAGACTAAGTAAGGAAATCAAAGGATCGATAGACATGTGCATAACATGCAAATGAGTGCCATTTGCAAATATACACACACTTTAATACTTTGGTTGCTATCAGTGAGGTTATCAATGTCAATGGTTGTCTGAGGAATCTTCTGCTATGCTTTATGCACTTGGGCACACCATTCATCAAGATCCGCTCCTAGCAGATGCCTTGGCAATTGCTGTCCAACATAGTTCCAGATGTGCTCATTGGGAGTCAAGTCTTTGCATGTTACAGGTTGTGATAGTTTATTTAAGCCACGCAGGCTTTTAACAGTACAACAAACAACATGTGGCCTGGCTTTGTGTTGAAAAAATACAACTGAGACACTACAGGGAAATGTCAATATAGCTGGCTCCAAGATTAATCCATTCTGTTCTGCAAGTGAAATTACACTACACGTACATAGTCTAAGGGGAGAGTCAAACGGTCGTTTAACTCAGACGAGGATCGCAACACAATGCTCTGACTGGCCATTGGCTCTCCCGACAGAAACATGACAGCATGTATTTCAATCCAGCTGTCACACTCGGGTTGGGGAGGCTTACAGCCAATCCAAACATTGTGTTGCAATCCTAGTCCGAGTTATACGGCTGTGTGACTGTCCCGTAAGGTATCAAATATTGTCTGCACAAACAATTAAAGGGTATTTGTAGGGTATTGGGCTACAAAACAGATGTCCAGCTGGAAGTATTCCATTTACCTCAAGCCATCGCTCTCTATGGCTATGGGATGGTGGATAGCAATTTAGCAAAGGAGAATGGAATGGAAGTCTATTTTCTCCAGTGATGAGTCTCACTTTTGTCTTGGAAGCAATGACAGTTATAGAATGGCCTGGAGACCACAAGGGCATCTCTGCAAAGAGGCATTCACAAAGGAATATCATGCCGGTCTTAAAACCTTTACTATTGTGTGGGGCGGCATAATATAATAATATATAATAGCAGCACCAATCTAGTCTTCATTCCAGGTAAACAAACAACACGGTATTACATTGATTTGGTTGTGGAATCAGTGCTACAGCCATTTCTCCATTTGTCCAAAATTTCCTGTTTGTCCATTTTTCTGCATTGTCTACAACCCCTGGTAAAAATTATGGAATCAACGGGCTCGGAGGATGTTCATTCAGTTGTTTAATGTTGTTGAAAAAAAAGCAGATCACAGACATGGCACAAAACTAAAGTCATTTCAAATGGCAACTTTAGGGCTTTAAGAAACACTAAAAGAAATCAAGATTAGAAATGTGGTACTCAGTAAGGGTATTTTTTTTCTGACCAAGCAGAGGGAAAAAATCATGGAATCACTCAATTCTGAGGAAAAAAATATGGAATCACCCTGCAAATTTTCATTTCCAAAACTAACACCTGCATCAAATTAGATCTGCTCGTTAGTCAGCATCTAAAAAGGAGTGATCACACCTTGGAGAGCTGTTGCACCAAGTGGACTGACATGAATCATGGCTCCAACACGAGAGATGTCAATTGAAACAAAGGAGTGGATTATCAAACTTTTTAAAGAAGGTAAATCGTCACGCAATGTTGCAAAAGATGTTGGTTGTTCACAGTCAGCTGTGTCTAAAATCTGGACCAAATACAAACAACATGGGAAGGTTGTTAAAGGCAAACATACTGGTAGACCAAGGAAGACATCAAAGTGTCAATACCGGAAACTTAAAGCAATATGTCTCCAAAACAGGAAATGCACAACAAAACAAATGAGGAACGAATGGGAGGAAACTGGAGTCAATGTCTGTGACCAAACTGTAAGAAACCGCCTAAAGGAAATGGAGTTTACATACAGAAAAGGTAAAAATAAGCTGTTATTAGCACCTAAACAGAAAACAACAAGGTTACAATGGGCTAAGGAAAAGCAATCGTGGACTGTGGATGACTGAATGAAAGTCATATTCAGTGATGAATCGCGAATCTGCATTGGGCAAGGTGATGATGCTGGAACTTTTGTTTGGTGCCGTTCCAATGAGATTTATAAAGATGACTGCATGAAGATAACATGCAAATTTCCACAGTCATTGATGATATGGGGTTGCATGTCAGGTAAAGGCACTGGGGAGATGGCTGTCATTACATCTTCAATAAATTCCCAAGTTTACATTGATATTTTGGACAGTTTTCTTATCCCATCAATTGAAAGGATGCTTGGGGATGATGACATCATTTTTCAAGATAATAATGCATCCTGCCATAGAGCAAAAACTGTGAAAACATTCCTTGAACGAAAACACATAAGGTCAATGTCATGGCCTGCAAATAGTCCAGATCGCAATCCAATTGAAAATATTTGGTGGAAGTTGAAGAAAATGGTCCATGACAAGGCTCCAGCCTGCAAAGTTGATCTGGCAACAGCAATCAGAGAAAGTTGGAGCCAGATTGATGAAGAGTACTGTTTGTCACTCATTAAGTCCATGCCTCAGAGACTGCAAGCTGTTATTAAGGCCAGAGGTGGTGCAACAAAATACTAGTGATGTATTGGAGTGTTCTTTTGTGTGTTTGTTTTTCATGATTCCATAATTTTTTCCTCAGAATTGAGTGATTCCATAATTTTTTCCCTCTGCTTGGTCTGAAAAAAATTACCCTTACTGAGTACCACATTTTTAATCTTGATTTCTTTTAGTGTTTCTTAAAGCCCTAAAGTTGCCATTTGAAATGACTTTAGTTTTGTGCCATTTCTGTGATCTTTTTTTCAACAACATTAAACAACTGAATGAACATCCTCCGAACCCGGTGATTCCATAATTTTTGCCAGGAGTTGTAAATGTTCTAAAATGGCTGCAGCATCTCATCTCTTATCAAGCACATTAGGAATGTCATTGGTTTGCTATTGCAAAGAGAGCTGCCAGCAGAAGATCTTGATGATTTACATGTCCAAGTTCATTCAGCATGGCAGAACATTTATCAGGCAAACATTAATAACCTCAATGATAGCATGTTAAGGCATGTAACTACATGTATTTCTGTGCTAGGTGCTCATATTCAATACTGAATAAATTGAGATGTTTTGAAAAATTGTATTCCTTTTTTCATCATTTGCATAACAACAACACGTCTATAGAACCTGTAACTTCCATAATTCCACATCTTTATATTCTTGGTGCTGCAATTTAAATGTTGAGTAGAGTTTATACATATATTCAGGGGCTTAATGTTGCGGTCACAGAGAGTGTAATTGCGACTGGCCTCATGGAGTAAGCGGGCCCACCCATGCTAGTGTGGCACCCCAGAGGGTCTGGTTGCCACAGTGGTAGTAAAACCATGTCAGGGAGCAAAACGGGAGTTTCCTGGCCAGGAACACATTACATGCAACACCTCCAGCTCCAGACCATAAAGGGGAGGATCCTGCCCTATATAACTGGATCTGGAGTCGGGGTTAGTCAGTCTAAGTCTGAGTCTAGTGTCAGGAGTCAGATAGGACACAAAAGGAGAAAAAAAGCCAGGGACTGGAGCTGGAGTTAGCTCGTCCTGGCCAGTATACACAGAGGACCGGACACCGGAGTCCGAGGCTGTGGGACCCTTCAGGCCCAGCAGCAGATACCGCAGGGCAGGGGATTGCTGGTCTCCTGGCACACAGAAGCCCGGAGGCTCAGCCACACGAAAGGACCAGTACCGCCACAGAGGAGCGAGGAATCCACGAGGTCCGAATCGCCAGCCATACGGGTGAGCACAGCACGTTACACTCAGGGTCGTGGGCTACAACAAGACTATAAGCGGGATAGCCAAAGAGTACAGTCAGAATGGCAGGCCTACAACTCCACCTGGCCAGGAGGATTCTAGGATTGCTCCCAGACTGACCAGGCCCTCATCCCTAGCAAGTAAAGACCCTAGGACTGCACTGCAACGACTCCGTGTTATCATTACTGATCCCGGAACTATCACCACCACCATCCTTACACGCTGCCCTGAAGCTCCACTCTTCCTGTGGGGAGTCACATCACCTTGTTGCGCACACCATCAGCTTCAGTGGACTGCTCCGCAGCGGCGGTTCCCAATAACCGCATCCCACAGGTGGCGTAGTCGGACTATACATAAACTACCCTGGTTTGACTGCCCTGGGTCACGGACCGGGTCGCCGCCACGGTGACTACAACCCCCAGCATCATCAAGGCCCGGCTCCGGGTACCCCCGCACGGCCCAGGGGCGCGTCACTAGCGCCGTTTTCGTACCTACATAAAAATCCATGCAGTTACATGCCTTTGCATGCTTTCATTGAGGTTATTAACGCTTGCCTGAGATATGTTATGCCACACTGAATGCATTTGGGCATGCAAATCATCAAGGTCTGCTGATATTTTCTAGGAAATTAAATGCTTTTTAATTATCATGCAAATTTATTTGCCGCATATCGAATTTCATGGGAATATTCAGCGAAGTCGGCAAAGTTGAATTTCAAAGGATCTGCTCATCTCTAATTATTATATCAATAACTACTAAGGTCCACATGGTTTGCCAGATTATTTTTAATTACCGCTGCCGGGTTAGCTTCACCAGCAGCTCGTCCTTCCACTGCGTGACAGCGGCCTGCTGGGCTTCTTCAATCCGCCGGCCCAGCTCCTGTACCTCGGCGTGGAGGAACCCCGTATCCTCCAGGGAAAGATTACCTAGGACCCCCTCCAGGTTGAGGGAGGAATGAATTGGCTGCAGGCCACGGGCGGGAGTCTGGTTCTGGCCTCCGTCCATGGTGCCTGCCGGGTGCGTTCTTTCTCCACTGCTGGTGGCCCCGTCCTGTCTCCAAGGTTTTTCTTCTCCTCTTTGGCGCCATTCTGGAACCCGGTCCACGATGGGAGGTTTCTTGTTGTCTTTTATCACACACATAATGGCGCCCATTCTACTGGGACGGGCGCCGCATTCAGTATTCAACACAGTCTATAGGCACACGGGACCCGGTATATCAGGTCAGTTCATCCTGTTTGTGACGCCAAGAATGACGCGCCCCCTGGGCCGTGGGGTATTCAGTAGCTGGGCCGGTCGGTGCTGGGGGATGTCACTGTGGCAGTGACCCGGTCCGTGACCCAGGGCGGTCAATTAAAGGGAAAGTAAAAGGGGAATTAAGTTTTTATAGATAATATTCATGACGCCACCTGTGGTATGCGGTTATATGGGGCCGCCACTGTGGTGCAGATCCCCTAGAGCTGCTGGTGACGCAGCAGAGTTGGTTCTGTCCTCCACAGGCAGAGCCAAAGCTCCGGGGCAGTGTAGATGATTTTATGAGGAGGTGTTGTTGGTGCGGTGCAGTGCAGTGCAGGTGGCGCAGTAATGAGTCAAGGACACAGTGGGGTGCAGTCTTCAGGCTTTACTCACAGTTCAAGGCAGTTCCAGGTTACCGCTGCAGCCGGTAATGACCGCCCATGTCATCCTGTGTCCTCTGGGGTAGGGATCCAGCAATCTCTAAGGTACCTCAAGAGCACTTAAACGGGACCCCGCTCTATGTACCTTTCCTAGTCATTTCACTGCTCTGGCTCTCGCCCTCCTGCCCTGTGCCTCACAATCAGTGTCCCAAGCCAGTGGCCTCGGGCCTTGTCGAGCAATGTGCTCCCAGTCCCCTGGACCCTATGCAGCCACCTTTTCAGCAAAATAATTGTGGATTCTGGCTGCAACACCTTGAAAATGCTGCAGCCTCCGGTTGGCTAGCTGACCCTGGTTGTTCTCCACTAGTCTGGGGCCGGTCCCCTTCTGCTGACTAATCCCTCCACATCAGTGTGGATTCGGGCGCACGGGTAGCCTCTGCACTTGCCGTGCCCCTAGGATCCCCTCTGTCTTCCTGGAGCCCTTCTCACTGCTCCTCTCTCCTCCTCTGAGCAGAGCTCCTCCTGAGCTCCTGCTCCCAACTCCACTCTGAGCTCTGAACACTGAACACTTCCAGAACCTTCCACCCTCTCTTTTATACTCCTACCCTCTGTGCTCCACTGAACTACTTCCTCCACCCACACCATTACATGGTTCCTCCTCTCTTGGTTCCCCCCTTCCAGACAGGGACAGGGCTCAGCAGTGAACAAATGCATCTTGTCCCTCCTGCTGGTCTGGAATGGTGTAGTGTTGGATGTACGTGGGTGGGTCCCGGGTAGTACTCCCTCCTTCCCTTAGAGTGGGGTACCACACCTCTGGGTGAGATGCAGTACCTCTGTGGCGTCTGGACCCGCAGAGGCGCCACACATCTAGAAGTGCATTAAATGACACGTAATAAGCTTGCACATAGTAAATTGGCAGTCATTTCATGGCCATAGTCGGCAATGTACCTAAGATTAGCTGAGGACTAATTAAAAGAGATCACAATGATTTCAGCAATGAGACCCAAAAGCTAGGTGAACCCACCCACAAGTACACCCTATACCACCACACCTCTACATGACACTAGATCAGGGACGCGCAATCTGCAGCCTGAGGGCCATATTTAACCTGCGATACCCTTCTGTACAGTTCTTAACCATCTGCATAATGACTGGTCACATGTCTATTTCACATCATGGAGAAGACGAGTAATCCATTGCATCACAAGCACTAGCATTTATGAATGGTTTGCTGTGTGGTCATTCCTGGACAAGCCATATTTTGGAGTCCTGACTCCTATAACACAGAAATGAGTAGATGAGTTAAAGTGGCTATGCATAACAGCTGTTATATTTGTTTTTTATGAGAGAAGGAAAACACTTGGCTGTTTCAGAGTGTGGCATATACTACAATGTAGAAAACTGAATGTGTGATCTCTTCTTTTGGTAATATTGCGGCCCTGTGGTTTTTTCTGTCTGACGATGTGACCCTCAGATCAAAAAAGGTTGTGCACTCCTGCTCTAGACCCTTCTGTAGGAGAACTTATAGAAGCACACAGAGCATTGTCAGCTGTCTACTAACCGTAAATGCTCAATGTGATCACAAATAATCTTCCTGTTATTACCTAATTATGTTTTGGTTGTAATATGATGTATTTTGGGGAGGGCAAGCAGAACTATTGGTTCATGAACCTTTAACTGCATCCCTAACCACATTAGCATTGCACTTCTCTCCTACATAAGGTCTTGAAATCCGAGCTGATTGAAAACAAACTTAGTTTCTATAGAAACAGAAATGGCATGATGTTATTTGTCAAAGAAATTTTCCGAATCACATAATGACTGGATGGTTATGTGTTTTAATGACTAGTTGTGCAATATAACTGCAGCTATATTTTGCTGAAATAGAGAGTATTTTAAATTTTTCTATATTACGTTAGAAAGGCACTGCACGTCTTTCAAGATTCAAAGAGTTGAGGAACAGAATCCATTATTTTACAAATGTACATAATAAAATAGGACATTTTCAAGAACAGAAGCTCCCAAACAGGACAGAGCTCAAACCCTCTATGACTACTATGTCAGAGCTTTATGAAGATTTATATAATATCCTACAGTTTCATTATCACATGACAGACTGCCTGAAGTTCTATAGCAGGCCTGCACAACCTGATGCCCATAGGTCGCATACGGCCCACCAAAGGATTTCTTGCATCCCATCAAGAACCGGTAAACACCAGTTCCCTTTATCCTTTATTTAATTGTGTTCACATGGATAAAGGCAGAATGGGTGGATATTATGTTGGAGCAATGTGAGGATATAGTACGGAGAGATGTAGGAGCATGGAATGACAGTGTGCAGAGATGGGACTATGAGGCGACGGTATGGAAAGGTGAGAGTGCTATTTAACAGTATGGAGAGGTGGGAGCATGGTGGAACACTGAAGATGGTGACAGCATGAAGGAGGCTAGTGTGGAGGCAATAGTCTGTAAGAAAGCAAAGCATGCAAGTTATAACTTATAAGGGAGGTGGTGTGATGGTTAAAATTTTTAAGGGTGGGGCAGAGTGCAGCCATTGTATCGTAAGGAAGACAGACAGTGTGAGGGTCATTTATTGTGCTGGAAGCACATTGAGAGGCAATTATTTATCCAGGGGCACAGCAAAGGATATATTTTTATTTATGGTGCATTATAAATGATATTTTTATTTTTAAAGACACCCTGTCGGGATGTCCTGCAGAAGATCAGAGAAGAGAGAAGTCTCCAGAGATGAGCAGAGCATGATCTCATCATGACATCTGTGCTACATGGAGATAAAATGGATGGAAATGACTTTAATTAGAGAGGATTTCATCTATAAGGTAACTGGATGTAATGTTTATTTGTGATACTAACTACATCTCATTGTAACTGTGGTTCCTGTATGGTCTACAATCTGATGATGATGGGTAACAACAACTCCCAGCATTTCCTTATCATTGTTAATGATATAGTGTGAGTTGCAGATTCATGTGATACAAGTGTATATGAGGCTGACCTGACACTGCAAATGATTGCTGTATTAAGCTTGATAATGCATTCCTGTACTGATGCTGCTTGTGGTGCAGTATTCGTGTACGGATTGTGGTTCTGGTGATGCATTCATGCAACGATTGTGCTTCTGGTACAGAATTCATGTACTGACAGTGGCTCTGGTCACATGTACTGATGGCGGTTCTGCTCTTGTAGACATGTAGGAATTCATAACTGATCAGATTACATGCTACATAGCTATGTTAAAATTCAAAAATTGGAGTTTTAAAATTATGAAGAGTATTCGAAGAATTTCTGCACAGTTTCTCTTCTAAAACCTCAGTGAAAGTTAGGATGTGTCAACACTGAGGTTTTAGAGTAGAAATTGAGCAGAAACTCTGAATGTAGCCATGTACTGACAGTGGTGCTGGTGTTATATTCATGTAAGTACCCCTTTAAATATGGTTTTCGACCCTTTGGTTTGATTCAATATGACAATATGGCCTTTGTAGCAAAAAATGTTATGCACCCCTATTCTTCAGCTTACTGATGCCATCGCCCAAACATCCCTTGTAAACATTTAGCTCCTCCAAATGCTAAAATTAGTTTTTCATCTCGTCACAAATGGCAGTAAGTATAGTTTACTTAATGCTGCAAATTATGTGATTAATAATTATTAATTATTAATCACTGATTAATTCATATAGATACAGTCAATAATGAAGGTAACACTCAGAAAATTAAGTGAAAAAACCTATACTAAACAGACCACCAGGATAATGAGATGAAAGTCTTCAGAGTTATGAGTGAACAGCTGGTCACGTAGCAACAAATATAGGCCAAAGTATTAGTATGTTCAGCTCGGAGAGGTCGTCCTAGGCAAGAGTAAATCCTCTCCTTCCTTGACTCTGTTTCTATTTCCAGTGGTGAGACCCGCTTCTTCGAGACTGCCCATCTGGATTCTGGAGCCGCTGGGAATCTCATTCAACAAGCTGTTGTGGAGAGGCACCAGATTCCCACCGTACGTCTGGCAGAACCGTTGGCGGTTGCCTCCGTGGATGGGAGGCTTCTTCCGGAGACGATCTTGCTCATCACAGAGCCTATAACCCTTCTGGTGGGAATGCTGCACTCGGAGAAGGTCTCCTTTCATGTTCTGTCCGGTCTCTCTCACCACCTTTTGCTTGATCTACCATGGTTACAAAGACATGTGCCCATTCTGAATTGGAGATCTGATGAAGTGCTCCGTTGGGGTCAGGAATGCCATGAGTCCTGTCTGGTTCCGTTTCATCCTGCTCGACCCCCGTCTACTCTGGGTAATCTACCTGGTCTGCCGGCATCCTACTTTTCCTATGCGGACATCTTTGACAAAAAGGAAGCGGAGACACTACCACTTCATAGGCCGTATGATTGCCCCATCGACCTGGTATCTGGTGCTTCTCCTTCCCACGGGCAAATCTACCCCTTGTCGCTGGCTGAGACCTGGGCCATGTATGAGTACATAGAAGAGAATCGTGCTAGGGGATTTATCCAGAAATCCACCTCTCCGGCTGGAGCAGGATTTTTCTTTGTCAAGAAGAAAGACGGCTTTATACGTCCCTGTATTGATTTCAGGGGCCTTAACCAGATTACCATCAAAAATAAGTACCCCCTGCCTCTGATCTCGGAGCTGTTTGACCACCTTAAAGGCGTGAAGATCTTCACCAAGCTCGATCATACAATTTGGTCCGGATCCGCCAGGGAGACGAGTGGAAGACGGCATTCAACACCCGGGACGGTCACTACGAATACCGCGTGATGCCCTTCGGTCTCTGTAATGCTCCAGCCGTCTTCCAGGAGCTGGTTAATGACATCTTCCGTGATCTCCTGTATTCTTGCGTGGTGGTGTACCTGGACGATATCTTGGTTTTCTCTCCGGATCGGCCCTCACACCGGAGGGATGTTCGTCAGGTTCTGCTAAGGCTCCGGAAGAATCGCCTATACGCTAAATTCGAGAAATGCCTCTCTGAGCAGACCTCCCTACCTTTCCTGGGCTATATTATCTCCGAGACTGGTCTGCAGATGGATCCCGACAAGGTGTCTGCCATCTTAAAGTGGCCCTGACCGGAGGGGTTGAAGGCTATTCAGCAATTCCTGGGCTTCACAAACTATTACCGCCTCTTCATTCCTCATTTATCCTCCCGGACTGCTCCCATCTCCGCGCTCACTCGTAAATAAAAAAATCCCAGGGAATGGACTTCCGAAGCGGAGAAGGCCTTTGTCTCCCTTAAACAAGTCTTCTCTTCTGCTCCTGTGCTGCACCGTCCAAATTGCAACAAGCAGTTCTTTCTGAAGGTTGATGCATCCTCCTCTGGAGCCGGAGTGGTGCTCATCCAGAAATCCTCGTCCGGGAGAATGGTAACCTGTGGCTTCTTCTCCAAGCTCTTCTCCTCGTCCAAGCGCAACTACTCCATAGGAGATCGTGAGTTGCTGGCCATCAAATTAGTGTGGGAGGAATGGCGCTACTTGCTGGAGGCGGCTCTGCACCCGGTGGTCATCTACACTGACCACAAAAACCTTGCTTATTAGCAGAGCGCCCAAAGACTAAATCAGCATCAGGCCAGGTGGTCTCTATTCCCGATTCTGCTTCACTCTGCATTACCGCCCGGTGGGCAACAACATTAAAGCTGACACTCTATCCTGCTCATTCCTGTCTTCCGACCAAGAGGAGGGGCCTCTACATATCATTGACCCCTCTAAAGTGATGACTGTTGCTCCGTTGGACCTGTCTCTTCTTCCACCCACTAATACCTTTGTAGCGCTTCCGGATCGAAAAAGGGTTCTACTCTGGGGCTATTCATCCAAAATAGCCGGTCATGCTCGCCAGAGGAAGACCTTTCTGCTCATCGCCTGACATTACTGGTTGCCTTCCCTGTGCAAGGATGTTGAGAACTTTGTCACGGCTTGTTCCTCTTGTGCCTGTAACAAGATTCGCAGGCACCTTCCAGCCAGCCATTTCCTACCTCTTCCCGTACCTTCCAATCCGTGGCAACACATTGCAATGGACTTCATCATGGATCTCCCTGTTTCTGCCGGTTGTACTGTCATTTGGATGGTCGCTGACCGCTTTTCTAAAATGGCCCACTTCATCCCTCTGCCTGGCCTTCTGTCTGCATCTGTGCTGGCTAAGGCCTTCATCCATCACATCTTCCGTCTTCACGGCGTACCCCTCCACATTGTGTCTGATCGCGGGGTTCAGTTTACTTCGCGATTCTGGAGAGCTACATGCAAGCTGCTGGATGTCTTTTTGGATTTCTCCTCTGCTTATCATCCTCAGTCCAATGGTCAAGTGGAATGTATCAACCAGATCCTTACCAGCTTTCTTCTGCACTTTTTCAATGCTCACCATAACGATTGGGTTGAGCTCCTGCCCTGGGCTGAGTTTTCCTATAACAACCATGAGAGCGAGTCTTCTTCTAAATCCCCGTTTTTTGTGGTCTACGGTTGACACCCCTGGATTCCATTTCCCGTCTCCTCTTCAGTGGACAATCCTGCTGCGGATTCTCTTGTCAGCGAATTTTCGGCTATTTGAGAAAACACTAGATCTACACTTCTTCAGTCCTCGGAGCGTATGAAGAAGCATGCTGATAAGAGACGTCTGGATCCGCCTCAGTTCAGTCCGGGAGACAGGGTCTGGCTTTCCTCCAAATATATCCATCTCAAGATACCTTCTTATAAGTTGGGTCCGCGGTTCATCGGTCCGTTCGAGGTTCTGAACCAAATCAATCCCGTGGCTTACAAGCTGAAACTCCCGGTCACCTTATGGATTCCCAACTCCTTTCATGTGTCCCTCCTCAAACCAGTTGTCCTTAATTCCTTCTCTGACGATCCAGGTACCACCCCAGCTCCGGTCTCCGCTGAGGACGTCTTTGAGTTAAAAAACATTTTGGCCACCAAGAGGGTAAGAGGAAAGACTTTCTATCTTGTGGATTGGAAGGGGTTTGGCCTGGAGGAGAGGTCTTGGGAATCCAGGGAGAACACTCATGCCCCTCATCTTCTTAAAAAATTTCTCATGGGCCTAAAGAAGAGGAGGTGTAAAGGGGGGGTACTGTAGCATCGGCGTCTCTGCCTCCTGCTGGGCAGAGACGCCATTCCCCTCACCGCCGCGGTCCTGGTCCGGCGTCTTCCTGCTTCCCTGCTGCTGTGGCGCGCAGCTTCCCGGGCAATGTGCTTAGGGCGCGAGCTCCCTCCCTCTTAAAGGGGCCACCTAAAAAGTCCCCGGCCAACGGCCGGAGGACTTCTCTTATATAAGGCACCTCCTAAAATGGAGGTTCTTGTGCAAGGTTGTTGTTCCGTGTGCTAACACTTGCTTCAGCCCTCAGGTCCCGCTGCCTGTCAGTCCTGCCCACCAGTCTGTCTAACAGTCCAGCCCACCAGTCTGTCTACAGTCCAGCCCGCCAGTCTGTCTAATAGTACTGCCCGCCAGGCTGCCTACCCGGAGCACCTGCCAGTTACCTGCTGTGCCCGCCAGCCTGCCAACCCGGAGCACCTGCCAAGTAACCTGTCATGCCCGCCTGCCTACCTACCCGGAGCGCCTGTCTGGCTATTAGCCGTACCTGCCTGCTTATCTACCTGGACCACCCACCAGCCTGTCTGCCGTGCTCATCCGCTGTACCGGTCAGCACCAGTCATCTGACCAGTGGGAGTCACCTGCTCTCACACAAGGTCGGTCCCAGAGTGGCACCTGGCTCACCTGCCCGGTCCCTCCCTGGTTCACGGAGTCGACTAAGCCGCCGTGTGACTTGGGTCAAGCCGAGTAGGCACTTAGTCACGCTCCTCTGGTCCCTCCTTGCACTGAAGCACAGAGGTTCCTCCACCCGGACCTGTAACATAATATGTGATCATTTTCAGCACATATTAGAACATTAAAGGCATTTCAACTCCTTTTGAAACATTAACCAAATACTTATAATACCTGGAAATACTACCCATTTGCTAGTAATGCAGCAAAAATAGTTTGCAGGAATCTACCTAATGCAATATATTTTTAAGTTACAAAATAAATGTGTATCTCCTATTTGTGTATACAGTATATGCCTATCAAGTGAAATATTTGAATTTTTAAACTACTCTGCTCTTTATGGCAAATGAAAGTATACTTATAATATTAAGCACATGTCATAAAGGTAACAAAGGGTGGTGATCCAAATGGGAATATTAGATCTTGTTTCTTTAATAAATATAGTAACTTCACTAATCGGATGTCTATTAAATCACAACACTACAACTTCTGTGTAGAGGTTGACAAACTTAAATGAAGCTGGATGCCCTTCCAAACAAAGGGGCTCCTCCAGCTCCAAGAAAAGCACAGTCTCTTATAAATTAATGGCCAAACACCCAGATGTCATGTACTTTTACAAAACCAAACTAAGTCCACCATAGAACCACAAGAAGGGGTCTTGCAAATGTGACTATATAGCACAGTCTCTACAATTGAGGTATATTACACTTGTGTAAAACTGCCAAACATTTCTCAGAATATTTAAACGTTGTTACTCTTCCAATATATATATTTTTTCCCAAAGTATCTTTTTACTTTAAAATTCTAGATGCACCTAAAAAACTTTAAGATTCAAGGTGCAGGTGAAGACTGCTCATACCAGAGAAGAGATTGATAGTTACTGATAGCTTTTATCTGTGATTGGCATAACTCATTTCATTATTCTGCAAAGCTTCGCCAGGTCAATCATGAGGAAACCAATTGTATTCTCTTCATATTGATTGTAATTATGCTTGATGCCAATCATTCTTTGCCATGAGCATCTTTGTGAACTAATGTGGTGCAAGAACAAAGAGAATTTAAGGAAATGGAAAATTTCAATGATCATAAAACGATAAAGTACAAGGTAAGCTAGCAAGAAAGGTATAGTAATAAAAGTCCAAGTAATGAGATAAAATGGCACTACCCATCCGTAAAACATGATTTGTTTATTTAGTATCCATTAAAAAAATAGGCATGACGGAGCCCACGGGATGCATGTGGACAATGGATGTTTTGAGTGCTGATCTGACATGACGTTGACATGCCATATTTCCTGCTAAGCAATCTCATGCTACATACGTCATTATGACCAACAAATAATGCACAATACAGAAAAAAATCAATGAGTAATCTCATGATAAATCCCAGAAAGGCTTCCTTTTGTAACAAAATCTTGAGGTGATCCTAACCCAGATCAGATGGATTAACTTTTTCTAGCCTTGCAAATGGAAGGACATCAGGATTAGAGATGAGCGTTGTTCTACTCGAACTGTTCGCCAATCTCAAATTCGAGCTGTTTTTGGGCGGTGTTCGAGCCGGTCGGCGAACACGAACAATTTGAGAAAAATTCGGCTGTTCGAGGTTATGTTCGATAACTGTTCGTGCACCAAAATCATAACTGGATTTTTTCTCAGTAATGATGAAAATTAATGTTAATACGCAGTTTGAGTGTACAGCGGGGCGGGGGGAGGGGCAGGGGATGGATCTCTGCAGGAACAATGAAGATCTCCATTTTTTTTTCTCTTTCCCGCATTTGCAGTGGGGAGGTGCAATCTGCCAGCCTATCAGCAGAGCACACACAGAGCGAAGTGCTTTTTTTCACACAAGCAAGGGCATGTGTGATTGGCAGTGTATGTCACATGTCCTTGCCCTATAAGACCAAGCCATTTTCCCCGTCGCCACCATTTTCTCACTGCTGCAGCTGCGTGTTAGACGGCACCGCTGTTGCTGTGTGCGCTATACCTTGTTAATTTCAAGCCAATTTTCGCACAAATATACAGATAGCTTGGGAGTAGGGAATAGTTGTGATTGCAGTCCTTTTAAGGACTAGGTTACAGCATTTCCTACGACTTTCATCAGGCAGGTCTGTGCTCTTAAATAGATAGATTGTGGGAGTAAAGACTAATTGTAATTGGAGTCCTTTTCAGGACTAGGTTACATCAGTTCCTATCAGTTTTTGCCAGGCAGGTCTGTGCCAGTGCTGTGCAAGTTTTTTTCACAGCATTTGGCTGAATCTAGCAAAGCTAATCCTTTTTGGCCTATTGCAGAGTGTGTTAGTCAGTGGAGTAGCCTATCTGTGTTGCAAGATATACCACCTGTGTATAGAATACCAATTTTTTTACTGCACCTAGTGAAGTAAAATCTTTTGGGCATAGCATCATTCTATTAGTCCATCTATACTGACCTCCATCAGGTTGCAAACTGAATATAATTTTTTTCTGCATCTAGCTCTGAAAAAATATTTGGGCTTCTAGCAGTGTGTGGGACTTGGTCTATTAGTCCATCTATACTGACCTCCATCAGGTTGCAAATTAAAAATAATTTTTTTCTGCATCTAGCTCTGAAAAAATATTTGGGCTTCTAGCAGTGTGTGGGACTTGGTCTATTAGTCCATCTATACTGACCTCCATCAGGTTGCAAATTAAAAATAATTTTTTTCTGCATCTAGCTCTGAAAAAATATTTGGGCTTCTAGCAGTGTGTGGGACTTGGTCTATTAGTCCATCTATACTGACCTCCATCAGGTTGCAAATTGAATAAAAAAATTTTCTGCATCTAGCTCTGAAAAAATATTTGGGCTTCTAGCGGTGTGTGGGACTTGGTCTATTAGTCCATCTATACTGACCTCCATCAGGTTGCAAATTAAAAATAATTTTTTTCTGCATCTAGCTCTGAAAAAATATTTGGGCTTCTAGCAGTGTGTGGGACTTGGTCTCTTAGTCCATCTATACTGACCTCCATCAGGTTGCAAATTAAAAATAATTTTTTTCTTCATTTAGCTCTGAAAAAATATTTGGGCTTCTAGCAGTGTGTGGGACTTGTTCTATTAGTCCTTCTATACTGACGTCCAGCAGGTTGCAAATTGAATATAATTTTTTTCTGCATCTAGCTCTGAAAAAATATTTGGGCTTCTAGCGGTGTGTGGGACTTGGTCTATTAGTCCATCTATACTGACCTCCATCAGGTTGCAAATTAAAAATAATTTTTTTCTGCATCTAGCTCTGAAAAAATATTTGGGCTTCTAGCAGTGTGTGGGACTTGGTCTATTAGTCCATCTATACTGACCTCCATCAGGTTGCAAATTAAAAATAATTTTTTTCTGCATCTAGCTCTGAAAAAATATTTGGGCTTCTAGCAGTGTGTGGGACTTGGTCTATTAGTCCATCTATACTGACCTCCATCAGGTTGCAAATTAAAAATAATTTTTTTCTTCATTTAGCTCTGAAAAAATATTTGGGCTTCTAGCAGTGTGTGGGACTTGTTCTATTAGTCCTTCTATACTGACCTCCATCAGGTTGCAAATTGAATATAATTTTTTTCTGCATCTAGCTCTGAAAAAATATTTGGGCTTCTAGCGGTGTGTGGGACTTGGTCTATTAGTCCATCTATACTGACCTCCATCAGGTTGCAAATTAAAAATAATTTTTTTCTGCATCTAGCTCTGAAAAAATATTTGGGCTTCTAGCGGTGTGTGGGACTTGGTCTATTAGTCCATCTATACTGACCTCCATCAGGTTGCAAATTAAAAATAATTTTTTTCTGCATCTAGCTCTGAAAAAATATTTGGGCTTCTAGCAGTGTGTGGGACTTGGTCTATTAGTCCATCTATACTGACCTCCATCAGGTTGCAAATTGAATAAAAAAAATTTCTGCATCTAGCTCTGAAAAAATATTTGGGCTTCTAGCGGTGTGTGGGACTTGGTCTATTAGTCCATCTATACTGACCTCCATCAGGTTGCAAATTAAAAATAATTTTTTTCTGCATCTAACCCAGCCAATAGTTTTGGCCTAATACCACAGTTTGGCCACTCAGCTCTGCTCGGTTACCATCCATTGTTTTTTTGTGCAAACAACTCCAGAGTTGTGAATTAGTTAACCACCAAAATGAGTGGAAAAAGGCCTGCTGCTGGTGGAAAGGGGAATAGGCGTGTTGGGAAGGTGAAAAAAGGTTGTGTCCGTGGGGTAGGTGCAGAAGAAAGACCATCTTCCAGCCAAACTAAAATGTCTACTTCTTTTAGCGGACAATGTGATAAGATCCCTTTCTTACGGCCACGCCAATCGCTACAAATTCCAGATGAGGCACAAAAACAGCAGGTGCTTCAACGGATATCAAGTGCTCCTTTAAGTGGGCTCTCCTCCACATCAACTTCAACATCACAAATACTCCAGTCCTCAAAGGTGTCACCCAAATCGCACTTGCTTCCTCACAGCTCCCAAATCTCCAGCTGCCCGTCTGAGTATGAGGTAGAACAGATGGTTGAGTCTGCAGAGCTGTTTACTCATACTATAGCCTGGGAATCAGAGGTCGACTCCAGCGCTTCTGTGAATCCAGACGAGGAAATGATCTGCACTGATGCCCAGAATCTTTATGAGTCGGATCCAGGACCAGACTCAGAAGGTTCTGACCATAATGTAGACCCTCATTCCCAAACTGTAACTCCTGTTGGTGGAGACAATGAGGAAGACGATGATAAGACTCAAATACCTGATTGGAGCGACAACTTTAGTTTTTTGTCAGGGCAGGAACAGGTTGGCTCTGAGGACGACGGGTGTGATAACGCACAGGGTGATGATGATGAGGTCGGAGATCCCACTTACTGTCAACCCACAGTCAGCCAAGAGATGAGGTCAGCAGAGGAGGTGGAGGAAGATGCTAGTGACGACGAGGTCAGGTTGCGCCTTCCTGGACAGAGACGTAGTACTGGAAGCACGTCAACAACTGCATCCTCAAACACAACTCTGCCTCTCACCACAAGTTGTGGTGGCTCTTCAGGTCCCATGGGTGCTAAGCCTTGCATAGCCTGGGCATTTTTTCAGATCGATAAAGATGACCCAACTCGTGTTATCTGTAACATTTGTCAGCAAAAGCTAAGTAGAGGCCAAAAAATACATAGTTTGAGTACTTCATGCATGAACCGGCACATGGACATGAAGCATAAGTTGCAGTGGGAAGCTCAGTGTGCTACAATGCGGTCTAGCCGGCCGGGCCAACCACCGTCTGCCATATCTTGTGCATCCGCGGCCTCTTCATCCTCTGTGACTGGGGGGACAGCAGTCACACCTGTTTTGGGGCGCAGACCTGCCACCTCTTTACCCGCAACAGCCAGCGTGATTGGCAGGTCATCATTTTCTTTGGAGGTGGTAACACCAGCTGGTCTTGAGCGCTGTCCGACATCGATAGCACCACCTTTGGATCAAGGCAACCTAACATGTCCGCCTGCATCTTCCTCACAGACCGGCAGTTTGCCGGGGACACCCTTATCAACCCCGTCTAAGCACAATAGCCAGCCCTCGGTCCCTCAGATGTGGACAAGTAAAAGACCATTTCCTCCTAGCCATGAGAAAGCTAAGAGGTTGAATTTCACCATCTGCAAGCTCTTGGCTACAGAAATGCTGCCTTTCCGCCTGGTGGACACAGAGGATTTTCGAGACCTTATGTCCGTCGCAGTGCCCCAGTACCAGATGCCCAGTCGGCACTACTTCTCAAAGAAAGATGTGCCTGCGCTCCACCAGCATGTCGCACCCAACATCACCGCTTCTTTGAGAAACTCTGTGTGTGACAGGGTGCATTTCACCACGGACACTTGGACGAGTAGGCATGGACAGGGGCGTTACATGTCGCTGACTGGGCACTGGGTAACTATGGTGACAGCAGGACAAGGGGCTGCTGTCCAAGTCTTGCCGTCCCCACGAGTTGTGCGTCAATCCTCTTTATGTCATTTTTCCTCCACTGCTTCTGCCTCCTCAACCTCCTCTCGGTCTTCCACCTGCACCCAAAGGCTGTCTGGTCATGCCACAAGCTTTCTAACTGCGCAGAAGGGATCCTGCACACCTCCTTACTATGCTGGCAGTAGGGCTCAACGTCATCAGGCGGTTTTTACATTGAAATGTCTGGGAAATGTGAGTCACACAGCTGAGGAGTTGTGGTCAGCTCTGGAGAACCAATTTCATGAATGGTTGTCTCCACTGGACCTGAAACCAGGGAAGGCCGTGTGCGACAATGCTGCAAACCTGGGTGCGGCCCTTCGCCGGGGCAATGTCACACACGTGCCTTGTATGGCTCACGTGTTGAACCTGGTTGTCCAGCAATTTTTAGCCCACTATCCCAGACTAGATGGCCTTCTGCAGAGGGCACGGTCGCTGTGTGCTCACTTCCGCCGTTCGCATCCCGCAGCTCAGCGACTTACATCTCTACAGAAGTCGTTGGGCCTGCCACTTCACCGGCTAAAATGCGATGTGCCTACCCGGTGGAATTCAACTCTGCACATGTTGCAGCGACTGTGGCAGCACCGACAAGCCCTGGTGCAATACGTTCTGACGTATAGCCTGGGCCAACGAGATTCAGAGGTGGGGCAAATCACGCTGGAGGAGTGGTCTCAGATCAGGGACCTATGCACCCTTCTGCACAGTTTTGAAATGGCGACGAAGATGTTTAGTGCTGACGATGCCATTATCAGCATGACTATTCCGGTGATTTACATGCTGGAGCACATGTTAAACAGAATTCGGAGTCAGGTGGTGGCACAAGAGGAGGTGGAGGAAGTAGAGGAGGAGGAGTTGTATGCGGAAGGGCTAACATCTGCAAGGTCCAGACGGTCGGCAGCACCAAGGCGGCAGGCATGTGAGGGTGGGGGAGATGATTTTACCAGGGCGCATGGTAGCAGCCAAACTAGTGAGGAAGGTGCAGGAGCCCAGGAAGAAGTGGAGGACGAACTGATGGAAGACTCATCAGATGAGGGAGACCTTGATCACATTTCTGTTGTGCGAGGTTGGGGGGAGAGGACAGAGGAAGGAAGCATGATTGCTACCTCGCCACCAACACAACAGGGACTTGGTGCTCCTGGATGCGCAACACACATGAGTGCCTTCTTGCTGCACTACCTGCAACATGACCCTCGAATTGTGAGAATTAGAAATAATCCTGACTACTGGGTTGCCACACTGTTAGATCCCCGGTACAAAAGTAAATTTGCAGAAATTATTCCTGCCATAGAAAGGGATGCACGCATGCAGGAGTATCAGCAGAGACTGTTGCAGAATCTTACATGTGCTTTTCCACAAAATACCAGTGGTGCACGTAGTGAATCTCACAGTTCCAACTTGCCAACCGTGGGACCGTCAAGTGTTCAGCACTCAAACCGTAACAGAACCACAGTATCTGCTGGTAACATCAATTTTGCGGAATCATTTCACCACTTTTTTAGCCTATCCTTTGCAAGGCCACAGGAGACAAGAAGTCTGACACATAGTCAACGCCTAGAGACGATGGTACAGGAGTATCTCCAAGTAAACATTGAAGCCACGACTGTGTGACTGGACCCTTGCTCTTTTTGGGCTTCCAATCTGGATAAATGGCCGGAGCTAGCCACTTACGTCTTGGAGATCTTGTCATGCCCCGCAGCCAGCGTTCTGTCTGAACGTGTGTTCAGCGCTGCTGGTGGTGTGCTGACAGATAAGCGCACGCGGCTCTCCACTGATAATGTAGACAGACTCACGTTCATAAAGATGAACAAATCATGGATCCGAAACGACTTTTCTACCCCTGTGTCATCCTGGGGAGAGTAAAAGCTTGATGATTGGTTAAAATCACCCTACCAACCGTTTTAAGCTTTCAAATTACTAATCATGTTTATCTGTATCTTGACTGGAAAATAATTTGGGCTTTGTAGCAGTGTGCAGCACTGATCCTATTAGGCCATCTATAATAAGCTTCACCAGATTTAAAATTAAAAATAATTTTTAGCTGCATCTAGCCCGGAAAATAATTTTGGGGCTCCGAGATGCGCAAGACACATAAGTGCCTTCTTGCTGCACTACCTGCAGCATGACCCTCATATTGTCAGAATTCGAAGTAATCATGACTACTGGGTTGCCACACTCTTAGATCCCCCAAACTTTTCGATCAACCTTTTCATTTTAATAAAGACCAAAAAAATGGTCATTTTTGAAATTATAAGCATTAGCAGGTTGTTAGAAACTGAAATCAAACAGTTTTCAACTCAAAACTTTATTCTAGGTGATGTTACATTTTCACATAGGACCCCTTGTTCGAAAGGAGCTTCTGAACTCTCTCGTCCATTGAATTTGTCAGGTTTTGGATGGTTTCTGCTTCAATTGTTTTGCATGAGGACAGAATACCCTCCCAGAGCTGTTGCTTAGATGTGAACTGCCTCCCGCCATCATAGACACTCCTTTTAATGATGCTCCAAAGGTTCTGAATGGGGTACAGGTCAGGGGAGCATGGGGGTCACACCATAAGTTTGTCCCCTTTTATGCCCATATCAGCCAGAGATGCAGATGTTTTATGTGCAGCATGAGATGGTGCATTATCATGCAGAAAAATGATCTTGCTGTGAAATACACGGTTCTTCTTCTTGAACCATGGCAGGAAGTGCTGTTTGAGAAAATCCACATACATTATGGAGTTCATCTTTAGCGCCTTCAGGGATCCTAAAGGGGCCGACAATCTCTCTCCCCATGATTCCAGCCCAAAACATTACTCCACCTCCTCCTTGTTGGCGCTGTAGCCGTGTTTGCGTGGGGTGTCCATCAACCAGCCATCCTCCATTCCATTCATCTGGACCATCGAGCGCTGCACGGCACTCATCCGTGAACAAAACAGTTTTGAAATCAGTCTTCATGTAATGTTTGGCCCACTGGAGCCGTTTCTGCTTGTGTGAAGTGGATAGAGGAGGTCGACAGGATGGTATATGCACAGCTGCAAACCTCTGAAGGACCCTGCATCTTGTTGTTCGGGGGACGTTGGAGGCACAAGCAGCTTCAAAAACTTGTCTGCTGCTATGACAAGGCTTTTTTGCCGCTGCTGTTTCAACCTGACGTAATTGCCTGTAGGAAAGAGTCCTCAATTTGCCCTTATCAGCACTCACACGTGTGTACTGTGAATCAGCTACATACTTCTTGATTGCCAAGACACTTCATCCTGATCATCGCACAATGTTGATAGTAGTCATGCCTTGACCTAAACACTCCACAATTTGTTGCTTCTCAGCAGCCGACACATCCTTTTTCTTTCCCATTTTGGCAGAAAATGTAGGCTGCTTAATAATGTGAGAGAGCCTTCTTAAGTAGTCTTGCCTTTCATTGGACACACCTGCCAAACTAATTAGCACAGGTGTCTGCAATTGCTTACAGTGATATAAAGAGCCCTGACACACATCACCATCAATGAGTTTAACTGACAAACAAACAAATTCTTCCATTATCACTCCTAAACACTTTTTGCATAATAATTTGGAACGCGGTGTACATGTGCTTTTCCACAAAACACCAGTGGTTCACGTAGTGAATCTTACAGTTCTAACTTGCCAACCGTGGTCTGTATGGAATTGTTCAATAAAGGGCCCAAAATTAAGATAACATAGATGGGAGAGGTCTCTATGAATAGGAATTCCTAAGTATTTGATACCCTGTGAGGGCCAGGCAAAGGGAAAGTTGGACTGGATGGAATCCTATATGGATTTAGGGAGGGAGACATCGAGGGCCTCAGACTTCGCTGCATTGATTTTAAAATTTTACCATGTAACAAAGTGATCTATTTCAGCCATAACAGCAGGGATGGATATATGTGATTGAGTGATATATACTAGGACATCATCAGCAAATAGAGAGCACTTGTACTCGGTGCCTCCCACCTCAATCCACCTAATATTGGGGTTATGGCGAATTGATGAGAGCAGGTGCTCTGTCACTAGGATGTATAAGAGAGGGGACAGAGGACATCCCTGCCTTGTCCCATTGGTGATTGTGAAAGGTGATGAAAATGTTCTGACGCACCCCCTGGGCCTTGGGACACCCGGAGCCGGACCCTTTTTGGTGGATGCTGGTGGTTGTAGTCTTCGTGGCGGCGATCCGGTTCCGTGGCTCAGGGCGGTCAAACCAGTGGCGGAACTATTTATGTGGTTTTGATGTTTAAATGTCCGACTACGCCACCCGTGGATTGCGGTCAGAGTGAACCGCCGCTACAGGGCAGACCGCTAAGGCTGGTGTTGTGGGTGCAGCAGAGCGTAGCATAACTCCCCACGGGAGGAGTATAGCCTCAGGGCAGTGTATGCGGAGGATGGGGGTGATGGTGCAGGGCAGCAGCAGTAACGACACGGAGTCAGTGATGCAGTTCAGGGCCTTTACTCACAGTTCTTATTATCCAGACCACGTCTGCAGGTAACGGCTGCCCACGTCGTACTGTGCTCACCAGGTGAGGGGCTCAGACAACTCCCAGATAACTTTGGAGCGCTTCACAGGACCCCCTTTGTGTGTCCTTTGTCTGGCCTTTCTTACCAACACTTCTGTCCGGCCTCGGGCCTCCTCTTGGTAAACTTGGCGCCAGTTTCCCTGACCCTATGTGGTGCCTTCCTAGCGGGTGGAGCAAGGGGCTGCGCCACATAAAATGTCAGAGCCTCCGGTTTCTAGCTGAGGGTCGTTTCCTGCCTCCACTAGTTCGGGGACCGGTCTCCCCCTTTGGCCTGACCCCTCCACGCAGGTGGATTCGGGCGTGCGGTGGCGACTCGCCCGTCCGCACCCCTGGGATCCCTTCATTCCTCGTTCCTGGAGCCTTCTCCGCTCCTCTTCCTTCCTTCTCCCTCTTGCAGGCCTGGGCCTCTGTTACTAGGCCCGCCTCCGGAGCAGAGCTCATGCAGAGCCCCTGCTCCCTGCCACTTCTGCTCAGACTTCTCTGCACTGAACTAAGATGGTGCCCACCTTTTATACTCCCTTCTCAATGCACCCAGGAACTGCTTCCTCCCTGCTCCTGCACTGCAGGGTTCCCCTTCCTCAGTGTTCCCTCCCCCCACTCCAGCCAGGGACAGGGACTGTCGTGCCCATCTCAGGGGCATATTGGTCGCCCTGCCCCACGGCAATGTGGTGTAATGCATGCAGGTGTCGGGTCCTGATCCACACTCCATCCTTATCTGAGAGTGAGATATCACACCTCTGGGTGAGGTGCAATACGTCTGTAGCAACCGAGCCCTCGGTGCTACAGTTCCATTTATGTTCAGCCTAGGTGACGTATTGTGATACAGGGCCGTGATTTTGGCTATAAAAGGGTCCCCTAGACCCCTACCCCAAGCTTTTTAAGAGAATCATATATGGCGTGCCAGGAGACTCTATGGAATGCTTTCTCAGCATCCAACGAGAGTATCTACTTACAAATTTTTAACTGCATCTAGCCCAGGAAATACTTTGTGCCTAGTAGCAGTGTCTGCTAGTCAGCGGATTATCCCGGCTGTTAAGCAAGCTACACCACCTGTAGTTTGGACACTTAATTTTTTCAAAGGAAATGCTTCGGGACCACGGGATACTTAGTGAAGAGCATCAGGAGGCACCCCAAGGCATAGGGGCTGGGACTGGCACTAGGATGCCTTGCGGTGGACAGCCGAGCTCGATCCTTATAAAAGCTTTTTAACTGCAGCAGCTTTAGTGAACGCTACTGGAGCTGGAATTACGCGGCTGCTGGCATGAGACTTGCCCTCCAATAGATCCTTGTAAATGGATTTAAAGTGTATTCATTCAAATTAGAGGGACAATTTAAATTAAAAAGCTTAGAGCTGCCTCCACCACAGGGGGGCTCTCTCGACCCACCAGCGGACAGGCACCAGTATTGGGAGAGGGGGGCTGGCCGTCAGGGTTCACCGCGGCTCTGGCACAAACCCGGCGACACGGAGGTGGCACGGGCAGGAGCGGACTGGCCGTCTCGGCTTCTCACTTTTTGGATTTTAGAAGGGCATGACATGCCTATATCTGTGTCTCCCCCTCCTTTTACTCCTCCACCTCTTTTCTTTTCGCATGACTATATGTACTTGTCACTTTTCCATGTGTTAGTTGTGTCTTCTGAGCAGTTTGTCAGCTTTTGGACACCTTTGAAGGTGTTTTCTATGTGTTTCTATGTGTTTTTGTTTGCCTGCCATTGGTTTTAACGGTGTTCGAAGGTGTTCGACGAACAGTTCGACGAACAGTTCGGCGAACACACGGGTGTTCGACGAACCGAACCGAACTCGAACACTACGGGGGTGGCTCAACACTAATCAGGATCCGTCTAGTGTGCTTCATGCACATGTTTAATCAATTTTGTGGACCCTTTTCCAGTTTGAATGTACTGGAAATATTCAGAAAATTTCACATACAGAATAAGGCTACGTTCCCACCATGAGTTTTTGGTGATTTTTTTATGCTACGTATTTTTGAAAAAAATGCAATTAACATATTTTACTAAATGGGTGCAGAAAATCTGCAACATCAAAAACTCACCAAAAGCTCATTTTGGGAATGTAGCCCAAGGGTCTATATAAAAAAATCTGCAAAGACAAAGTATAACATATACAATGTATTGGGTTTTATAAGTTATAAATTGTGTGACACAATGTATATTGGGCCTATATGTATGGGGTTAATTGTAAGATTATAATCATGTTTATTCTATCCTACAGATATTTTAGGTTTCTACCTATATATGGGACTGGCCAACGGTCAGATAAATAATATGTGCTTGAACTGTTTCCTCATATGGACATTTAACTCTTTGCTAATTATATACGGATAATAAGGATATATTGTCCTCACATTACAATTGATATATATTTAGGATATGTGTGAGTTTTGCATTTTTATACAGGCGTTCTGGCAAGTAACCAGTTAGACCAGTGTTTCCCAAACTCCAGTCCTCACGGACCCCACAGGTCATGTTTTCAGGATCTCCTTAGTATTGCACAGATGAGAGAATTCCTGATTCCTTGATGATACTTCCATCACCTGTGCAATACTAAGGAAATCCTGAAAACATGACCTGTGGGGTCTGTGAGGATGGGGTTTGGGAAACACTGAGTTAGACAATAATTGGATCTGCGTTTTATTTTTGCTCATTTAATTTATTTACCTACAGGTCATCTATGTTATGATTCATTTTTTCCTCATTATGAGGGTATTTATCTCTTATTCCTTATGTATATGTGTGCACATATGCACATAAACACATACTTTGCACTTGATTGTATCACTATACAAGTTATACACTTACACATTTTTCTTCATTATTGTCACACACAATTGTTTATTTTATTCACATCTTATTACCCCGTCATCATCTGTTATACATGGTTATGTATTATATGGATTATATATATGTTCTTTTGTGTATCCAACTTCATCATATTTGAGTTATGCACAACTAGTTATCGTATACTGAATGTAATATCTAAATAGTGTGTAATTATACCTAACTAATTTAACATTAATTTCTACTGGGATAATATCCATCCACTATACAGATACAGCTCTGGCAAAAATTAAGAGACCACTGAACAGTTTTCTATTGGAAAGCATGGAAAGACTGGTGGAAAGCATGCCAAGACGCATGAAAGCTGTGATTAAAAATCATGGTTAGTCCACCAAATATTGATTCCTAACTGTTCCGGAGTTAAAACATGAGTAATTTGAGGTCTGAAAGCACTGTTTCTTTTTTAGTATTTTGACGCTTTATCATTTGCCGCAAATAAATACAAAATTTTTTAGCTTTGAATTTCGGAGACATATTGTCAGTAGTTTATAGACAAAAACAACAATGTACATTTTACTCAAAAATATACCTATAAAGAGAAAAATCAGAGAAACTGAAAATTTTGCAGTGGACTCTTAACTTTTGCCAGAGCTGTATATTGGGATCATCCTCCGGCACTTCAATGTCAACTGGCAGATGTGCGCATGCATCCTCTGTGTCCCTGCATCTCCCAGCGCCCGTATCTTTATGCAGCACAGACCATTCAGTCATATGATGCATCATGTGGCTGCTGACATCCAAGGCTGCATGATACAGTTGCCGGCTGACTTCCGGGTGATCCTGAAACTGCATGCGCCGCTATCCCTCTGTGCTCTTCATTGGCTGCTGGCACTATTTAAACCACACATCTCCACATAGACACCACTCTCTGACGAAGACTTGGTCCAAAAAGTGAATCGGGATTTTCCGCCACACCAGCAGCTTTTTATCAACGGTGGTAAGTCTCTTCTATTGATCTTGCTTTTAGGTTAGGAAGTCATTACTGTTGCTTAATCTACACCTTTGCAGTATACTTTTTTTATTGATTTATATTCCTTTTGCTGATTTGAGTGGAAATTCTACATAATGATATGTGTAGTATTTACATATACATACAGTATATACCCTACTCAAAATAATAAAGTGAACACTTAAACAACAGAGTATATCTCCAAGTAAATCAAACTTCCGTGAAATCAAACTGTCCACTTAGGAAGCAACACTGATTGACAATCAATTTCACATGCTGTTTTGCAAATGGAATAGACAATAGATGGAAATTATTGGCAATTATCAAGACACACTCAATAAAGGAGTGGTTCTGCAGGTGGGACCACATACCACATCTCAGTACCAATGCTTTCTGGCTGATGTTTTGGTCACTTTTGAATGTTGGTTGCACTTTCACACTCGTGGTAGCATGAGACGGACTACAACCCACAGAAGTTGCTCAGGTAGTGCAGCTCATCCAGGATGGCACATCAATGCGAGCTGTGGCAAGAAGGTTTGCTGTGTCTGTCAGCGTAGTGTCCAGAGGCTGGAGACGCTACCAGGAGACAGGCCAGTACACCAGGAGACGTGAAGGGGGCCGTAGGAAGGCAACAACCCAGCAGCAGGACCGCTACCTCTGACTTTGTGCAAGGAGGAACAGGAGGAGCACTGCCAGAGCCCTGAAAAATGACCTCTAGCAGGCCACAAATGTGCATGTGTCTGCACAAACAGTTAGAAACTGACTCCATGAGGGTGGTATGAGGTCCCGATGTCCACAGATGGGGGTTGTGCTCACAGCCCAACACCATACAGGACGCTTTGCATTTGCCACAGAACACCAGGATTGGCAAAATTGCCACTGGCACCCTGTGCTCTTCACAGATGAATGCAGGTTCACACTGAGCACATGTGACAGACGTGACAGAGTCTGGAGACACCGTGGAGAGCGATCTGCTGCCTGCAACATCTTTCGGCATGACCGGTTTGGCAGTGGGTCAGTAATGGTGTGGGGAAGCATTTCTTTAGAGGGCCGCACAGCCCTCCTTGTGCTCACCAGAAGTAGCCTGACTGCCATTAGGTACCGAGATGAGATCCTTAGACCCCTTTGTGAGACCATATGCTGGTGCAGTTGGCCCTGGGTTCCTTATAATGCAGGACAATGCCAGACCTCATGTGGCTGGAGTGTGTCAGTGACTCGCCCCCTGGGCCGTGGGGCACGCGGATCCGGGCGATAGGGGAACGATGGGGGTAGTAGTGGCGGCCCGGTCCCGCGGCTCAGGGTGGTCAGACCAATGGTAGCCTGCTACGTACCGACGATAAAGTCCGACTACGCCACCCGTGGATTGCGGTTGTTAGGAACCGCCGCTGCAAGGCAGTCCGCTGGGGCTGATGACGTGTGCAGCTGGGATGGTGTGACTCTCCATGGGAAGAGTGCGGCCCCAGGGCAGTGTAGTGGATGTTGGGAGCGATGGTAGTGAGAGTTCCGGTGCTGATAGTGCTGGAGGAGCGAAAGAGCACACAGACAACGTACTGCAGTCCAATGTCGTTTACTCACAGTTCAGGTACTCCAGGTCACTTCTGTACAGGTAGTGACCGCCCGAGCAGTGCTGCGTCCACCAGGTGTGGGGCTCGGTCAACTCCCAGGCAGTTTAGGAGCATGGCACAGGACCCCCTTTAATCCTTTCTCTGGCCTGCCTCACCAGTGACCCACTTTTGTTCAGCTGCCGCGCACTTGTGCGGTTAAACGTGGGCCCCGTCCTCCGCTGTCCTATATGGTGCCTTCCTAGCAGGTTTGATGAGGTGTCGCACCAATAGATGATCACGACGACCGGTCTTTGGCTGAGGGTAGTTTCTCCTCCACCAACTTGGGATCCGGTACCCTTAATCTGCCTGACCCTTCACCCTGGATTCTCGTGGGTTCTTAGGGTCCCTTCCACCTTCTAGTTCCTGAGCCCTTCTGTTTCTCTGTCTCTTCTTCTCCCTTTCCGTTCCTTCCTGTTCCTTTCTCTTGGAGCTGGGCTCAGGTGGCACCACAGCTCCCCTTCACCTCCTCCTCGGCCTCTCAATAGGCCCTCCTGGAGTAGAGCTCCTACAGAGCCTCTACTCACTGTCTTCTCCTCTCTGGACAGAACCTAGGTCTAAGATGGTGCCCACCTTTTATACCTCCCTCTGACCATGAGCCCAGGTGACCTGCAACCAATGGGCTCCTTCCTATGCTCAGGAACCAACCCCTATCTGCCCCTACAGCACTAGGCGTTCCACCCCCCTCCCCACTCCAGACAGGGACATAGTCGGTCGTGCCTGCACTTCTGTCTAGTGGGAGCACCGTTGAGCTGTCCCTCGGAAATGGGGTGTGTGTGCTGTATGCAGCTAACTGAGCCCTGGTCCATACTCCATCCTTACCTGGGAGTGGAATATCACACCTCTGGTCTGAGGTGCAATACCCCTGTAGCGGCCGAACCCTCGGGGCGCTACATCAGCAGTTCCTGCAAGATGAAGGCATTGAAGCTATGGACTGGCCCACCCATTCCCTAGACCTGAATCCGATTGAGCACATCTGGGACATCATGTCTTGCTCCATCCACCAATGTCATCTTGCACCACAGACTGTCCATGAGTTGGCGAATGCTTTAGTCCAGGTCTGGGAGGAGTCACCACAGGAGACCATCCGCAACCTCATCAGGAGCATGTCCAGGCATTGTAGGGAGGTCATACAGGCACATGGAGGCCACACACAATACTGAGCCTCATTTTGGCTTGTTTTAAGGACATTACATCAAAGTTGGATCAGTCTGTAATGTGTTTTTCCACTTCAATTTGGGGGGTGACTCCAAATCCAGGCCTCCATTGGTTAATAAATTTGTTTTCCATTGATGAATTGATGATTTTGTGTGATTTTGTTGTCAACACATTCAACTTTGTACAGAACAAAGTATTCAATGAGAAAATTTCATTCAGATCTAGGATGTGTTATTCAAGTGTTCCCTTTTTGAGCAGTGTATATACATATATATATATATATATATGTATGTGTATATATATATATATATATATATATATATATATATTTCTCTTAAAAAAACATTGAACACTACTGGACACCCCATAGTGGTTCCCATTCTGTGGAGAAATAACTTATTCATAAACTTAAGTGTGTTATGTGTTAGGAAGAAGTCCAGGGCTAAACAGACAAAATAGACATATTCAAAGCTATTTTCAGTTGTAATAAGTACATGTTTCCCTGAATTTATACATAATGCTTGTGGTATTCTCGTGTACATACTTTCTACATCAATAGACATAGGACAAAAATCATCTTACCAATCAAAGTGATTGACAGCGATTAAAAATTCTCCAGTGTCTTTAAAAAGAGACATTTTTAAAGAGGGGTTATATAAGCCAGACAATATGACGAAACAGTAGCTCAATCAATGATCCCATACCTATAGCAACTGGGTGACCAGGGGGAGCTGACATGGATCTGTGCAATTTTGGAATTAAATACATTTCGGTTTTTGTTGCAATTCAGGAAACAATTCTCTGCCATTTTTCTTGACAACTCACCCAACTCGACTTGTTTTCGTAAAAAGGACTGTAATCTTTTATTATATTTAAATGTAGGATCCTGTGACAAAGGGACATATGTACATTACTAGCATCCACAAGTTGTCTAATAGCTTCTGTTATGTAATATTCCTTGGTCAACTTGACGTACAATTACATTTTCCAAGGTTCTCAATCTATTCAAAGCTGCTTGCTCGTTCATGGTAAGATTAGACTCAGGATAAATGATTGGTATAGGGACTTTAGAGCATATAATTGTTGCTCTGGATGAGAATGAAATTAGTACAATTTGGAATATCAAATCCCTGAAATCTTGTGACGAATGCAATTAGGTTCCTGAGAGGACTCTGCTCTTATGAAGAGATACCCCAATACCAAGAGAATAAGAATTTTGCATCTGATTGGGAATAGATTCAACTACAGTGTTCTTACAATTTAATGACATTAATTTTACATCATAAAGAAAAAGATTGTAGTGAAGTGAATGCTGAGTTGGGTAAATGGAAAATTAATTGCTCACATGTCTCACAGAAAGTCAAATGAAAGTATTTTATATGAAATTTGATACAAAAATTTGTTAAAATCCAGAAAAAAATTTAACAGAGAAAGAAAGAAAATATTTTGAGAGATAAAAATGATTATGGCACTGTCCACATTTTTCTTTTGGGAAGTTGTAAAAGCAGACAACAAAAGAACTTTGGAAGAATGAATCTACTATATTTGTACAGTGCCGTTAAAAATTATTCATACACCATGAACTTTTCCACATTTTTTCACATTGCACGCAAAAATTTAAATGTATTTTATTTGGATTTTATGTGACATATTATCATAAAGTAGCAAGTATTTGTGAAGTGCCAAGGAAATAATACATGATTTTCTAATATCTTAAAAATATAAATCTGAAAAATGTAATGTGCATTTGTATTCAGTCCCCCTGAGGTGATACTTTGACCACCTTTCACTACAATTGAGGCTGAAAATCATTTGGGGTATGTACCAGCTTTGCACATCTAGAGGCTGAAATTTTTGCCTATTCTTCTTTGCAAATTAGTTTTTGCTCAGTTAGATTGGATGGAAAGCGATTGGGAACAGCAATTTTCAGGTCTTGCCACAGATTCTCAATGGGATCTAGGTCTGTACTATGACTGGGACATTAAAACACACAAATATGGTTTGATCTAAACCATTCCTTTTTAGCTCTGGCAGTACGAGTAAGGTCGTTGTCCTGCTGGAAAGTGAATCTACACCCCAGTCTTAAGTCTTTTGCAGTCTCTAGCAGATTTTCCTCCAGGATTGCCCTGTAATTAGCTTCATCCCAGCAACTCCGACCAGCTTCCCTGTCAGTGCTGAAGAAAAGCATCCCCACAGAATGGTGTTGCCACCACCATGTTTGACTGTGGGGATGGTGTTTTCTGCGTGATGTGCAGTGTTAGTTTTCTGCCACACATACCACTGTGCATTTAGCCCAAAAAGTTCTACTTTGGTCTCATCTGACCAGAGAACCTTCTTCCAAATGCTAGCTGTATCCCTTACATGTTCTTTTTGCAAACTGTAAACTGGACTACTTAAGGCTTTCTTTCCAAACTGGCTTTCTTCTTGCCACTCTTCCATAACAGCCAGAATTTTGGAGCATAGAGCTAATAGTTGTCCTGTGGACAGATTCTCCCACCTGAGCTGTGGATCTCTAAAGTTTCTCCAGAGTGACCATGGGTCACTTGGCTGCTTAGTGCTCTCCTCGCTAGCAATGTCAGTTTAGGTGGACAGCCATGTCTCAGTAGGTTTGCAGTTGTGCCATACACCTTCCATTTTTGCATGATAGATTGAACAGTGCTCTGTGAAATGTTCAGAGCTTGGGTTATTTTTTATATCCTAATCCTACTTTACTATTCTTCACAACTTTATCTTTGGCCTGTCTGATGTGTTTCTTGGTTTTCATAATGATGCTTGATTCCTAATGTTCTCAAACAAACCTCTGACCACCACACAGGTGGACTCAAATTACTAATTATGTGACTTTTGGAGGGAATTGGCCACTCAGGATTTTGATTAAAGGTATCAGACTACTGGGGGCTGAATGCAAATGCACAACACAATTTTCAATGTTATATTTTTTAAATATTTAGAAAACCATATAGAATTTCCTTTACACTTCACAAATTCTTGTTAATTTGTGTTGGTATACCATATCACTTAAAATCCCAATAAAATACATTTAAGCTTGTGGGTGTAACTGGAAAGAATGTGGAAAAGTTCACTGGATATGAATACTTTTTCAAGGCACTGTACTTACAAAAGTAACTTGAACTTTTTTACAGATAAAATAAAATAAAATAAAATTTTAGCTTTGAAAGAGAACACTTAGTGTGCAACTCATTGTTGCATTTGCGCCTATTTTTTGGATACCTTTTTCCTGCTTAAAGGTTTATTTGTTTGCACCACATTCTTCTTTTTAGTTGCATTTATTTTCTAGATATTCGTCTGTTTTTTTTTCTGTGTTCACCATTGTGGCCTTGGTTTTTGTAACCCAGTTGTATGCGGCTGACCCAATATTTGCAACTTTTAAAAGGTCTCAAAATTTTTAGTGAAAATATACTCAAGTAACCCTTGGAGTGTTCTTTTTTTATTTTATACACCAGAAATTGTTGCGCAAATGTTGGAGTTATGTGACATTTTAGCATGTGACATAACTTTTTGCTCCAAAAATTCACAAAAAGATAACCAATGCATATTGCACAAAATTATTTAACTGCATGCACTACTTTGAAGAATTTGGCACTAAAATTTGAAATGAAAACTACAAGACAAAAATAAATTTACTTAAAAGATACATACAGTATATGTTTCACATACAGTATGATGAATCTTGCCCTTGATGTACATTCTACATGCAGTTGTGCCCAAAAGTTTACATACCCTGGCAGAATTTTTACTTTCTTGGCCTTGTTTCAGAGAATATGAATGATAACAAAAAAACTTTTTCTCCACTCATGGTTATTGGTTGGGTGAAGCCATTTATTGTCAAACTACTGTGTTTTCTCTTTTTAAATCTTAATGACAGCCAAAAACATCCAAATGACCCTGATCAAAAGTTCACATACCCTGGTGATTTTGGCCTGATAACATACACAGAATTTGACACAAATGGGTTTGAATGGCTACTAAAGGTAACATCTTCAACTGTGACCTGTTTGCTTGTAATCAGTGTGTGTGCATAAAAGAGTTTCTGGGATCCAGACAGACTCTTGCATCTTTCATCCAGCTACTGATGTTTCTGGATTGGGAGTCATGGGGAAAGCAAAAGAATTGTCAACGTATCTACGTGAAAAAGTAGTTGAACTGTATAACACAGGAAAGGGATAAAAAAATATCCAAGGAAACTGTGATTAACAAATGGAAAATCAGGGACTCTGTAAAAACAAAACCACGGTCAGGTAGACCTACAAAAATTTCAGACACAACTGCCAGGATAATTGTTCGGGATGCAAAGAAAAACCCACAAATAACATCAGCTGAAATTCAGGACTCTCTGAAAGCTAGAGGTGTGGCTGTTTCAAGATGCACAATAAGGAAGCACTTGAAGAAAAATGGGCTGCATGGTCGAGTCACCAGAAGAAAGCCATTACTGTGCAAATACCACAAAGTATCTTGCTACAATACGCCAAACAGCACAGAGACAAGCCTCAAAACTTCTGGAACAATGTTATTTGGAGTGGTGATACCAAAATTGAACTTTTTGGCCACAACCATAAACGTTACATTTGGAGAGAGGTAAACAAGGCCTATGATGAAAGGAACACCATTCCTAAAGTAAAGCACGGAGGTGGATTGCTGATGTTTTGAGGATGTGTGAGCTACAAAGGCACAGGAAACTTGGTAAAAGTTGAAGGAAAGATGAATGCAGCACGTTATCAGCAAATACTTGAGGCAAATTTGCACTCATCAGCCCAGAAGCTGCGCATGGGACGTACTTGTATGTTCCAGCATGACAACGATCCAAAACACAAGGCCAAGTCGACCTGTCATTGGCTACAGTGGAACAAAGTGAAGGTTCTGTAGTGGCCATCTCAGTCTCCTGACCTAAATATCATTGAGCCACTCTGGAGAGATCTCAAGCGCACAGTTCATCCAAGACTGCCCAGGAATTTACAGGAACTGGAGGCTTTTTTCCAAGAAGAATGGGGAGCTTTACCATCTGAGAAAATAAAGAACCTCATCCACAACTACCACAAAAGATTTCATTGATGTTAGAGGGGGCAATTACACAGTATTAAGAACTGGGGTATGTGAACTTTTGATCAGGATCATTTGAATGTTTTTGGTTGTCATTTAGATTTAAAAAGAGAAAACACAGTAGTTTGACAATAAATGGCTTCACTCAACCAATAACCATAAGTGGAGAAAGTTTTTTTGTTGTCATTCATATTCTCTGAAACAAGGCCAAGAAAGGAAAAATTCTGCAGGGGTATGAAAAATATTTAGATTTGAGAGTCTTCAGTGGTTGATACCTTTTAATGGCTAACTGAAAAGATGGTAACAAATTGCAAGCTTTCGAGACTACTCAGGTCTCTTCATCAGGCTAGTATCTTTCTATCTACTGGCTAACACCGTACAAGAATATATATTTTCCCTATATCAAAATGCTGGGGTATGTAAACTTTTGAGCACAACTGTATAAGAATCTATAATAAGTGTTTTTCCAAATCGATAGTCAGGACTGAAAGTGTTAGCACCCTTGAAATTGTTCCAGAAAATGAAGTATTTCTCCCAGAAAATTATTGCAATTAAACATGTTTTGTTATATTCATGCATATTTCCTTAATGTGTATTGGAACAACAAAAAAAAAACAGAGCAAAACGGCAAATTAGACAAAACTTCACACAAACCCCAAAAATGGGCAGGACAAAATTGTTTGGTGGCAAACCCTTTGGAATAAATAACTGCGATCAATCATTTCTTATAACCATCATCAAGCTTCTTACACCTCTCAACTGGAATTTTGCACTACTCTTCTTTTGCAAACTTCTTCAGGTCTCTCATATATGAAGGGAGTCTTCTCCCAACAGCAATCTAAGATCTCTCCACAAGTGTTCAATGGGATTTAGATGCAGACTCATTGCTTGCCACATCAAAACTCTTCAGCACTTTGTTTCTATCCATTTCTGGGTGCTTCTTGAAGTATATTTGGGGTTATTGTCCTGCTGGTAGACCCATAACCTAGGATTCAAACCCAGCTTTCTGACACTGTGCACTACATTGCGACCCAAAATCCTTTGATAATCTTCAGATTTCATGATGCCTTGCACACAGTCAAGGCACCCATTGCCAGAGGCAGTAAAACAACCCCAAAATATCTTTAAACCTCCACCATTTTTGACTGTAGGCACTGTGCTCTTTTCTTTGTAGGCCTCATTCCCTTTTTGGTAAACTGTAGAATGATGTACTTTACCAAAAAGTTCTATCATCATCTCACCTGCCCACAAAACGCTTTCCAAGAAGAATTTTGGCTAACATACTGTACATTTTGGCAAACTGCAGTCTAGCTTTTTTATGTCTCTGTGTCAGCAATGGGGTCCTGCTGGGGGGTCTGCCTGCCATAGCATTTCATTTCATTTAAATGTCGAAAGATAGTTCACGCTGACATTGATGCACCTTGAGCCTGCAGGACCGCTTGAATTACGTTGGAACTTGATTGGGGCTGTTTACCCACCAACAGTACTAACCTCCATTGCAACCTTTCATCAATGTATCTCTGCCGTCCATGTCCAGGGAGATTAGCTATAGTGTCATGGGTTGTAAACTTCTTGATTATGTTGCTCACCATGGGCAAAGAAAGATCAAGATATCTGGAGATGAACATGTAACCTTGAGATTGTTGATAATGTTCAACAATTTTTGTTCTCAAGTTCTCAGACAGTTCTCTTCCCCTCTTTCTGTTCTCAATGCTTAGTGTCGCACACACAGACACACAAAGAAAACATTGAGTCAACTTCTCCCCTTTTTATCTGGTTTCAAGTGTGATTTTCATATTGTCCATACCAGTGACTTGCCATAGCTGAGTTTGAATGAGCATCACATGTTTGAAACAAAGTTGATTTCCTACAATTTTGGAAAGGTGCCAACAATTTTGGCTGTTTTGGGGTTTTGTGTGAAATTATGTTCAATTTGCTTATTTTCTCTGTTTTTTTTGTGTTACTCCAATACACACAAAGGAAATCAACATGTGCATAGCAAAACATGCGTAATTGCCATAATTCTCGGGAGTAATGCTTAATTTTCTTGAACAATTTCCAGTGTTCCAATACTTTTGACCATGACTATATATACTCAGGAATTTATTAATATTAAAATGTTTATCAATTAAAGATACTAGAGATAAAAACATTTTGATGTTCCACACTCCTTCAATTTTGTTTTGTAAACTTCCATATTCAACATAAGGAAACATTATTTGATAGTCAATCGATTTGGTCTAAGGTTTACTTCCAGATGAATGATAACTGCGAACCGTGTGATTTTCATTACAAATTGATTGTTCATCATTTGACCTTCTAGACTTTGTGTAAAATGATATTTCGCTCAGTGATTCAGTTGTTTGCCTACAGTGATTATTTGGGTTTTCTATGCTTGTTTAAACTAGTTCTGGATATTAGGGATGAGTGAACGGCTTAATGTCAGTATTCCATGGCGGGCAGCCACAAGCTCTTTCTTTCTGTCAGCATCACTGGTGGTCCTTCTGATTAGTAATCAGAGCAACATTATGCATTGCTTTGGTCCTAGTTATCAAAAGATGCACTGGAGATGCCAGCAGTTGCGAAATGGTTCGTAGTTGTCCTGTCCAGTGACCATGCAATGCTGATATAGATACGCCCTTCTCTACTAAATAACCATTAACATATTATTCTCAAGAACCATTATATAGTAAGAGTCATACCTTTTATATTGATTTTTAGTAGTAGAAAAATTATTTCCCTTCTCTTTAAGTATATAAACATTTTAATAGATTTAGAGTGCTCTTGTTAATTAATTTATTGGTGAAAAGCTATAAATGTTTGCAGGAAATTTTATATCACTTTATCAGAGTTGGATAGAACACAACATAGCAACTGGCTAATTCTTCCTAAATCGGAAAATTTCTCTTAAGCTCAATTCTACAGAGATCAATTGGCTTCATTTTTATTAGTCTTGAGCGAGCACTAAAATGCTCGGGTGCTCGAAGCTCGGGCCGAGCTCACCGTGATACTCGGGTGCTCGACCCGAGCAACGAGCCCAATGTTAGTCTATATGAGACACGAGCATTTTTGCGGCGGCACCCCCGGCAGTCTGTAGAAAGCCTAAAAAGTGCCCAAAATGATAGTGACAGTGCTCAAATTAGATTGGGACAGCATGGGGATCGCCCAAGGAAGCATTTCTGACCCCAAGGTCACTGCTGTCAACAACATGGTCAGAGGTATTAAGCCACTTTTACGGGCTCACAATAAAACATTCAAAAACGAAACTGAAACTGCTTTCCTGTGAAATATGTCAAGGAACATCCTTTCCAGGGTAAAGACTTGTGTATAAGGTAAAATAAATAACCAAAAACAAAAATACTTTTCCACACCTTGGGCTATGTTCACAAGTAGCATTTTTTATGCGTTTTTGCACTTTTGTATTGCTTTCAACCGTAACAAATGCATTCACCGGGAAATGTCATTTTAGCATTTTACAACCTTATCTGGCCATGTGCTGTGTGACACATGCATATAGTGCTGAAAATACATGGGAACAGCATGGGGAAGACCCCTGGAAGCATCTCTGACACCCAGGTCACTGCCTAAAAGTGTGCCCATCAGAAGTGATCCTTGCCACATCAGAAGATGCAGACTTGCAACTATCCCCCTGCAAGTCCTTGTTCCAGTGCAGTGTTCAATTGTACCTCCCCCATTCCTTGCAATGCAACAGCAAGTATGCAGCCTGCCACCCACCCACCCCCAGGCTGCAATACCATACTGATTGCTTGCTTGGACTTAAAATTTGGCCTTTCAGGCATGTGGAGGCGGAATCTGGCCACCACGTCATGGCTGCATCGACGGCCTGGTATCCTTACTCGGTCCTGAGCCGCCCCCTGGCCTGGTGCCCACACACAGTTCCCAGCTGCCTGGGGGTGGCCGGGTGTCCATAAACGGTACCCAACCGCCCCTATTTGTCCTGGTGCGCTCATACCAAAGTGAATTTAGTGGGAAGGACAGCCTAACCACAAACACGTGGACAAGTGAATGTGGTCATGGATGGTCTATCTCACTGACGCCTTCACACTGGGTTAATAGTGTGGAAGCCGGGACACAGTTGGACACTGAGATGCAACACGTCCAAAGAGGATTGCATGTCCTTGGTCAATCATGCTTCAACACAAAGTTCAGAAGGTAGACAGCTGCAGTGGTCGGCCTCCTACACAATGAGTAAATTATTCGTGATCATGAGGCCATCCTTCTCCTTAGCTTTCTGTTCCTTGGAATGCAAGCGCATGTATGTAGTTGCGGCTAGGCCTGAGGTGGTCAGCGTTTTGGCGCGTATTCTACCTCCTCTGAGGATTGCTGGATTTTTTTCCTCCTACTATCCCAGTTCTATGACTCCCGTTAATGCAAAGCTTCAGGTGATGAATGATGGATGAGGTGGTGGCAAAGGAGAAAGAGCAGAAGGAACAGGGACCATTCACATCAATATCCGGCCAGTCAACCACACATGTCTTGTAGGATATGTTTCTGTACCAAAAGGAGTGGTTCGGCTACATAGTTATAGGGCATACAGTGAGTGAAATGCCTACCAAAAATTTCGAGGCACTCCAATGCCCCTTGGAAGTGACATGGAGGTCAGAGGGCCTTAACTGAACATTTTTTTTCCATTTATAGCAACTGGGTCTCCTGTACACTGTTGGCCTAAGCAGTGAATGGAAGGCTTTCCAAAAATTATGAGGATCTGCAATGCCCATTGAAACAGACGTGGATTACAGCGTACTAAAAACCTTCTACCCATTATTGGGGAGTGGGTCTCCCTTAGTGTTTGCCTATGCATTGAAAAGCAAAAGCTGACTAAAATTAGGAGGAAATGCAATGCCCGTTGGAAGAGTCGTGGAGGTTAGAGTTAATTAAAAACAACATTTCAATGCCCCTTGGAAGAGACGTGGAGCTCAGAGTGGTTTAACAAGACGGTTTTAACGCCCCTTGGAAGAGACGTGGAGGACACAGTAGCTTAACAAGACGGTTTTAATGCCCCTTGGAAGAAACGTGGAGGTCAGAGTGGTTTGACAAGACGGTTTTAATGCCCCTTGGAAGAGATACATGGAGGTCAGAGTGGTTTAACAAGATGGTTATAATGCCCTTTGGGAGCGACGTGGAGGTTAGAGTGGTTTAACAAGATGGTTTTAATGCCCCTTGGAAGAGACGTGGAGGTCAGAGTGGTTTAACAAGACAGTTTTAATGCCCCTTGGAAGAGACGTGGAGTTCAGAGTGGTTTTAATGCCCCTTGGAAGAGACGTGGAGGTCAGAGTGGTTTAACAAGATGGTTTTAATGCCCCTTGGAAGAGACGTGGAGGTCAGAGTGGTTTAACAAGACAGTTTTAATGCCCCTTGGAATAGACATGGAGGTCAGAGTGGTTTAACAAGATGGTTTTAATGCCCCTTGGAAGAGACGTGCAGGTCACAGTAGCTTAACAAGACGGTTTTAATGCCCCTTGGAAGAGACGTGGAGGTCAGAGTGGTTTAACAAGCCGGTTTTAATGCCCCTTGGAAGAGACATGGAGGTCACAGTAGCTTAACAAGACGGTTTTAATGCCCCTTGGTAGAGACGTGGAGTTCAGAGTGGTTTAACAAGACGGTTTTAATGCCCGTTGGAAGAGATGTGGAGGTCAGAGTGGTTTAACAAGGCGGTTTTAATGCCCCTTGGAAGAGACATGGAGGTCACAGTAGCTTAACAAGACAGTTTTTATGCCCCTTGAAAGATACGTGGAGGTCAGAGAGGTTTAACAAGATGGTTTTAATGCCCCTTGGAAGAGACGTGGAGGTCAGAGTGGTTTAACAAGTCGGGCCAGATAGCCAAGAACACCCAATAGCTTATCTGAGTCGGAGATTACTGCCTTGAGAAGTCAGCTATGCGGCTGTCGAAAAGGAATGCCAGGCTGTAGTATGGGCTGCCAAGAAGCTCCAACCATATTTGTATGGAAGACAGTTTTCCCTCATAACGGACCATAACCCCCTGGTATTGCTTAATCGGGTCTCTGGGGACAATGCCAGACTACTGCGGTGGAGTTTGGCGCTACAACCGTTAGACTTCACCATCCACTAAAGACCCGGCAAGCAAAATGGTAACGCTGATGGATTAAGCCGACAAACTGGCCTGCTACCAGCCTCATAAATCGTGGACCTCCTCCAGCTGATCCATCGGGGAGCAGACTGGGTAGGCTTTTCTTCCGGGAAGGGGGAGCATTGTGACGGATCAACCCCATACTCCAAGATTTTGCCACATGGGGGTTGTCGTAGCGCCTATGCAGCTAATGGGACATAATGTTGTAAAGTGGGGTGAATATTGTGGATCGCATATTGTTGGACATTCTGTGATGTGACCGAAGCACTCTTGTCCCCCACCTTCCTGTGCTCACTTAGCAGTGGCAAACAGACAATGTGCTGATTAATGGGTTGTTGCATAACTGCTGTCTGGGAGCCTACTGTGGGTATTATTTGGTGAGAACAATGGGTGCTAAATATAGCCTGTGTGTTTCTCTATAAAACCTGCTTGTGAGAATAAAAGTTAAGTTCAACTTGGAGACACTGTGTGATAGTCATATTTTATATATCCCAGTGTAGGCCCCATGTCAGGGGCCTGCAGAAGAAGATTGGACATCTGCAGATGGGGTAACTAGTTCCCGTCACACAGGGGATAGCCTTGTACGCACAACAGGGGGTCCTCTTACACGCACAACAGCGGAAGAAGCAGTGGTGACACCCGCTGACACTGGTCGTGGACCCTGGGGTTCGCCGCACAAAGTCGGGTGCTTTGCTGACATGTGCCTGATCATGGTGGTGGTGGTCAGGCTGGTAGTTTTTGCTGATACTGGCCTGGCAGGTGGTACAAATGGCCTTTTTGGGGTTATCAGTAGTGTTGAGCCACCCCCGTAGTGTTCGAGTTCGGTTCGTTTCGTCGAACACCCGTGTGTTCGCCGAACTGTTCGTCGAACTGTTCGTCGAACACCTTCGAACACCATTAAAACCAATGGCAGGCAAGCAAAAACACATAGAAACACATAGAAAACACCTTCAAAGGTGTCCAAAAGCTGACAAACTGCTCAGAAGACATAACTAACACATGGAAAAGTGACAAGTACATATAGTCATGCGAAAATAAAAGAGGTGGAGGAGTAAAAGGAGGGGGAGACACAGATATAGGCATGTCATGCCCTTCTAAAATCCAAAAAGTGAGAAGCCGACACGGCCAGTCCGCTCCTGCCCGTGCCACCTCCGTGTCGCCGGGTTTGTGCCAGAACCGCGGTGAACCCTGATGGCCAGCCCCCCTCTCCCAATACTGGTGCCTGTCCGCTGGTGGGTCGAGCGAGCCCCCCTGTGGTGGAGGCAGCTCTAAGCTTTTTAATTTAAATTGTCTCTCTAATTTGAATGAATACACTTTAAATCCATTTACAAGGATCTATTGGAGGGCAAGTCTCATGCCAGCAGCCGCGTAATTCCAGCTCCAGTAGCGTCCACTAAAGCTGCTGCAGTTAAAAAGCTTTTATAAGGATCGAGCTCGGCTGTCCACCGCAAGGCATCCTACTGCCAGTCCCAGCCCCTATGCCTTGGGGTGCCTCCTGATGCTCTTCACTGAGTATCTCGTGGTCCCGAAGCATTTCCTTTGAAAAAATGAAGTGTCCAAACTACAGGTGGTGTAGCTTGCTTAACAGCCGGGATAATCCGCTGACTAGCAGACCCTGCTACTAGCCACAAAGTATTTCCTGGGCTAGATGCAGTTAAAAATTTGTAATTAGATACTCTCGTTGGATGCTGAGAAAGCATTCCATAGAGTCTCCTGGCACGCCATATATGATTCTCTTAAAAAGCTTGGGGTAGGGGTCTAGGGGACCCTTTTATAGCCAAAATCACGGCCCTGTATCGCAATACGTCACCTAGGCTGAAGATAAATGGAACTGTAGCACCCTGAGGGCTCGGTTGCTACAGAGGTATTGCACCTCACCCAGAGGTGTGATATCTCACTCTCAGGTAAGGATGTAGTGTGGATCAGGACCCGACACCTGCATGCATTACACCACATTGCCGTGGGGCAGGGCGACCAATATGCCCCTGAGATGGGCACGACAGTCCCTGTCCCTGGCTGGAGTGGGGGGAGGGAACACTGAGGAAGGGGAACCCTGTAGTGCAGGAGCAGGGAGGAAGCAGTTCCTGGGTGCATTGAGAAGGGAGTATAAAAGGTGGGCACCATCTTAGTTCAGTGCAGAGAAGTCTGAGCAGAAGTGGCAGGGAGCAGGGGCTCTGCATGAGCTCTGCTCCGGAGGCGGGCCTAGTAACAGAGGCCCAGGCCTGGAAGAGGGAGAAGGAAGGAAGAGGAGCGGAGAAGGCTCCAGGAACGAGGAACGAAGGGATCTCAGGGGTGCGGACGGGCGAGTCGCCACCGCACGCCAGAATCCACCTGCGTGGAGGGGTCAGGCCAAAGGGGGAGACCGGTCCCCGAAACTAGTGGAGGCAGGAAACGACCCTCAGCTAGAAACAGGAGGCTGTGACATTTTATGTGGCGCAGCCCCTCGCTACACCCGCTAGGAAGGCACCACATAGGGTCAGGGAAACTGGCGCCAAGTTTACCAAGAGGAGGCCCGAGGCAGCCGGACAGAAGGGTTGGTAAGAAAGGCCAGACAAAGGACACACAAAGGGGGTCCTGTGAAGCACTCCAAAGTTATCTGGGAGTTGTCTGAGCCCCTCACCTGGTGAGCCCAGTACGACGTGGGCAGCCGTTACCTGCAGACGTGGTCTGGATAATAAGAACTGTGAGTAAAGGCCCTGGACTGCATCACTGACTCCGTGTCATTACTGCTGCTGCCCTGCACCATCACCCCCATCCTCCGCATACACTGCCCTGAGGCTATACTCCTCCCGTGGGGAGTTATGCTATGCTCTGCTGCACCCACAACACCAGCCTCAGCGGTCTGCCCTGGAGCGGCGGTTCACTCTGACCGCAATCCACGGGTGGCGTAGTCGGACATTTAAACATCAAAACCACATAAATAGTTCCGCCACTGGTTTGACCGCACTGAGCCATGGAACCGGGTTGCCGCCACGGAGACTACAACCACCAGCATCCACCAAAAAGGGTCCGGCTCCGGGTGTCCCAAGGCCCAACGGGCGCGTCAGAACATTTTCATCACCTTTCACAATCACCAATGGGACAAGGCAGGGATGTTCTCTGTCCCCTCTCTTATACATCCTAGTGACGGAGCACCTGCTCTCATCAATTCGCCATAACCCCAATATTAGGTGGATTGAGGTGGGAGGCACCGAGTACAAGTGCTCTCTATTTGCTGATGATATCCTAGTATATATCACTCAATCACATATATCCATCCATGCTGTTATGGCTGAAATAGATCACTTTGTTACATGGTCAAATTTTAAAATCAATGCAGCGAAGTCTGAGGCCCTCGATGTCTCCCTCCCCAAATCCATATAGGATTCCATCCAGTCCAACTTTCCCTTTGCCTGGCCCTCACAGGGTATCAAATACTTAGGAATTCCTATTCATAGAGACCTCTCCCATCTATGTTATCTTAATTTTGGGCCCTTTATTGAACAACTCCATACAGACCACGGTTGGCAAGTTAGAACTGTAAGATTCACTACGTGAACCACTGGTGTTTTGTGGAAAAGCACATGTACACTGTGTTCCAAATTATTATGCAAAAAGTGTTTAGGAGTGATAAGGGAAGAATTTGTTTGTTTGTCAGTTAAACTCATTGATGGTGATGTGTGTCAGGGCTCTTTATATCACTGTAAGCAATTGCAGACACCAGTGCTAATTAGTTTGGCAGGTGTGTCCAATGAAAGGCAAGACTACTTAAGAAGGCTCTCTCACATTATTCAGCAGCCTACATTTTCTGCCAAAATGGGAAAGAAAAAGGATGTGTCGGCTGCTGAGAAGCAACAAATTGTGGAGTGTTTAGGTCAAGGCATGACTACAATCAACATTGTGCGATGATCAGGATGAAGTGTCTTGGCAATCAAGAAGTATGTAGCTGATTCACAGTACACACGTGTGCGTGCTGATAAGGGCAAATTGAGGACTCTTTCCTACAGGCAATTACGTCAGGTTGAAAGAGCAGCGGCAAAAAAGCCTTGTCATAGCAGCAGACAAGTTTTTGAAGCTGCTTGTGCCTCCAACGTCCCCCGAACAACAAGATGCAGGGTCCTTCAGAGGTTTGCAGCTGTGCATACGCCATCCTGTCGACCTCCTCTATCCACTTCATACAAGCAGAAACGGCTCCAGTGGGCCAAACATTACATGAAGACTGATTTCAAAACTGTTTTGTTCACGGATGAGTGCCGTGCAGCGCTCGATGGTCCAGATGGATGGAGTGGAGGATGGCTGGTTGATGGACACCCCACGCAAACACGGCTACAGCGCCAACAAGGAGGAGGTGGAGTAATGTTTTGGGCTGGAATCATGGGGAGAGAGATTGTCGGCCCCTTTAGGATCCCTGAAGGCGCTAAAGATGAACTCCATAATGTATGTGGATTTTCTCAAACAGCACTTCCTGCCATGGTTCAAGAAGAAGAACCGTGTATTTCACAGCAAGATCATTTTTCTGCATGATAATGCACCATCTCATGCTGCACATAAAACATCTGCATCTCTGGCTGATATGGGCATAAAAGGGGACAAACTTATGGTGTGACCCCCATGCTCCCCTGACCTCTACCCCATTCAGAACCTTTGGAGCATCATTAAAAGGAGTGTCTATGATGGCGGGAGGCAGTTCACATCTAAGCAACAGCTCTGGGAGGGAATTCTGTCCTCATGCAAAACAATTGAAGCAGAAACCATCCAAAACCTGACAAATTCAATGGACGAGAGAGTTCAGAAGCTCCTTTCGAACAAGGGGTCCTATGTGAAAATGTAACATCACCTAGAATAAAGTTTTGAGTTGAAAACTGTTTGATTTCAGTTTCTAACAACCTGCTAATGCTTATAATTTCAAAAATGACCATTTTTTTGGTCTTTATTAAAATGAAAAGGTTGATCGAAAAGTTTGGGGGATCTAAGAGTGTGGCAACCCAGTAGTCATGATTACTTCGAATTCTGACAATATGAGGGTCATGCTGCAGGTAGTGCAGCAAGAAGGCACTTATGTGTCTTGCGCATCTCGGAGCCCCAAAATTATTTTCCGGGCTAGATGCAGCTAAAAATTATTTTTAATTTTAAATCTGGTGGAGCTTATTATAGATGGCCTAATAGGATCAGTGCTGCACACTGCTACAAAGCCCAAATTATTTTCCAGTCAAGATACAGATAAACATGATTAGTAATTTGAAAGCTTAAAACGGTTGGTAGGGTGATTTTAACCAATCATCAAGCTTTTACTCTCCCCAGGATGACACAGGGGTAGAAAAGTCGTTTCGGATCCATGATTTGTTCATCTTTATGAACGTGAGTCTGTCTACATTATCAGTGGAGAGCCGCGTGCGCTTATCTGTCAGCACACCACCAGCAGCGCTGAACACACGTTCAGACAGAACGCTGGCTGCGGGGCATGACAAGATCTCCAAGGCGTAAGTGGCTAGCTCTGGCCATTTATCCAGATTGGAAGCCCAAAAAGAGCAAGGTTCCAGTGACACAGTCGTGGCTTCAATGTTTACTTGGAGATACTCCTGTACCATCGTCTCTAGGCGTTGACTATGTGTCAGACTTCTTGTCTCCTGTGGCCTTGCAAAGGATGGGCTAAAAAAGTGGTGAAATGATTCCGCAAAATTGATGTTACCACCAGATACTGTGGTTCTGTTACGGTTTGAGTGCTGAACACTTGACGGTCCCACGGTTGGCAAGTTGGAACTGTGAGATTCACTACGTGCACCACTGGTATTTTGTGGACACGCACATGTAAGATTCTGCAACAGTCTCTGCTGATACTCCTGCATGCGTGCATCCCTTTCTATGGCAGGAATTATTTCTGCAAATTTACTTTTGTACCGGGGATCTAACAGTGTGGCAACCCAGTAGTCAGGATTATTTCTAATTCTCACAATTCGAGGGTCATGTTGCAGGTAGTGCAGCAAGAAGGCACTCATGTGTGTTGCGCATCCAGGAGCACCAAGTCCCTGTTGTGTTGGTGGCGAGGTAACAATCATGCTTCCTTCCTCTGTCCTCTCCCCCCAACCTCGCACAACAGAAATGTGATCAAGGTCTCCCTCATCTGATGAGTCTTCCATCAGTTCGTCCTCCACTTCTTCCTGGGCTCCTGCACCTTCCTCACTAGTTTGGCTGCTACCATGCGCCCTGGTAAAACCATCTCCCCCACCCTCACATGCCTGCCGCCTTGGTGCTGCCGACCGTCTGGACCTTGCAGATGTTAGCCCTTCCGCATACAACTCCTCCTCCTCTACTTCCTCCACCTCCTCTTGTGCCACCACCTGACTCCGAATTCTGTTTAACATGTGCTCCAGCATGTAAATCACCGGAATAGTCATGCTGATAATGGCATCGTCAGCACTAAACATCTTCGTCGCCATTTCAAAACTGTGCAGAAGGGTGCATAGGTCCCTGATCTGAGACCACTCCTCCAGCATGACTTGCCCCACCTCTGAATCTCGTTGGCCCAGGCTATACGTCAGAACGTATTGCACCAGGGCTTGTCGGTGCTGCCACAGTCGCTGCAACATGTGCAGAGTTGAATTCCACCGGGTAGGCACATCGCATTTTAGCCGGTGAAGTGGCAGGCCCAACGACTTCTGTAGAGATGTAAGTCGCTGAGCTGCGGGATGCGAACGGCGGAAGTGAGCACACAGCGACCGTGCCCTCTGCAGAAGGCCATCTAGTCTGGGATAGTGGGCTAAAAATTGCTGGACAACCAGGTTCAACACGTGAGCCATACAAGGCACGTGTGTGACATTGCCCCAGCGAAGGGCTGCACCCAGGTTTGCAGCATTGTCGCACACGGCCTTCCCTGGTTTCAGGTCCAGTGGAGACAACCATTCATGAAATTGGTTCTCCAGAGCTGACCACAACTCCTCAGCTGTGTGACTCACATTTCCCAGACATTTCAATGTAAAAACCGCCTGATGACGTTGAGCCCTACTGCCAGCATAGTAAGGAGGTGTGCAGGATCCCTTCTGCGCAGTTAGAAAGCTTGTGGCATGACCAGACAGGCTTTGGGTGCAGGTGGAAGACCGAGAGGAGGTTGAGGAGGCAGAAGCAGTGGAGGAACTTTGACATAAAGAGGATTGACGCACAACTCGTGGGGAGGGCAAGACTTGGACAGCAGCCCCTTGTCCTGCTGTCACCATAGTTACCCAGTGCCCAGTCAGCGACATGTAACGCCCCTGTCCATGCCTACTCGTCCAAGTGTCTGTGGTGAAATGCACCCTGTCACACACAGAGTTTCTCAAAGAAGCGGTGATGTTGTGTGCGACATGCTGGTGGAGCGCAGGCACACCTTTCTTTGAGAAGTAGTGCCGACTGGGCATCTGGTACTGGGGCACTGCGACGGACATAAGGTCTCGAAAATCCTCTGTGTCCACCAGGCTGATAGGCAGCATTTCTGTAGCCAAGAGCTTGCAGATGGTGAAATTCAACCTCTTAGCTTTCTCATGGCTAGGAGGAAATGGTCTTTTACTTGTCCACATCTGAGGGACCGAGGGCTGGCTATTGTGCTTAGATGGGGTTGATAAGGGTGTCCCCGGCAAACTGCCGGACTGTGAGGAAGATGCAGGCGGACATGTTAGGTTGCCTTGATCCAAAGGTGGTGCTATCGATGTCGGACAGCGCTCAACACCAGCTGGTGTTCCCACCTCCAAAGAAAATGATGACCTGCCAATCACGCTGGCTGTTGCGGGTAAAGAGGTGGCAGGTCTGCGCCCCAAAACAGGTGTGACTGCTGTCCCCCCAGTCACAGAGGATGAAGAGGCCGCGGATGCACAAGATATGGCAGACGGTGGTTGGCCCGGCCGGCTAGGCCGCATTGTAGCACACTGAGCTTCCCACTGCAACTTATGCTTCATGTCCATGTGCCGGTTCATGCATGAAGTACTCAAACTATGTATTTTTTGGCCTCTACTTAGCTTTTGCTGACAAATGTTACAGATAACACAAGTTGGGTCATTGTTATCGATCTGAAAAAATGCCCAGGCTATGCAATGCTTAGCACCCATGCGACCTGAAGAGCCACCACGACTTGTGGTGAGAGGCAGAGTTGTGTTTGAGGATGCAGTTGTTGACGTGCTTCCAGTACTACGTCTCTGTCCAGGAAGGCGCAACCTGACCTCGTCGTCACTAGCATCTTCCTCCACCTCCTCTGCTGACCTCATCTCTTGGCTGACTGTGGGTTGACAGTAAGTGGGATCTCCAACCTCATCATCATCACCCTGTGTGTTATCACACCCGTCGTCCTCAGAGCCAACCTGTTCCTGCCCTGACAAAAAACTAAAGTTGTCGCTCCAATCAGGTATTTGAGTCTTATCATCGTCTTCCTCATTGTCTCCACCAACAGGAGTTACAGTTTGGGAATGAGGGTCTACATTATGGTCAGAACCTTCTGCGTCTGGTCCTGGATCCGACTCATAAAGATTCTGGGCATCAGTGCAGATCATTTCCTCGTCTGGATTCACAGAAGCACTGGAGTCGACCTCTGATTCCCAGGCTATAGTATGAGTAAACAGCTCTGCAGACTCAACCATCTGTTCTACCTCATACTCAGACGGGCAGCTGGAGATTTGGGAGCTGTGAGGAAGCAAGTGCGATTTGGGTGACACCTTTGAGGACTGGAGTATTTGTGATGTTGAAGTTGATGTAGAGGAGAGCCCACTTAAAGGAGCACTTGATATCCGTTGAAGCACCTGCTGTTTTTGTGCCTCATCTGGAATTTGTAGCGATTGGCGTGGCCGTAAGAAAGGGATCTTATCACATTGTCCGCTAAAAGAAGTAGACATTTTAGTTTGGCTGGAAGATGGTCTTTCTTCTGCAGATGTTACTGTTGCTTTAACACCTACCCCACGGACACAACCTTTTTTCCCCTTCCCAACACGCCTATTCCCCTTTCCACCAGCAGCAGGCCTTTTTCCACTCATTTTGGTGGTTAACTAATTCACAACTCTGGAGTTGTTTGCACAAAAAAACAATGGATGGTAACCGAGCAGAGCTGAGTGGCCAAACTGTGGTATTAGGCCAAAACTATTTGCAACCTGATGGAGGTCAGTATAGATGGACTAATACAACAAGTCCCACACACAGCTAGAAGCCCAATATTTTTTCAGAGGTAGATGCAGAATAAAATATATTCAGTTTGCAACCTGATGGAGGTCAGTATAGATGGACTAATACAACAAGTCCCACACACAGCTAGAAGCCCAATATTTTTTCAGAGGTAGATGCAGAAAAAAATATATTCAGTTTGCAACCTGATGGAGGTCAGTATAGATGGACTAATACAACAAGTCCCACACACAGCTAGAAGCCCAAATATTTTTTCAGAGGTACTGTAGATGCAGATAAAAATTAGTTTTAATTTGCAACCTGATGGAGGTCAGTATAGATGGACTAATACAACAAGTCCCACACACAGCTAGAAGCCCAAATATTTTTTCAGAGGTACTGTAGATGCAGATAAAAATTAGTTTTAATTTGCAACCTGATGGAGGTCAGTATAGATGGACTAATAGAGAAAGTCCGACACACTGCTAGAAGGCCAAATATTTTTTCAGAGCTAGATGCAGAAAAAAATTATATTCAGTTTGCAACCTGATGGAGGTCAGTATAGATGGATTAATAGAACAAGACCCACACACAGCTAGAAGCCCAATATTTGTTCAGAGGTAGATGCAGAAAAAAATATATTCAGTTTGCAACCTGATGGAGGTCAGTATAGATGGACTAATACAACAAGTCCCACACACAGCTAGAAGCCCAATATTTTTTCAGAGGTAGATGCAGAAAAAAATATATTCAGTTTGCAACCTGATGGAGGTCAGTATAGATGGACTAATACAACAAGTCCCACACACAGCTAGAAGCCCAAATATTTTTTCAGAGGTAGATGCAGAAAAAAATATATTCAGTTTGCAACCTGATGGAGGTCAGTATAGATGGACTAATACAACAAGTCCCACACACAGCTAGAAGCCCAAATATTTTTTCAGAGGTACTTTAGATGCAGATAAAAATTATTTTTAATTTGCAACCTGATGGAGGTCAGTATAGATGGACTAATACAACAAGTCCCACACACAGCTAGAAGCCCAAATATTTTTTCAGAGGTACTGTAGATGCAGATAAAAATTAGTTTTAATTTTCAAACTGATGGAGGTCAGTATAGATGGACTAATAGAATGATGCTATGCCCAAAAGATTTTACTTCACTAGGTGCAGTAAAAAAATTGGTATTCTATACACAGGTGGTATATCTTGCAACACAGATAGGCTACTCCACTGACTAACACACTCTGCAATAGGCCAAAAAGGATTAGCTTTGCTAGATTCAGCCAAATGCTGTGAAAAAAACTTGCACAGCACTGGCACAGACCTGCCTGGCAAAAACTGATAGGAACTGATGTAACCTAGTCCTGAAAAGGACTCCAATTACAATTAGTCTTTACTCCCACAACCTATCTATTTAAGAGCACAGACCTTCCTGATAAAAGTCGTAGGAAATGCTGTAACCTAGTCCTTAAAAGGACTGCAATCACAACTATTCCCTACTCCCAAGCTATCTGTATATTTGTGCGAAAATTGGCTTGAAATTAACAAGGTATAGCGCACACAGCAACAGCGGTGCCGTCTAACACGCAGCTGCAGCAGTGAGAAAATGGTGGCGACGGGGAAAATGGCTTGGTCTTATAGGGCAAGGACATGTGACATACACTGCCAATGACACATGCCCTTGCTTGTGTGAAAAAAAGCACTTCGCTCCGTGTGTGCGCTGCTGATAGGCTGACAGATTGCACCTCCCCACTGCAAATGCGGGAAAGAGAAAAAAAAATGGAGATTTTCATTGTTCCTGCAGAGGTCCATCCCCTGCCCCTCCCCCCACCCCGCTGTACACTCAAACTGCGTATTAACATTAATTTTCATCATTACTGAGAAAAAATCCAGTTATGATTTTGGTGCACGAACAGTTATCGAACATAACCTCGAACAGCCGAATTTTTATCAAATTGTTCGTGTTCGCCGAACGGCTCGAACACCGCCCAAAACAGCTCGAATTTGAGATTGGCGAACAGTTCGAGTAGAACAACGCTCATCTCTAGTTATCAGCAGAGTCTTTAAAAAAATTCCAGACTCTGGAAGACCTACCGGTTGTTCTGGCAATGTCCCTCGTGTTGGTGTTACGGAGAACAGTTGCCCGCCTTCTGTCTGCGGCCACCACACTGCTTCTTCCTGCCTCTTGGGGTTCTCTGCCTCCATCCCCCTGTGTGCTGCTGGCCTTGCTCTGCATGTCCTCCTGCCACATTGGGTCAGTTACTAGATCATCCATCACCTCCTCCTCTTCCACTTGCGCACCACAGTCCTCCTCCTCATTTCGTGGCAATTGCGTTTTGTCATCGTCCACCTCTTGTGACAAATTGCCAGCGTCGCCTTCCTGTGGCCGTGGCTGTTCAAATATTTGGCCATCGCTACATGAGATCTTCTCTTCCACCACTTCAAGCGGAGCAGGCGAGGGGCACAAATATGGAAATGGACCGTGTGGAAGACAGACCGGAGGTGGTGGTGCCCAGGTAACTGGAAGTATTATCTGCTATCCAATTAATAACCTGTTCACACTGATCAGTTCGCAATAATGGTGCTGTTGTGTGCTTCCCTAGTAATTTGGTCAAGAACTGGGAGCGAGAAGATGTGGCTGTTGGTTGTGGCACATTTTCACCTTGGCCACGGCCCCGTCCTCTGCACGCACCATCACCAGAACGTCCAGTTCCACGTCCCTTGCCACGCGCCTTGCCCATTGTAAATGAAGTAAAATAGCTTACACTCGCACTATCAATGGCAAAAGGGTAATAAAAAGTAGATTTGAACCGTGGAAGAGGAAAACCACAGTTCTAGTTATCTGGCCTACACCAGACTCTTTTAAACAGATATATTTGTGTCCGAACAGTTAGCGAGACACTCAAAATGTTTTTTTTATGCAAAAAGGTGGATTACACCCAGATTTGAACCGTGGGAGAGGAAAACCACAGTTCTAGTTATTTGGCCTACACCAGACTCTTTTAAACAGATATATTTGTGTCTGAACAGTCAGCGAGACACTAAAAATGTTTTTTTTTTATGCAAAAAAGGCAAAAAAGTGGATAATACAGAGATTTGAACCGTGGAACTGCAAAATCACAGTTCTAGTTCTCTGACCTACACCAGACTCTTTTAAACAGATATATTTGTGTCTGAACAGTCAGCGAGACACTCAAAATGTTTTTTTTTATACAAAAAAGTGGATAACACAGAGATTTGAACCGTGGAACTGCAAAACAACAGTTCTAGTTATCTGGCCTACACCAGACTCTTTTAAACAGATATATTTGTGTCTGAACACTCACAGACACACTCAAATTTTTTTTGGGGGGAGGGAAATACCAAAGGTTAATAGGACGGGTATTTGTACAATCTGACTGAGGGAAAAAAAAAAAAAAAAAGAGGATTTTGATGAAAAAAAAAGGATTTTTCCTGGCCCCTGAGACCTGGGGCTAAGTCTAGCAATTTGAGCAGCGGTAGCACACAGGACTGTAATGCAGTGTTTGTTGGTATAACCACTGCGTCTCCTATACAGCCTGCCTCCCTGCCTGATATCTGGGATGGATATTAGTCCTGAGAAGGACTGCTTGTTTGATTTGGCAGGCTTTAGAGACCCTACACTACCTATTTCGCACTATATATCTCTCCCTAACTCAGCAGCACTGACCCTACATTGTCTGATCCCGGGTGACTGTGCCCAATATGGCGGCGCCCGGTTTTAAATACTCGAGGTGACGCTGTGCGGCCAGCCAATCACCGTAATGCCCACAACCAACATGGCTGCGGCATTACAGTGACTGGCTGGCAATCCCTCCATGTTCATTGGCTCTGTAAAGAGCACCAAACGTGCAGAACGGAGGCCCGACCTCCCACCCGAGTAACCTGAAAATGCTCGGTGCTCGCCGAACATCCCGAGTAGTGAGATGCTCGGGCGAGTACCGAGCAGTGTCGAGCATGCTCGCTCAACACTAATTTTTACTTATTATTCTCCTGGTGGTCTTAATTTATTTGTAGGTTGATAATTAATAACTCTAAAATGTAAAGCGAAAAATGAGCATCAATAAACAATATTATATTTATTATGTTAATATCTATTATCCCTAAAAGTTTATGTTGTTCTAGCAGTTAACACCTAGCCATTTATTGTTATAATACAGTGGCTTGTGAAAGTACTTACCCCCTTGGCTTTTTACCTATATAGCTACATTACAACCTGTGTTTAAATATTTTTGGAATTTGATTTGTGTTCTGCACATTGAATCGCATATTATCCATGTGTGCAAATGTGCTCTTGAGGATATTATGCGATTCAATGCAAGTCAATGGCGGCAATTACGCTGCGTGTCCACAAAATTAATGGACATGCTGCGTATTTTTCCGCGATGATAATCCACAGTGGAAATTTCCGCAGCATGTGCACAGCTGAAATTCAGCAGCAAAAACGCTTGAAAAAACGCATAGTGGGCACGCAGCCTAACAGTGTCTTTCAAGATGTGCAAGCTGCCCTTGACTTAGGCACTAATGCAACCTCATACCATCAGAGATGCAGGCTTTTGAACTGTGTGCTGATAACAATGCTTGTTCATCTTCTCTTGAGTCTACAGAACATGCCATTTAAGGTATTCAAAAATAATTTCAAATTATGAACAGTTTTCCAATTCCAATTTGCCTCAGTTCATTTTACATGAGCTTTGGTCCAGAGAAGATGGCAACATTTCTAGTTTGTTGACATATGGCTTCTTCCTTGAATTTGTGGATTGCATGATAAACTATATTTATAGACAAAGATTTCCAGAAGTATTCCTGAGCCCAGGCACTGATTTGCACATCTGAATCTTAGGAGCAAAATGGGAAAATCCAGCATTCGCAAGAAATAAAGTAAGTATATTAAAACATTATTTTATCAGCAACATATTTAAAAAAAGGGAAAAATGAAAAATCTAAATATAAAAAGATAATAAAAGGTCTATGCATTACGAGCATAACCCCTCTGACTCCTAAGAGTGATTATGCTGGAAACGCGTAGACCCGTGTCATTTTATTATATTTGTATGTTTTGATTTTTAATTTTTTCCCTATTTTTAATTATGTTGCTAATAAAATAATGTTTTAATATACTTACTTAATTTTTTGCGGATGCTGGATTTTTCCATTTTGCGGCTATATCTATACCCAGAAGTCGGTCTGGAGCCTCCATGCACCGCACCTCGATTCAAGGCATTTTTCAACAGTTGGTGAGCCGATATACAACTTTTCTATTTTTTGTTATAACTGAATCATGCCTGTTTTTGAAGCAGTGCCATCTGAGAACCAATAGATCACAAGAATCATCCAATATTAACTGTTGGACTTGTCCACATGGATTTCTCCAGAATCTCTGATTCTTTTGATGGTATTTTGTACTGTAGATGGTGTGATGTTCAAAGTCTTTGCAATTTTCCATTTAGGAACATTTTTCTGATATTGTTCCTCAATTTTTAGATACAGTTGTTCACAGATTGGGCAACATCTGAGCATCTTTCCTTCTGAGAGACTCTGCCTGTCTAACATTCTCTATTTATACACAGTCATGTGACTTAGTTGAAATTAACTCTCCAGCAGTATTTTATAAATACCATTCACTTTTCCAACCTTTTGTTAAATCTGTCCCAACTTTTTTGAGATGCGTTGTTGCCTTGCCTTAAATTTCCAAATGAGTTAGTTTTTTCAAATAAAATTAAAAAATGTCTAACTTTAAACTTCTGATATGTTTTCTATGTTCTGTTATGAATAAAATATAGCTATTAGAGATTTTAAAATCATTGCAACTATTTTATTTACATTTTACACAGTGTCACAATGTTTTTGAAATTGCTGTTGTATGTGTTTGATTGTTCTTCCTATGTTCACCTAAGCGGGCACGACTTTTGTTTTCCAGGTGTGTGTGGCCAATTTATCAGTTCTGACTTTTTAAAAAGTCACTAAATATACTAAAACCACCCCACTTCCCCCGAATAATTTTATGTATCAGTGAAATTTTGTAGCAAATCTTGAAAATATGCAACTTTTTGACCTACAAAGGCGCAACTGGGTAAAAGACAAAATAAAGGACATCTTTGATTTTGCACAAATTCCATGAACCACTTGCTCTATTTTGAACAATTTGGTGCAAAAATAGTCAATGAATACCACAAGCCAAAGAAAGAAAAGTGATTTTAAAAAAACACTAAACGATGAATTGAGTCTTGGTCTTTTTTTCTGTAGATATTAATTTGATGCAAAAAGATTACCATCACAATGCGTTTCACAGCAGTGATAATTCATTATGATAGGAAACAATCTTACCAAAGCTCTACAATGAATACATTTAAGCTTATTATTCTAAACCATTGTTAGATTAGCTAATTAAAGAAATAATTTGCAAAGAAAGAAGTCTTAATTGTTATCATGCACTGTTTCAGCTTTACTACTGCTCAAGAAAATGTAGGTTTAAGGTTAATCACTTTGATCTCAGACCATTTTTTTCAACATAATTCTATGGTCTTCAATGCATCAAACATTTCCATTAGACATTCACCATCTTTGATACATTTTTGTGAATACTACATTTATTTAGTTTACTAGTAGAGATGAGCGGTGTTTGAATCGAACTGTTCGCCAATCTCAAATTCGAGTTGTTTTGGGCGGTGTTCGAGCCGTTCGGCTAACACGAACAATTTGAAAAAAATTCGGCTGTTCGAGATTATGTTCGATAACTGTTCGTGCACCAAAATCATAACTGGATTTTTTCTCAGTAATGATGAAAATTAATGTTAATACGCAGTTTGAGTGTACAGCGGGGCGGGGGGAGGGGCAGGGGATGGATCTCTGCATAATCCCCATTTTTTTTTCTCTTTCCCGCATTTACAGTGGGGAGGTGCAATCTGTCAGCCTATCAGCAGCGCACACACGGAGCGAACTGCTTTTTTTCACACAAGCAAGTGCAAGTGTCATTGGCAGTGTATGTCACATGTCCTTGCCCTATAAGACCCAGCCATTTTCCACATAGCCACCATTTTCTCACTGCTGCAGCTGCGTGGTAGAGGGCACCTCTGTTGCTGTGTGCGCTATACTTTGAGTGTTAATTTCAAGACAATTTTCGCACAAATCTACAGATAGCTTGGGAGTAGGGAATAGTTGTGATTGCAGTCCTTTTGAGGACTAGGTTACATCATTTCCTACGACTTTTATCAGGCAGGTCTGTGCTATTAAATTGATAGGTTGGGAGTAAAGACTAATTGTAATTGCAGTCCTTTTGAGGGCTAAGTTACATCAGTTCCTATCACTTTTTGCCAGGCAGGTCTGTGCCAGTGCTGTGCAAGTTTTTTTCACAGCATTTGGCTAAATCTAGCTAAGCAAATCCTTTTTGGCCTCTTGCAGTGTGTGTTAGTCAGTGGAGTAGCCTATCTGTGTTGCAAGCTACACCACCTGTGTATAGAATACAAATTTTTTTACTTCACCTAGCCAAGTAAAACCGTTTGGGCATAGCATCATTCTATTTGTCCATCTGTAGCAGTGTGTGGGAATTGTTGTATTAGTCCATCTATACTAACCTCCACCAGGTTGAAAATTCAAAATAATTTTTATCTGCATCTAGCTCTGAAAAAATATTTGGGCTTGTAGCAGTGTGTGGGACTTGTTCTATTAGTCCATCTATACTAACCTCCACCAGGTTGCAAATTCAAAATAATTTTTATCTGCATCTAGCTCTGAAAAAATATTTGGGCTTGTAGCAGTATGTGGGACTTGTTCTATTAGTCCATCTATACTAACCTCCACCAGGTTGCAAATTTAAAATAATTTTTATCTGCATCTAGCTCTGAAAAAATATTTGGGCTTGTAGCAGTGTGTGGGACTTGTTCTATTAGTCCATCTATACTAACCTCCACCACCTGTGTATGTAATAAAATTGTTTTACTGCATCTAACCCAGCCAATACTTTTAGGCTAATACCACAGTTTGGCCACTCATCTCTGCTCGGTTCCCATCCATTGTCTTTTGTGCAAACAACTCCAGAGTTGTCAATTAGTTAACCACCAAAATGAGTGGAAAAAGGCCTGCTGCTGGTGGAAAGGGGAATAGGCGTGTTGGGAACGGAAAAAAAGGTTGTGTCCGTGGGGTAGGTGTTAAAGCAACAGTAACTTCTGCAGAGGAAAGACTATCTTCCAGCCAAACTAAGATGTCTACTTCTTTTAGCGGACAATGTGTTAAGATCCCTCTTACGGCCACGCCAATCGCTACAAATTCCAGATGAGGCACAAAAACAGCAGGTGCTTCAACGGATATCAAGTGCTCCTTTAAGTGGGCGCTCCTCCACCTCAACTTCAACATCACAAATACTCCAGTCCTCAGAGGTGTCACCCCAATCGCACTTGCTTCCTCAAAGCTCCCAAGTCTCCAGCTGCCCGTCTGAGTATGGGGTAGAACAGATGGTTGAGTCTGCAGAGCTGTTTACTCATACTATAGCCTGGGAATCACAGGTTGGCTCCAGAGCTTCGGTGAATCCAGACGAGTAAATGATCTGAACTGATGCCCAGAATCTTTATGAGTCAGATCCAGGAACAGACGCAGAAGGTTCTGACCATAATGTAGACCCTCGTTCCCAAACTGTAACTCCTGTTGGTGGAGACAATGAGGAAGACGATGATGAGACTCAAATACCTGACTGGAGCGTCAACTTGAGTTTTTTGTCAGGGCAGGAAGAGGTTGGCTCTGAGGACGACGGGTGTGATAACACAGAGGGTGATGATGACGAGATTGGAGATCCCACTTACTGTCAACCCACAGTCAGCCAGTCGATGAGGTCAGCAGAGGAGGTGGAGGAGGATGCTAGTGACGACGAGGTCAGGTTGTGCCTTCCTGGACAGAGACATAGTATTGGAATCACGTCAACAACTGCATCCTCAAACACAACTCTGCCTCTGACCACAAGTCGTGGTGGCTCTTCAAGTTGCATGGGTGCTAAGCCTTGCGTAGCCTGTGCATTTTTTCAGATCGATAAGGATGACCCAACTTGTGCTATCTGTAACATTTGTCAGCAAAAGCTAACTAGAGGCCAAAAAATGCATAGTTTGAGTACTTCATGCATGAATCGGCACATGGATATGAAGCATAAGTTGCAGTGGGAAGCTCACTGTTCTATGATGCGGCCTAGCCAGCCGGGCCAACCACCGTCTGCCACATCTTGTGCATCCACGGCCTCTTCATCCTCTGTGACAGGGGGGACAGCAGTCACACCTGTTTTGGGACGCAGACCTGCCACCTCTTTACCCGCAAGAGCCAGCGTGATTGGCACGTCATCATTTTCTTTGTAGGTGGAAACACCAGCTGGTGTACAGTGCTGTCCGACATCAATAGCACCACCTTTGGATCAAGGCAACCTAACATGTCCGCCTGCATCTTCCTCACAGACCAGCAGTTTGCCGGGGACACCCTTCTCAACCCCGTCTAAGCACAACAGCCAGCCCTCGGTCCCTCAGATGTGGACAAGTAAAAGACCATTTCCTCCTAGCCATGAGAAAGCTAAGAGGTTGAATTTCACCATCTGCAAGCCCTTGGCTACAGAAATGCTGCCTTTCCGCGCGGTGGACACAGAGAATTTTCGAGACCTTATGTCTGTCGCAGTGCCCCAGTACCAGATGCCCAGTCAGCACTACTTCTCAAAGAAAGGTGTGCCTGCGCTCCACCAGCATGTCACACATAACATCACTGCTTCTTTGAGAAACTCTGTGTGTGACAGGGTGCATTTCACCACAGACACTTGGACGAGTAGGCATGGACAGGGGCGTTACATGTCGCTGACTGGGCACTGGGTAACTATGGTAACAGCAGGACAAGGGGCTGCTGTCCAAGTCTTGCCATCCCCACGAGTTGTGCGTCAATCCTCTTTATCTCAAAGTTCCTCCACTGCTTCTGCCTCCTCAACCTCCTCTCGGTCCTCCACCTGCACCCAAAGCCTGTCTGGTCATGCCACAAGCTTTCTAACTGCGCAGAAGGGGTCCTGCACACCTCCTTACTATGCTGGCAGCAGGGCTCAACATCATCAGGTGGTTTTTACTTTGAAATGTCTGGGAAATGTGAGTCACACAGCTGAGGATATGTGGTCAGCTCTGGAGAACCAGTTTCATGAATGGTTGTCTCCACTGGACCTGAAACCAGGGAAGACCGTGTGCGACAATGCTGCAAACCTGGGTGCGGCCCTTCGCCAGGGCAATGTCACACACGTGCCTTGTATGGCTCACGTGTTGAACCTACACCAGACTCTTTTAAACAGATATATTTGTGTCTGAACAGTCAGCGAGACACTAAAAATGTTTTTTTTTTATGCAAAAAAGTGGATAATACAGAGATTTGAACCGTGGAACTGCAAAATCACAGTTCTAGTTCTCTGACCTACACCAGACTCTTTTAAACAGATATATTTGTGTCTGAACAGTCAGCGAGACACTCAAAATGTTTTTTTTTATACAAAAAAGTGGATAACACAGAGATTTGAACCGTGGAACTGCAAAACAACAGTTCTAGTTATCTGGCCTACACCAGACTCTTTTAAACAGATATATTTGTGTCTGAACAGTCAGCGAGACACTAAAAATGTTTTTTTTTTATGCAAAAAAGTGGATAATACAGAGATTTGAACCGTGGAACTGCAAAATCACAGTTCTAGTTCTCTGACCTACACCAGACTCTTTTAAACAGATATATTTGTGTCTGAACAGTCAGCGAGACACTCAAAATGTTTTTTTTTATACAAAAAAGTGGATAACACAAAGATTTGAACCGTGGAACTGCAAAACAACAGTTCTAGTTATCTGGCCTACACCAGACTCTTTTAAACAGATATATTTGTGTCTGAACACTCACAGACACACTCAAATTTTTTTTGGGGGGAGGGAAATACCAAAGGTTAATAGGACGGGTATTTGTACAATCTGACTGAGGGAAAAAAAAAAAAAAAAAGAGGATTTTGATGAAAAAAAAAGGATTTTTCCTGGCCCCTGAGACCTGGGGCTAAGTCTAGCAATTTGAGCAGCGGTAGCACACAGGACTGTAATGCAGTGTTTGTTGGTATAACCACTGCGTCTCCTATACAGCCTGCCTCCCTGCCTGATATCTGGGATGGATATTAGTCCTGAGAAGGACTGCTTGTTTGATTTGGCAGGCTTTAGAGACCCTACACTACCTATTTCGCACTATATATCTCTCCCTAACTCAGCAGCACTGACCCTACATTGTCTGATCCCGGGTGACTGTGCCCAATATGGCGGCGCCCGGTTTTAAATACTCGAGGTGACGCTGTGCGGCCAGCCAATCACCGTAATGCCCACAACCAACATGGCTGCGGCATTACAGTGACTGGCTGGCAATCCTTCCATGTTCATTGGCTCTGTAAAGAGCACCAAACGTGCAGAACGGAGGCCCGACCTCCCGCCCGAGTAACTTGAAAATGCTCGGTGCTCGCCGAACATCCCGAGTAGTGAGATGCTCGGGCGAGTACCGAGCAGTGTCGAGCATGCTCGCTCAACACTAATTTTTACTTATTATTCTCCTGGTGGTCTTAATTTATTTGTAGGTTGATAATTAATAACTCTAAAATGTAAAGCGAAAAATGAGCATCAATAAACAATATTATATTTATTATGTTAATATCTATTATCCCTAAAAGTTTATGTTGTTCTAGCAGTTAACACCTAGCCATTTATTGTTATAATACAGTGGCTTGTGAAAGTACTTACCCCCTTGGCTTTTTACCTATATAGCTACATTACAACCTGTGTTTAAATATTTTTGGAATTTGATTTGTGTTCTGCACATTGAATCGCATATTATCCATGTGTGCAAATGTGCTCTTGAGGATATTATGCGATTCAATGCAAGTCAATGGCGGCAATTACGCTGCGTGTCCACAAAATTAATGGACATGCTGCGTATTTTTCCGCGATGATAATCCACAGTGGAAATTTCCGCAGCATGTGCACAGCTGAAATTCAGCAGCAAAAACGCTTGAAAAAACGCATAGTGGGCACGCAGCCTAACAGTGTCTTTCAAGATGTGCAAGCTGCCCTTGACTTAGGCACTAATGCAACCTCATACCATCAGAGATGCAGGCTTTTGAACTGTGTGCTGATAACAATGCTTGTTCATCTTCTCTTGAGTCTACAGAACATGCCATTTAAGGTATTCAAAAATAATTTCAAATTATGAACAGTTTTCCAATTCCAATTTGCCTCAGTTCATTTTACATGAGCTTTGGTCCAGAGAAGATGGCAACATTTCTAGTTTGTTGACATATGGCTTCTTCCTTGAATTTGTGGATTGCATGATAAACTATATTTATAGACAAAGATTTCCAGAAGTATTCCTGAGCCCAGGCACTGATTTGCACATCTGAATCTTAGGAGCAAAATGGGAAAATCCAGCATTCGCAAGAAATAAAGTAAGTATATTAAAACATTATTTTATCAGCAACATATTTAAAAAAAGGGAAAAATGAAAAATCTAAATATAAAAAGATAATAAAAGGTCTATGCATTACGAGCATAACCCCTCTGACTCCTAAGAGTGATTATGCTGGAAACGCGTAGACCCGTGTCATTTTATTATATTTGTATGTTTTGATTTTTAATTTTTTCCCTATTTTTAATTATGTTGCTAATAAAATAATGTTTTAATATACTTACTTAATTTTTTGCGGATGCTGGATTTTTCCATTTTGCGGCTATATCTATACCCAGAAGTCGGTCTGGAGCCTCCATGCACCGCACCTCGATTCAAGGCATTTTTCAACAGTTGGTGAGCCGATATACAACTTTTCTATTTTTTGTTATAACTGAATCATGCCTGTTTTTGAAGCAGTGCCATCTGAGAACCAATAGATCACAAGAATCATCCAATATTAACTGTTGGACTTGTCCACATGGATTTCTCCAGAATCTCTGATTCTTTTGATGGTATTTTGTACTGTAGATGGTGTGATGTTCAAAGTCTTTGCAATTTTCCATTTAGGAACATTTTTCTGATATTGTTCCTCAATTTTTAGATACAGTTGTTCACAGATTGGGCAACATCTGAGCATCTTTCCTTCTGAGAGACTCTGCCTGTCTAACATTCTCTATTTATACACAGTCATGTGACTTAGTTGAAATTAACTCTCCAGCAGTATTTTATAAATACCATTCACTTTTCCAACCTTTTGTTAAATCTGTCCCAACTTTTTTGAGATGCGTTGTTGCCTTGCCTTAAATTTCCAAATGAGTTAGTTTTTTCAAATAAAATTAAAAAATGTCTAACTTTAAACTTCTGATATGTTTTCTATGTTCTGTTATGAATAAAATATAGCTATTAGAGATTTTAAAATCATTGCAACTATTTTATTTACATTTTACACAGTGTCACAATGTTTTTGAAATTGCTGTTGTATGTGTTTGATTGTTCTTCCTATGTTCACCTAAGCGGGCACGACTTTTGTTTTCCAGGTGTGTGTGGCCAATTTATCAGTTCTGACTTTTTAAAAAGTCACTAAATATACTAAAACCACCCCACTTCCCCCGAATAATTTTATGTATCAGTGAAATTTTGTAGCAAATCTTGAAAATATGCAACTTTTTGACCTACAAAGGCGCAACTGGGTAAAAGACAAAATAAAGGACATCTTTGATTTTGCACAAATTCCATGAACCACTTGCTCTATTTTGAACAATTTGGTGCAAAAATAGTCAATGAATACCACAAGCCAAAGAAAGAAAAGTGATTTTAAAAAAACACTAAACGATGAATTGAGTCTTGGTCTTTTTTTCTGTAGATATTAATTTGATGCAAAAAGATTACCATCACAATGCGTTTCACAGCAGTGATAATTCATTATGATAGGAAACAATCTTACCAAAGCTCTACAATGAATACATTTAAGCTTATTATTCTAAACCATTGTTAGATTAGCTAATTAAAGAAATAATTTGCAAAGAAAGAAGTCTTAATTGTTATCATGCACTGTTTCAGCTTTACTACTGCTCAAGAAAATGTAGGTTTAAGGTTAATCACTTTGATCTCAGACCATTTTTTTCAACATAATTCTATGGTCTTCAATGCATCAAACATTTCCATTAGACATTCACCATCTTTGATACATTTTTGTGAATACTACATTTATTTAGTTTACTAGTAGAGATGAGCGGTGTTTGAATCGAACTGTTCGCCAATCTCAAATTCGAGTTGTTTTGGGCGGTGTTCGAGCCGTTCGGCTAACACGAACAATTTGAAAAAAATTCGGCTGTTCGAGATTATGTTCGATAACTGTTCGTGCACCAAAATCATAACTGGATTTTTTCTCAGTAATGATGAAAATTAATGTTAATACGCAGTTTGAGTGTACAGCGGGGCGGGGGGAGGGGCAGGGGATGGATCTCTGCATAATCTCCATTTTTTTTTCTCTTTCCCGCATTTACAGTGGGGAGGTGCAATCTGTCAGCCTATCAGCAGCGCACACACGGAGCGAACTGCTTTTTTTCACACAAGCAAGTGCAAGTGTCATTGGCAGTGTATGTCACATGTCCTTGCCCTATAAGACCCAGCCATTTTCCACATAGCCACCATTTTCTCACTGCTGCAGCTGCGTGGTAGAGGGCACCTCTGTTGCTGTGTGCGCTATACTTTGAGTGTTAATTTCAAGACAATTTTCGCACAAATCTACAGATAGCTTGGGAGTAGGGAATAGTTGTGATTGCAGTCCTTTTGAGGACTAGGTTACATCATTTCCTACGACTTTTATCAGGCAGGTCTGTTCTATTAAATTGATAGGTTGGGAGTAAAGACTAATTGTAATTGCAGTCCTTTTGAGGGCTAAGTTACATCAGTTCCTATCACTTTTTGCCAGGCAGGTCTGTGCCAGTGCTGTGCAAGTTTTTTTCACAGCATTTGGCTAAATCTAGCTAAGCAAATCCTTTTTGGCCTCTTGCAGTGTGTGTTAGTCAGTGGAGTAGCCTATCTGTGTTGCAAGCTACACCACCTGTGCATAGAATACAAATTTTTTTACTTCACCTAGCCAAGTAAAACCGTTTGGGCATAGCATCATTCTATTTGTCCATCTATGCTAACCTCCACCAGGTTGCAAATTCAAAATAATTTTTATCTGCATCTAGCTCTGAAAAATATTTGGGCTTGTAGCAGTGTGTGGGACTTGTTCTATTAGTCCATCTATACTAACCTCCACCAGGTTGCAAATTCAAAATAATTATTATCTGCATCTAGCTCTGAAAAAATATTTGGGCTTGTAGCAGTGTGTGGGACATGTTCTATTAGTCCATCTATACTAACCAACACCAGGCTGCAAATTCAAAATAATTTTTATCTGCATCTAGCTCTGAAAAAATATTTGGGCTTCTAGCAGTGTATGGGACTTGTTCTATTAGTCCATCTATAACTAACCTCCACCAGGTTGCAAATTCAAAATAATTTTTATCTGCTTCTAGCTCTGAAAAAATATTTGGGCTTGTAGCAGTGTGTGGGAATTGTTGTATTAGTCCATCTATACTAACCTCCACCAGGTTGAAAATTCAAAATAATTTTTATCTGCATCTAGCTCTGAAAAAATATTTGGGCTTGTAGCAGTGTGTGGGACTTGTTCTATTAGTCCATCTATACTAACCCCCACCAGGTTGCAAATTCAAAATAATTTTTATCTGCATCTAGCTCTGAAAAAATATTTGGGCTTGTAGCAGTATGTGGGACTTGTTCTATTAGTCCATCTATACTAACCTCCACCAGGTTGCAAATTTAAAATAATTTTTATCTGCATCTAGCTCTGAAAAAATATTTGGGCTTGTAGCAGTGTGTGGGACTTGTTCTATTAGTCCATCTATACTAACCTCCACCACCTGTGTATGTAATAAAATTGTTTTACTGCATCTAACCCAGCCAATACTTTTGGGCTAATACCACAGTTTGGCCACTCATCTCTGCTCGGTTCCCATCCATTGTCTTTTGTGCAAACAACTCCAGAGTTGTCAATTAGTTAACCACCAAAATGAGTGGAAAAAGGCCTGCTGCTGGTGGAAAGGGGAATAGGCGTGTTGGGAAGGGAAAAAAAGGTTGTGTCCGTGGGGTAGGTGTTAAAGCAACAGTAACTTCTGCAGAGGAAAGACTATCTTCCAGCCAAACTAAGATGTCTAATTCTTTTAGCGGACAATGTGTTAAGATCCCTCTTACGGCCACGCCAATCGCTACAAATTCCAGATGAGGCACAAAAACAGCAGGTGCTTCAACGGATATCAAGTGCTCCTTTAAGTGGGCGCTCCTCCACCTCAACTTCAACATCACAAATACTCCAGTCCTCAGAGGTGTCACCCCAATCGCACTTGCTTCCTCAAAGCTCCCAAGTCTCCAGCTGCCCGTCTGAGTATGGGGTAGAACAGATGGTTGAGTCTGCAGAGCTGTTTACTCATACTATAGCCTGGGAATCACAGGTTGGCTCCAGAGCTTCGGTGAATCCAGACGAGTAAATGATCTGAACTGATGCCCAGAATCTTTATGAGTCAGATCCAGGAACAGACGCAGAAGGTTCTGACCATAATGTAGACCCTCGTTCCCAAACTGTAACTCCTGTTGGTGGAGACAATGAGGAAGACGATGATGAGACTCAAATACCTGACTGGAGCGTCAACTTGAGTTTTTTGTCAGGGCAGGAAGAGGTTGGCTCTGAGGACGACGGGTGTGATAACACAGAGGGTGATGATGACGAGATTGGAGATCCCACTTACTGTCAACCCACAGTCAGCCAGTCGATGAGGTCAGCAGAGGAGGTGGAGGAGGATGCTAGTGACGACGAGGTCAGGTTGTGCCTTCCTGGACAGAGACATAGTATTGGAATCACGTCAACAACTGCATCCTCAAACACAACTCTGCCTCTGACCACAAGTCGTGGTGGCTCTTCAGGTTCCATGGGTGCTAAGCCTTGCGTAGCCTGTGCATTTTTTCAGATCGATAAGGATGACCCAACTTGTGCTATCTGTAACATTTGTCAGCAAAAGCTAACTAGAGGCCAAAAAATGCATAGTTTGAGTACTTCATGCATGAATCGGCACATGGATATGAAGCATAAGTTGCAGTGGGAAGCTCACTGTTCTATGATGCGGCCTAGCCAGCCGGGCCAACCACCGTCTGCCACATCTTGTGCATCCACGGCCTCTTCATCCTCTGTGACAGGGGGGACAGCAGTCACACCTGTTTTGGGACGCAGACCTGCCACCTCTTTACCCGCAAGAGCCAGCGTGATTGGCACGTCATCATTTTCTTTGTAGGTGGAAACACCAGCTGGTGTACAGTGCTGTCCGACATCAATAGCACCACCTTTGGATCAAGGCAACCTAACATGTCCGCCTGCATCTTCCTCACAGACCGGCAGTTTGCCGGGGACACCCTTCTCAACCCCGTCTAAGCACAACAGCCAGCCCTCGGTCCCTCAGATGTGGACAAGTAAAAGACCATTTCCTCCTAGCCATGAGAAAGCTAAGAGGTTGAATTTCACCATCTGCAAGCCCTTGGCTACAGAAATGCTGCCTTTCCGCGCGGTGGACACAGAGAATTTTCGAGACCTTATGTCTGTCGCAGTGCCCCAGTACCAGATGCCCAGTCAGCACTACTTCTGAAAGAAAGGTGTGCCTGCGCTCCACCAGCATGTCACACATAACATCACTGCTTCTTTGAGAAACTCTGTGTGTGACAGGGTGCATTTCACCACAGACACTTGGACGAGTAGGCATGGACAGGGGCGTTACATGTCGCTGACTGGGCACTGGGTAACTATGGTGACAGCAGGACAAGGGGCTGCTGTCCAAGTCTTGCCATCCCCACGAGTTGTGCGTCAATCCTCTTTATCTCAAAGTTCCTCCACTGCTTCTGCCTCCTCAACCTCCTCTCGGTCCTCCACCTGCACCCAAAGCCTGTCTGGTCATGCCACAAGCTTTCTAACTGCGCAGAAGGGGTCCTGCACACCTCCTTACTATGCTGGCAGCAGGGCTCAACATCATCAGGTGGTTTTTACTTTGAAATGTCTGGGAAATGTGAGTCACACAGCTGAGGATATGTGGTCAGCTCTGGAGAACCAGTTTCATGAATGGTTGTCTCCACTGGACCTGAAACCAGGGAAGACCGTGTGCGACAATGCTGCAAACCTGGGTGCGGCCCTTCGCCAGGGCAATGTCACACACGTGCCTTGTATGGCTCACGTGTTGAACCTGGTTGTCCAGCAATTTTTAGCCCACTATCCTGGACTAGATGGCCTTCTGCAGAGAGCATGGTCGCTGTGTGCTCACTTCCGCCATTCGCATCCCGCAGCTCAGCGACTTACATCTCTACAGAAGTCGTTGGGCCTGCCACTTCACCGGCTAAAATGCGATGTGCCTACCCGGTGGAATTCAACTCTGCACATGTTGCAGCGACTGTGGCGGCACCGACAAGCCCTGATGCAATATGTTCTGATGTATAGCCTGGGCCAACGAGATCCAGAGGTGGGGCAAATCACGCTGGAGGAGTGGTCTCAGATCAGGGACCTATGCACCCTTCTGCACAGTTTTGAAATGGCGACGAAGATGTTTAGTGCTGACGATGCCATTATCAGCATGACTATTTCGGTGATTTACATGCTGGAGCACATGTTAAACAGAATTCGGAGTCAGGGGGGGGCACAAGAGGAGGTGGAGGAAGTAGAGGAGGAGGAGTTGTATGCGGAAGGGCTAACATCTGCAAGGTCCAGACGGTCGGCAGCACCAAGGCGGCTGGCATGTGAGGGTGGGGGAGATGGTTTTACCAGGGTGCATGGTAGCAGCCAAACTAGTGAGGAAGGTGCAGGAGCCCAGGAAGAAGTGGAGGATGAACTGATGGAAGACTCATCAGATGAGGGAGACCTTGATCACATTTCTGTTGTGCGAGGTTGGGGGGAGAGGGCAGAGGAAGGAAGCATGATTGTTACCTCGCCACCAACACAGCAGGGACTTGGTGCTCCTGGATGCGCAAGACATATGAGTGCCTTCTTGTTGCACTACCTGCAACATGACCCTCGAATTGTGAGAATTAGAAATAATCCTGACTACTGGGTTGCCACACTGTTAGATCCCCGGTACAAAAGTAAATTTGCAGAAATTATTCCTGCCATAGAAAGGGATGAACGCATGCAGGAGTATCAGCAGAGACTGTTGCAGAATCTTACATGTGCTTTTCCACAAAACACCAGTGGTGCACGTAGTGAATCTCACAGTTCCAACTTGCCAACCTTGGGACCATCGAGTTCAGCACTCAAAACGTAACAGAAACACAGTATCTGCTGGTAACAAAAATTTTGCGGAATCATTTCACCACTTTTTTAGCCCATCATTTGAAAGGCCACAGGAGACAAGAAGTCTGACACATAGTCAACGCCTAGAGACGATGGTACAGGAGTAGTGTTGAGCCACCCCCGTAGTGTTCGAGTTCGGTTCGGTTCGTCGAACACCCGTGTGTTCGCCGAACTGTTCGTCGAACTGTTCGTTGAACACCTTCGAACACCGTTAAAACCAATGGCAGGCAAACAAAAACACATAGAAACACATAGAAAACACCTTCAAAGGTGTCCAAAAGCTGACAAACTGCTCAGAAGACACAACTAACACATGGAAAAGTGACAAGTACATATAGTCATGCGAAAAGAAAAGAGGTGGAGGAGTAAAAGGAGGGGGAGACACAGATATTGGCATGTCATGCCCTTCTAAAATCCAAAAAGTGAGAAGCCGACACGTTCAGTCCGCTCCTGCCCGTGCCACCTCCGCGTCGCCGGGTTTGTGCCAGAGCCGAGGTGAACCCTGACGGCCAGCCCCCCTCTCCCAATACTGGTGCCTGTCCGCTGGTGGGTCGAGCGAGCCCCCCTGTGGTGGAGGCAGCTCTAAGCTTTTTAATTTAAATTGTCTCTCTAATTTGAATGAATACACTTTAAATCCATTTACAAGGATCTAATGGAGGGCAAGTCTCATGCCAGCAGCCGCGTAATTCCAGCTCCAGTAGCGTCCACTAAAGCTGCTGCAGTTAAAAAGCTTTTATAAGGATCGAGCTCGGCTGTCCACCGCAAGGCATCCTACTGCCAGTCCCAGCCCCTATGCCTTGGGGTGCCTCCTGATGCTCTTCACTGAATATCCCGTGGTCCCGAAGCATTTCCTTTGAAAAAATTAAGTGTCCAAACTACAGGTGGTGTAGCTTGCTTAACAGCCGGGATAATCCGCTTACTAGCAGACACTGCTACTAGGCACAAAGTATTTCCTGGGCTAGATGCAGTTAAAAATTTGTAATTAGATACTCTCGTTGGATGCTGAGAAAGCATTCCATAGAGTCTCCTGGCACGCCATATATGATTCTCTTAAAAAGCTTAGGGTAGGGGTCTAGGGGACTCTTTTATAGCCAAAATCACGGCCCTGTATCGCAATACGTCACCTAGGCTGAAGATAAATGGAACTGTAGCACCCTGAGGGCTCGGTTGCTACAGAGGTATTGCACCTCACCCAGAGGTGTGATATCTCACTCTCAGGTAAGGATGTAGTGTGGATCAGGACCCGACACCTGCATGCATTACACCACATTGCCGTGGGGCAGGGCGACCAATATGCCCCTGAGATGGGCACGACAGTCCCTGTCCCTGGCTGGAGTGGGGGGAGGGAACACTGAGGAAGGGGAACCCTGTAGTGCAGGAGCAGGGAGGAAGCAGTTCCTGGGTGCATTGAGAAGGGAGTATAAAAGGTGGGCACCATCTTAGTTCAGTGCAGAGAAGTCTGAGCAGAAGTGGCAGGGAGCAGGGGCTCTGCATGAGCCCTGCTCCGGAGGCGGGCCTAGTAACAGAGGCCCAGGCCTGGAAGAGGGAGAAGGAAGGAAGAGGAACGGAGAAGGCTCCAGGAACGAGGAATGAAGGGATCCCAGGGGTGCGGACGGGCGAGTCGCCACCGCACGCCCGAATCCACCTGCGTGGAGGGGTCAGGCCAAAGGGGGAGACCGGTCCCCGAACTAGTGGAGGCAGGAAACGACCCTCAGCTAGAAACCGGAGGCTCTGACATTTTATGTGGCGCAGCCCCTCGCTACACCCGCTAGGAAGGCACCACATAGGGTCAGGGAAACTGGCGCCAAGTTTACCAAGAGGAGGCCCGAGGCAGCCGGACAGAAGTGTTGGTAAGAAAGGCCATACAAAGGACACACAAAGGGGGTCCTGTGAAGTGCTCCAAAGTTATCTGGGAGTTGTCTGAGCCCCTCACCTGGTGAGCACAGTACGACGTGGGCAGCCGTTACCTGCAGACGTGGTCTGGATAATAAGAACTGTGAGTAAAGGCCCTGAACTGCATCACTGACTCCGTGTCGTTACTGCTGCTGCCCTGCACCATCAGCCCCATCCTCCGCATACACTGCCCTGAGGCTATACTCCTCCCGTGGGGAGTTATGCTACGCTCTGCTGCACCCACAACACCAGCCTCAGCGGTCTGCCCTGTAGCGGCGGTTCACTCTGACCGCAATCCACGGGTGGCGTAGTCGTACATTTAAACATCAAAACCACATAAATAGTTCCGCCACTGGTTTGACCGCCCTGAGCCACGGAACCGGGTCGCCGCCACGAAGACTACAACCACCAGCATCCACCAAAAAGGGTCCGGCTCCGGGTGTCCCAAGGCCCAGGGGGTGCATCAGAACATTTTCATCACCTTTCACAATCACCAATGGGACAAGGCAGGGATGTCCTCTGTCCCCTCTCTTATACATCCTAGTGACGGAGCACCTGCTCTCATCAATTTGCCATAACCCCAATATTAGGTGGATTGAGGTGGGAGGCACCGAGTACAAGTGCTCTCTATTTGCTGATGATGTCCTAGTATATATCACTCAATCACATATATCCATCCATGCTGTTATGGCTGAAATAGATCACTTTGTTACATGGTCAAATTTTAAAATCAATGCAGCGAAGTCTGAGGCCCTCGATGTCTCCCTCCCCAAATCCATATAGGATTCCATCCATTCCAACTTTCCCTTTGCCTGGCCCTCACAGGGTATCAAATACTTAGGAATTCCTATTCATAGAGACCTCTCCCATCTATGTTATCTTAATTTTGGGCCCTTTATTGAACAACTCCATACAGACCACGGTTGGCAAGTTAGAACTGTAAGATTCACTACGTGAACCACTGGTGTTTTGTGGAAAAGCACATGTACACTGTGTTCCAAATTATTATACAAAAAGTGTTTAGGAGTGATAAGGGAAGAATTTGTTTGTTTGTCAGTTAAACTCATTGATGGTGATGTGTGTCAGGGCTCTTTATATCACTGTAAGCAATTGCAGACACCTGTGCTAATTAGTTTGGCAGGTGTGTCCAATGAAAGGCAAGACTACTTAAGAAGGCTCTCTCACATTATTAAGCAGCCTACATTTTCTGCCAAAATGGGAAAGAAAAAGGATGTGTCGGCTGCTGAGAAGCAACAAATTGTGGAGTGTTTAGGTCAAGGCATGACTACAATCAACATTGTGCGATGATCAGGATGAAGTGTCTTGGCAATCAAGAAGTATGTAGCTGATTCACAGTACACACGTGTGCGTGCTGATAAGGGCAAATTGAGGACTCTTTCCTACAGGCAATTACGTCAGGTTGAAAGAGCAGCGGCAAAAAAGCCTTGTCATAGCAGCAGACAAGTTTTTGAAGCTGCTTGTGCCTCCAACGTCCCCCGAACAACAAGATGCAGGGTCCTTCAGAGGTTTGCAGCTGTGCATGCGCCATCCTGTCGACCTCCTCTATCCACTTCACACAAGCAGAAACGGCTCCAGTGGGCCAAACATTACATGAAGACTGATTTAAAAACTGTTTTGTTCACGGATGAGTGCCGTGCAGCGCTCGATGGTCCAGATGGATGGAGTGGAGGATGGCTGGTTGATGGACACCCCACGCAAACACGGCTACAGCGCCAACAAGGAGGAGGTGGAGTAATGTTTTGGGCTGGAATCATGGGGAGAGAGATTGTCGGCCCTTTAGGATCCCTGAAGGCGCTAAAGATGAACTCCATAATGTATGTGGATTTTCTCAAACAGCACTTCCTGCCATGGTTCAAGAAGAAGAACCGTGTATTTCACAGCAAGATCATTTTTCTGCATGATAATGCACCATCTCATGCTGCACATAAAACATCTGCATCTCTGGCTGATATGGGCATAAAAGGGGACAAACTTATGGTGTGACCCCCATGCTCCCCTGACCTCTACCCCATTCAGAACCTTTGGAGCATCATTAAAAGGAGTGTCTATGATGGCGGGAGGCAGTTCACATCTAAGCAACAGCTCTGGGAGGGTATTCTGTCCTCATGCAAAACAATTGAAGCAGAAACCATCCAAAACCTGACAAATTCAATGGACGAGAGAGTTCAGAAGCTCCTTTCGAACAAGGGGTCCTATGTGAAAATGTAACATCACCTAGAATAAAGTTTTGAGTTGAAAACTGTTTGATTTCAGTTTCTAACAACCTGCTAATGCTTATAATTTCAAAAATGACCATTTTTTTGGTCTTTATATAAATGAAAAGGTTGATCGAAAAGTTTGGGGGATCTAAGAGTGTGGCAACCCAGTAGTCATGATTACTTCGAATTCTGACAATATGAGGGTCATGCTGCAGGTAGTGCAGCAAGAAGGCACTTATGTGCCTTGCGCATCTCGGAGCCCCAAAATTATTTTCCGGGCTAGATGCAGCTAAAAATTATTTTTAATTTTAAATCTGGTGAAGCTTTAGTATAGATGGCCTAATAGGATCAGTGCTGCACACTGCTACAAAGCCCAAATTATTTTCCAGTCAAGATACAGATAAACATGATTAGTAATTTGAAAGCTTAAAACGGTTGGTAGGGTGATTTTAACCAATCATCAAGCTTTTACTCTCCCCAGGATGACACAGGGGTAGAAAAGTCGTTTCGGATCCATGATTTGTTCATCTTTATGAACGTGAGTCTGTCTACATTATCAGTGGAGAGCCACGTGCGCTTATCTGTCAGCATACCACCAGCAGCGCTGAACACACGTTCAGACAGAACGCTGGCTGCGGGGCATGACAAGATCTCCAAGGCGTAAGTGGCTAGCTCCGGCCATTTATCCAGATTGGAAGCCCAAAAAGAGCAAGGGTCCAGTGACACAGTCGTGGCTTCAATGTTTACTTGGAGATACTCCTGTACCATCGTCTCTAGGCGTTGACTATATGTCAGACTTCTTGTCTCCTGTGGCCTTGCAAAGGATGGGCTAAAAAAGTGGTGAAATGATTCCGCAAAATTGATGTTACCAGCAGATACTGTGGTTCTGTTACGGTTTGAGTGCTGAACACTTGACGGTCCCACGGTTGGCAAGTTGGAACTGTGAGATTCACTACGTGCACCACTGGTATTTTGTGGAAAAGCACATGTAAGATTCTGCAACAGTCTCTGCTGATACTCCTGCATGCGTGCATCCCTTTCTATGGCAGGAATAATTTCTGCAAATTTACTTTTGTACCGGGGATCTAACAGTGTGGCAACCCAGTAGTCAGGATTATTTCTAATTCTCACAATTCGAGGGTCATGTTGCAGGTAGTGCAGCAAGAAGGCACTCATGTGTGTTGCGCATCCAGGAGCACCAAGTCCCTGTTGTGTTGGTGGCGAGGTAACAATCATGCTTCCTTCCTCTGTCCTCTCCCCCCAATCTCGCACAACAGAAATGTGATCAAGGTCTCCCTCATCTGATGAGTCTTCCATCAGTTCATCCTCCACTTCTTCCTGGGCTCCTGCACCTTCCTCACTAGTTTGGCTGCTACCATGCGCCCTGGTAAAACCATCTCCCCCACCCTCACATGCCTGCCGCCTTGGTGCTGCCGACCGTCTGGACCTTGCAGATGTTAGCCCTTCCGCATACAACTCCTCCTCCTCTACTTCCTCCACCTCCTCTTGTGCCACCACCTGACTCCGAATTCTGTTTAACATGTGCTCCAGCATGTAAATCACCGGAATAGTCATGCTGATAATGGCATCGTCAGCACTAAACATCTTCGTCGCCATTTCAAAACTGTGCAGAAGGGTGCATAGGTCCCTGATCTGAGACCACTCCTCCAGCGTGATTTGCCCCACCTCTGAATCTCGTTGGCCCAGGCTATACGTCAGAACGTATTGCACCAGGGCTTGTCGGTGCTGCCACAGTCGCTGCAACATGTGCAGAGTTGAATTCCACCGGGTGGGCACATCGCATTTTAGCCGGTGAAGTGGCAGGCCCAACGACTTCTGTAGAGATGTAAGTCGCTGAGCTGCGGGATGCGAACGGCGGAAGTGAGCACACAGCGACCGTGCCCTCTGCAGAAGGCCATCTAGTCTGGGATAGTGGGCTAAAAATTGCTGGACAACCAGGTTCAACATGTGAGCCATACAAGGCACGTGTGTGACATTGCCCCGGCGAAGGGCCGCACCCAGGTTTGCAGCATTGTCGCACACGGCCTTCCCTGGTTTCAGGTCCAGTGGAGACAACCATTCATGAAATTGGTTCTCCAGAGCTGACCACAACTCCTCAGCTGTGTGACTCACATTTCCCAGACATTTCAATGTAAAAACCGCCTGATGACGTTGAGCCCTACTGCTAGCATAGTAAGGAGGTGTGCAGGATCACTTCTGCGCAGTTAGAAAGCTTGTGGCATGACCAGACAGGCTTTGGGTGCAGGTGGAAGACCGAGAGGAGGTTGAGGAGGCAGAAGCAGTGGAGGAACTTTGACATAAAGAGGATTGACGCACAACTCGTGGGGACGGCAAGACTTGGACAGCAGCCCCTTGTCCTGCTGTCACCATAGTTACCCAGTGCCCAGTCAGCGACATGTAACGCCCCTGTCCATGCCTACTCGTCCAAGTGTCTGTGGTGAAATGCACCCTGTCACACACAGAGTTTCTCAAAGAAGCGGTGATGTTGTGTGCGACATGCTGGTGGAGCGCAGGCACACCTTTCTTTGAGAAGTAGTGCCGACTGGGCATCTGGTACTGGGGCACTGCGACGGACATAAGGTCTCGAAAATCCTCTGTGTCCACCAGGCGGAAAGGCAGCATTTCTATAGCCAAGAGCTTGCAGATGGTGAAATTCAACCTCTTAGCTTTCTCATGGCTAGGAGGAAATGGTCTTTTACTTGTCCACATGTGAGGGACCGAGGGCTGGCTGTTGTGCTTAGACGGGGTTGATAAGGGTGTCCCCGGCAAACTGCCGGTCTGTGAGGAAGATGCAGGCGGACATGTTAGGTTGCGTTGATCCAAAGGTGGTGCTATCGATGTCGGACAGCGCTCAACACCAGCTGGTGTTACCACCTCCAAAGAAAATGATGACCTGCCAATCACGCTGGCTGTTGCGGGTAAAGAGGTGGCAGGTCTGCGCCCCAAAACAGGTGTGACTGCTGTCCCCCCAGTCACAGAGGATGAAGAGGCCGCGGATGCACAAGTTATGGCAGACGGTGATTGGCCCGGCCGGCTAGGCCGCATTGTAGCACACTGAGCTTCCCACTGCAACTTATGCTTCATGTCCATGTGCCGGTTCATGCATGAAGTACCCAAACTATGTATTTTTTGGCCTCTACTTAGCTTTTGCTGACAAATGTTACAGATAACACGAGTTGGGTCATCTTTATCGATCTGAAAAAATGCCCAGGCTATGCAAGGCTTAGCACCCATGCGACCTGAAGAGCCACCACGACTTGTGGTGAGAGGCAGAGTTGTGTTTGAGGATACAGTTGTTGACGTGCTTCCAGTACTACGTCTCTGTCCAGGAAGGCGCAACCTGACCTCGTCGTCACTAGCATCTTCCTCCACCTCCTCTGCTGACCTCATCTCTTGGCTGACTGTGGGTTGACAGTAAGTGGGATCTCCGACCTCATCATCATCACCCTGTGCGTTATCACACCCGTCGTCCTCAGAGCCAACCTGTTCCTGCCCTGACAAAAAACTAAAGTTGTCGCTCCAATCAGGTATTTGAGTCTTATCATCGTCTTCCTCATTGTCTCCACCAACAGGAGTTACAGTTTGGGAATGAGGGTCTACATTATGGTCAGAACCTTCTGCGTCTGGTCCTGGATCCGACTCATAAAGATTCTGGGCATCAGTGCAGATCATTTCCTCGTCTGGATTCACAGAAGCGCTGGAGTCGACCTCTGATTCCCAGGCTATAGTATGAGTAAACAGCTCTGCAGACTCAACCATCTGTTCTACCTCATACTCAGACGGGCAGCTGGAGATTTGGGAGCTGTGAGGAAGCAAGTGCGATTTGGGTGACACCTTTGAGGACTGGAGTATTTGTGATGTTGAAGTTGATGTGGAGGAGAGCCCACTTAAAGGAGCACTTGATATCCGTTGAAGCACCTGCTGTTTTTGTGCCTCATCTGGAATTTGTAGCGATTGGCGTGGCCGTAAGAAAGGGATCTTATCACATTGTCCGCTAAAAGAAGTAGACATTTTAGTTTGGCTGGAAGATGGTCTTTCTTCTGCAGATGTTACTGTTGCTTTAACACCTACCCCACGGACACAACCTTTTTTCCCCTTCCCAACACGCCTATTCCCCTTTCCACCAGCAGCAGGCCTTTTTCCACTCATTTTGGTGGTTAACTAATTCACAACTCTGGAGTTGATTGCACAAAAAAACAATGGATGGTAACCGAGCAGAGCTGAGTGGCCAAACTGTGGTATTAGGCCAAAACTATTGGCTGGGTTAGATGCAGAAAAAAATTATTTTGAATTTGCAACCTGATGGAGGTCAGTATAGATGGACTAATACAAATAGTCCCACACACTGCTAGAAGCCCAAATATTTTTTCAGAGGTACTGTAGATGCAGATAAAAATTATTTTTAATTTGCAACCTGATGGAGGTCAGTATAGATGGACTAATAGACCAAGTCCCACACACTGCTAGAAGCCCAAATATTTTTTCAGAGCTAGATGCAGAAAAAAATTATTTTTAATTTGCAACCTGATGGAGGTCAGTATAGATGGACTAATAGACCAAGTCCCACACACCGCTAGAAGCCCAACTATTTTTTCAGAGCTAGATGCAGAAAAAAATTATATTCAATTTGCAACCTGCTGGAGGTTAGTATAGAAGGACTAATAGAACAAGTCCCACACACTGCTAGAAGCCCAAATATTTTTTCAGAGCTAAATGAAGAAAAAAAATATTTTTAATTTGCAACCTGATGGAGGTCAGTATAGATGGACTAATAGACCAAGTCCCACACACTGCTAGAAGCCCAAATATTTTTTCAGAGCTAGATGCAGAAAAAAATTATTTTTAATTTGCAACCTGATGGAGGTCAGTATAGATGGACTAATAGACCAAGTCCCACACACCGCTAGAAGCCCAACTATTTTTTCAGAGCTAGATGCAGAAAAAAATTATTTTTAATTTGCAACCTGATGGAGGTCAGTATAGATGGACTAATAGACCAAGTCCCACACACCGCTAGAAGCCCAAATATTTTTTCAGAGCTAGATGCAGAAAAAAATTATTTTTAATTTGCAGCCTGATGGAGGTCAGTATAGATGGACTAATAGACCAAGTCCCACACACTGCTAGAAGCCCAAATATTTTTTCAGAGCTAGATGCAGAAAAAAATTATTTTTAATTTGCAACCTGATGGAGGTCAGTATAGATGGACTAATAGACCAAGTCCCACACACCGCTAGAAGCCCAACTCTTTTTTCAGAGCTAGATGCAGAAAAAAATTATATTCAATTTGCAACCTGCTGGAGGTCAGTATAGAAGGACTAATAGAGCAAGTCCCACACACTGCTAGAAGCCCAAATATTTTTTCAGAGCTAAATGAAGAAAAAAATTATTTTTAATTTGCAACCTGATGGAGGTCAGTATAGATGGACTAATAGACCAAGTCCCACACACTGCTAGAAGCCCAAATATTTTTTCAGAGCTAGATGCAGAAAAAAATTATTTTTAATTTGCAACCTAATGGAGGTCAGTATAGATGGACTAATAGACCAAGTCCCACACACTGCTAGAAGCCCAAATATTTTTTCAGAGCTAGATGCAGAAAAAAATTATTTTTAATTTGCAACCTGATGGAGGTCAGTATAGATGGACTAATAGACCAAGTCCCACACACTGCTAGAAGCCCAAATATTTTTTAAGAGCTATATGCAGAAAAAAATTATTTTTAATTTGCAACCTGATGGAGGTCAGTATAGATGGACTAATAGACCAAGTCCCACACACCGCTAGAAGCCCAACTATTTTTTCAGAGCTAGATGCAGAAAAAAAATATTTTTAATTTGCAACTTGATGGAGGTCAGTATAGATGGACTAATAGACCAAGTCCCACACACTGCTAGAAGCCCAAATATTTTTTCAGAGCTAGATGCAGAAAAAAATTATATTCAGTTTGCAACCTGATGGAGGTCAGTATAGATGGACTAATAGAATGATGCTATGCCCAAAAGATTTTACTTCACTAGGTGCAGTAAAAAAATTGGTATTCTATACACAGGTGTTATATCTTGCAACACAGATAGGCTACTCCACTGACTAACACACTCTGCAATAGGCCAAAAAGGATTAGCTTTGCTAGATTCAGCCAAATGCTGTGAAAAAAACTTGCACAGCACTGGCACAGACCTGCCTGGCAAAAACTGATAGGAACTCATGTAACCTAGTCCTGAAAAGGACTCCAATTACAATTAGTCTTTACTCCCACAACCTATCTATTTAAGAGCACAGACCTCCCTGATAAAAGTCGTAGGAAATGCTGTAACCTAGTCCTTAAAAGGACTGCAATCACAACTATTCCCTACTCCCAAGCTATCTGTATATTTGTGCGAAAATTGGCTTGAAATTAACAAGGTATAGCGCACACAGCAACAGCGGTGCCGTCTAACACGCAGCTGCAGCAGTGAGAAAATGGTGGCGACGGGGAAAATGGCTTGGTCTTATAGGGCAAGGACATGTGACATACACTGCCAATGACACATGCCCTTGCTTGTGTGAAAAAAAGCACTTCGCTCCGTGTGTGCGCTGCTGATAGGCTGACAGATTGCACCTCCCCACTGCAAATGCGGGAAAGAGAAAAAAAAATGAAGATCTTCATTGTTCCTGCAGAGATCCATCCCCTGCCCCTCCCCCCACCCCGCTGTACACTCAAACTGCGTATTAACATTAATTTTCATCATTACTGAGAAAAAATCCAGTTATGATTTTGGTGCACGAACAGTTATCGAACATAACCTCGAACAGCCGAATTTTTCTCAAATTGTTCGTGTTCGCCGAACGGCTCGAACACCGCCCAAAACAGCTCGAATTTGAGATTGGCGAACAGTTCGAGTAGAACAACGCTCATCTCTAGTGTGCGTGTGTATGTAGTGATTCCACTGTGCCATGAACCGGAGAGTGCCTGGAGGGGCGTAACTAAGTATCTACCCGATCCGACCAAGGTCGCACGACGGCATACGACGACAGTGCACCAGGGAGGAACCGAGCAGAGGGACCAGGGTCTACTCCAGGTCAGACTCCGGACACGGCTGTTGACCCACACCGGGGAATACAGGAACAGGCAGACTAGAGCGCAGGCTGGGTAGGGTCCATTACAGACTGGGAGACAAATTCGAAACCGCAGACGCGGTGGACAGGGCAGAGCAAAGGGAAACCACAGATGCGGTGGACAGGGCTGAGCAAAGCGAAACCGCAGACGCCATGGACAGGGCTGAGCAAAGCGAAACCGCAGACGCGGTGGACAGGGCAGAGCAAATCGAAACCGCAGACGCGGTGGACAGGGCTGAGCAAAGCGAAACCGCAGACGCGGTGGATAGGGCAGAGCAAAGCGAAACCACAGACGCGGTGGACAGGGCAGAGCAAAGCGAAACCGCCGACGCGGTGGACAGGGCAGAGCAAAGCGAAACCGCAGACGCGGTGGACAGGGCTAAGCAAAGCGAAACCGCAGACGCGGTGGACGGGGCTGAGCAAAGCGAAACCACAGACGCGGTGGACAGGGCTGAGCAAAGCGATACCGCATACGCGGTGGACAGGACTGAACAAAGCGAAACCGCAGACGCGGTGGACAGGGCTGAGCAAAGCGAAACTGCAGATGCGGTGGACAGGGCTGAGCAAAGCGAAATCGTAGACGTGGTGGACAGGGCTGAGCAAAGCGAAACCGCAGACGCGGTGGACAGGGCTGAGCAAAGCGAAACCGCAGACGCGGTGGACAGGGCTGAGCAAAGCGAAACCGCAGATGTGGTGGACAGGGCTGAGCAAAGCGAAACCGCAGACGCGGTGGACAGGGCAGAGCAAAGTGAAACCACAGACGCGGTGGACAGGGCTGAGCAAAGCAAAACCGCAGACGCGGTGGACAGGGCTGAGCAAAGCGAAACCGCAGACGCGGTGGACAGTGCTGAGCAAAGCGAAACCGCAGACGCGGTGGACAGGGCTGAGCAAAGCGAAAAACGCAGACGCGGTGGACAGGGCTGAGCAAAGCAAAACCGCAGACGCGGTGGACAGGGCTGAGCAAAGCGAAACCGCAGACGCGGTGGACAGGGCTGAGCAAAGCGAAACTGCAGACGCGGAGGGGACAGGGCTCTGTTCACACGGAACAGACTGGAAGGGAAAGGCAGGACCAGATACACACAGGATACTTGCAATGAAGTAGAGAGTGGACTCCAAACTCACAAACGGTAGTACAAAGACAACGAGTAGGAGATAGGTACGGGATCAGATTCTGCAAGAAAAGGGAAGGTACGGACATAGAGAAAAACAGATAACAGGCTAGAAGAGTATACAAACAAGAGCAGTCAAGATACAGTAACGGGTCTAGTTATGCGGCCCCTAGTAGGCGGGAAGAACAGGCTAGGAGCGTGTTCACACTGGCCTGGAAATACAGCCTCCAGGATAGGCAGAAGACATCAGGCTAGAGAGCGTGTACAGACTGCAGGTTAGAGTACACAGGTAGGACACAGTACAGACACGGGAACAAATACTGCAAGATAGGTAACATACACAGGACCTGGCATGTCAGAGACAAAAAGCCAACTGACAGGGCAAGATGCTCAAGCATGGGTTAATTGGAGCAGCTGGTTTAAATACCAGGTGACAGACAGCAATAGGCTGAGGATGCACAAGGGGTGTTCCTGCAGCAGGTACAAAAAGCAGGAAGTGATCGGGCGCCGCCCAAAAGCATCAGAAACAGAGACAAACAAACAGCATGGAGGGAAGCCAGAGAGACATTCTGAATTGGAGATCAAGTGCGCTCTCTTGCACAGTGGGAGATGGACCACTATGCAAGGATGCCGCCTGGTATATTACAGTACCCCCCCCCTTACGCCCCCTCTTCTTCAGGCCAGCCAGAATCTTCCGCTGGGAATTCGAGGGCCAATCCTTCACTTCAAGAAGATCACTTCCACTGTCCACAGGAAAAACTGGTCTCATCTGGGTAGCTAGGATGCTACCTCCTATCCAGCCATCCTCAGCAACAGACGAAATGGGTGGAGTACCAGGAACAGCACACAAGGAAGTCTCTCTCCACATATTTTCAGGTGGCACCCCAGAGGGTACAGAAGACAACTGGAAGTCCTCCGCCGGGTTGGAGGGGGGCAGAGACTCGGGGGTAACCTCCGCTTTGGAGTACACTTGTTCAGACTCACTGGATGAAGCAGGCGAGGTATCAGGAACCGAGTATAGGAGAGTCTCAGTTCATTCGCTATCAAGTAGCACCCCGAAGGGTTCAGGAAACACCTGGAGGTCCTCTGCCGGGTCAGAGGAGTGCAGAGACTCGGGGGTAACCTCGGCTTCAGAGAACACTAGGTCGGACTCACTGGACGAAGCAGGCGAGGTATCGGGTGCCAAGTATAGGAAAGTCTCTGTCCATTCACCACCAGGTGGCACCCCGAAGGGTTCTGGAGACAACTGGAGGTACTCCGCCTGGTCGGAGGGATGTAGAGACTCGGGAGTAACCTTTGCTTCGGAGTACACTAGGTTGGACTCACTGGACGAAGTGAGCGAGGTGTCAGGTACAGAGTATAGGAGAGTCTCTGTCCTTTCGCTACCAGGTAGCACCCCGAAGGGTTCAGGAGACAACTGGAGATCCTCCGCCTGATCGGAGGGGTGTAGAGTCTCGGGGGTAACCTCTGCTTCGGAGAACACTAAGTCAGACTCACTGGACGAAGCGGGCGAGGTATCAGGTGCAGAGTATAGGGAAGGCTCTGTCCATTCGCTACCAGGTAGCACCCCGAAGGGTTCTGGAGACAACTAGAGGTCCTCCGCCTGGTCGGAGGGGAGTAGAGACTCGGGGTTAACTACCGCTTTGAGGTGCCCATTGTGAGTCTCACAGGATGGAGCAGACGAAGTATCGGATACCGGGTGTAGGGAAGTCTCTCTCCATTTGTCATCAGGTGGTATCCCGGAGGATTCAGGAGGCAACAGGGGGTCCTCCGCCAGGTAGCAGAGATGCACAAACTCAGAGGTAATCACTGCTTCAGATTACCCTTGGACAGGCTCACCGGTTAAAGTGGGTGAAGCATCAGATACCGGGTGCAGGAAGTCCTCCAGTGTGGATTCTGGGTAGTTTGTAGTCTCTTCGGGCTGGAGAACTGGTGCGCTACCCACGCCCATTACCCGTCGAGGCTGCTCAGGGATACCGGGAAATGAAGCTTCAGCAGGAACCTCAAGGTTGGAATCAGGAGGTCTTTGGGAGAACAGACCTTGGCGTGATGGCTTGCCTCTACGCCTAGCACGTCTGGACTGCCTCTTGAGGTCGTAAGAAGTATTCCGGAGAGCGTAGTCATCCTATGTGGATTCTGGGTGGGCAGCAGTCTCTTCGGGCAGGAGGACTAGTGCGCTACCCACACACATTACCGGTGGGGGCTGCTCCGGGATATTGGGAAGTGAAGCTTCAGCAGGGGCTTCAGGGTTAGGGTCCTCAAAGACCATACGAAAGGCCACCAGGAAGGCCTGCAGGTCAAGGACGACAGGATCCCATGCTTCCCATAGGGGGGTGACCCATTTCAAGGCATCACCCGCTAGGTAGTCAATCATAAAGGCCACTTTAGCCAAATCGGAAGGAAAATAGAGAGGGTAGGCCTTAAAGTGTAGCATGCATTGCTCCACAAATGCACGACTCTGTCTTGGATCCCCATAGTACCGTGGCGGATCCGCAGGAACGAGTGCAGAAAGATCCATCTGGACGGGTGCGTACTTCGCCTGGAACTCAGCTAAAGAAAAAAATAAATAAATAAATATATATATTTTTTTTTATTTATTTTTAAGGCACGTATTCGCTGGAAAACGTCTCAAAGAGCGAAGGCCGTGGGGCTCAACGGGAACCATGGCCTGAGCATGCTGTAATGCACACGCCCGGGCTGAGTGGCTAGTGCGTGTGTATGTAGTGATTCCACTGTGCCATGAACAGGAGAGTGCCTGGAGGGGCGTAACTAAGTATCTGCCCGATCCGACCAAGGTCGCACGACGGCATACGATGCCAGTGCACCAGGGGGGAACCGAGCAGAGGGACCAGGGTCTACTCCAGGTCAGACTCTGGACACGGCTGTTGACCCACACTGGGGAATACAGGAACAGGCAGACTAGAGCGCAGGCTGGGTAGGGTCCAGTACAGACTGGGAGACAAATTCGAAACCGCAGACGCGGTGGACAGGGCAGAGCAAAGCGAAACCGCAGACGCGGTGGACAAGGCTGAGCAAAGCGAAACCGCAGACGAGGTGGACAGAGCTGAGCAAAGCGAAACCGCAGACGCAGTATACAGGGCTGAGCAAAGCGAAACCGCAGACGCGGTGGACAGGGCTGAGCAAAGCGAAACCGCAGACGCGGTGGACAGAGCAGAGCAAAGCGTAACCGCAGACGTGGTGGACAGGGCTGAGCAAAGCGAAACCGCAGACGCGGTGGACAGGGCTGAGCAAAACGAAACCGCAGATGCGGTGGACAGGGCTGAGCAAAGCGAAACCGCAGACACGGTGGACAGGGCTGAGCAAAGCGAAACCACAGACGCGGTGGACAGGGCTGAGCAAGGCGAAACCGCAGACGCGGTGGACAGGGCTGAGCAAAGCGAAACCGCAGACGCGGTGGACAGGGCTGAGCAAAGCGAAACCGCAGATGCGGTGGACAGGGCTGAGCAAAGCGAAACCGCAGACGCGGTGGACAGGGCTGAGCAAAGCGAAACCGCAGACGCGGTGGACAGGGCTGAGCAAAGCGAAACCGCAGACGCGGTGGACAGGGCTGAGCAAAGTGAAACCACAGACGCGGTGGACAGGGCTGAGCAAAGCGAAACCACAGACGCGGTGGACAGGGCTCTGTTCACACGGAACAGACTGGAAGGGAAAGGCAGAACCAGATACACACAGGATACTTGCAATGAAGTAGAGAGTGGACTCCAAACTCACAAACGGGAGTACAAAGACAACGAGTAGGAGATAGGTACGGGATCAGATTCTGCAAGAAAAGGGAAGGCACGGACATAGAGAAAAACAGATAACAGGCTAGAAGAGTATACAAACAAGAGCAGGCAAGATACAGGAACGGGTCTAGGTATGCGGCCCCTAGTAGGCGGGAAGTACAGGCTAGGAGCATGTTCACACTGGCCTGGAAATACAGCCTCCAGGATAGGCAGAAGACAACAGGCTAGAGAGCATGTGCAGACTGCAGGTTAGAGTACACAGGTAGGACACAGTACAGACACGGGAACAAATACTGCAAGACAGGTAACATACACAGGAACTGGCATGTCAGAGACAAAAAGCCAACTGACAGGGCAAGATGCATGGGTTAATTGGAGCAGCTGGTTTAAATGCCAGGTGACAGACAGCAATAGGCTGAGGATGCACAAGGGGTGTGCCTGCAGCAGGTACAAAAAGCAGGAAGTGATCGGGCGCTGCCCTTAAGCAGCAGAAACAGAGACAAACAAACAGCATGGAGGGAAGCCAGAGAGACATTCTTAAATGGAAATCAAGTGCGCTCTCTTGCACAGTGGGAGATGGACCACTATGCAAGGACGCCGCCAGGTATGTTACACCAGCCATCCTCCACTCCATCCATCTGGACCATCGAGCATTGCACGGCACTCATCGGTGAACAAAACAGTTTTGAAGTCAGTATTCATGTATTGTTTGGCCCACTGGAGCCGTTTCTGCTTGTGTACAGTGGATAGGTGAGGTCGACAGGATGGCTTACGCACAGCTGCAAACCTCTGAAAGACCCTGCATCTTGTTGTTCGGGGGACTTTGGAGGCACCAGCAGCTTCAAAAACTTGTCTGATGCTATGACAAGGCTATTTTGCCGCTGCTCTTTTAACCTGACATAATTGCCTGTAGGAAAGAGTCCTCAATTTTCCATTATCAGCACGCACACATGTGTACTGCGAATCAGCTACATACTTCTTGATTGTGCGATGATCAGGATGAAGTGTCTTGGCAATGTTGATTGTAGTCATGCCTTGACCTAAACACTCCACAGTTTGTTGCTTCTCAGCAGCCGACACATCCTTTTTCTTTCCCATTTTGGCAGAAAATGTAGGCTGCTTAATAATGTGGGACAGCCTTCTTATGTAGTCTTGACTTTCATTGGACACACCTGCCAAACTAATTAGCACAGGTGTCTGCAATTGCTTACAGTGATATAAAGAGCCCTGACACACATCACCTTCAATGAGTTTAACTGACAAACAAAAAAATTCTTACCTTATCACTCCTAAACACTTTTTTGCATAATAATTTGGAACACAGTGTACATGTGCTTTTCCACAAAACACCAGTGGTTCACGTAGTGAATCTTACAGTTCTAACTTGCCAACCGTGGTCTGTATGGAGTTGTTCAATAAAGGGTCCAAAATTAAGATAACATAGACGGAGAGGTCTCTATGAATATGAATTCCTAAGTATTTGATACCCTGTGAGGGCCAGGCAAAGGGAAAGTTGGACTGGATGGAATCCTGTATGGATTTGGGGAGGGAGACATCGAGGGCCTCAGACTTCGCTGCATTGATTTTAAAATTTGACCATGTAACAAAGTGATCTATTTCAGCCATAACAGCAGGGATGGATATATGTGATTGAGTGATATATACAGGACATCATCAGCAAATGCAGAGCACTTGTACTCGATGCCTCCCACCTCAATCCACCTAATATTGGGGATATGGCGAATTGATGAGAGCAGGTGCTCCGTCACTAGGATGTATAAGAGAGGGAACAGTGGACATCCCTGCCTTTTCCCATTGGTGATTATGAAAGGTGATGAAAATGTTCCATTTATCTTCAGCCTATGTGACGTATTGCGATACAGGGCCGTGATTTTGCCTATAAAAGGGTCCCCTAGACCCCTACCCCAAGCTTTTTAAGAGAATAATATATGGCGTGCCTGGAGACTCTATGGAATGCTTTCTCAGCATCCAACGAGAGTATCTAATTACAAATTTTTAACTGCATCTAGCCCAGGAAATACTTTGTGCCTAGTAGCAGTGTCTGCTAGTCAGCATATTATCCCAGCTCTTAAGCAAGCTACACCACCTGTAGTTTGGACACTTAATTTTTTCAAAGGAAATGGTTCGGGTCCCCGGGACACTCAGTGAAGAGCATCGGGGAGGCACCCCAAGGCACAGGAGCTGGGACTGGCGGTAGGACGCCTTGCGGTGGACCGCCAAGCTCGATCCTTATAAAAGCTTTTTAACTGCAGCAGCTTTAGTGGACGCTACTGGAGCTGGAATTACCAGGGCTGCTGGCATGAGACTTGCCCTTCAATAGATCCTTGTAAAAGGATTTAAAGTGTACTCATTCTAATTAGAGAGACAATTTAAATTAAAAAGATTAGACCTGCCTCCACCGCAGGGGGGCTCGCTTGACCCACCAGCGGACAGGCACCAGTATTGGGAGAGGGGGGCTGGCCGTCAGGGTCCACCGCTGCTCTGGCACAAACCCGGCGACACGGAGGTCGCACGGGCAGGAACGGACTGGCCGTGTCGGCTTCGCACTTTTTTGGTTTTAGAAGCCTATATCTGTGTCTCCCCCTCCTTTTACTCCTCCACCTCTTTTCTTTTCGCATGACTATATGTACTTATTAGAGATGAGCGTTGTTCGACTCGAACTGTTCGCCAATCTCAAATTCGAGCTATTTTGGGCGGTGTTCGAGCCGTTCGGCGAACACGAACGATTTGAGCAAAATTCGGCTGTTCGAGATTATGTTCGATAACTGTTCGTGCACCAAAATCATAACTGGATTTTTTCTCAGTAATGATGAAAATTAATGTTAATACGCAGTTTGAGTGTACAGCGGGGTGGGGGGAGGGGCAGGGGATGGATCTCTGCAGAAATAATGAAGATCTCCATTTTTTTTTCTCTTTCCCGCATTTACAGTGGGGAGGTGCAATCTGTCAGCCTATCAGCAGCGCACACACGGAGCGAAGTGCTTTTTTTCACACAAGCAAGGGCATGTGTCATTGGCAGTGTATGTCACATATCCTTGCCCTATAAGACCAAGCCATTTTCCCCGTCGCCACCATTTTCTCACTGCTGCAGCTGCGTGTTAGACAGCACCGCTGTTGCTGTGTGCGCTATACCTTGTTAATTTCAAGCCAATTTTCGCACAAATCTACAGATAGCTTTGGAGTAGGGAATAGTTGTGATTGCATTCCTTTTAAGGACTAAGTTACAGCATTTCCTACGACTTTTATCAGGCAGGTCTGTGCTCTTAAATAGATAGATTGTGGGAGTAAAGACTAATTGTAATTGCAGTCCTTTACAGGACTAGGTTACATCAGTTCCTATCAGTTTTTGCCAGGCAGGTCTGTGCCAGTGCTGTGCAAGTTTTTTTCACAGCATTTGGCTGAATCTAGCAAAGCTAATCCTTTTTGGCCTATTGCAGAGTGTGTTAGTCAGTGGAGTAGCCTATCTGTGTTGCAAGATATACCACCTGTGTATAGAATACCAATTTTTTTACTGCACCTAGTGAAGTAAAATCTTTTGGGCATAGCATCATTCTATTAGTCCATCTATACTGACCTCCATCAGGTTGCAAATTGAATATAATTTTTTTCGGCATCTAGCTCTGAAAAAATATTTTGGCTTCTAGCAGTGTGTGGGACTTGTTCTATTAGTCCATCTATACTGACCTCCATCAGGTTGCAAACTGAATATAATTTTTTTCTGCATCTAGCTCTGAAAAAATATTTGGCCTTCTAGCAGTGTGTGGGAATTTCTCTATTAGTCCATCTATACTGACCTCCATCAGGTTGCAAATTAAAAATAATTTTTTGTCTGCATCTAGCTCTGAAAAAATATTTGGCCTTCTAGCAGTGTGTGGGACTTTCTCTATTAGTCCATCTATACTGACCTCCATCAGGTTGCAAACTGAATATATTTTTTTCTGCATCTACCTCTGAAAAAATATTGGGCTTCTAGCTGTGTGTGGGACTTGTTCTATTAATCCATCTATACAGACCTCCATCAGGTTGCAGACTGAATATAATTTTTTTCTGCATCTACCTCTGAAAAAATATTTGGGCTTCTAGCTGTGTGTGGGACTTGTTCTATTAGTCCATCTATTCTGACATCCATCAGGTTGCAAACTGAATATAATTTTTTTCTGCATCTAGCTCTGAAAAAATATTTGGCCTTCTAGCAGTGTGTGGGACTTTCTCTATTAGTCCATCTATACTGACCTCCATCAGGTTGCAAATTAAAAATAATTTATATCTGCATCTAGCTCTGAAAAAATATTTGGCCTTCTAGCAGTGTGTGGGACTTTCTCTATTAGTCCATCTATACTGACCTCCATTAGGTTGCAAATTAAAAATAATTTTTTGTCTGCATCTAGCTCTGAAAAAATATTTGGCCTTCTAGCAGTGTGTGGGACTTTCTCTATTAGTCCATCTATACTGACCTCCATCAGGTTTCAAACTGAATATATTTTTTTTCTGCATCTACCTCTGAAAAAATATTGGGCTTCTAGCTGTGTGTGGGACTTGTTCTATTTATCTATCTATACAGACCTCCATCAGATTGCAAACTGAATATAATTTTTTTCTGCATCTACCTCTGAAAAAATATTTGGGCTTCTAGCTGTGTGTGGGACTTGTTCTATTAATCCATCTATACAGACCTCCATCAGGTTGCAAACTGAACATAATTTTTTTCTGCATCTACCTCTGAAAAAATATTTGGGCTTCTAGCTGTGTGTGGGACTTGTTCTATTAGTCCATCTATACTGACCTCCATCAGGTTGCAAACTGAATATAATTTTTTTCTGCATCTAGCTCTGAAAAAATATTTGGCCTTCCAGCAGTGTGTGGGACTTTCTCTATTAGTCCATCTATACTGACCTCCATCAGGTTGCAAATTAAAAATAATTTTTATCTGCATCCAGCTCTGAAAAAATATTTGGCCTTCTAGCAGTGTGTGGGACTTTTTCTATTAGTCCATCTATACTGACCTCCATCAGGTTGCAAATTCAAAATAATTTTTATCTGCATCTACCTCTGAAAAAATATTTGGCCTTCTAGCTGTGTGTGGGACTTGTTCTGTTAGTCCATCTATACTGACCTCCATCTGGTTGCAAACTGAATATAATTTTTTTCTGCATGTAGCTCTGAAAAAATATTGGGCCTTCTAGCAGTGTGTGGGACTTTCTCTATTAGTCCATCTATACTGACCTCCATCAGGTTGCAAATTAAAAATAATATATATCTGCATCTAGCTTTGAAAAAATATTTGACCTTCTAGCAGTGTGTGGGACTTTCTCTATTAGTCCATCTATACTGACCTCCATCAAGTTGCAAACTGAATATAATTTTTTTCTGCATCTAGCTCTGAAAAAATATTTGGCCTTCTAGCAGTGTGTGGGACTTTCTCTATTAGTCCATCTATACTGACCTCCATCAGGTTGAAAATTAAAATTAATTTTTATCTGCATCCAGCTCTGAAAAAATATTTGGCCTTCTAGCAGTGTGTGGGACTTTCTCTATTAGTCCATCTATACTGACCTCCATCTGGTTGCAAATTAAAAATAATTTTTTGTCTGCATCTAGCTCTGAAAAAATATTTGGCCTTCTAGCAGTGTGTGGGACTTTTTCTATTAGTCCATCTCTACTGACCTCCATCAGGTTGCAAATTCAAAATAATTTTTATCTGCATCCACCTCTGAAAAAATATTTGGCCTTCTAGCTGTGTGTGGGACTTGTTCTATTAGTCCATCTATACTGACCTCCATCTGGTTGCAAACTGAATATAATTTTTTTCTGCATCTAGCTCTGAAAAAATATTTGGCCTTCTAGCAGTGTGTGGGACTTTCTCTATTAGTCCATCTATACTGACCTCCATCAGGTTGCAAATTAAAAATAATTTATATCTGCATCTAGCTTTGAAAAAATATTTGGCCTTCTAGCAGTGTGTGGGACTTTCTCTATTAGTCCATCTATACTGACCTCCATCAGGTTGCAAACTGAATATATTTTATTTCTGCATCTACCTCTGAAAAAATATTTGGGCTTCTAGCTGTGTGTAGGACTTGTTCTATTAGTCCATCTATACTGACCTCCATCAGGTTGCAAACTGAATACAATTTTTTTCTGCATCTACCTCTGAAAAAATATTTGGGCTTCTAGCTGTGTGTGGGACTTGTTCTATTAGTCCATCTATACTGACCTCCATCAGGTTGCAAATTGAATATAATTTTTTTCTGCATCTAACCCAGCCAATAGTTTTGGCCTAATACCACAGTTTGGCCACTCAGCTCTGCTCAGTTCCCATCCATTGTTTTTTTGTGCAAACAACTCCAGAGTTGTGAATTAGTTAACCACCAAAATGAGTGGAAAAAGGCCTGCTGCTGGTGGAAAGGGGAATAGGCGTGTTGGGAAGGGGAAAAAAGGTTGTGTCCGTGGGGTAGGTGTTAAAGCAACAGTAACATCTGCAGAAGAAAGAAAATCTTCCAGCCAAACTAAAATGTCTACTTCTTTTAGCGGACAATGTGATAAGATCCCTTTCTTACGGCCACGCCAATCGCTACAAATTCCAGATGAGGCACAAAAACAGCAGGTGCTTCAACGGATATCAAGTGCTCCTTTAAGTGGGCTCTCCTCCACATCAACTTCAACATCACAAATACTCCAGTCCTCAAAGGTGTCACCCCAATCGCACTTGCTTCCTCACAGCTCCCAAATCTCCAGCTGCCCGTCTGAGTATGAGGTAGAACAGATGGTTGAGTCTGCAGAGCTGTTTACTCATACTATAGCCTCGGAATCAGAGGTCGACTCCAGCGCTTCTGTGAATCCAGATGAGGAAATGATCTGCACTGATGCCCAGAATCTTTATGAGTCGGATCCAGGACCAGACGCAGAAGGTTCTGACCATAATGTAGACCCTCATTCCCAAACTGTAACTCCTGTTGGTGGAGACAATGAGGAAGACGATGTTGAGACTCAAATACCTGATTGGAGCGACAACTTTAGTTTTTTGTCAGGGCAGGAACAGGTTGGCTCTGAGGACGACGGGTGTGATAACGCACAGGGTGATGATGATGAGGTTGGAGATCCCACTTACTGTCAACCCACAGTCAGCCAAGAGATGAGGTCAGCAGAGGAAGTGGAGGAAGATGCTAGTGACGACGAGGTCAGGTTGCTCCTTCCTTGACAGAGACGTAGTACTGGAAGCACGTCAACAACTGCATCCTCAAACACAACTCTGCCTCTCACCACAAGTCGTGGTGGCTCTTCAGGTCGCATGGGTGCTAAGCCTTGCATAGCCTGGGCATTTTTTCAGATCGATAAAGATGACCCAACTCGTGTTATCTGTAACATTTGTCAGCAAAAGCTAAGTAGAGGCCAAAAAATACATAGTTTGAGTACTTCATGCATGAACCGGCACATGGACATGAAGCATAAGTTGCAGTGGGAAGCTCAGTGTGCTACAATGCGGCCTAGCCGGCCGGGCCAACCACCGTCTGCCATATCTTGTGCATCCGCGGCCTCTTCATCCTCTGTGACTGGGGGGACAGCAGTCACACCTGTTTTGGGGCGCAGACCTGCCTCCTCTTTACCCGCAACAGCCAGCGTGATTGGCAGGTCATCATTTTCTTTGGAGGTGGTAACACCAGCTGGTGTTGAGCGCTGTCCGACATCGATAGCACCACCTTTGGATCAAGGCAATCTAACATGTCCGCCTGCATCTTCCTCACAGACCGGCAGTTTGCCGGGGACACCCTTATCAACCCCGTCTAAGCACAATAGCCAGCCCTCGGTCCCTCAGATGTGGACAAGTAAAAGACCATTTCCTCCTAGCCATGAGAAATCTAAGAGGCTGAATTTCACCATCTGCAAGCTCTTGGCTACAGAAATGCTGCCTTTCCGCCTGGTGGACACAGAGGATTTTCAAGACCTTATGTCCATCGCAGTGCCCCAGTACCAGATGCCCAGTCGGCACTACTTCTCAAAGAAAGGTGTGCCTGCGCTCCACCAGCATGTCGCACACAACATCACCGCTTCTTTGAGAAACTCTGTGTGTGACAGGGTGCATTTCACCACAGACACTTGGACGAGTAGGCATGGACAGGGGCGTTACATGTCGCTGACTGGGCACTGGGTAACTATGGTGACAGCAGGACAAGGGGCTGCTGTCCAAGTCTTGCCGTCCCCACGAGTTGTGCGTCAATCCTCTTTATGTCAAAGTTCCTCCACTGCTTCTGCCTCCTCAACCTCCTCTCAGTCTTCCACATGCACCCAAAGCCTGTCTGGTCATGCCACAAGCTTTCTAACTGCGCAGAAGGGATCCTGCACACCTCCTTACTATGCTGGCAGTAGGGCTCAACGTCATCAGTTGGTTTTTACTTTGAAATGTCTGGGAAATGTGAGTCACACAGCTGAGGAGTTGTGGTCAGCTCTGGAGAACCAATTTCATGAATGGTTGTCTCCACTGGACCTGAAACCAGGGAAGGCCGTGTGCGACAGTGTTGCAAACCTGTGTGCGGCCCTTCGCCAGGGCAATGTCACACACGTGCCTTGTATGGCTCACGTGTTGAAGCTGGTTGTCCAGCAATTTTTAGCCCACTATCCCAGACTAGATGGCCTTCTGCAGAGGGCACGGTCGCTGTGTGCTCACTTCCGCCGTTCGCATCCCGCAGCTCAGCGACTTACATCTCTACAGAAGTCGTTGGGCCTGCCACTTCACCGGCTAAAATGCGATGTGCCTACCCGGTGGAATTCAACTCTGCACATGTTGCAGCGACTGTGGCAGCACCGACAAGCCCTGGTGCAATACGTTCTGACGTATAGCCTGGGCCAACGAGATCCAGAGGTGGGGCAAATCACGCTGGAGGAGTGGTCTCAGATCAGGGACCTATGCACCCTTCTGCACAGTTTTGAAATGGCGACGAAGATGTTTAGTGCTGACGATGCCATTATCAGCATGACTATTCCGGTGATTTACATGCTGGAGCACATGTTAAACAGAATTCGTAGTCAGGTGGTGGCACAAGAGGAGGTGGAGGAAGTAGAGGAGGAGGAGTTGTATGCGGAAGGGCTAACATCTGCAAGGTCCAGACGGTCGGCAGCACCAAGTCGGCAGGCATGTGAGGGTGGGGGAGATGGTTTTACCAGGGCGCATGGTAGCAGCCAAACTAGTGAGGAAGGTGCAGGAGCCCAGGAAGAAGTGGAGGACGAACTGATGGAAGACTCATTAGATGAGGGAGACCTTGATCACATTTCTGTTGTGCGAGGTTGGGGGGAGAGGACAGAGGAAGGAAGCATGATTGTTACCTCGCCACCAACACAACAGGGACTTGGTGTCATGGGTGTGTCGCCACTAGTGTTGAGCCACCCCCGTAGTGTTCGAGTTCGGTTCGGTTCGTCGAACACCCGTGTGTTCGCCGAACTGTTCGTCGAACTGTTCGTCGAACACCTTCGAACACCGTTAAAACCAATGGCAGGCAAACAAAAACACATAGAAACACATAGAAAACACCTTCAAAGGTGTCCAAAAGCTGACAAACTGCTCAGAAGACACAACTAACACATGGAAAAGTGACAAGTACATATAGTCATGCGAAAAGAAAAGAGGTGGAGGAGTAAAAGGAGGGGGAGACACAGATATAGGCATGTCATGCCCTTCTAAAATCCAAAAAGTGAGAAGCCGAGACGGCCAGTCCGCTCCTGCCCGTGCCACCTCCGTGTCGCCGGGTTTGTGCCAGAGCCGCGGTGAACCCTGACGGCCAGCCCCCCTCTCCCAATACTGGTGCCTGTCCGCTGGTGGGTCGAGACAGCCCCCCTGTGATGGAGGCAGCTCTAAGCTTTTTAATTTAAATTGTCCCTCTAATTTGAATGAATACACTTTAAATCCATTTACAAGGATCTATTGGAGGGCAAGTCTCATGCCAGCAGCCGCGTAATTCCAGCTCCAGTAGCGTCCACTAAAGCTGCTGCAGTTAAAAAGCTTTCATAAGGATCGAGCTCGGCTGTCCACCGCAAGGCATCCTAGTGCCAGTCCCAGCCCCTATGCCTTGGGGTGCCTCCTGATGCTCTTCACTAAGTATCCCGTGGTCCCGAAGCATTTCCTTTGAAAAAATTAAGTGTCCAAACTACAGGTGGTGTAGCTTGCTTAACAGCCGGGATAATCCGCTGACTAGCAGACACTGCTACTAGGCACAAAGTATTTCCTGGGCTAGATGCAGTTAAAAATTTGTAAGTAGATACTCTCGTTGGATGCTGAGAAAGCATTCCATAGAGTCTCCTGGCACGCCATATATGATTCTCTTAAAAAGCTTGGGGTAGGGGTCTAGGGGACCCTTTTATAGCCAAAATCACGGCCCTGTATCACAATACGTCACCTAGGCTGAAGATAAATGGAACTGTAGCACCGAGGGCTCGGTTGCTACAGACTTATTGCACCTCACCCAGAGGTGTGATATCTCACTCTCAGATAAGGATGGAGTGTGGATCAGGACCCGACACCTGCATGCATTACACCACATTGCCGTGGGGCAGGGCGACCAATATGCCCCTGAGATGGGCACGACAGTCCCTGTCCCTGGCTGGAGTGGGGGGAGGGAACACTGAGGAAGGGGAACCCTGCAGTGCAGGAGCAGGGAGGAAGCAGTTCCTGGGTGCATTGAGAAGGGAGTATAAAAGGTGGGCACCATCTTAGTTCAGTGCAGAGAAGTCTGAGCAGAAGTGGCAGGGAGCAGGGGCTCTGCATGAGCTCTGCTCCGGAGGCGGGCCTAGTAACAGAGGCCCAGGCCTGCAAGAGGGAGAAGGAAGGAAGAGGAGCGGAGAAGGCTCCAGGAACGAGGAATGAAGGGATCCCAGGGGTGCGGACGGGCGAGTCGCCACCGCACGCCCGAATCCACCTGCGTGGAGGGGTCAGGCCAAAGGGGGAGACCGGTCCCCGAACTAGTGGAGGCAGGAAACGACCCTCAGCTAGAAACCGGAGGCTCTGACATTTTATGTGGCGCAGCCCCTTGCTCCACCCGCTAGGAAGGCACCACATAGGGTCAGGGAAACTGGCGCCAAGTTTACCAAGAGGAGGCCCGAGGCAGCCGGACAGAAGTGTTGGTAAGAAAGGCCAGACAAAGGACACACAATGGGGGTCCTGTGAAGCGCTCCAAAGTTATCTGGGAGTTGTCTGAGCCCCTCACCTGGTGAGCACAGTACGACGTGGGCAGCCGTTACCTGCAGACGTGGTCTGGATAATAAGAACTGTGAGTAAAGGCCCTGAACTGCATCACTGACTCCGTGTCGTTACTGCTGCTGCCCTGCACCATCACCCCCATCCTCCGCATACACTGCCCTGAGGCTATACTCCTCCCGTGGTGAGTTATGCTACGCTCTGCTGCACCCACAACACCAGCCTTAGCGGTCTGCCCTGTAGCGGCGGTTCACTCTGACCGCAATCCACGGGTGGCGTAGTCGGACATTTAAACATCAAAACCACATAAATAGTTCCGCCACTGGTTTGACCGCCCTGAGCCACGGAACCGGATCGCCGCCACGAAGACTACAACCACCAGCATCCACCAAAAAGGGTCCGGCTCCGGGTGTCCCAAGGCCCAGGGGGTGCGTCAGAACATTTTCATCACCTTTCACAATCACCAATGGGACAAGGCAGGGATGTCCTCTGTCCCCTCTCTTATACATCCTAGTGACGGAGCACCTGCTCTCATCAATTCGCCATAACCCCAATATTAGGTGGATTGAGGTGGGAGGCACCGAGTACAAGTGCTCTCTATTTGCTGATGATGTCCTAGTATATATCACTCAATCACATATATCCATCCCTGCTGTTATGGCTGAAATAGATCACTTTGTTACATGGTAAAATTTTAAAATCAATGCAGCGAAGTCTGAGGCCCTCGATGTCTCCCTCCCTAAATCCATATAGGATTCCATCCAGTCCAACTTTCCCTTTGCCTGGCCCTCACAGGGTATCAAATACTTAGGAATTCCTATTCATAGAGACCTCTCCCATCTATGTTATCTTAATTTTGGGCCCTTTATTGAACAATTCCATACAGACCACGGTTGGCAAGTTAGAACTGTAAGATTCACTACGTGAACCACTGGTGTTTTGTGGAAAAGCACATGTACACCGCGTTCCAAATTATTATGCAAAAAGTGTTTAGGAGTGATAAGGGAAGAATTTGTTTGTTTGTCAGTTAAACTCATTGATGGTGATGTGTGTCAGGGCTCTTTATATCACTGTAAGCAATTGCAGACACCTGTGCTAATTAGTTTGGCAGGTGTGTCCAATGAAAGGCAAGACTACTTAAGAAGGCTCTCTCACATTATTAAGCAGCCTACGTGCACCACTGGTATTTTGTGGAAAAGCACATGTAAGATTCTGCAACAGTCTCTGCTGATACTCCTGCATGCGTGCATCCCTTTCTATGGCAGGAATAATTTCTGCAAATTTACTTTTGTACCGGGGATCTAACAGTGTGGCAACCCAGTAGTCAGGATTATTTCTAATTCTCACAATTCGAGGGTCATGTTGCAGGTAGTGCAGCAAGAAGGCACTCATGTGTGTTGCGCATCCAGGAGCACCAAGTCCCTGTTGTGTTGGTGGCGAGGTAACAATCATGCTTCCTTCCTCTGTCCTCTCCCCCCAACCTCGCACAACAGAAATGTGATCAAGGTCTCCCTCATCTGATGAGTCTTCCATCAGTTCATCCTCCACTTCTTCCTGGGCTCCTGCACCTTTCTCACTAGTTTGGCTGCTACCATGCGCCCTGGTAAAATCATCTCCCCCACCCTCACATGCCTGCCGCCCTGGTGCTGCCGACCGTCTGGACCTTGCAGATGTTAGCCCTTCCGCATACAACTCCTCCTCCTCTACTTCCTCCACCTCCTCTTGTGCCACCACCTGACTCCGAATTCTGTTTAACATGTGCTCCAGCATGTAAATCACCGGAATAGTCATGCTGATAATGGCATCGTCAGCACTAAACACCTTCGTCGCCATTTCAAAACTGTGCAGAAGGGTGCATAGGTCCCTCATCTGAGACCACTCCTCCAGCGTGATTTGCCCCACCTCTGAATCTCGTTGGCCCAGGCTATACGTCAGAACGTATTGCACCAGGGCTTGTCGGTGCTGCCACAGTCGCTGCAACATGTGCAGAGTTGAATTCCACCGGGTAGGCACATCGCATTTTAGCCGGTGAAGTGGCAGGCCCAACGACTTCTGTAGAGATGTAAGTCGCTGAGCTGCGGGATGCGAACGGCGGAAGTGAGCACACAGCGACCGTGCCCTCTGCAGAAGGCCATCTAGTCTGGGATAGTGGGCTAAAAATTGCTGGACAACCAGGTTCAACACGTGAGCCATACAAGGCACGTGTGTGACATTGCCCCGGCGAAGGGCCGCGCCCAGGTTTGCAGCATTGTCGCACACGGCCTTCCCTGGTTTCAGGTCCAGTGGAGACAACCATTCATGAAATTGGTTCTCCAGAGCTGACCACAACTCCTCAGCTGTGTGACTCACATTTCCCAGACATTTCAATGTAAAAACCGCCTGATGACGTTGAGCCCTACTGCCAGCATAGTAAGGAGGTGTGCAGGATCCCTTCTGCGCAGTTAGAAAGCTTGTGGCATGACCAGACAGGCTTTGGGTGCAGGTGGAAGACCGAGAGGAGGTTGAGGAGGCAGAAGCAGTGGAGGAAAAATGACATAAAAGGATTGACGCACAACTCGTGAGGACGGCAAGACTTGGACAGCAGCCCCTTGTCCTGCTGTCACCATAGTTACCCAGTGCCCAGTCAGCGACATGTAACGCCCCTGTCCATGCCTACTCGTCCAAGTGTCTGTGGTGAAATGCACCCTGTCACACACAGAGTTTCTCAAAGAAGCGGTGATGTTGTGTGCGACATGCTGGTGGAGCGCAGGCACACCTTTCTTTGAGAAGTAGTGCCGACTGGGCATCTGGTACTGGGGCACTGCGACGGACATAAGGTCTCGAAAATCCTCTGTGTCCACCAGGCGGAAAGGCAGCATTTCTGTAGCCAAGAGCTTGCAGATGGTGAAATTCAACCTCTTAGCTTTCTCATGGCTAGGAGGAAATGGTCTCTTACTTGTCCACATCTGAGGGACCGAGGGCTGGCTATTGTGCTTAGACGGGGTTGATAAGGGTGTCCCCGGCAAACTGCCGGTCTGTGAGGAAGATGCAGGCGGACATGTTAGGTTGCCTTGATCCAAAGTTGGTGCTATCGATGTCGGACAGCGCTCAAGACCAGCTGGTGTTACCACCTCCAAAGAAAATGATGACCTGCCAATCACGCTGGCTGTTGCGGGTAAAGAGGTGGCAGGTCTGCGCCCCAAAACAGGTGTGACTGCTGTCCCCCCAGTCACAGAGGATGAAGAGGCCGCGGATGCACAAGATATGGCAGACGGTGGTTGGCCCGGCCGGCTAGACCGCATTGTAGCACACTGAGCTTCCCACTGCAACTTATGCTTCATGTCCATGTGCCGGTTCATGCATGAAGTACTCAAACTATGTATTTTTTGGCCTCTACTTAGCTTTTGCTGACAAATGTTACAGATAACACGAGTTGGGTCATCTTTATCGATCTGAAAAAATGCCCAGGCTATGCAAGGCTTAGCACCCATGCGACCTGAAGAGCCACCACGACTTGTGGTGAGAGGCAGAGTTGTGTTTGAGGATGCAGTTGTTGACATGCTTCCAGTACTACGTCTCTGTCCAGGAAGGCGCAACCTGACCTCGTCGTCACTAGCATCTTCCTCCACCTCCTCTGCTGACCTCATCTCTTGGCTGACTGTGGGTTGACAGTATGTGGGATCTCCGACCTCATCATCATCACCCTGTGCGTTATCACACCCGTCGTCCTCAGAGCCAACCTGTTCCTGCCCTGACAAAAAACTAAAGTTGTCGCTCCAATCAGGTATTTGAGTCTTATCATCGTCTTCCTCATTGTCTCCACCAACAGGAGTTACAGTTTGGGAATGAGGGTCTACATTATGGTCAGAACCTTCTGCGTCTGGTCCTGGATCCGACTCATAAAGATTCTGGGCATCAGTGCAGATCATTTCCTCGTCTGGATTCACAGAAGCGCTGGAGTCGACCTCTGATTCCCAGGCTATAGTATGAGTAAACAGCTCTGCAGACTCAACCATCTGTTCTACCTCATACTCAGACGGGCAGCTGGAGATTTGGGAGCTGTGAGGAAGCAAGTGCGATTTGGGTGACACCTTTGAGGACTGGAGTATTTGTGATGTTGAAGTTGATGTGGAGGAGAGCCCACTTAAAGGAGCACTTGATATCCGTTGAAGCACCTGCTGTTTTTGTGCCTCATCTGGAATTTGTAGCGATTGGCGTGGCCGTAAGAAAGGGATCTTATCACATTGTCCGCTAAAAGAAGTAGACATTTTAGTTTGGCTGGAAGATGGTCTTTCTTCTGCACCTACCCCACGGACACAACCTTTTTTCCCCTTCCCAACACGCCTATTCCCCTTTCCACCAGCAGCAGGCCTTTTTCCACTCATTTTGGTGGTTAACTAATTCACAACTCTGGAGTTGTTTGCACAAAAAAACAATGGATGGTAACCGAGCAGAGCTGAGTGGCCAAACTGTGGTATTAGGCCAAAACTATTGGCTGGGTTAGATGCAGAAAAAAATTATTTTTAATTTGCAACCTGATGGAGGTCAGTATAGATGGACTAATAGACCAAGGCCCACACACCGCTAGAAGCCCAAATATTTTTTCAGAGCTAGATGCAGAAAATTTTTTTATTCAATTTGCAACCTGATGGAGGTCAGTATAGATGGACTAATAGACCAAGTCCCACACACTGCTAGAAGCCCAAATATTTTTTCAGAGCTAGATGCAGAAAAAAATTATTTTTAATTTGCAACCTGATGGAGGTCAGTATAGATGGACTAATAGACCAAGTCCCACACACCGCTAGAAGCCCAAATATTTTTTCAGAGCTAGATGCAGAAAAAAAATATTTTTAATTTGCAACCTGATGGAGGTCAGTATAGATGGACTAATAGACCAAGTCCCACACACCGCTAGAAGCCCAAATATTTTTTCAGAGCTAGATGCAGAAAAAAATTATATTCAATTTGCAACCTGCTGGAGGTCAGTATAGAAGGACTAATAGAACAAGTCCCACACACTGCTAGAAGCCCAAATATTTTTTCAGAGCTAAATGAAGAAAAAAATTATTTTTAATTTGCAACCTGATGGAGGTCAGTATAGATGGACTAATAGACCAAGTCCCACACACTGCTAGAAGCCCAAATATTTTTTCAGAGCTAGATGCAGAAAAAAATTATATTCAGTTTGCAACCTGATGGAGGTCAGTATAGATGGACTAATAGAATGATGCTATGCCCAAAAGATTTTACTTCACTAGGTGCAGTAAAAAAATTGGTATTCTATACACAGGTGGTATATCTTGCAACACAGATAGGCTACTCCACTGACTAACACACTCTGCAATAGGCCAAAAAGGATTAGCTTTGCTAGATTCAGCCAAATGCTGTGAAAAAAACTTGCACAGCACTGGCACAGACCTGCCTGCCAAAAACTGATAGGAACTGATGTAACCTAGTCCTGAAAAGGACTCCAATTACAATTAGTCTTTACTCCCACAATCTATCTATTTAAGAGCACAGACCTGCCTGATAAAAGTCGTAGGAAATGCTGTAACCTAGTCCTTAAAAGGACTGCAATCACAACTATTCCCTACTCCCAAGCTATCTGTATATTTGTGCGAAAATTGGCTTGAAATTAACAAGGTATAGCGCACACAGCAACAGCGGTGCCGTCTAACACGCAGCTGCAGCAGTGAGAAAATGGTGGCGACGGGGAAAATGGCTTGGTCTTATAGGGCAAGGACATGTGACATACACTGCCAATGACACATGCCCTTGCTTGTGTGAAAAAAAGCACTTCGCTCCGTGTGTGCGCTGCTGATAGGCTGACAGATTGCACCTCCCCACTGCAAATGCGGGAAAGAGAAAAAAAAATGGAGATCTTCATTGTTCCTGTAGAGATCCATCCCCTGCCCCTCCCCCCGCCCCGCTGTACACTCAAACTGCGTATTAACATTCATTTTCATCATTACTGAGAAAAAATCCAGTTATGATTTTGGTGCACGAACAGTTATCGAACATAACCTCGAACAGCCGAATTTTTCTCAAATTGTTCGTGTTCGCCGACCGGCTCGAACACCGCCCAAAACAGCTCGAATTTGAGATTGGCGAACAGTTCGAGTAGAACAACGCTCATCTCTAGTCGCCACGAAGATCGTCACGATTACACAGCCTGACTTCTCGCAGCTGACTTTTTGGTGCTTTGTGTTTTTCGGCAGTGAGGGAGTTAATTCTCTCTCTCTCTGTGCTAGACGAGGTCCTGCCTCGCCCAGCTGCAATCAATGCTGCTGTAGTGAGACTCCTTCAAATGCCTGCTGGTCTGTTAGGGAAGTGTCGGTGAAAGCATTTCATGCAGACTAACAGAGCGGATCGTGGTATTTGGAGTTTCAGAGATAAGTGTATTTGGAGTGTTTTTTCCCTTCCTCGCTTTATCATTTATCTCCTTTCGCGTTGGTGTTCCCTCTGTTGTAGTTGTGTAGTTTTTGTATGCAAGGTGGTTTTGGTTTTTCCCTTGTACTGTCTCGTTCGTCTAAGTACTGTGTGTGGGCATATTATTACTTGTCCCCTTTTCTTGTGATCGGGGTCCTTCTCAGGACTAGATTACTTAGGTGCAGGGATCCTCAGGAGGTAGGGGTTACGCTGGCGGCCTGGACCTCTGTACCTTTAACAGTACCTCCAGGTTGAGGGATTAGTCAGGGCCCCAGCTTAGGGTCAGCTTAGGCCCCCTACCTCCAGTATACAGAGACAGCGTGACATTTTCACCGACCACTTAGTTTTTCTCCAGCTACCATGGATCCAGTAGCCGGTCTAGCTCGGCAGTTGCAGAGTTTGTCCATGGAGCTGGCGGACGTTAGGTCCAAGGTTTTGTATCCTCAGGAGCAAGCCGGACCAGAACCTAAAGTAGCTCTCCCTGACAGGTTCACTGGGGGGCGGGACAAGTTTTTTGTTTTCCGGGAGGCATGCAAGTTGTACTTTCGGCTGCGGCCTCGGTCATCGGGGAGTGAAGAACAAAGGGTGGGAATTGTCATCTCGCTCCTACAAGGGGACCCACAATCTTGGGCGTTCTCTCTTCCCCCGGGCTCCCCGGCTCTCCAGTCGGTGGATAGGTTTTTCGCTGCTCTGGGACTCGTATATGATGACCCAGATCGGATCTCCCTTGCTGAGTCTAAGTTACGTAGGATCCAGCAGGGAGATCGTCCGGCGGAGGAATTCTGTTCGGAGTTCCGTAGGTGGGCCACGGACACCCAGTGGAATGACCCGGCTCTTAGGAGCCAGTTTTGTCAAGGTTTATCCGACAAATTACAGGATGTGTTGGCACAGTATGACTCTCCCGCGTCACTGGAAGCCGCTATGGCCCTTGCTATTCGCATTGACAGACGGCTTCGGGAGAGGTGCGGGATAACTCTACCCCCTGTGATGACTCCACCTCCTACAAGGTCCCCTCATATGGTTGTTCCCCTGGTCAGTCCAGAGGAGCCTATGCAATTAGGAGGGACATCATTTCGGGGGAGGGGACCGGTGGTGCGCCATAAGACAGGAAGGTGTTTCTTCTGCGGGAGAAAGGGACATTTTATTGGGGGGTGTCCATCCCGTCCCTTGCAGAGTGAAGAGTCGTCGGAAAACTGTTGATCCCAGGTTGTGTGGTGGACGGCAATCTGGGAGTAGGTATTTCGTCCCTAGGTTCGTCTCAGTTTCTCGTACCGGCGGAGGTGGTGGTGGGTACGAGAACTGAGAGGATATCTGTTCTTCTGGATAGTGGGGCCGGGGCTAATCTGGTTGATGCTCGGTTTGCCCGGGTTCAAGGTATGCGATTGAGTGAGTTGGCTAAACCCATCCCCATATTCTCGATCGATGCCAGGCCTCTCGGTCAGGGAAGTTTTTTGCAAGCTGTGCATGACGTAAAACTTCAAGTGGGGGCGATACATAAAGAACTGTTGTCTTGCTACGTGTTGGAGGGTCTTCCCACTCCTATAGTGTTGGGCCTTCCTTGGTTAACTAAGCATAACCCGGTTATTAATTGGCAAACCAGAGAGATAAGCCAATGGAGTAAATTCTGTAATAAAAACTGCATGAACACGGTCATCGGTGCGGTTACTCCTTGGGTCTTACCTCCATTTCTGGCGGACTTTGAGGATGTATTCTCGGAGAAAGGGTGTCAGGAACTACCTCCTCATCGCGAGTATGACTGTTCTGTAAAACTGCTCCCTGAGGCCAAGTTACCTAAAGCTAGATTGTATAACCTTTCTGGTCCTGAGAGGCAGGCCATGAAGGATTATATTTCAGAAAGTCTGGCTAAGGGGCATATTAGACCTTCATCTTCACCGGTGGCTGCGGGGTTCTTCTTTGTTAAGAAGAAAGATGGAGGCCTACGCCCTTGCCTGGATTTCCGTGAACTTAATCGGATTACGGTCCGAGATCCGTATCCGCTCCCACTTATTCCCGATCTCTTTAATCAGATCGTGGGCGCCAAATGGTTCTCTAAGTTGGATCTCAGGGGGGCGTACAATCTGATTAGGATGAAGGAGGGGGATGAGTGGAAGACGGCGTTTAACACTCCAGAGGGGCATTATGAGAACCTTGTCATGCCATTCGGTCTGACTAATGCCCCGGCGGTGTTCCAACACTTTGTTAATGACATTTTTCGCCGCCTGGTGGGACAGTTTGTTGTCATATATCTGGATGATATCTTAATTTACTCGCCGGATCTGGTGTCTCATCAGGAGCATGTTAGGCAGGTGTTACAGATCTTGCGGGATAATAAACTGTATGCCAAATGGGAAAAGTGTGTGTTCGCTGTACAGGAACTCCAGTTTTTAGGCTTCCTGGTTTCAGCGTCCGGTTTTCGTATGAACCCTGGGAAAGTGCGGGCAGTTCTTGAGTGGGATCGGCCAGAGAATCTTAAGGCACTACAACGTTTCCTGGGGTTTGCTAATTATTACCAGAAGTTCATTCGTAATTTCTCGTCCATGGTTAAGCCTCTCACAGACATGACTAAAAAGGGGACGGATTTTTCTAGGTGGTCTGACAAGGCTTGTCAAGCACTCTCCTCCTTGAAAAAATGTTTTGCCTCGGCACCCATACTCATTCAACCTGATGCGTCACAGCCATTCATTGTAGAGGTAGACGCTTCCGAGGTAGGGGTGGGAGCAGTATTGTCACAAGGTTCGTCCCCTGGTAAGTGGCATCCGTGCGCCTTTTTCTCGCTGAGAGGAATTACGATGTCGGCAATAGGAAACTCTTGGCCATTAAGTTAGCTTTTGAGGAGTGGCGCCATTTTTTGGAGGGGGCAGTCCATCCGGTCACCGTCATCACCGATCACAAGAACCTGCTATATCTGGAGTCCGCGAAACGTCTGAATCCCAGACAAGCTAGGTGGTCATTGTTTTTTACCAGGTTTAATTTTGTCGTTACATATCGTCCTGGGTCAAAAAATGTAAAGGCGGATGTCTTATCTCGTAGTTTCCCTGGGGCCGGGAATACGGACGACCCGATTCCTATCCTTCAGGAGGGGGTGGTGGTTTCGGCAGTATGCTCTGAGCTGGAGGAGGAGGTATTGGAGGCTCAGGGGGACGCCCCTGTTGGACCTCCGGGGAGACTGTTTGTTCCAGATCAGTTGCGACAAAAGGTGATCGAGGCACACCATAACTCAGTTTTCGCAGGACACCCGGGGAGTAGAGCAACTGTGGATCTCCTCTCGCGTCGGTTTTGGTGGCCTAACTTACATAAGGAGGTGGTAACTTTTGTCGCATCCTGTGGGGTTTGTGCGCGCTCTAAGACCTCACATACCGGTCCGTCTGGGGCCCTCTTACCTTTGAAGATCCCGGAGCATCCTTGGACTCATCTGTCTATGGACTTTATTACGGACCTCCCTCCGTCTTCGGGTAAAACGGTCATACTCGTTGTAGTGGACAGGTTCAGCAAGATGGCACATTTTATCGCTCTTCCGGCTCTCCCTAATGCTAAAACTCTTGCGCAGGTGTTCATTGGGGAGATTGTGAGGCTTTACGGGGTACCCTCCGAGGTGGTGTCTGATCGGGGGTCTCAGTTTGTGTCCAAGTTCTGGAAGGCGTTTTGTGCACGGCGGGGGATGCATTTGTCGTTCTGATCGGCTTTTCATCCTCAGACCAATGGTCAGACGGAACGTATGAACCAGAGCTTGGAGACATATCTCCGGTGTTTTGTGTCAGAGAACCAGGAGGACTGGGCTTCTTTCTTACCTCTGGCAGAGTTTGCTATTAATAATAGGCGGAGCGAGTCCACTGGTAAGTCCCCGTTTTTTGGGGCATATGGTTTTCACCCCCAGTTTTGTACTTTCAGTAGGGGGGGCTCTTCGGGGGTTCCTGAGGAGGAACGATTTTCCTCATCACTCGCTTCAGTATGGAGAGGGGTGCTGAAGAATCTGAATACTATGGGGAACCGATACAAACGTATGGCTGATAGGAGGAGAGTGTCTGGTCCGGACCTAAGTGTGAACGATCGGGTATGGTTGTCTACCAGGAATATAAAACTTAAGGTTCCCTCCTGGAAACTGGGTCCCAGGTTCATCGGGCCGTACAGAATCAGTTCTATTATTAATCCGGTGGCATTCCGTCTTGACCTCCCCCCTACGTTTAAAATTCACAACGTGTTCCACAGATCGTTGCTTAAGAGGTATGTGGCGCCGGTGGTACCGTCACCTTTACCTCCCCCTCCAGTGGTGGTCAAGGGTAACTTGGAGTTCCAGGTATCGAGGGTCATCGATTCACGCTTTAATCGCCGGTCCCTTCAGTACCTGGTTTATTGGAAAGGGTATGGTCCTGAGGAGAGGATGTGGGTTCCTGCGTCGGATATTAACGCAGACCGATTAGTTCGGGCCTTCCACACGACTCACCCGGATAAACCTGGCCCTGAGGGTCCGGAGGCCCCTCGTAGAAGGGGGGGTACTGTCACGGGTGTGTCGCCACGAAGATCGTCACGATTACACAGCCTGACTTCTCGCAGCTGACTTTTTGGTGCTTTGTGTTTTTCGGCAGTGAGGGAGTTAATTCTCACTCTCTCTGTGCTAGACGAGGTCCTGCCTCGCCCAGCTGCAATCAATGCTGCTGTAGTGAGACTCCTTCAAATGCCTGCTGGTCTGTTAGGGAAGTGTCGGTGAAAGCATTTCATGCAGACTAACAGAGCGGATCGTGGTATTTGGAGTTTCAGAGATAAGTGTATTTGGAGTGTTTTTTCCCTTCCTCGCTTTATCATTTATCTCCTTTCGCGTTGGTGTTCCCTCTGTTGTAGTTGTGTAGTTTTTGTATGCAAGGTGGTTTTGGTTTTTCCCTTGTACTGTCTCGTTCGTCTAAGTACTGTGTGTGGGCATATTATTACTTGTCCCCTTTTCTTGTGATCGGGGTCCTTCTCAGGACTAGATTACTTAGGTGCAGGGATCCTCAGGAGGTAGGGGTTACGCTGGCGGCCTGGACCTCTGTACCTTTAACAGTACCTCCAGGTTGAGGGATTAGTCAGGGCCCCAGCTTAGGGTCAGCTTAGGCCCCCTACCTCCAGTATACAGAGACAGCGTGACACTTGGTGCTCCTGGATGCGAAACACACATAAGTGCCTTCTTGCTGCACTACCTGCAACATGACCCTCGAATTGTGAGAATTAGAAATAATCCTGACTACTGGGTTGCCACACTGTTAGATCCCCGGTACAAAAGTAAATTTGCAGAAATTATTCCTGCCATAGAAAGGGATGCACGCATGCAGGAGTATCAGCAGAGACTGTTGCAGAATCTTACATGTGCTTTTCCACAAAACACCAGTGGTGCACGTAGTGAATCTCACAGTTCCAACTTGCCAACCGTGGGACCGTCAAGTGTTCAGCACTCAAAACGTAACAGAAACACAGTATCTGCTGGTAACAAAAATTTTGCGGAATCATTTCACCACTTTTTTAGCCCATCATTTGAAAGGCCACAGGAGACAAGAAGTCTGACACATAGTCAACGCCTAGAGACGATGGTACAGGAGTATCTCCAAGTAAACATTGAAGCCATGACTGTGTCACTGGACCCTTGCTCTTTTTGGGCTTCCAATCTGGATAAATGGCCGGAGCTAGCCACTTACGCCTTGGAGATCTTGTCATGCCCCGCAGCCAGCGTTCTGTCTGAACGTGTGTTCAGCGCTGCTGGTGGTGTGCTGACAGATAAGCGCACGCGGCTCTCCACTGATAATGTAGACAGACTCACGTTCATAAAGATGAACAAATCATGGATCCGAAATGACTTTTCTACCCCTGTGTCATCCTGGGGAGAGAAAAATCTTGATGATTGGTTAAAATCACCCTACCAACCGTTTTAAGCTTTCAAATTACTAATCATGTTTATCTATATCTTGACTGGAAAATAATTTCGGCTTTGTAGCAGTGTGCAGCACTGATCCTATTAGGCCATCTATACTAAGCTCCACCAGATTTAAAATTAATAATAATTTTTAGCTGCATCTAGCCTGGAAAATAATTTTGGGGCTCCGAGATGTGCAAGACACATAAGTGCCTTCTTGCTGCACTACCTGCAACATGACCCTCATATTGTCAGAATTCGAAGTAATCATGACTAGTGTTGAGCCACCCCCGTAGTGTTCGAGTTCGGTTCCGTTCGTTGAACTCCCGTGTGTTCGCCGAACTGTTCGTCGAACTGTTCGTCGAACACCTTCGAACACCGTTAAAACCAATGGCAGGCAAACAAAAACACATAGAAACACATAGAAAACACCTTCTAAGGTGTCCAAAAGCTGACAAACTGCTCAGAAGACATAACTAACACATGGAAAAGTGACAAGTACATATAGTCATGCGAAAATAAAAGAGGTGGAGGAGTAAAAGGAGGGGGAGACACAGATATAGGCATGTCATGCCCTTCTAAAATCCAAAAAGTGAGAAGCCGACACGGCCAGTCCGCTCCTGCCCGTGCCACTTCCGTGTCGCCGGGTTTGTGCCAGAGCCGCGGTGAACCCTGATGGCCAGCCCCCCTCTCCCAATACTGGTGCCTGTCCGCTGGTGGGTCGAGCGAGCCCCCCTGTGGTGGAGGCAGCTCTAAGCTTTTTAATTTAAATTGTCTCTCTAATTTGAATGAATACACTTTAAATCCATTTACAAGGATCTATTGGAGGGCAAGTCTCATGCCAGCAGCCATGTAATTCCAGCTCCAGTAGCGTCCACTAAAGCTGCTGCAGTTAAAAAGCTTTTATAAGGATCGAGATCGGCTGTCCACCGCAAGGCATCCTACTGCCAGTCCCAGCCCCTATGCCTTGGGGTGCCTCCTGATGCTCTTCACTGAGTATCCCATGGTCCCGAAGCATTTCCTTTGAAAAAATTAAGTGTCTAAACTACAGGTGGTGTAGCTTGCTTAACAGCCGGGATAATCCGCTGACTAGCAGACACTGCTACTAGGCACAAAGTATTTCCTGGGCTAGATGCAGTTAAAAATTTGTAATTAGATACTCTCGTTGGATGCTGAGAAAGCATTCCATAGAGTCTCCAGGCACGCCATATATGATTCTCTTAAAAAGCTTGGGGTAGGGGTCTAGGGGACCCTTTTATAGCCAAAATCACGGCCCTGTATCACAATACGTCACCTAGGCTGAAGATAAATGGAACTGTAGCACCCTGAGGGCTCGGTTGCTACAGAGGTATTGCACCTCACCCAGAGGTGTGATATCTCACTCTCAGGTAAGGATGGAGTGTGGATCAGGACCCGACACCTGCATGCATTACATCACATTGCCGTGGGGCAGGGCGACCAATATGCCTCTGAGATGGGCACGACAGTCCCTGTCCCTGGCTGGAGTGGGGGGAGGGAACACTGAGGAAGGGGAACCCTGTAGTGCAGGAGCAGGGAGGAAGCAGTTCCTGGGTGCATTGTGAAGGGAGTATAAAAGGTGGGCACCATCTTAGTTCAGTGCAGAGAAGTCTGAGCAGAAGTGGCAGGGAGCAGGGGCTCTGCGTGAGCTCTGCTCCGGAGACGGGCCTAGTAACAGAGGCCCAGGCCTGGAAGAGGGAGAAGGAAGGAAGAGGAGCGGAGAAGGCTCCAGGAACGAGGAATGAAGGGATCCCAGGGGTGCGGACGGGCGAGTCGCCACCGCACGCCCGAATCCACCTGCGTGGAGGGGTCAGGCCAAAGGGGGAGACCGGTCCCCGAAACTAGTGGAGGCAGGAAACGACCCTCAGCTAGAAACCGGAGGCTGTGACATTTTATGTGGCGCAGCCCCTCGCTACACCCGCTAGGAAGACACCACATAGGGTCAGGGAAACTGGCGCCAAGTTTACCAAGGGGAGGCCCGAGGCAGCCGGACAGAAGGGTTGGTAAGAAAGGACAGACAAAGGACACACAAAGGGGGTCCTGTGAAGCTCTCCAAAGTTATCTGGGAGTTGTCTGAGCCCCTCACCTGGTGAGCACAGTATGACGTGGGCAGCCGTTACCTGCAGACGTGGTCTGGATAATAAGAACTGTGAGTAAAGGCCCTGGACTGCATCACTGACTCCGTGTCGTTACTGCTGCTGCCCTGCACCATCACCCCCATCCTCCGCATACACTGCCCTGAGGCTATACTCCTCCCGTGGGGAGTTATGCTACGCTCTGCTGCACCCACAACACCAGCCTCAGCGGTCTGCCCTGCAGCGGCGGTTCACTCTGACCGCAATCCACGGGTGGCGTAGTCGGACATTTAAACATCAAAACCACATAAATAGTTCCGCCACTGTTTTGACCACCCTGAGCCACGGAACCGGGTCGCCGCCACGAAGACTACAACCACCAGCATCCACCAAAAAGGGTCCGGCTCCGGTTGTCCCAAGGCCCAGGGGGTGCATCAGAACATTTTCATCACCTTTCACAATCACCAATGGGACAAGGCAGGGATGTCCTCTGTCCCCTCTCTTATACATCCTAGTGACGGAGCACCTGCTCTCATCAATTCGCCATAACCCCAATATTAGGTGGATTGAGGTGGGAGGCACCGAGTACAAGTGCTCTCTATTTGCTGATGATGTCCTAGTATATATCACTCAATCACATATATCCATCCATGCTGTTATGGCTGAAATAGATCACTTTGTTACATGGTCAAATTTTAAAATCAATGCAGCGAAGTCTGAGGCCCTTGATGTCTCCCTCCCCAAATCCATATAGGATTCCATCCAGTCCAACTTTCCCTTTGCCTGGCCCTCACAGGGTATCAAATACTTAGGAATTCCTATTCATAGAGACCTCTCCCATCTATGTTATCTTAATTTTGGGCCCTTTATTGAACAACTCCATACAGACCACGGTTGGCAAGTTAGAACTGTAAGATTCACTACGTGAACCACTGGTGTTTTGTGGAAAAGCACATGTACACTGCGTTCCAAATTATTATGCAAAAAGTGTTTAGGAGTGATAAGGGTAGAATTTGTTTGTTTGTCAGTTAAACTCATTGATGGTGATGTGTGTCAGGGCTCTTTATATCGCTGTAAGCAATTGCAGACACCTGTGCTAATTAGTTTGGCAGGTGTGTCCAATGAAAGGCAAGACTACTTAAGAAGGTTGTCTCACATTATAAGCAGCCTACATTTTCTGCCAAAATGGGAAAGAAAAAGGATGTGTCGGCTGCTGAGAAGCAACAAATTGTGGAGTGTTTAGGTCAAGGCATGACTATAATCAACATTGTGCGATGATCAGGATGAAGTGTCTTGGCAATCAAGAAGTTTGTAGCTGATTCACAGTACACACGTGTGCGTGCTGATAAGGGCAAATTGAGGACTCTTTCCTACAGGCAATTACGTCAGGTTGAAAGAGCAGCGGCAAAAAAGCCTTGTCATAGCAGCAGACAAGTTTTTGAAGCTGCTTGTGCCTCCAACGTCCCCCGAACAACAAGATGCAGGGTCCTTCAGAGGTTTGCAGCTGTGCATACGCCATCCTGTCGACCTCCTCTATCCACTTCACACAAGCAGAAACGGCTCCAGTGGGCCAAACATTACATGAAGACTGATTTCAAAACTGTTTTGTTCACGGATGAGTGCCGTGCAGCGCTCGATGGATGGAGTGGAGGATGGCTGGTTGATGGACACCCCACGCAAACATGGCTACAGCGCCAACAAGGAGGAGGTGGAGTAATGTTTTGGGCTGGAATCATGGGGAGAGAGATTGTCGGCCCCTTTAGGATCCCTGAAGGCGCTAAAGATGAACTCCATAATGTATGTGGATTTTCTCAAACAGCACTTCCTGCCATGGTTCAAGAAGAAGAACCGTGTATTTCACAGCAAGATCATTTTTCTGCATGATAATGCACCATCTCATGCTGCACATAAAACATCTGCATCTCTGGCTGATATGGGCATAAAAGGGGACAAACTTATGGTGTGACCCCCATGCTCCCCTGACCTGTACCCCATTCAGAACCTTTGGAGCATCATTAAAAGGAGTGTCTATGATGGCGGGAGGCAGTTCACATCTAAGCAACAGCTCTGGGAGGGTATTCTGTCCTCATGCAAAACAATTGAAGCAGAAACCATCCAAAACCTGACAAATTCAATGGACGAGAGAGTTCAGAAGCTCCTTTCGAACAAGGGGTCCTATGTGAAAATGTAACATCACCTAGAATAAAGTTTTGAGTTGAAAACTGTTTGATTTCAGTTTCTAACAACCTGCTAATGCTTATAATTTCAAAAATGACCATTTTTTTGGTCTTTATTAAAATGAAAAGGTTGATCGAAAAGTTTGGGGGATCTAAGAGTGTGGCAACCCAGTAGTCATGATTACTTCGAATTCTGACAATATGAGGGTCATGCTGCAGGTAGTGCAGCAAGAAGGCACTTATGTGTCTTGCGCATCTCGGAGCCCCAAAATTATTTTCCGGGCTAGATGCAGCTAAAAATTATTATTAATTTTAAATCTGGTGAAGCTTTAGTATAGATGGCCTAATAGGATCAGTGCTGCACACTGCTACAAAGCCCAAATTATTTTCCAGTCAAGATACAGATAAACATGATTAGTAATTTTAAATCTGGTGGAGCTTATTATATATGGCCTAATAGAATCAGTGCTGCACACTGCTACAAAGCCCAAATTATTTTCCAGCCAAGATACAGATAAACATGATTAGTAATTTGAAAGCTTAAAACGGTTGGTAGGGTGATTTTAACCAATCATCAAGCTTTTACTCTCCCCAGGATGACACAGGGGTAGAAAAGTCGTTTCGGATCCATGATTTGTTCATCTTTATGAACGTGAGTCTGTCTACATTATCAGTGGAGAGCCGCGTGCGCTTATCTGTCAGCACACCACCAGCAGCGCTGAACACACGTTCAGACAGAACGCTGGCTGCGGGGCATGACAAGATCTCCAAGGCGTAAGTGGCTAGCTCCGGCCATTTATCCAGATTGGAAGCCCAAAAAGAGCAAGGGTCCAGTGACACAGTCGTGGCTTCAATGTTTACTTGGAGATACTCCTGTACCATCGTCTCTAGGCGTTGACTATGTGTCAGACTTCTTGTCTCCTGTGGCCTTGCAAAGGATGGGCTAAAAAAGTGGTGAAATGATTCCGCAAAATTGATGTTACCAGCAGATACTGTGGTTCTGTTACGGTTTGAGTGCTGAACACTTGACGGTCCCACGGTTGGCAAGTTGGAACTGTGAGATTCACTACGTGCACCACTGGTATTTTGTGGAAAAGCACATGTAAGATTCTGCAACAGTCTCTGCTGATACTCCTGCATGCGTGCATCCCTTTCTATGGCAGGAATAATTTCTGCAAATTTACTTTTGTACCGGGGATCTAACAGTGTGGCAACCCAGTAGTCAGGATTGTTTCTAATTCTCACAATTCGAGGGTCATGTTGCAGGTAGTGCAGCAAGAAGGCACTCATGTGTGTTGCGCATCCAGGAGCACCAAGTCCCTGTTGTGTTGGTGGCGAGGTAACAATCATGCTTCCTTCCTCTGTCCTCTCCCCCCAACCTCGCACAACAGAAATGTGATCAAGGTCTCCCTCATCTGATGAGTCTTCCATCAGTTCGTCCTCCACTGCTTCCTGGGCTCCTGCACCTTCCTCACTAGTTTGGCTGCTACCATGCGCCCTGGTAAAACCATCTCCCCCACCCTCACATGCCTGCCGCCTTGGTGCTGCCGACCGTCTGGACCTTGCAGATGTTAGCCCTTCCGCATACAACTCCTCCTCCTCTACTTCCTCCACCTCCTCTTGTGCCACCACCTGACTCCGAATTCTGTTTAACATGTGCTCCAGCATGTAAATCACCGGAATAGTCATGCTGATAATGGCATCGTCAGCACTAAACATCTTCGTCGCCATTTCAAAACTGTGCAGAAGGGTGCATAGGTCCCTGATCTGAGACCACTCCTCCAGCGTGATTTGCCCCACCTCTGAATCTCGTTGGCCCAGGCTATACGTCAGAACGAATTGCACCAGGGCTTGTCGGTGCTGCCACAGTCGCTGCAACATGTGCAGAGTTGAATTCCACCGGGTAGGCACATCGCATTTTAGCCGGTGAAGTGGCAGGCCCAACGACTTCTGTAGAGATGTAAGTCGCTGAGCTGCGGGATGCGAACGGCGGAAGTGAGCACACAGCGACCGTTCCCTCTGCAGAAGGCCATCTAGTCTGGGATAGTGGGCTAAAAATTGCTGGACAACCAGGTTCAACACGTGAGCCATACAAGGCACGTGTGTGACATTGCCCCGGCGAAGGGCCGCACACAGGTTTGCAGCATTGTCGCACACGGCCTTCCCTGGTTTCAGGTCCAGTGGAGACAACCATTCATGAAATTGGTTCTCCAGAGCTGACCACAACTCTTCAGCTGTGTGACTCACATTTCCCAGACATTTCAATGTAAAAACCGCCTGATGACGTTGAGCCCTACTGCCAGCATAGTAAGGAGGTGTGCAGGATCCCTTCTGCGCAGTTAGAAAGCTTGTGGCATGACCAGACAGGCTTTGGGTGCAGGTGGAAGACCGAGAGGAGGTTGAGGAGGCAGAAGCAGTGGAGGAACTTTGACATAAAGAGGATTGACGCACAACTCGTGGGGACGGCAAGACTTGGACAGCAGCCCCTTGTCCTGCTGTCACCATAGTTACCCAGTGCCCAGTCAGCGACATGTAACGCCCCTGTCCATGCCTACTCGTCCAAGTGTCTGTGGTGAAATGCACCCTGTCACACACAGAGTTTCTCAAAGAAGCGGTGATGTTGTGTGCGACATGCTGGTGGAGCGCAGGCACACCTTTCTTTGAGAAGTAGTGCCGACTGGGCATCTGGTACTGGGGCACTGCGACGGACATAAGGTCTCGAAAATCCTCTGTGTCCACCAGGCGGAAAGGCAGCATTTCTGTAGCCAAGAGCTTGCAGATGGTGAAATTCAACCTCTTAGCTTTCTCATGGCTAGGAGGAAATGGTCTTTTACTTGTCCACATCTGAGGGACCGAGGGCTGGCTATTGTGCTTAGACGGGGTTGATAAGGGTGTCCCCGGCAAACTGCCGGTCTGTGAGGAAGATGCAGGCGGACATGTTAGGTTGCCTTGATCCAAAGGTGGTGCTATCGATGTCGGACAGCGCTCAACACCAGCTGGTGTTACCACCTCCAAAGAAAATGATGACCTGCCAATCACGCTGGCTGTTGCGGGTAAAGAGGTGGCAGGTCTGCGCCCCAAAACAGGTGTGACTGCTGTCCCCCCAGTCACAGAGGATGAAGAGGCCGCGGATGCACAAGATATGGCAGACGGCGGTTGGCCCGGCCGGCTAGGCCGCATTGTAGCACACTGAGCTTCCCACTGCAACTTATGCTTCATGTCCATGTGCCGGTTCATGCATGAAGTACTCAAACTATGTATTTTTTGGCCTCTACTTAGCTTTTGCTGACAAATGTTACAGATAACACGAGTTGGGTCATCTTTATCGATCTGAAAAAATGCCCAGGCTATGCAAGGCTTAGCACCCATGCGACCTGAAGAGCCACCACGACTTGTGGTGAGAGGCAGAGTTGTGTTTGAGGATGCAGTTGTTGACGTGCTTCCAGTACTACGTCTCTGTCCAGGAAGGCGCAACCTGACCTCGTCGTCACTAGCATCTTCCTCCACCTCCTCTGCTGACCTCATCTCTTGGCTGACTGTGGGTTGACAGTAAGTGGGATCTCCAACCTCATCATCATCACCCTGTGCGTTATCACACGCGTCGTCCTCAGAGCCAACCTGTTCCTGCCCTGACAAAAAACTAAAGTTGTCGCTCCAATCAGGTATTTGAGTCTTATCATCGTCTTCCTCATTGTCTCCACCAACAGGAGTTACAGTTTGGGAATGAGGGTCTACATTATGGTCAGAACCTTCTGCGTCTGGTCCTGGATCCGACTCATAAAGATTCTGGGCATCAGTGCAGATCATTTCCTCGTCTGGATTCACAGAAGCGCTGGATTCGACCTCTGATTCCCAGGCTAGAGTATGAGTAAACAGCTCTGCAGACTCAACCATCTGTTCTACCTCATACTCAGACAGGCAGCTGGAGATTTGGGAGCTGTGAGGAAGCAAGTGCGATTGGGGTGACACCTTTGAGGACTGGAGTATTTGTGATGTTGAAGTTGATGTGGAGGAGAGCCCACTTAAAGGGGCACTTGATATCTGTTGAAGCACCTGCTGTTTTTGTGCCTCATCTGGAATTTATAGCGATTGGCGTGGCCGTAAGAAAGGGATCTTATCACATTGTCCGCTAAAAGAAGTAGACATTTTAGTTTGGCTGGAAGATGGTCTTTCTTCTGCAGATGTTACTGTTGCTTTAACACCTGTTGCATGGGTTAGATGCAGAAAAAAATTATATTCGATTTGCAACCTGATGGAGGTCTGTATAGATGGATTAATAGAACAAGTCCCACACACAGCTAGAAGCCCAATATTTTTTCAGAGGTAGATGCAGAAAAAAATATATTCAGTTTGCAACCTGATGGAGGTCAGTATAGATGGACTAATACAAAGAGTCCCACACACAGCTAGAAGCCCAATATTTTTTCAGAGGTAGATGCAGAAAAAAATATATTCAGTTTGCAACCTGATGGAGGTCTGTATAGATGGATTAATAGAACAAGTCCCACACACAGCTAGAAGCCCAATATTTTTTCAGAGGTAGATGCAGAAAAAAATATATTCAGTTTGCAACCTGATGGAGGTCTGTATAGATGGATTAATAGAACAAGTCCCACACACAGCTAGAAGCCCAATATTTTTTCAGAGGTAGATGCAGAAAAAAATATATTCAGTTTGCAACCTGATGGAGGTCTGTATAGATGGATTAATAGAACAAGTCCCACACACAGCTAGAAGCCCAATATTTTTTCAGAGCTAGATGCAGAAAAAAATATATTCAGTTTGCAACCTGATGGAGGTCTGTATAGATGGATTAATAGAACAAGTCCCACACACAGCTAGAAGCCCAATATTTTTTCAGAGATAGATGTAGAAAAAAATATATTCAGTTTGCAACCTGATGGAGGTCTGTATAGATGGATTAATAGAACAAGTCCCACACACAGCTAGAAGCCCAATATTTTTTCAGAGGTAGATGCAGAAAAAAATATATTCAGTTTGCAACCTGATGGAGGTCAGTATAGATGGACTAATACAACTAGTCCCACACACAGCTAGAAGCCCAATATTTTTTCAGAGGTAGATGCAGAAAAAATATATATTCAGTTTGCAACCTGATGGAGGTCTGTATAGATGGATTAATAGAACAAGTCCCACACACAGCTAGAAGCCCAATATTTTTTCAGAGCTAGATGCAGAAAAAAATATATTCAGTTTGCAACCTGATGGAGGTCTGTATAGATGGATTAATAGAACAAGTCCCACACACAGCTAGAAGCCCAATATTTTTTCAGAGGGAGATGCAGAAAAAAATATATTCAGTTTGCAACCTGATGGAGGTCTGTATAGATGGATTAATAGAACAAGTCCCACAAACAGCTAGAAGCCCAATATTTTCTCAGAGCTAGATGCAGAAAAAAATATATTCAGTTTGCAACCTGATTGAGGTCTGTATAGATGGATTAATAGAACAAGTCCCACACACAGCTAGAAGCCCAATATTTTTTCAGAGGTAGATGCAGAAAAAAATATTTTCAGTTTGCAACCTGATGGAGGTCTGTATAGATGGATTAATAGAACAAGTCCCACACACAGCTAGAAGCCCAATATTTTTTTAGAGTTAGATGCAGAAAAAAAATATATTCAGTTTGCAACCTGATGGAGGTCTGTATAGATGGATTAATAGAACAAGTCCCACACACAGCTAGAAGCCCAATATTTTTTCAGAGCTAGATGCAGAAAAAAATATATTCAGTTTGCAACCTGATGGAGGTCTGTATAGATGGATTAATAGAACAAGTCCCACACACAGCTAGAAGCCCAATATTTTTTCAGAGGTAGATGCAGAAAAAAATATATTCAGTTTGCAACCTGATGGAGGTCTGTATAGAAGGATTAATAGAACAAGTCCCACACACAGCTAGAAGCCCAATATTTTTTCAGAGCTAGATGCAGAAAAAAATATATTCAGTTTGCAACCTGATGGAGGTCTGTATAGATGGATTAATAGAACAAGTCCCACACACAGCTAGAAGCCCAATATTTTTTCAGAGGTAGATGCAGAAAAAAATATATTCAGTTTGCAACCTGATGGAGGTCAGTATAGATGGACTAATACAACAAGTCCCACACACAGCTAGAAGCCCAATGTTTTTTCAGAGGTAGATGCAGAAAAAAATATATACAGTTTGCAACCTGATGGAGGTCAGTATAGATGGACTAATACAACAAGTCCCACACACAGCTAGAAGCCCAATATTTTTTCAGAGCTAGATGCAGAAAAAAATTTTATTCAATTTGCAACCTGATGGAGGTCAGTATAGATGGACTAATAGAATGATGCTATGCCCAAAAGATTTTACTTCACTAGGTGCAGTAAAAAAATTGGTATTCTATACACAGGTGGTATATCTTGCAACACAGATAGGCTACTCCACTGACTAACACACTCTGCAATAGGCCAAAAAGGATTAGCTTTGCTAGATTCAGCCAAATGCTGTGAAAAAAACTTGCACAGCACTGGCACAGACCTGCCTGTCAAAAACTGATAGGAACTGATGTAGCCTAGTCCTGAAAAGGACTCCAATTACAATTAGTCTTTACTCCCACAATCTATCTATTTAAGAGCACAGACCTGCCTGATAAAAGTCGTAGGAAATGCTGTAACCTAGTCCTTAAAAGGACTGCAATCACAACTATTCCCTACTCCCAAGCTATCTGTAGATTTGTGAAAAATTGGCTTGAAATTAACAAGGTATAGCGCACACAGCAACAGCGGTGACGTCTAACACGCAGCTGCAGCAGTGAGAAAATGGTGGCAACGGGGAAAATGGCTTGGTCTTATAGGGCAAGGACATGTGACATACACTGCCAATGACACATGCCCTTGCTTGTGTGAAAAAAAGCACTTCGCTCCGTGTGTGCGCTGCTGATAGGCTGACAGATTGCACCTCCCCATTGCAAATGCGAGAAAGAGAAAAAAAAATGGAGATCTTCATTGTTCCTGCAGAGATCCATCCCCTGCCCCTCCCCCCACCCCGCTGTACACTCAAACTGCGTATTAACATTAATTTTCATCATTACTGAGAAAAAATCCAGTTATGATTTTGGTGCACGAACAGTTATCGAACATAACCTCGAACAGCCGAATTTTTCTCAAATTGTTCGTGTTCGCCGAATGGCTCGAACACCGCCCAAAACAGCTCGAATTTGAGATTGGCGAACAGTTCGAGTAGAACAACGCTCATCTCTAATCATGACTACTGGGTTGCCACACTCTTAGATCCCCCAAACTTTTTGATCAACCTTTTCATTTTAATAAAGACCAAAAAAATGGTCATTTTTGAAATTATAAGCATTAGCAGGTTATTAGAAACTGAAATCAAACAGTTTTCCACTCAAAACTTTATTCTAGGTGTTGTTACATTTTCACATAGGACCCCTTGTTCGAAAGGAGCTTCTGAACTCTCTCGTCCTTTGAATTTGTCAGGTTTTGGATGGTTTCTGCTTCAATTGTTTTGCATGAGGACAGAATACCCTCCCAGAGCTGTTGCTTAGATGTGAACTGCCTCCCGCCATCACTCCTTTTGATGATGCTCCAGAGGTTCTGAATGGGGTAGAGGTCAGGGGAGCATGGGGGTCACACCATAAGTTTGTCCCCTTTTATGCCCATATCAGCCAGAGATGCAGATGTTTTATGTGCAGCATGAGATGGTGCATTATCATGCAAAAAAATGATCTTGCTGTGAAATACACGGTTCTTCTTCTTGAACCATGGCAGGAAGTGCTGTTTGAGAAAATCCACATACATTATGGAGTTCATCTTTAGCGCCTTCAGGGATCCTAAAGGGGCCGACTATCTCTCTCCCCATGATTCCAGCCCAAAACATTACTCCACCTCCTCCTTGTTGGCGCTGTAGCCGTGTTTGCGTGGGGTGTCCATCAACCAGCCATCCTCCACTCCATCCATCTGGACCATCGAGCGCTGCACGGCACTCATCCGTGAACAAAACAGTTTTGAAATCAGTCTTCATGTAATGTTTGGCCCACTGGAGCCATTTCTGCTTGTGTGAAGTGGATAGAGGAGGTCGACAGGATGGCATATGCACAGCTGCAAACCTCTGAAGGACCCTGCATCTTGTTGTTCGGGGGATGTTGGAGGCACCAGCAGCTTCAAAAACTTGTCTGCTGCTATGACAAGGCTTTTTTGCCGCTGCTCTTTTAACCTGACGTAATTGCCTGTAGGAAAGAGTCCTCAATTTTCCCTTATCAGCACGCACACGTGTATACTGTGAATCAGCTACATACTTCTTGATTGCCAAGACACTTCATCCTGATCATCGCACAATGTTGATTGTAGTCATGCCTTGACCTAAACACTCCACAATTTGTGGCTTCTCAGCAGCCGACACATCCTTTTTCTTTCCCATTTTGGCAGAAAATGTAGGCTGCTTAATAATGTGAGACAGCCTTCTTAAGTAGTCTTGCCTTTCATTGGACACACCTGCCAAACTAATTAGCACAGGTGTCTGCAATTGCTTACAGTGATATAAAGAGCCCTGACACATATCACCATCAATGAGTTTAACTGACAAACAAACAAATTCTTCCCTTATCACTCCTAAACACTTTTTGCATAATAATTTGGAACACAGTGTACATGTGCTTTTCCACAAAACACCAGTGGTTCACGTAGTGAATCTTACAGTTCTAACTTGCCAACCGTGGTCTGTATGGAGTTGTTCAATAAAGGGCCCAAAATTAAGATAACATAGATGGGAGAGGTCTCTATGAATAGGAATTCCTAAGTATTTGATACCCTGTGAGGGCCAGGCAAAGGGAAAGTTGGACTGGATGGAATCCTATATGGATTTGGGGAGTGAGACATCGAGGGCCTCAGACTTCGCTTCATTGATTTTAAAATTTGACCATGTAACAAAGTGATCTATTTCAGCCATAACAGCATGGATGGATATATATGATTGAGTGATATATAGTAGGACATCATCAGCAAATAGAGAGCACTTGTACTCGGTGCCTCCCACCTCAATCCACCTAATATTGGGGTTATGGCGAATTGATGAGAGCAGGTGCTCCGTCACTAGGATGTATAAGAGAGGGGACAGAGGACATCCCTGCCTTGTCCCATTGGTGATTGTGAAAGGTGATGAAAATGTTCTGATGCACCCCCTGGGCCTTGGGACACCCGGAGCCGGACCCTTTTTGGTGGATGCTGGTGGTTATAGTCTTCGTGGCGGCCACCCGTTTCCGTGGCTCAGGGTGGTCAAACCAGTGGCGGAACTATTTATGTGGTTTTGATGTTTAAATGTCCGACTACGCCACCCGTGGATTGCGGTCAGAGTGAACCACCGCTGCAGGGCAGACCGCTGAGGCTGGTGTTGTGGGTGCAGCAGAGCGTAGCATAACTCCCCACGGGAGGAGTATAGCCTCAGGGCAGTGTATGCGGAGGATGGGGGTGATGGTGCAGGGCAGCAGCAGTAACGACACGGAGTCAGTGATGCAGTCCAGGGCCTTTACTCACAGTTCTTATTATCCAGACCACGTCTGCAGGTAACGGCTGCCCACGTCGTACTGTGCTCACCAGGTGAGGGGCTCAGACAACTCCCAGCTAACTTTGGAGCGCTTCACAGGACCCCCTTTGTGTGTCCTTTGTCTGGCCTTTCTTACCAACCCTTCTGTCCGGCTGCCTCGGGCCTCCTCTTGGTAAACTTGGCGCCAGTTTCCCTGACCCTATGTGGTGTCTTCCTAGCGGGTGTAGCGAGGGGCTGCGCCACATAAAATGTCACAGCCTCCGGTTTCTAGCTGAGGGTCGTTTCCTGCCTCCACTAGTTTCGGGGACCGGTCTCCCCCTTTGGCCTGACCCCTCCACGCAGGTGGATTCGGGCGTGCGGTGGCGACTCGCCCGTCCGCACCCCTGGGATCCCTTCATTCCTCGTTCCTGGAGCCTTCTCCGCTCCTCTTCCTTCCTTCTCCCTCTTCCAGGCCTGGGCCTCTGTTACTAGGCCCGCCTCCGGAGCAGAGCTCATGCAGAGCCCCTGCTCCCTGCCACTTCTGCTCAGACTTCTCTGCACTGAACTAAGATGGTGCCCACCTTTTATACTCCCTTCTCAATGCACCCAGGAACTGCTTCCTCCCTGCTCCTGCACTACAGGGTTCCCCTTCCTCAGTGTTCCCTCCCCCCACTCCAGCCAGGGACAGGAACTCTCGTGCCCATCTCAGAGGCATATTGGTCGCCCTGCCCCACGGCAATGTGGTGTAATGCATGCAGGTGTCGGGTCCTGATCCACACTCCATCCTTACCTGAGAGTGAGATATCACACCTCTGGGTGAGGTGCAATACCTCTGTAGCAACCGAGCCCTCAGGGTGCTACAGTTCCATTTATCTTCAGCCTAGGTGACGTATTGTGATACAGGGCCGTGATTTTGGCTATAAAAGGGTCCCCTAGACCCCTACCCCAAGCTTTTTAAGAGAATCATATATGGCGTGCCAGGAGACTCTATGGAATGCTTTCTAAGCATCCAACGAGAGTATCTAATTACAAATTTTTAACTGCATCTAGCCCAGGAAATACTTTGTGCCTAGTAGCAGTGTCTGCTAGTCAGCGGATTATCCCGGCTGTTAAGCAAGCTACACCACCTGTAGTTTGGACACTTAATTTTTTCAAAGGAAATGCTTCGGGACGACGGGATACTCAGTGAAAAGCATCAGGAGGCACCCCAAGGCATAGGGGCTGGGACTGGCAGTAGGATGCCTTGCGGTGGACAGCCGAGCTCGATCCTTATAAAAGCTTTTTAACTGCAGCAGCTTTAGTGGACGCTACTGGAGCTGGAATTACGCGGCTGCTGGCATGAGACTTGCCCTCCAATAGATCCTTGTAAATGGATTTAAAGTGTATTCATTCAAATTAGAGAGACAATTTAAATTAAAAAGCTTAGAGCTGCCTCCACCACAGGGGGGCTCGCTCGACCCACCAGCGGACAGGCACCAGTATTGGGAGAGGGGGGCTGGCCGTCAGGGTTCACCGCGGCTCTGGCACAAACCCGGCGACACGGAGGTGGCACGGGCAGGAGCGGACTGAACGTGTCGGCTTCTCACTTTTTGGATTTTAGAAGGGCATGACATGCCTATATCTGTGTCTCCCCCTCCTTTTACTCCTCCACCTCTTTTCTTTTCGCATGACTATATGTACTTGTCACTTTTCCATGTGTTAGTTGTGTCTTCTGAGCAGTTTGTCAGCTTTTGGACACCTTTGAAGGTGTTTTCTATGTGTTTCTATGTGTTTTTGTTTGCCTGCCATTGGTTTTAACGGTGTTCGAAGGTGTTCGACGAACAGTTCGACGAACAGTTCGGCGAACACATGGGTGTTCGACGAACCAAACCGAACTCGAACACTACGGGGGTGGCTCAACACTAGTACTTATCACTTTTCCAGGTGTTAGTTGTGTCTTCTGAGCAGTTTGTCAGCTTTTGGACACCTTTGAAGTGTTTTCTATGTGTTTTCTATGTGTTTCTATGTGTTTTTGTTTGCCTGCCATTGGTTTTAACGGTGTTCGACGGTGTTCGACGAACAGTTCGACGAACAGTTCGGCGAACATACGGGTGTTCAACGAACCGAACTGAGCTCGAACACTACGGGGGTGGCTCAACACTATTTACTAGGTCTTACTTGAAGCCCAATACTAAACAAAAAAACACGTAAAATATATCAAAGTCTTGTGAACGACAACACTAGTTCTGTGTTCCCTTGTTGTCCAAGCTGGGAATTTAAAGGGGTTGTCCGGTACTTTTTTTCAAGTTGCCCAATGTATTCAGCATGTGGGCATCATCAAGTATCTCTGTAAATACCTTGTGTTGCAGATAATATAATGTGAGCGGCCAGTGATAGCGCCGCTCACAGGCATCACTTGTCCCCCAATTGCAGCCAGTGCTGACATCCGCTGATGTCACGACAAGTTGCGGCTGCAGCCGAGGGTCCCTCTTCTGCGTTCCACTGGTGGCTGCTGGGTTGTGGGCGGGGTTATTCCCCTGCGTCACACCCGGCATCCACCGCACGCTCTCCCTCTCCCCATTCATTGGGAAAGCGCGCAGTGGATGCCGGGAATAACCCCACCCACAACCCAGCGGCCACCGCGGGGACCCCAGTGCTCAGTCATGCCTCCCTTGTCGTGACGTCAGCGCGGGGTCACGTGATGGTTGTGAGCGGCCACCAATAGCGCCACTCACAGGCAGTATCAGCAACACAAAGTATTTACAAATATACTTATGCCCACATGCTGAATACATTGGGCAATTTAAAAAAAGTATCGGCCAACTTCTTTAACTTTTGTTACTGTTGCTCCCTAAGCTCCTGAAATCCTGCTATATGCAGCCAGTTTTACTAGCAGTTCTTCTAATGCCAGTGACCACCTGTGTGTCTTAGTGCCTGTGTTTTTTAGCTCCTGTGTTTCTAGTGGATATTCCTGATTTGACCTCAGCTTGCTTACTGACCGTTTTGCCTGATGAGTTTGTCTTTTATTCTGACACAGCTTCCTGTCCATTCTCTGCACTACTGTAAGGATTTAGCCCAAGGTCCCTGTGTAAGTCAAACATCAATGTACAGAGGATAAAAAAATGTTTTTGCTTGTGTCGCCATTTTCCGAGACCTGTAACATTTTAATTTTTCTGCCAATAGAGCTATGTGAAGGTTGTTTATTACATGGTGAGTTAACATTTTATTGACACCATTTTGTAGTAGAAACAATTAATTGATCTATCCTTGGCTGATGTAATCTTCAGCAGTATGTGAAATGGCACCGGGTATATTTATTTTTTGTGCGATCCTCATGAATTGAATTACAAACTGTTTGAATTCACAGGGACCAAAAAATTGTAAGAAATTCGACTTGAAGTTGATTTAGAGCAGATTAATTTGATCATCTAAAAAATAACATGATGGAAAGGCACGAGTTGTTAAGTTGTGGGGGGGCTTTGGTACTGTCAGCCGCAGAACACTGAAGAATACAATGAACAGATGAGCAGATGCTTCTGCTGATCTAACCATTGAAGTCAGCCATTGGTAAATGAAAACTAGAACTGATCCATGATTGATTGATTTTGTAAGGTTTTCCATACATTACAATATGGTCCACTTGGGCATAAAAAAGCCACCTGTTGTGCTGAATACCCTTTCTGACAGTACATTGGAGTCTAGACAATACAGAACACCTATAGCAAACTGAGCCAGTTCTTGCTATTTGTCGAATCTTCTGGAGCTGAGGTCCATGGGTTTGGTCGCTCATGGTAACTAATGTAGAAAACACACAATCCAATTACAACCAAAACTGACTATTCCGTTGGTGTTTCTACTTGCTGCTGTGCATCAGGTTGGGTAAGTAGCAGCTAAAACATATGGTACATCATGTCATATGTACTGTAGTAGCTGCTGCAGCCCTGGTTGCTTATTGTAACCATAGAGTTGGTTTAGGCAAGGAAGTGTTATTTGTGGGGAGTTGACAGGGATCTCCTTGTCAGACATGAGTTCAGCAGGCATCTTCTCAGTTAAAGTTTCTACACAGTTTATCCAGGTAATGTGACAATTTTGACCTAAAAAATTTAGAATCCAAATATTCCTCCAATATGCCTTTATACCAAAGATCTAGAAGCATGGCCTCCAATAGTAATCTCATTGCTTGATGCTAATGATATGTATGTCATCCCTAAAGAAATCGAGTCTGCAACTTCCCAGCATAAATGAGGCCCTCATTGGTTTACTTTCCACACCCCACTGAGGCAGTTCGTCACCATAGCTGGCATGATTGTCATCATCAATATCACAAAGACTGTTAGTCTTGTCGCCTGCCTGTGCATGGCATAAATCAATGTTCCCTTTTTTCCAACACATCCACATCCTGCAGCCTGTAATATTGTTCTTGAGGATATTCTAAAGCCCCAGGATTGTAATGAATATTTAAAAAGTTGCTTTTCTTCCTTTATTCCCAGCTTTTTGCTTGTGAGTGATTTTTTTCCAAGATAAATATGAGGGAAATTACACAGTGGATGACAGAGTGGTCATCATTGACAAACTAAGGAGCCTCTTTGAAGGGCCTCACAAGGGGACACATGTCCATCTTCAGCTGCCAAGGCCAAATTTCAAAGTAACCGACACTTGCCTGGTGCATAATATAATCAGTCACTATTTTTCACTGGTTCAACAGATCGATGCCTGAACATATAGATCATTGAACTGTATCACGTTGCAATGTTGCAAATTATGCAGTGTTCAGGTAGATCATTCTGTTTTTACAAAACCTGGAGGGCAAATTTTGCCATAGTAAAATGGTTAACATGTCCAGGCATTCTACTGACCATGTTCTTCAAGCGGGTATGTTTTTTTAAGAGATTTGCAGATTAAATTTAGTTTGTGTGCCATGAAGTGAGCATGAGTTGCCCAAATGTAGTACAGCTAGAATGTCCCAGGCATTGTCGCTTCTGAAAATGCCCAGATGAGTTGACCTGGAGCCATCCAGTGTGACATTTGCTGTTTGATGCAGAGGAGAAATTCATCTGCTGTATGACTTTTGTCACACTTGCTCACAAGCTGGTAAAATAGCTTGACAGCACTTAACCTTACAAGATCAAATAGACTTGAGAGCAGGGAGAGGATGAAACCCTGTTGATGTTGTGGATATAGTCATGTTCATTTTGGAAAAAGCAGAGGAGATGCAGGAGAAAATGAATAAGCACCGCTAGGCACTGGAAACAGACCTAGCCCCAACTGTGGAAACTTCACCACCTGTCCTGGAGTGATGCTGCATAGCTCCCACTTAGGTGTTGAAAGACATGCACTGTTACTGTTAATAACTGCTGCTCCATGTGTTGACAGTGACTTGAATCATTTCCTCCATCACCTTACAGCCCATATCAATTGAATACAAAGACTGTTCATTTCACCCAATAAATCAACTGGATGAAATTGTTGTTGTTGTATAGAGTATCTTCATTAGCCACTCAAAGAGTTGTCACATTGGGGACTAAAGAGCAGAAAAACAGAGATGTGGTGTGCATGAAGCTCAGGAATTTTTCCTCATTGGGGCAATTGATTATGATATTGATGATGAGGATGATGTTGATGATGATGATTGTGTGGTGAACAAGATCTGAGAATAAGATCAGATTGCCAATAGGGTGATGTAATAAGAGGGTGGTGGTATCAGCGATTAGGAGCAGAGTTGATATATGACCAAATGATCTTCTAGTGAAGATCTGCTTCATATACGTTCAGTTTGTAAGCAGGTGATACAACCACTTTTGTTACTGGAGGTGCTTAAACAACACCTGAAAACTCTGATCATGGTCTTGGTGGTAGCGAATCTTACGTGTGGGCATCTCAGTTGTGGGAATTATTTTCCATTGCCGGCCATCAAACATTGCATTGTGCAAGCTATACAGTAGTTAAATAAGCCATGAAAGTCCAGGCTTGAATAGACTAAGGACTATAGTTTTCCATCAGCATATGACGCAACATCAACTGCTCATTTGAGAAAAGCAAGCTGGCCAGCAATATCAGCATGGCTCAAGCTGTCCTCCTACCCCTTCTCCATGATCTCCTCCTTCTGGTAGCTAGGCCATATACTCAAGTAGTGCCTGGTCATTGTCATAAGCACCATCATCATCAGCATATACTGCTTTCCATACTCCTCCTCTTTCTTGTTTGCATCATCAGTTAGCCATATTTGATTGTAACAAGAACAGTATTAGCATCAATTTTGCATTATAACTGACAAATAATACCACCAGTCCATAATTAAATATTTCCAGTAAATACAGTAGTCACAATAGCACCATACTGATCATTAATCAAAACCACTGTACTAATACTGATATTACCACATGGTGACTATATAATGGTAATCCATAGTTGTACACTAGTGCTAGGCAGACTATATGTGTGCACACTGTACAGATACTCACCGGTGATGTTCTCAGTGATTGTATTAATTTATTTTCCCTTTTCTTTTCCATTCAGTACAGATCGACATGACCACTTCTTCCATCCATAACTAATAGCTGCAAAATATAACACACAGACATTTTTGGCTCATTTTTTTCCAGCACCCTCCTCAGATCCTCCAACTTATACGCAAACCATATAGTCCTATAACCATTGCCTTATGCAAGAACAGTGCCCCCTTTGTTTCCCTTCACACCAATAAATTCCATTTGTGTTTCATCTTAGTATTAATGATCACCTGTACCTCTTTACAGTTATAACACACCATATAGTAATAATGTTCTCCTGTGCCTCCTTATAATGATCACCACTGGCCACTACAGCCCCCCATACACACTGTAATGGCCCCCACAGCTACCCATATACAGTAAGATGGCACCTTTAGCCACACATACACAATATGATGTCCCCATAGCCCTATTATTTGTAGTATGATGGTCAATAGCCCCTATACATAGTATGATAGCCCCACACAGCCTCCCAGCTGGCTTCTTCCCACCACACTTGTCAATTAACTGGAGTTATATGGAAAGAAGCCAGCCGAGCTTTGCTAAACTGTTAAAAAAAAACTCACAAGCATGGCTAATAGTGAGAATGGTCCTCGTAACACAATTATGTGGATAAAATAACTTCAACTTCATTACATTGATTTAATAATACAAAACTAGTAATAATAGTCATTTCATATGAAGTCAGATATGATGATTTAAATCTGGTGAAACAAATTTTTCGACTACGTACAAGATATGGGTGAGAATATACGAATGACGCTTAAATCAATGCTGTTTTTTTACTTATTTTCTTACTACAATATGTATGAAACTTGATTGAAAAATCGTGAAAAACATCATTGTATATATTTCATGACATGACAGCAGCTAAAATGACTTTAGCTTAGCTTGTGACAATGAATAGGATCAGAGATCTCTAGCATTACCGTACTGTAACTTTTCTATGACAAAGCGGCTATTTGATGCAATGAAATTCAGATGTGACTCAAAATGAAAAGGCATTAATATGTGTCACTATAAAAGTCACACACTGTTGTACACAATAAGTTCAGCTGCTGCAGTCTTCCCTTAAGAAAGTAATCCTCCACAAAATTACATTTCTAATAAGGCGTACATGTGAGCTTCCAAAAAGCCTGGAAACCCAGCGAACATCCAAAATCACCCTGTGCTCAATGCTCTCTGAAATTCCAGATTTTCTGGATAACCACTAAATATAATTCTCTTTAAATCTAACCATTTTCTTTGTATTTTACAAAGCAGAATAATGTAAAAAGTGTTCCGTGCAGTGATATGGATGAAAGGTTATTATTACTCTGATGACACAGACAAAAAGATATTATCAGTCAGATGATGTCAATGAAAGGGTATCATTACTTTTTGTGCAGTGATCATTCATAGATGTATAAAGAATACAGAACAGCATGTATTATATTTTATTCCCACATGAGATTTCTAGCCCACTGCAGGGAAATGTAGTTTGTGTGAAATTTCCTGTG